>NC_050463.1:40743467-41370504 GCF_903995425.1 Onychomys torridus
TGTTGAGGAAGGGTGTTCTCGGGAGTACCCCAGCAGATTTACCAATACATTTATTCAAGGATTTGAATTTTAAGAATAGTGGACCAGGGTTGGGGATTTATCTCAGTGGTAGAGCACTTGCCTAGCAAGCGCAAGGCCCTGGGTTCGATCCTCTGCTCCAAAAAGCTAAATCAATCAATCAATCAATCAATCAATCAATCAACGGGTGGCAGCGGCGGCGGCGGTGCACACCTTTAATCCCAGCACTTGGGAGGCAGAGCCAGGCGGATCTTTGTGAGTTCGAGGCCAGCCTGGTCTACAGAGCAAGATCCAGGAAAGGCGCAAAGCTGAGAAACCCTGTCTCAAAAAAACAAAAACAAAAACAACAACAACAAAAAATAGTGGACCAATTTCTGAATCTATGTCATTATTAGTAAGCATTTGAGCATAGCCCTGAGATGAACATATTTATCTTTTCCTGTGACTGTATCCAGCCTCAAATGGGCCCTTGTTGCCTGCCCACCTACTCACATCTAGACAATGGCTGCTTAGAACTGTTTACATTCTTTTCACACCTTTTATTTCCAAACTCTTTTGAAACTATTTTCCAGGAACAACTTAAGCTACACTTCTAAGATTGAACCAGTGGAGGGGATTAGCTCTAGCACATATGTGTGCGCTTTGTATATTGTGTGGGCATACCTGTGTGGAGTGTACTTGCCTGTGTGTGAAGGCAGAGACCCACGGCTGACAACAGGAGTCTTCATAGATGGCTCTCCACCTTATTCATGGAGACGGAGTTTAGATTGAACCCACAGCTCACTGATACGGATCGACTGGCTAGCCAACCTGCCTTGGGGATCCCCTGTCTCTGCCATCTGACAGGCAGGTCAGCTTGGCATGTGTGTGTGCGCAGAGGATCTAAATTCCAGACTGCACGCTTTGGCAGCAAGCACTTCATACCCAACCCTCCGCCCATCTGTCACTTTTTAAAAAACTTTTTCAGGCCGAGCGATGGTGGCGCACGCCTGTAATCCCAGCACTCAGGAGGCAGAGGCAGGTGGATCTCTATGAGTTCGAGGCCAGCCTGGTCTACAAAGCGAGTTCCAGGACAGCCTCCAAAGCTACAGAGAAAACCTGTCTCGAAAAACCAAAAAAAAAAAAAAAAAAAAAAATATCATTTATTTTTATCTTTCAGGGAGTCAAAATGGTCAGAGAGAGCCTGCCTATCCATCCCAGGTGAGTGACTCTGTTAGACAAAGAACAAATTACTGGCAGTATGCTTTTCTCCACAAACCAATCAATGACAAGTGGTACAACCCTGGTGATTCTTTACCTGCCACACAATGGGCCACAGTACCTCTGCCCTACGTTAGTCCGTAGCCAGGTTCCGGACAAGCAGCAATCATCCCCAGATCTCAGCTCTTGTTACCTAATTCGAATTAGTCCGTCCCAAGATCTTCCCTTGCCCAGCCTTCCTTTACCGTAAAAACACAGTTCAAGCTCCGGGCACGCTTCCTTCTTTTGGCTTGCTGAGCCTGATGCTTCCAAATGTGGCCCTGCCTGCTGCAGATTGCACCTTCCCTGGAAATCTGTCCACGGCAGAGTCTTCTTTCAGTGGTGCTGACCTATGTCATCACTCCATCAGCTCCGTAAATCAGCATCCCATGGGTACATTTGGTGGAGTCAGGCGCACTACTGTTGCACGACGAGATCACTCACGGATACATTTTAAGAGGGTTCCCTTTCTACTTCCCCATTTCCTTTGCCTCTTCAGCTTCTTCTCATTTTACATTGATGTTATAGTATATTCACTCGAAAACTGGGTTGCTTTGGCAAAACTCAATTAAAGACTTCATTTTTAAATTGAAATAATGTAGAAAAATTCATCAGGAATCTGATCCAGAGAAAAGCAGGCAATACTTTAATTGGTATAGTTTCAGGCTTTTTTTTTTCTTTTTTCTTTTTTTGTATAGCAATATATGTGTTTTCTAAATATGTATATTTAATAAACCAATTGGATACTACTCATTTTATGTCAAAAATATGTTACTGGAAGCTTTACATTTCTAGAAAGTTCTGTGTTACTAATTTTAACAGCTAAAATCAAGGCATAGCACAACTTATTTACATGTTGTTTATTTTATTGTTTTAGTTTTTATGCTTTAACCATGTCTATTTATTTATATTTCCACTTTTGTATATTTATGCCTTCGGTAAATTCCACGAAGAAAACTTGATATCTCAGCCTGCACATTGCATTTCTATATGAAAATCTAACGGCAAATTTAAAGCCAGAAAACATGTTTTATTTTCTAGTTTCCCCTAGTCCTATAGTACATTTGAGTAAACTCTTTCTTACCCCTTCATAAAAATATTACCTAGTCTTTTCAGCTACATTGCTAATCATTCTAAGCAGCTGAAAATAACCTGATTTTATTTGAATTTCAATGATCAGAATTTAATCAGATTTCATTTTTCTTCTTTTTTTTTGCATTGATGATTCATATTTCTATTTATGAATGCCTCCTTCACATTTATGGCCTACACTTGGTTAGCTATTTATTTCACTTGTACTTAGTCTAATTAGAAGTCAGTTCTATGTCATTCATATGATTACCACATTTGTGCCTTTGGTTGCCATTTTCTCTTAATCTTAGTTATTATCCTTAACTTTGAACAGGACCAATTTTGTCAGTCCCTCGGTGCATTTTGTTTGTTTGATTTTGGTTTTGATTTTATCTCCCTGGAAGCTTAGAGACAGAAGGAGGTCTCAACTCCTACATTATGAAATCTCTTCTGTGTTTCTGTTGTTTGGCGTATAGTTGGCCTCTGACCCATCTCTGGATGATAACACGCCTTTTCTTCCTTCTCTTCTATTTCCAGCCATGTGTGTCCCACCTTCAGATTCATCACGGCTCAAGACGCTGAGGTTCACCTGACCACAGCCTTCTGCTGCTGCCACACATCCAGGTGGTTCCTTTAATCACAAGGAGCTTCCGAGAGATCTTCAGTTTTGTTAAGTCCTTGTGTATATTTGCTCCCCTAGCCCTCACACAACCTAGGAGGGCTTCCTGACCCTCAACTCCCATCAAACTTTCAGTGATCCATGGGGACCTTTTCCAGGAGAAGGAAAGGGAGACCTGGAGAAATCTCAACCAACCAACCATAAGTAGGTCCAAAAACAAGTCAAAATGAGTTCCGTCCAGAGCCAATCAGATTCCCAGAGCCATCTGCCTCTCACGACATATAACTTTCCTCAACCCTGCACATTTCTCTGTTGCAAACCTCCTGCCGTGCATCCTCTTCCCCAGACCAATGTGGCCTTTCTCACTGTTGGTTGCAGGTGTCTCCTCCCCTCTACTAAGAGTACTGATCCCAGATTAATCTTCCTAAATGAAGGTTGTGTGCAGGCTCAGAATCCCCTGGTCAATAGAAGTCTTTATCTTCTGTGAGAAGTCTCCAGGGACTTCAGGGACACCACTGTTCTGCCAAACACTCAGGCCCACCTCATGCTGTCCTAAAGGGATGGCTTGTTTCCAGTTACCACTTCCCACTACAATCATCCCTGCACTTCTCTTCTTCCAACACCCTGTCCTTCCTGAGGCCCAGCGCGAATCTCATGTCCTTCATTAATCTCTTTCTGGAAACTTCCAGTAGACATTGCATGTCTTTCCCCCTTTACGTTCCACCGAGCACTATCTGCAACTCCCCGAACTGACAAAGCTGTGCTTTGTAGCTGATGCCAGGACCTTACTTTTCTTATCAGACTGTCGACTTCTGGGGTTGATGGATAGTCTCCTCTTTATGTTTTTATTACCCATCTTCCAGTGTGTGGAACGAGCAAAGGTAATCTCTGAAAAATAAAGTAACTAGTGAATAAGTGAGCAGTGAAGGAAAGGCCTATTGAGGAATAAAATATGGGATGGCTTACTTCTTTGAGAGTCTCCACTCTCCAGAAAGTTTTGTCCTTTCATGTTTTCTGCTTGCTCGGCTGTCAATCAACAATACCCCCCTCCAAAGAAGGCTGAGTCCTGACATCCCACTAGCACAAATGTATGGTTTAAGTTATCACTTTGATTCCTGCAAATAAGGAAATGTTGAGGCTCTTAGGAACATTGGTCCATCTGTCTCCAAGAAATGTCCTCTTGCCTGCAGTGAATGAAGGACGTGAGAATTCACCACCACCACCACCACCACCACCACCACCACCACCACCACATTACACAATGATTAGAATAGTGTGTGACATGGGAGGGTGTGTAAGTGTCAGTTGAAGGTATCATCTTAGACATTTGGATACAGCTGATCTGTAGTCCTTGGAGATAAAACTTTAATTCGGTATGTCTTCCTCCCTGCCCATTACAGACAGACTGCCTTTCTATGTGGCCCTTGGCTTTCTGAACTGCTCCGAGGAACAGACAAACACAGGGTATGCCATCCCTGTGTCCAGGGAAGTCCTTGTCCTTGATGGAAATCATCATAAAGAAGAGGAGCAGCCATGTGGCATGTGGGAAGAATGGAATGCTCCAGAAGAACTCCTTGCCCCGACAATGAAATGTTATTTTAGAGAGGGCTGAGGGCCAGTTTGCTAGAATTGAATACATCAGATTTCCAACATCTAATAACAGATGTTCTGGCTACAATTCATGAAATCATTTAATATTGCTTTATGCTGTGGTAATAAAAATGTCATCTGGCTCTAGTCGGCTCAGGTTGCATATCTTCCTCAAAGGGTCAAAATGACTTGATGCAGTTCCTGGATCAAAGGGGCTGATGGTGCCTGAATCTTAGAGGCTAGTGAACAGGATTTGATCTAAGAAGGGACATGTGCTGCTGCCCTAATGTGTGCTTTCGATCCAACAGCCGGAGGGATGCCTCTGATGCCTAAACTTGCCCAGACTCTAATCCTAAGAGAGAAAGAACAGTTTAGGAGAGGCTCACAGTTCCCATCCATCTCCCATCTCCCATCTCGCAGCATGAACATCTGGGGGATGCTAAAATAGGTGGACCAAACACGCAGAATGTGACTGGCATGGTACCAGACTTTATCACCAAGGTCTTGGAGCAGCCTAAGTGGAGATGATTTGGTCTCTCAGAACAAGCATTGCAGGAGGGTTGGAATTATCCACTGAGGACGGGGAAGAGAAAAGGCATCTAGTGGAGCCTGACTGTAAATCAGGAGACTCAGCAACATGAAGATATAGTGAAGTTGCCAAGATGACTTGAAGGTTGGAATAACAGTCTAAAGGAGATAACAGTAAAGCAAGGGGGTTCCTTATACTCAGAAGATACCTCAGGTAAAAACCAAACAAAGGACATGGTAGACGTGCAAGACAGCAATGCTTGGGGTCTGTTCCAGAAACAAATTAGAGAGAAATAAAGGGTAATCCAGGGCCTATAAAAAATGAATATGTTTCACAAGTTTTTAAAGAGTGAAAATTCCTCCTTAGAAACCATGATACCAATGATTCATAAAATGGAAAACCAATATTGAATGTCAGCAATGGCATCACATAGGCTGTTTAATCCTACCGCAATCTACTATATGGGCTCAGAGTCCTAGAGGCAATGAATGATGGCTTTTCATTGTCAACTCGACTGGGTCTAGAATCAGCTAGAGGCTGTACATCTGGATGCATCTTCAAGGGTGTTCCTAGAGACATTTACCTGAGAGAAGAAGACCTAGCCTGAATGTGACTGCATCATGCCATGGCATGGGGCCCTGAATTGAATAAAATTGAATTAAAGGAAGAAATTTACCCAGTGCCATCTGTCAGTTCATGCACCTACCAACCGATCCTGAATTGTAAGTTAAAATGGGCCCCTCCTTCTTTAAGTTCTTTTCCCTGTGTTTTATCACAAAGTTCAATGTAAATGATATGCAAGCAAAGCAGATAAACACTGAAGTCATTAACAGCTGCAGTAATAACAATAGAGAACTCTAGTGTCTCAGAAAATGTTAGCAAAAATTGATTATGAGGCTGGCATGACATTATAAACCTGCTGCACAGTTGGAAAAAATTACTATTGTAAACAGATAATCTACAGAATATGATAAAATCTTTGCAGGCTGTTGACTTGCAAGGAATTGATATTCAGAATATAAAAAAGAGTGCAAATACCCAGAGAACAAATAATCTAACTTACAAATGGGCAAATGAGTTAACCACTTTAACACACACACAACAGCAACAACAACTATAAGTCACTGCTAAATGTGTAGGGAAAAAAATGTTCAACATCCTTAGCTGTCAGGAAGATGCAAATTATCCATTCTTTTGTTTTGGAAAACTCCATACATGTGTACAATAAAATTTCATCACATTTCCCTTCTCAAGTCCCTCCATAGTCTTCCATTATTTTCATGTCTGTGTGTGTGTGTGCACACACACACACACACACACACACACACAGAGTCCAGTTAGTGCTTCCCTTGTGCGTATGGCTAGCAACTATCAGCTATCAACTGCCAATAGTTCCTCATAGGAAGTGGGACCTTGAGATCATCTGCTCCACTGATACCAAGATGTTACTGCTGAGAGTTAATAAGTGCAATAGCTGTGTCCCATCTAGAAAGCAGCATCTCACAGCATTTCTCCCTGCCTTCCGGCTAGGATACACTTTCTCCCTCCTCTCCCACCCCTGAGCCTTCTAGGGATGGGGTTTTGTTTAGGGATCGGCGTTCAGTCTTTGATTCTCAGCACAGTGACCAGTCACACATCTCTCCTCCATTGGCTGCTGACTCTGAAGGAAGAATAAGCATAAGGAAGCATCTCTGATCAAGGCTGGGAGCAGCCCAGGTCTGTCAGAGGCAGGAGCTGGCAGACTCAAGAAGTCTGAAGTGCTACCTTGAGATTCTATTCCACCCCTGTCAGATGTCTATCATCAGGAAAACAAAGCCATGGAAGCTGGTAAAGATGTCTGTGTGGCAAAGGACTCGAGCTTTGTTGACTAAAACATAAATGAGTTCGCTATGGAAATCAGCATGGCAAAGCCTCAAGAAAGCCAAAAAGAGAACCAGAATATGAACTTGTAAGATAACTCCTGCCTGTATATGCAAAGAAACAAAATCAGCCTGCATGCCCAAACATACATGCTTATTGTAGCACTAGTCACTGCGGCCAAGTTGTTCAACAGCCTTGGTGCCTACTGATAGGTGAATGGCCAAAGTGTGGCTTATTATACACACTGGGTATTATTAATCCGTCATAAAAAAGAATGAAACAATCGAATTTGCAGAAGAACTATTGATCACATTAGAGATCTTATTACACAAGATAGCTAAATTCATAATGACAAATCTTATTTTCTCTCATAAGTAGAATTTAGATATTTTTAAAATCTTACAAGAAAGTAAAGGGAAGTAATTGGGAAGAGGAAAGGGACCAATGGGAGGGGTCAAGGAAGACAAGGGATGTGGAGGTGATGAAAGTACACTGTATCCACATGGAAATATCAAGACCGAATGCACTATTGTATATAATCAATATATGTTAATGTTGTAAACATTGTAATATTGAAGTATTAAAACACATGTAACTAAAAAACATTTTTTCAAGCTGAAGAAAGTAGACATTAACCTAAGAGTTATAGCCGAGAGGGGTCTGACTAGAAAAGGTACTTGCTGCCAAGCCTGAAGACATGAGTTCAATCCCCAGGGTCCCCTGACCTCCTCACATGTGTAGATGCACACTCGTGCACAAAATATAAATAAATAAGGTGTAGAAGAGTAACTAATGTCTAATGATATGTAGATATTGAATGCTAACTGTCCTTTCCTTTGCCCTCCAACCAGGCAGTTTCTACCCACCAACTAACTCATTAAGATGGCCTGGGAAAGTACAATAGTGGAAACATTTTTCTATGGTTTGTGTTTTAAGTGTTCTGATGTAGTGCCTTAAGGGGTGGAGTCAAGTGGAAAGTCAAGGCTAGTGGCAGGTTTCTCTCACTAGGGGATGCACCTTTGAAGGGCATTATAGGAATTTTGTCCCTTGTTTCTCTCCATCTCTGGCTTTCCAAGTACAAGGTGAGTGGTTTGTCTTGGCCACTCTCATGATACACTGTCCTTTCTGAAATAGGAGGCAAACTAATCATAAATGGAATCCTCTAAAACCATGAATGAAAATAGTCATTTTCTCTTGGTAAGTTCACTATCTCAGGCGTTAACTCGAGAGTGACAGGAAGCTAATAGTCATCAATGTGGTGTTAACTTAGTTGGTTCCAAGCTTCAAGTCAGTTGAGTTTTTGAGTTTCTATTTTGCTTTCTCACAACTCACTCAGAAGACACTTATTTCCTTACCTGTCTAAGATCACTGTTTATGAGGCCAGTAGGACCTAAACCGCTGCCCCGTGACACTGAATCCCTGCTTCCCACCATTGACCAGGGGAGCAGAATTGATTTCTGTGAGCCTGGGAAAACTTCTGGAAACACCAGCCCTTTTCCTCTGGGCTCCAACACAGGAGGCTAATGGCTTTGTAAAACTCTTCCTCTTAGGAAGTTGAATTGATAGAGTGGAACAGAGTCACAGGGGCTGGATATGAACTGCCCAGTTATGAGAGCAAAGAAGCCTGCAGAGGTGCCCAACCCTGACAACACCCGAGACCCTTTCTGCCCGGTGCAGAGACGCACACAAGGACTTCAAGTGAAGAGCAGGGGTTGCAGAGCTCCACAGGGTCCAGTTAAAGCACATGAAACTCCAGCTGTCTGGTGATGGGGTTTCTGGGCCAAGGCCAAGGCAATGGTATGCTCCTCACAGGTAGTCTTCCCATTGCTGAGGCTCCCCAAGGTGTATTCAATAATGCTCTCCTCATCCTGAAGCAGATGGGAAAGTGTTTTAAAAGGTGCCAGGTTTATTTATGGAAGCATGAGACTGCATTTAAGAGATGCGCTTTGCCAATGTGAAATGTGAACTCTCAAAACAGGAAGTGTGCTTTACTGTCTATTTATTTTATTGCCGTATCAGCTGCCCAGAGCCGTGGAATCCTTCCTCTCAGGAATTATTTATTTTCTAACTTCTGAACCAGAACATCTTGACCATCAGTGTGTCTGACTCCCTGCAGCCAGATTCCCGACTACAAACATGTGCCTTGTGCCTGACTATCATCCCAAGTGTGTTGCTGACAATACTGGAAATACAGGAAAAACATTGCCCAGAGTCTTTATTTCCATGTAAGATGGAAGAAGCCTAAAACAAAGGAATCAAATGATACTAGATGGTAGGCACTGTAAATACCTTTTAGAATAATGAAGAAATTACTGACTCTTCTCCTGTGTCTCAAGACACTTGGAAGTAAACCCCCATCATCATTAACCCATATGAGGTTCTTAGTGGAAGTAAATAGCTAATCAACTTGAACTTGTCCCTTTGCCCCCGGGCAACAATAATGAAGAAACAAAACAGCATTTACTGTGTTCTTCAGTTTATGCTCTGATCCATCCTTTGTGGTTATTTTCAGTGATGAAGACATGAAAGGTCCTAATCCAGGCTTTATTAACTAAGCCAATAATAACTAGCTAGAAGTACTTTCTGGTATCAGCCGTATAGCCCTGTGTACAAAGGCACAAAAACAAAGTACAGGCACCTCACATCTTGTTACCAGTGCTATCAAATCAAGAACTGAGAAGGAATCCAGTGAGGGTAGGAATAAACTTGCCATCCAAATGCACTAGGGATAGGCACACATGATAAAACAGACTCTGGGTAAAAACAGATAATATATACAAAAACGCATATGTATGCAAACTTGTATGTGCATGGATGCTTTCCTATTCTATCTTAGAAGAGACCTAGCACTTCCTTCAGCTTTAAAGAAGATTCTCCCTCCTAATGTGTAGGAATCTATCAGAATAGGTGTGCTTTCATACTCAGACCTTGTGGTACCTGTGGACTTCAATTCCTGGGAGCTCTCAGGAACATGTCACAATGGCGCCACCTTCTGGACACTTCCAAACATACCTTTTCTTCTTGTCCATACTGCACTTCTAATCTCCCTTTTTGCCTATGGGAAAGTCTCTATTCCGTGGCATTTGAGCGTTGTATGGTCTAGCACAAGCTCAAACTGGGGTGCCATCTCCTCATACTCCATGCGTGGGTGATCATTGCCTCCCTGAGTAAGTTCAACACCTTTCTGCATCCTTGTTCTCAAGTGTCTCATCGGAACAAGGCAGATCAAGAGGGGAATTGCAAATTGTTCCCATGGCTCAGTCCCAGACTGTGAGGATGACTAAGATTAGGAAGCCTCAATACCTACAAAATACAGGTCATAAGTGTTCATGACAACTTGAACTTGGCTCTCCTTGGTGGAATTTAGAAGTATAAATGGGGGGGGGGGATAAATGGGAAAAAGAAAACAAGTAACAGGGTATGCGTATAAACTCAAAATGTACATAGTAAAAGTAAACATAGAAGGGCTTAGGAGATGACTCAGTGGGTCCAGCACTTGCCATGCAAGACCTGTGTCTGAATCCCCATAGCCTAAGCAAAGCAGGGCACAGTTGTACACATCTGCAATTCCATCGTTCCTTAAGATAAATGGGAGACAGAGACAGGAGAGTCCTGGAATCCCACTGTCCAGCTATTCTGGGGTTCATCGTAGCAAGCAACACAGAGATCATGTCTCAAATGAGTCACCAGATGAATACTAACTTCTAATGTTTCCCTCTACTTCCCACATATTTACGGAAGCATGTGTGTGCCTTCGAAACACACACACACACACACACACACACACACACACACACACAAAAACACGGTACACAAATATCATATATACCCACACAAAATAAAACATAAATGTATGAAAGTGGATCAATAAATGCACAAATGACAAAAATGCAGTGTTACGATTGTTCATCCAACATCCGGAGATTATTATTGAAATGATGGTATGTCTTGTTGCCTAGGAAACAGGCAACTGTTATGCTTATACATGACATCATTTCTAGAGAAGGAATATGTGAGTTTTCACCAAGAATCCTAGAGATACAGTTATAGTTTAATCTAGAAATTCTATTTACAAAATTATCTCCAGCGTGTACCATCATTTTACAGTAATATCTGTGAAAATGATGATCATTTTACCATTAATTTTGGTTAAAAATAAAGTGAAATAACCTGCATGAATAACCACAAGAGATTGTTAAACGTAAATAAACATTAAAGTTGATAATGTAGTAGACATGTCTCTTGCATGTCTAAGGTTTATGTGATATCAGTTGGTGAAAAATAATCATGTTCTATTTGTTTCTATTTGTTGCTATTAAAACAGGTACAGTGATCAATAACTATCCCAAATATTAATGGTGCCTTACGTAGGAACTATATATGTATCTGCATGTTTCAACCTGACAAACTTAATACAAGAGTTCCATCCAAGTGGCATGACCTCAAAAGAGTAGTACCATGTTCAAACCTACTTATTGCTGAGTACTAATAGTGAAAATTATGGGGACAATGTAGACATCCAAGAAGAGGTGAGCACTTAAGTAAGCCTAGGATAGACCTTCACTGAAAACTGAAGTCATTAAAATAACTTAAGGAAACTACACAAGGTTGGTAAGTGCCTCTGGCATAATGTAGAGAAAGGAAATACAATAAAACAGCTGGGTTTGTGTGATTAGGATTACATCAAAACAAGTTGTGACATAATGTGTGTACACAGAAGACAATAGTCCAAGCAGGCCTGAATTCCACTGCAGCTCTGTTCAGGTTAAGGTCACCTGTGCAACTCTTGGGGACTCAGCCCCTGCCCTGAGTGTATGGATAGTGTGCATAGGTGTCATATGTGATAGGAAACTGGGAAGGTGAAGACCTGAGCAGAGACAGAAAGTTCTCTGACCCTCAGGCTACTTCCTAGGCAAGTTTCATCACAGGAAACGTGACGCTTTGCTAGATTTCTCAAAAGATGAGATATCTTTGCTGAAAAAGAAAAAGAAAGAAAAGAAAAGAAAGCGTTCAGTTCTGATGTATCAGAAACCATGAATGCCCTGTTCCCACACATTTGACTCAGTGACTAAAGAATTTTATAGCAGGAACTGAGGTCGTCAGTTTATACATCTTAATCCATTTGTAATTTCCCCTACACACCTCATGCTTTAAAATGGTAGTCTAACCATCCTGAAGTGATCTGGGGTACCCAGATCCAAAGAAGAAAGAGATTTAAAGAAAGAGACAAATTGAGCTATAAGGGAGAACCATGAGCCAGCCCAGCACTGCATTCCCTGGCAAGGTAGATCCTCCAAGGACATGCCTCTGCTCTCAGAAAGGTTGGCCTGGCAACTGGCTTACACACTCCACTTGGAGAAAATTCTTTTCAGCACTGGCCAAAATGCCGGTCCAGGCTCCTTTGCCTAGCAGCCTTGAAAGCTTGCACACATTTAGAGAAAATACTTTCAAATGACTCTGGGGTTCTGCTTTATGTTTCATATTCCTTTGAACTTGTTACCTCTTTACAATGTCTTGGACTATTAGTTTGGGAACATTTAAACTTAATGACTATATGGAAAGTAAAACAACACTTTGAAGTTTCCCAAGTCATTCATTTTTCCCTTTCATACACAGGAGGTTAGCAAAAGCTGCATGATGCCAGACTGAGTCAGTTCAGGAATAAATAACTTATTTGGGGGTCTATGTAGCATGTTGTTCTGGGGTGGGTGGTAGGGGAGGATAGATTAGTTATGGAATGTCTAAGACAACCAAAGCCATGATTAATGAGGGTCAACTTGACAACAGAGGACACACAGATACTGTTACTTCATACAGAGAGCAGAGTCTGTCTGACCTGGGGTACCCAGACACAAACTCCAGAGGTATTTGTTTCACAAGTCTTGTTGGTTTCAGGATGCACTGACAATAAAAAGAGATATGCTGAGGACTTCCTCTGACTATAAGTAACAGAACCAGGAGAGCCATAAATGCAAAGATGATGACCAAGAAAGACAGTTAGCAAGTGTGTCCAGAAGGTCAAGGCTCAGGAGTTCCAACTGGGTGTCTTTGGGGGAATGTGTTCTTCCACATTATAGTTCCACATGCTATAACATTTTATCTTTGTTTGCTTCCTTTTCTTCTGTAGATAAGATCTTGGAAGCTATTGTGGGATAGAGTTCCCTGTAGTGTGTAATGGGCTTAGAAGTGGATATGGAGCCAAGAAACCAGAGAGACATGTTCATCCTGGGTTTCTTAGATGTTCCAATAGACGTTTAGGGGAAATGGAAGCCAACTACAAAACCTTCCTAATTCTTATCAAATAAACAGCATAGCAATGTGGACCAAGGATCAAATCTCTAAAACATAAGATAATACTCAGCAGAGATCCAAGAACACTACCCCTCAGTTTGATTCCATTTCCAAGAAAAAGCTAAATATGTATTTATTGGGGGCAACTATATACATTGAAAGGTATGCTGAATGTGGAGAGCAATAATATCATCTCTCAAAGGGCTTGTGACTTTAAGAGACATGATTAATGTGTTTAGATAATAAAGAATGAGTGATGGCCAGGTGGTGGTGGCACACACCTTTAATCCCAGCACTGGGGAGGAAGATCCAGGTGGATCTCTATGAGCTCGAGGCCAGCCTGGGCTACCAAGTGAGTTCCAAGAAAGGCGCAAAGCTACACAGAGAAACCCTGTCTCGAAAAAAAAAAAAAAATGAGTAATGGCCCTGTTGCTATTCAATATTTGAGCCATACACTTGTCAAATACCTACTGTAGGCTTCATACTTATGTAGATATTGGTACAAAATGATGAAAATACAAAGTTCCAGTTCTCATAAAATTTATACTCTGGAGTGAGGAGATAGATAATAAACAACAAATAGAGATTATCTTATTTGTTAAAAGCAGTAAAGAAAATTGAAGAGGATAGCGTGACATCGGGTGAGTGGGAATGGAATTGATCAATGGACCTCTCAGTCTGAAAACTCTTGTAAAGACAGATGTATCAAGGTAAATGGGAACTACTGGGTTTACCTGGTGCTTTCTATGGGAGTATAGCTGTAGAACTGTCTACAGGATCATAGTAGGCTTACCAATGACTAACAACTAAAGATAATGACTCCTGAGTTAGGAAGGAGGTAAGAGAGGGTAAAAGTGGATATAATCAGAATTCATTATTTACTTGTATGAAACTTCCCAAGAATAAATTTACTAAACACAGAGGTAAATGGGGAGAGTATTTCCAGGTAGAGACATAAGACCTGGGGCTAGAACACATTTATTTCTTCAGAAAGCAGAAAACAAAGTTCCTGTGGCTGAAGTTAACATCCTACAAAGAGAGAGAAGAAAGGTGATTTCAGAAAAGAATGTAGGACAGGGATTGTGTGAACACTGCTAGGTGGGGGAAATGAGTTGGGGTTTTATTTCTGGTACCATGACAATTATAAATTTTAAGGAAAGAAGTAACATTGTTGGTGTTTTCACAAGGTCTGTTGTATAACAGTTCCCCTGCAGATAGAAACATTCCCTTCTGCCAGGAAGAAGCGCTTTAAGCAAGAAGGTAAAAGACTCTCAAAAACAAAACAGTTTCAGGAAGTCCCTGAAGCTGACAAGATTCACTAGGCCCCTCCCTGTCAGAGTAAGCAAAGAAAGCTGAGAATCCATCTTAGCCAAGCCAAGCTACACAGAAGACTCTTCAGACCATACCAGCTGCTTGAAAGGAGCAGAAACTGTCCCAGCTGCTGGGAAGAGGTTTAGACCAACTGGGTCACTTAGGATACTCTTCAGCCTGTTGAGCTGCCTATAAGGTTCCTTCTGTGCAGTGTGCTCCAGGTTCCTAGCTTTTGTGAGTTGTCACCTGTGCTAGGGTGTGCTTTGATGATGTAACTGTCTTTGAGTCATCTCTGCTCCTGTAAGCGGCCCTTCGTCTGTATTCCTGTAATTAAACCAACAAAACTCACTGGGTCACAAAGTTGGATTTTTGTGGTTTTCATACTTTGTGCTGTGGGCTCCTTATCTGGGGTGAATCCATGTGTGCTGAGTCTCCCCAGGAAAAGTTATGTCATAGAACTGCTCTGTAGGGAACTGACCAAAGTTCTCAGAATTCCTGAGAAGTGTATTACAGCTGTTCAAACAAGAAATCCTGATGCACAGGCCAGGTTAAAAGAGTAAGATAAAGAGAATCTAGAGAGGGTTGACAGTAGAGTGCATAGAACTTGCTGAAGAACTGAAAAGTGGTCCTTACACAAGGACCAGATATATTCCAAGGGATGAATGATAAATGCCTGGATGCTCTTTGGATGGTTGCATGAACCTAGAATGGAGTGTCCCTATAGGTTCAGGTGGTTTGAAAAAGCTTTCTAAGATATGAACCTGGCCATCATCTTTAAGAATGGGTAGAATTTGAACATGGATCTAATGTTGTACTGTTGAGGATGATTTCAGGGCACAGGAAATGTTTTATGAGTTATTTATTTTATCAGCTTCAGTCATTAGTGATTATTTTGCAACTTCAGACATATTTTTATTTTATGCTAATGGTGATAACAGTGGGGTTTTTATTACATCAATCTCTCTTCTTTTTCTGCGATTATAATGTTTTTTAGAAACAATTTTGGGGCCAAAGAATTGGTGGCCCAGTACCCTCTTTAGCACTGCACTGAGTTACTTAAACTATACCTGGGTCACCTCACTCTTAAAGTGAATGCTGCACGTCTAGTTGGTATTCACCTCTCTGAACCCAAGATTCTGATTAATCGCCACGTCTTTCTGTCTCAGTAGATTCCAAGAACCTTGGGGTGAGGCTGAAACAGCGACTTCTGTTTGGTTTGCTAGGGTCTAAGTTGGAGCCTGAGATAAAGGATAGAGTGAGAACTGTACAAGGATTACAAGTCCACACTTCATCTTCTGGATGAGATTTTTCTATTTCCATCTGTTGGTTACAAGATTATTATTCTGAGATTCATCAGAATGACTCTCCAAGCATAGGTCTGCCTTAACTTGAAAAGGCAAAAAGGACTTACTGAATAAGGACTTTGAGATGACATCACAGTGGGGCTTTTAGGGTGTCCCCTGAATCCCATAAGAAAAAGACACAGACTGAGAAGTTCATGTGAAGACTGAGGTGGGTGTTGGACTTCCCTTGTCATGAACTATGGACCATCTGAGGTTACCAAATGCAGTAAGGAGTGAAGAAGTATTCCTCTTAAGGACTTTAGAAAAGTCCTGATCCTGACAATGCATCATGATTTAGGGCTTTTAGTCTACAGATACTATGAGACAGTAAAGTTTTGTTGTTGAAATAAATTTGGGTACTTTGTTACATCCACCCTTGAGAACTGACAAGCCACCTTTAGACACAGCTCAATTAAGCTCTCAGCATAGAGCTTCCTGCCCAAACTAGCAGGATCTGGATAGCGTAAGAGAAGCTAGACACTGCCTGAAATAGTTAAAGGAGTCCTCAACTGAGCTCTTGCATGTTTCCAGCCCTGCTGCACCAATAATTATCCACCCTTATTCCCAGATGGTGTAAGAGCACTAAGTAGTCGAGATGACAAAAATATACCAACAGAAGTAACTTCATCTTGAATTCTAAATCCGGTAGACACCTACAGCCTGGTCAACTTAAAGCATTCTGATTGGAGTTAGAACAGCCCAGAATACTCCAGAAACATTTGTATGACCTCTTCAGAGATAAGAAGCCCCTGAGAGTCCATCCAAGCAGTTGACTAAATTTTCCTATCGTTTCAGGCACCTCATTTTGAAAGGGGAAAAAAGGAGAAATGTTCAGACTGTTGATAGTCATGTTGATTTATTTGGGTTGTCCCTGGTGTGCCAAATATAGACAGTAAGGAGAAGTGTGAAGTGGGGTGACTAGGAATTTCTGAGGGTTAGCAGTAGAAGTCCAAGGAAAGGAGGCTAGAGAAAAAAAATGATAAGCTGGAGCTCGGTACTTATGGGCATTCATCCTCAGCTGTGTGAGTCTTTGAGTGGTATTAACTCTGATTTGATCTTTGATCTCTCTCTCTCTCTCTCTCTCTCCTCTTGTAGTAACTGATTTTCATACAATGGAGCTAGAGTTTTCATTTAACCCAAATTGTATTTTACTGGCATCATCTCTAAGAAAACAAAATTTTAAAAAATCAAATAAACATCAAAAACCCTTTTCCTGAACATTCCAAGAAATTAGAACGATAGTACCATATAAAATGATGCAGATGATCCAATCTCTGTGTATTTCACACAAAAATTTTAATAGCTCGTCTTTTCACATCCAACTTCTAAAATGTCTTCAATTGGCTGACAAAAGAGTAACATCTCCTTGCCCTTAAATCCATGATTAGGTGACAAGTTCTTCTTTTAAAGAGGAGACTTCTACAAATCACATGTCCTAAAGGGTTCTAGTAGGCTTAGCATGGCAAACATGGCTCTGGTAGGCCCTGCCCTTCTCCTATTCCCTCTTCATTCCTAAGAACTGAGATCACATTCCTAGAGCTAGCCACCAATGTCTCCTCCCTTATTTATCCACTTCCTTCCCCTGAGGCTGAGTACCAAGGTCCAACTATCAAAATACTGAACTCCAGCATCAAAAGCCCTCTTTCAGCTAACCTAATTAATCTGTCCAATCAAAATTAAGCACTTCACCCTAACACAGGGTTTCCCTTTTTACCTTCATAAATTGCCATTTGCCTAGGAGCCATGTCTGCATCCTCTCTATCCAGAGACAGTTCTTTGTCCCTCTAGGGCCAATATCCCTTCCTCTTCTCCCTTGTTCCCTTCCCATCTCCCTCATCCTCTATCTCCTGTCTTTGTCTTTTATTCCCTGCCCTCTATCTGTAGAGAAGGCCACAAAGAAGTTCATAAGGCCTCTAGGGGCTGAGAGTGTTCCTTATCTGATCATAAATAAGAAGGCAAGACTATAGTCCTGTAAGCATACCAGATGAACTTGGCAAAAAACTTGAGAGAGCTTCAGAATAGATGCTTCTCCAGTTAGGCCTTCCTAAGTCCACACAGCCATTCTGTGGATTGAAGTCTAGTGAGATGATGAAACAGAAAACCAAGAAAAGCCATGCTTTGATTTGATGGACAGAAACGCGAGGTAATCAATGAATGATGCTCTCAGATGCTAACTTTGTGATAAGTTACTGCTCGTTGCAGCAAGTTCATGCGCATTTGTTGTAACTCAGGACCTGTGTTAGGTGCATCAAATTTTAAAAATTTATCACCAGTTTTTTCTGCCCTCAAGTTGGGAAATATTACAGAAGAACGATGCACATAACATATATTATAACTTTTTGTAAAAATGCTCACAGTAGCAGACAAAACTGAGGTAACATAAGAAAATCTTCATCTGCCACCTTAACCCCAAGGATTCCTTTCCTCTTATTGCCTATTTCTCTCTAGCCCTTCACTTTTACTGATATGCAGTGACAAATGATAGCTCAGACTGTCACTTTTATTTGTATTAGTATAGCATAGACACCGAGCTCATCAACACCCAGGACTTCCTTCTCCTTGTGCATGTGGTATGAGAAATTTTGCAGACTTCCCAGAATTCTAGTAAAGGGCATATTGACATATTAAGGGACAATACTTCCATGCCAGGTTTTAAAATTCTCCCATAAGAACCCTTGGACAGAAGGAAGATGGCCTGTTGATAAATTCTAAGCCCTGGAAATAGAAGAATCCTGGAGCCCTAAACCACATTGTGAAACCATGCCTACCTCCTGACCATTTCATCAAAAAACATCTACAGCATCAGTACACCGGGAATTCATTGTTTTCTATAGTAACTGTTTAAAAGCCAGTTTTTACTAGTATGTAAAGGGGATTATAGAGATGGTTCAAGGAAAGAAATAGATCAGCAACTTTTTGTAACTGTATTTAGACATGTTTGAGGTCTCCAGGATCTTCATGCTAAACTTCAGTTGATATTTCTGCTGCTGTGAGAATACATGGAGACACACATAGAGAGGGACTCTATAGGTATGAACAGCTGTTTCTCACCTTAACCAAGGCAGGCAAAAAGGCCAATGCTTCCAGCCCACCCTTGGCATTGGCTCTTCCCCTGCAGAACTGTGGTCTACCTTGTTCCTAGGACTCTACTTTCACAGAAGGGAGAGCCTTCCTAAAGGCAATTATAAGCTCTGGGAAAAGAGCCAGAGTGCTTCATATTGTAATGGAAAATAATCCTTCCACCCTCAATCTGCACATTTTATTTAAGGTGTGAAAAACGCTTTCCTAGCTTCAGCCAGAAGCATTCAGGTCTCCATGGGGATCTAGGCTAGGGAGGTGGGGGAGCAATGATTAGGTGAGGGAGAGAACACTCCCTGCAGTGGGCCCAGGGGAACAGAAAGCTTGTCATCAAATGAAAACAAGACTTGACCTCCAGCCTTGCTCACATCACAGATTCCTTCTTCACCCTCATGCCTAGAAGCTCCGGCTCAAACTTGGCTTGGAACCAAGGGGAGCTGAGTGGTGCAGGTAGCAAGATCTGTGGACTAGGAACCTAGAAGTGCTGCAGCCAGAGCAGTCCAAGGGCGAGCAAGGAACAGGGAGACCCATGTGCATTAGCAGTTGAAGGTGGTAGACTAATGTGCACAATTCCCAAGTTTGGGAGGTGTTATAAAAGCTCCAGTTAAGTTGTTTTTCAAAAGGGACAAACATGGCAGCTGGCAGCTTAATGTTGGAATTAAACAGTGGTTAATTCTTTCTCAGTTCTGGGTCCTCATTCAATCACTTCATTGTTATATTTCCTTTGTTATTTCCATGTAAGATAAGTATGATGTCCTTTCATCAATAATTTTCAGGCTACATAATTATTCTGTAGTTAAAATTATATATGAAAGAAGAGAGGCACAATTATATGACACTTGTTGGGCATTGGTGTAGTTACTAACTTCCTCTGGATGGCGTTTAAGGTTATTCAAATTTTAAAATGAATTGGCATCTACCTGTGTCCAACCTGTGGCTTTGGGCAGCATCAGAATGAGGAGAGTTAGGAGTGAGACTCTGCAAAAAAATTATAAGCTTACTTACTTAAAACATTATGAGATGTGTGTGAGTGTATGTGTGTCTGTGTGTGTGTGTATGTGTGTCTGTCTGTGTGTGTGTCTGTGTGTGTGTGTCTGTCTGTGTATGTGTTTCTGTTGCTTTGTCTGATTTGTTTGGTTTTATAGCTCAATTGCCTGGCTCTGTAGTGTGAACTTTATAGATAACAATGCCTGCTTGCCATGTCCAAAAATTGGTCATACACTCTAGAAATAAATGAAGTACGATTAGAATGTATGTTTCCCATTGGAAACATTAATTTACAATTTTTTCACTTTATGAAGATGTCTTCTACTTGGTTATTCATAATTTCTACAAAATGATGGTATGGATTCTATGTTACAGACTAGCTCAATGTCCATTTTACTCAGAGCCAACTCTAGTATAGGGAGGCTATTACATAATTATAGGTCTGTTTAGGGTAACAGCATTAAAATTCTTTAATAATGTAAATGACTTCTCCTTGATTTTGTGTGCAGCCACTGAATAAAACTCCAGAGCTCTTGTTCAGCCACAAAAATGGATCCTACCCATCTTCTACATCCATTTCAATGTTCCCTTCACCAAGAGAAGCTTTGTTGCCCTGATTCACACCATTTTCCTTGTTGCTAGCATGTGGAGGGCACCCTTCAACATCATTCTGTTTGGACACTTCATCAGGCATTGTCTAAATAGCTCATGGATATATTTTTGAAATACACTGGGCAGTAGGTCCACTGACAATCAGTGTACAAATTAATTCATAAGGCATCATTTTATTTGATATTTGTAATTGATCGATGAAAGAAATATTATCATTAGCTCCGTTTTGCACGTGAAAAAACACAGGTTCATAGAGAGTGTTACTTGTTCAAGACCACACAGCTAGAAAAAAAAAATCCAACTGGGCCTGTAACTCAGTGACTTGCACCACTGGGGTCCTTGATTTCTTCCTTCCTACTCATCTGCATCCCCATTCCATCAAATGATGATGCTTATTTACCTCAAAACGTGTCTTGAAATGAGTATGTCTTCCCATCTCTTCTACTGATGCCTTATTTCATGCCCTGCATCTCTGGATGCATTCATGAGGAAAAGAACTGTCTTTAAAGCAGCCATTGTGCCTAGATCCAATCAACCATGACTGTCCAGCCTTCATGGCTTCCTTTCTTATTTTAGCTTATCCAGCATATTTCTACCCATCTTTCCACTGCTCCCTATGGCTGAGGAGCTTCTCAAGGCCAGCATCTTCAAGTCAAGGGACAGTCGTCAACTTCAATTAGCTCTCCCCATCATTTTACTTTCACTTTCATTCACAGCAACATTTATTCTAAAATATAATAGAGGTATCTATTTTTTGAGTGTCTCCCTTGACCAGTTCTGTAAAAATAGTACCTAGTCATATATGGACCCCTCCCTATGAATCTTTTTAAATGAATGAATAGGTATTTCCTAAATTAAAAAAAAAATTAATAAACAAAGAAGGAACTAGTCTCAGTTCCTCAAAACATATTTTTCAAGTTACCTATTTCTGTGCTCTTATTTCCCAAAATGTCTGACAGAAAGTATATGCTCAAAACACCATATTAATTAAATTAAGTCATTTTAAAAATATCCTATGAAAACTTAACATCTAAGGATGAAATGAAAAAAAAAAAACATTTTCCACACCATTATGAATACACACATACATTATATGCCTATATATTTCTTCTTTTAAAACTTTGAAATTGAGTAGAAATAAGTACAGGATGGGAAAATCTGTTCCTAATAAGCTAGAATATTGGATTCTCACCCAGGGTGTTGGTAGATGTGGAATGAGGACTGTTCTGGAGGTCAGCGAGCCCAGCTGAGCTCCTGTCTCAGTCCTTCCTCAGGCACCAGCAACATCCCAGAAGATTCCTAGAGCAATTTCCCAACCTCTCTTTAAAATGGGAAATTGATGAATTCCTTACTTCCAGCATAAAAAGAATGATCTGAGGTCTCAGTAAGGGCGCTCATGTGCTCACGTGTATCTGACCTCCAGCTTGAAGACAATAGCATGTGGCTGCATCCACATCACCAGGTCACTTTGAGTTCTGAGAGAAACACTTGTTTGCTACCTGAACAGTCAATCTTTGTCAGCTTCAACTTTCCCTTCTATTTAACACAATTTCAACATGTTTGGGTTTGTAAAATGTAAATCCAGTAAAAGGAGGTTTAATGGATTTGGCAGACAGTAGGTGGAAGGTTATCAGTCCAGTTTCATCTTCCTGGGCACATAATGCAATCACACCTCTCAGCTCTAGACTGGACAAGACGGTGGTGTGTTGCCGGGTCTTTAATAAAGCAATGTCAGGCATCACTTTCCAGACATAGTTAAGAGAGGATGGTTTTTTTTTCTGTGGGGACCAAGGAGATAATGGTAGCTGTCCCATAAGACAGGACAGTTCTGGAGTGATTTTATCAAACAGAAACTGTGGCAACCAGATTAAGCTAACACACGCCAACAAGGAAAGAACATAATTTATTACTTTAAGCCACTGATATGTGTGGATTTATTTTTCATAGCTGTCATTGTTCTTATTGAAATGATGACCTCAATAGAACTGCTTACTTAGGTTGTTCTGTCCAATGCTTGGGATGAGGATAAGGATTGAAATTAGCGTGATGGAGGATGTTATCATAACAGAATCCTTTACTTAGGCTGATTTGTTCCACATTTTATTTCAGTCTATATAAAGAGCCAGTGGAAGGTTGGGGGTATAGCTCAATGATAGAGAGCTGTCTTTGAACAAAACCCTGGGTTCAAGTCCCAGCACTACACACACACACACACACACACACACACACACACACACACACATACACACACACACACCCCAAAAAGACCAAATACAGATGTTTTCCAACCATGATTAATAATAATGCAATGATAAATATGATGAGACTATGACTCTCCTGAAAATTTATTTCATGTTTAGAGATCTCTTTTACATTTATAAATGCATATGAAATTTTATAATAAAGTGTAAATAGAAATCATGGATATGTTGAAATCACACACAAAAATCTCATTTTCTGACCAAAGCAGGAGACATGGTAATTTGAAGATTTTCAAATGTTAGCATTATGATTCATACATGCCCTTTCATTCTGCCTTAGTTAGTTCTAAAATTACTAGGAGTCAACAGGGTTTCTTCTCAAATCTGTTTGTGGCTGTGCTCCTTCACATTATGTTTACACAACATAATAAAAAGATAAATAAGTGATAACATATGAAGAAAGAGCTACTGTTTCTCTTAGAACGAGATAAAGGCAACCTACTAAAACTAAACCTCAGTTGAACTGGATACAGGCAAAGTAAGAGCATGTATCTTGTTGGCTGTGTTACTAGGTGACGTTTATGGCAGAACACAGGAGCCATTTATATGGATTATTAGTCTGCAAGTCAATGATTTGGGTTTGTCTAAGCAGTAGTTGTCTAGATCAAGCTTGGCTGATCTTGGTTAGACCTGTCCACACATGCCCAGTAGGCTGGTAAGTTGTCTGAGGACAGTGGAGGTGACTTCAGCTCCTCTCCACATAGCCCATCATTTGACATTCAACAGTACAAAGTATGGGGTTCCACGGTACAAAGATAAACCCTGACACACAAATGCCTTTCCAGTTGAATATCTATTTCTACTTCCTGTACTACTCATCAAAGAAAACCACATGGTCTACACCTGATGTCAGTTTGGAAGGATGACTCAAAACACATCAACATCAAGAAATGATATTAAATTTGAGTTGTAATGGCACAGCCTTACACAAAGATGTGTGTTCCTCCCCTGGAATCACTCTACTTTGTAGTACAAATAGGTTTGGCTTCCATGCTTTTTGTATATTTTTGATAAAATTCAGTGATTAGAATATATGTCATGGCCTACAAAATATACACATTAAGATTTTTTTTTAAAAACTTCTTTGTCCCGTGTACCTTGTCCCAGCATTATTTCTTCTTTCCACAAGCAATTCCTACCAACAGTGACCAGTTTACCAATGTTCTGTAAAGAACCTTCTGCAAGCTTTCACAAGTTTGTCTGCATGATACAAACTGTTCTCTGCTTCAGTTGGTTCCTGTAACTCTTTGGACATCTTTCTGTATTACTACATAAATCTGCTCAACATTTTAAAATAACTTGAAGTATGTCATAACTTTTGAAAATGTATTAGCTTAATAGGCAAAACTGATATCTCATTGTTTTGAAATCCCCATTACTTTCATTTCTGCTGTGATTACATGTTATTTTTTTCCAGAGGCCTAGCTTCCCTTTTATTTTCCTACTTCATGGTTTTCATCCATCATAGGTTTGGTATAATGACTGTAAAAGCCATTTTGGACAAATTGTATCTCACAGTGATTACAGGGGAATACATTGCCTCTACTGTCCCTGAAAGTCTATTCCCACCTTTGCTTCCAGGCGAGGAGATCCTGCAGTGGTAACCAAGAGCCTACAGACTCAAGAGGCTTCCCATGGTTCTGTCTCTAACTTTAGAGTAAAAAAAAAAAAAAAAAAAAAAAAAAAAAAGTAAGCCTTGAAGCTATCAATTAAAAACTTGAAGAGGAAAAAAAGTAGAAAAAACCCTAGCCATATTTGATGAAATACCTATATTCTAAAAAAATTTTTAAAAGCATACCCTTCAACTAAGAAAGGTGCGTGATATGATTTGATGTAAGTTTTCACTATAAGTTAACTAAATCTTATTTTTAAAAGAAACTTTGAGACATTGCTTGGCAAGAAGACATTCCCCAGGCCTTATGAATGCCTTCTCCAACACTGCAGTGAAATAAGTAAAACCAAGTAAGAAACTCCAAGTGGTAAGGGAATGGTTGATCAGTCTCAGGAAAAGCACCAATATCAGGTGCAGTCCAAGTAGGGGATGAGATTCACTTGAGGTCCTCCTATTAAGTAAGAACTCTTGAGGAGACACTGGGTCCCACAAAGAAGTGGTCACCCACTGATGGACATCTAGAAAAACCAACCCAGTAGATGATGATACATGTATGCTATGATGGTTGTGCAAAGGTTTGTGTGTGTGTTTGTGTGTGTGTGTGTGTGTGTGTGTGTGTGTGTGTGTGTGTGTGTAAGAGACACAGGGACTGAGGAGACAGAGAACTACAGGAAAATACTGTATATTTTAATAGCAGGAAAGTAAAAGCCTTTTAAAAACACACAAATGAATGCAATTTAAAATTGGTCATGGTACAGGAAGATAAAGTGCTCTCTCTACTGGTGGAAATACACACTTCCTCTTTTTTTTTTTTTTTTCTGAAGCGTGATCTGCTAACACATGGCATGAGCTTGAAAGGTGTTCATACCTAACTAATGAAGATGGCCATAAATCCATATAAACATTTACATCCAACCAGATAGGTGATGAAAGGCTAATCATCATGTAATATAAATAAGTTCTGATAAAGAAAGTCTACACTGCAAAGATAAACTACCAGTGGTATTTGTAATTAATGGAGCAAAGGGAAATCATAATTGTCTTTTTTTTTCTAAGACTCTGCAGTAGCAAGTTTAAATGGTAAATATCAACTTGACAAAAAAAGTTAAGGAGTTTTAAACGCCATATAATTAAAACATATAGTATAGAAGAAAGTATATTTATATTAGCAGCCATTTTTATAAAATTATTATGTCCATGCACAGTTTATCTTGTTCTTTTTATGCTAAGTTTTCGTTCCATGTTTTCCATGGAGGATTTCTTTATTTTATAGTGAGGAAAAATATAACACAAAAGAAATCCCTAAGAAGTTTTAAATAATGTGTGTGCATTATGTACACGCATCCCAACTAGAGCCAGTAACTTGCCCTTACATTCCTTGTAGATAACAGGATTGGAGGCTGCAATATCAATGACCTTTCTCTCCCACATCATTTAAGGTTAGCATTGCATCTGTAATGATTCGACATAAATAGACATACAACAAAATGCAGAGTTCTACCATATATATGCATTGGTAAACATTTCTCTTTGTGTTTAAAAATCATGGGAAATCATGATGGCAGTAAGGCTCTACTGAAAAACGGACTGCCATGGAAGCCTGAGGGCCTGAGTTTAACCCCCAGAATCCATGTGAACGCATCTATAATTGCAGCATTTGTACCCTGTCATGGGAAGCAGAGACAGGGGACCAACTTGGTGCTCAAGGGCCAGTTAGGCCATGATACTCAGCAGAGGCAAGAAACGAGAGATCCTGCCTCAAAATAAGATGGAAGCAAAGAATCAACTCTCAAAAAGCTGTTTCCTGACCTCCACTAGTGTGCCATAACATGCACAATGCTCCCTCTATGCACATAGTCACACACACACACACACACACACACACACACACACACACACAATTTAAAAAAAAACATTGCCATTTTGTCATTGTAGTAATAAGTTGTATGTTTTAATAGAAAAATAATATTTTAAAAGGTCAGTTGCACCCAGGTATAATATTTTATTTAATTTTTATATTGTTTGATAATTTCATATAAGCATATACTATGTCTTCATAAAACATATCCCCTATTTCCTTCTCATCCAATTTGTTACCTATTCCCGGTGCCATTTTTTCCCTCCCAACTTCATGTACTTAGAAAACAAAACAAAATATAAAAACTCACTGAGCCTACTTGGTGCTAAATATGTGTTCCTGCCTCCATAGATGACCCTACACTCACGCACATATAGGTAATACTATGTCTGTGTCACTTTGAAAATATTCTACTAACGTGTGATATTTTGTTTGTGTTCTAACAAAGCTCGCCTGGAGATCAGAGGGCAGAGCTAGCCACTAGTTAACCATAGAGGCCAGGTGGTGGTGACTCACACCCTAAATCCCAGCACTTGGGAGATAGAGAGAGGAAGTGATAAGGCGGGGCAGAGACAGGATCTTGACCTTTAGGTCGGAGAATACAAAGAGGGAACAAGTTACTAGCAGTTGCTCCTCTGTTTCAGGTTATTACCCTGATATCTGATTCCTGGTTTTTATTGATAAGACTAATTCGGTTCATGCTTCAGTCTACTCTACAGAAATCTAGATTTCTTAATCAGCTAAATCTGGAATCAAGTTAGTATTATAATTGCCCTAAGCCGGGCGGCGGTGGCGCACGCCTGTAATCCCAGCACTCGGGAGGCAGAGGCAGGCGGATCTTTGTGAGTTCGAGGCCAGCCTGGTCTACCAAGCGAGATCCAGGAAAGGCACAAAGCTACACAGAGAAACCTGTCTTGAAAAAATAAATAAATAAACAAAAATAAAAAATAAAAATTGCCCTATATTTAGCAGTAAATACCTATCTTGGGAAGTAGTTCCAGTCGTCTATAAATACTGTCTCTATGTCAATCTCAGTCCTAGGATTGGACTACATCATGTAAATGATGAAGAGATGGTTCATTTCTTTGGGAGTCTTATATTTCAGGGAAGAAGGAAGACAGAAAAGTGATCATAACTTAGCATGAAACAAGTGCAGATGTATCCTAGAAGGGGGGGAAGTATAGGAAGGGGTGTGGGAAGTTATAAAGGAGGGAGGGCTAAGGCGCTGTTGAGAAATGACTCCCAAAGACCAGAGGCTGGGGTGGAGACCAGTGTTGACTTTCTGCTAAGGCTGCTATTCAGAGTGATGTTTGGGTGGTATTTGTTAGACGGTCCTTAATTCCAGAACTGGACTGCAAAAGAAGAATTTTGAAAAATGACAAGACTTCCCCCCTCCATCTTTCATTATCCCACTAATGCTGCTAAGTGCTTATTTTGAAAGAGAGAGAAACACGAGTCGGCCGGAGCAGGGTCCACAGACACACCCCAAACTCTGGCCGCGTTTGCATCTCATTATCAATTCTGCCTTGAAAAGCAATCTTAAAATCCAAAGATAAATGACATTTGCACTGTGCCAACCCTAGAAGACATCAGGAGGCAGCCGTGACTCTCTTTTTCTAGGCCTGAGGAGACTCACAAGACTGGTGACTCATCCCAGACAATGAGCGTCCCTGGTAACAGTGGGACATGAGTGTGAGACACTGGGACCTCTTGGCTCCCTCCTTCAGTGACAAGTTACTCCTTTGAACTTGTTGCATGTAAGTGTGTCCTTCCTTATCATCTGTAGAAAGTCCTACAATGGCCAAAACGAAACCATCATAGACTCCACATCCATCAGTGGCTTGTGTACGTGGAATGTTGTATTTTGTAAGTGGTGACTCATGATTTATGGAATCGTATCTGTTTTCACAGTGACCTTGGTGCAAGCTGATGATAAATCCTTCGGACTAATGTTTCTCTGCATTTCTTCACATGTAATGCATAGACTTGTAACTGAACTTACAATTTACCTCTGCAGCCATTCCATCTTCCCTAGCTAATTGACTTCTTGGGTTGACTTCTCTAAAACTGTGTTAAGCCAGAGTTTCCCAGTGCCAAAGCGACTCCCTCATAGACTTGGCCTCTCTTGGAAATTGCATTAATGTTTCTGCAGGCTTCCAAACAGTGACTGCTTCAAGAAGAGCTCAAAGCTACATTAGAAAAGTCAATACAGCTTGAAACAAGGAATACTTTCCAGACTTGAAATCAAAACATGCATTAGATTTTTTTTTAAATGATGAACTGAGAAAATAGGGAGCTAAGAAAACAAAGAACCCTGTATAAAATCCCACTCACGGCTTTGAGATTTAAATTCTTGGATGCTTTTTTTTTTCTTTCAAAAACAAGCAAATTCTCCCTCAGTACTGTATTACTCAGTATGTTCCAGAATGACCCATGTTAGTCATGGAATTAAAGCAATGTCAGATTATATTGGAAACGTGCATGTTCACAGACAATTCTCTGTCAAATCCCATTTCCACCCTTGGAAGCCATATGCCATGCAGGGTATTTCCTAGCCATTTCTGAGCCACAAAACCCAAAACTAGCAAAGTAGAAATTATATCGAGTGAGATAATTTGACACTGACAAAGAGACTGTGTTTTAAACTAACTTCAAAAATCCAACATGCCATGGGACTTTATTCATTGCTGGTGGGAATGTAAATTAGTCTGGCCACTATAGAAGTCACTATGAAGGTTTCTTCAAAAACTAAAAAAAAAAAAAAAAAAAAAACAGTTATCATGTCATCCATCTATTCTATGTCTGGGTATACACCCAAAGGACTCCAAGTCAACCCATGGCAAAGATACTTGCACAGCCATGTCAACTGTGCACAGATGACAATAGTCAACTTGTGGTATCAGCCAAAGTGTCCATCAACAGATTGGGTAAAGCATGTTGCATGTACAGAAAGGAGTTTTATTAATGCATTAAGAAGAATGAAATCATGACATTTGCAGAGAAATGGATAGGACTGGAGACCACTATGTCAAGCAAAATAAGAAGACTGAGAAATTAATGTTTGTTTCTGTTTGTGGAGTCTGGTTGTATGTAGATATACAAAACTACGTATACATATTATATAAAGGAAAAGGGAAGGAAAAAGTCTAAATGTGAGTAGGAAAATGAATCTCCTCAAAGTACATGATATACTTGAAATTATATTTATGGGATTCATTATCATGTGCAATGAATCCCTGCACATAAAACAAGTATCAGAAACCCATTATGGAATAAGTTGTGGTATAGTTTATTGTTTTAAGAGAACATCCATATGTGCATACATACTTAAACAGAGAGACAGAGAGAGAGAGAGAGAGAGAGAGAGAGAGAGAGAGAGAGAGAGGATGTTCAACTTTCCAAAAAATAGCTTACACCCATTTGTTCCTTCATAAGAAAATTGGATGTAGCATTCTTTTAATAACTTAGCATTTTGGCCTTTTGAGATCTGCAAGGTCTTTCATTTTCACTAAGTAATTTCATATGGTAATTTAATGCTGTATTTCCTTGATTTATTCTTGGTGGTAATGAGATACAGGTCATTCTTTTTTCCCCAAAGTATACAAACTTTCACTGATAAAAGAGAATGGACAAAGGGAAAAGCCTAGATGTTACTGCATGATGGAACTTGGACTTCTCCAAATTTAAAGTATTTTAAGAGAAAGTAAGTCATATCATCACAGAAGCACTGTATTCTATCTGTCCCCAATTTTAAAATTTTAAATTCTATACTTATATCTTAACACAAAAGATTACAATCAAATGATAATTGCTCCGATTGATTGACCATACACCTTCTTCAAAAGTGACTCAACATTTTATGTTGATATACATACTCAGAAACAATAGACTACATCCTTATCCTGCATAACACTAGCACATATTTTTATATGTAGAATCATATTTCGCATATTCTCTATGTACTCATTTCTCACACACACAGAATGATGTACTTAAAAGTTTAAAGAGAGAACAAACCAAGTTTTGAAGTATTTTTTTTTCCTGAACAAAAAGCCCTACAAACTTTGATGATGAAAATCTGACTCAATAATACTATTTCCAAGAGAAGGAATTTTCCTATGTTTTCCGATGATTTAATTAGAGTACATTGGCATATTCATTCTGGCAAAAGCCAAGAAAACCTATATGTATTCTTTCAGTGCCAAGAAACAGAAACCAGGAGGTATTTAGAGTATTTTACAGTGATTTACTCACTCTGTATGATAAAATTTTCCAGCTTCAAGCTTAGCTAATAGTAATTTAATTACAACATTTTATAGAAATACAAAGCCAGGTTTACTCAGTGGCCAGAAGCAGGGCCAGCTGGAATTATAGAGCTGGTACAAGATGACTTAATACTCTTAGGCTTCTATGGTTTTGCTTAGAAAATTTCCTTGACTATAAAACTAGCTTCCTATGGACCTTCCTTCTGTCAAGGAAATGGATCAAACTAAGTCCTGTGCTGAAGCACAAATTGAGCCAAGAACAATCCAATTACCCTAAGCAATAGAATGTTAAGTCAGCCCTTCTCAGGAAGATGGGATGTCAGTGTTTTGGACTAGGGAAGTCAGGGAAATGTCTAGTGTTGTCTTGGATTAAATTGTCTCCTGGCTTTATTCTTAGTCAAATGTGTCTGCTACTGGCCTTAAATTTGGTTCTGAGGCTGCTTAAGACACTTAGGATGGTTGGATCCTGCTATTTCACTATACTGCATGAAATACATGAGCAGCGCTTTTTTTTAATTTTCATTATTGACCTTAAGCTTAGACAGTCATGAGTGAGAAACTATATTATTTGGTGTAGTCACGAGAGGAAGACCATATTTTACTTTGAACAAGGAAAGCATAACGTAAAGGTTTACTAGCTGCCGTAAGACATTGAGATAATAAGCAACTGACTAGTCAGAAATAAAGAGAGCTCTGGAGAATGAGGGCAGAGAGAGAAATAACCAAGTCCCTGGAGCTAAAGTGGAGGGGGGAAGCTAGGTTTGGGGGTGTGAGATCCAGCTCTCACTGGAGGGTATGGCCATGACTCACGGGGAGACAGAGGAAGTTCTAACTAGTCATCTGCCCTCTAAGATGCCAAGGGAAGGTGGTTTGCCTGAAGCCTTTGGCAATAATCACCCAAAGGCACATCGTTTGGGCAAGTGGTAGGCTCCTGCTCCCGTTGGCTCTGTACTGCAGAAGTCAGTTACTGTGAAACCACCCACGCTCCAAGTACCAAGTAAAAGAAAATGCATGGGCTGCTGAGGCGGCCACTAGACACGCTGTGCACACAGGTGCTGAGCCCATGACAGAAGCTCGCTGCAAGAGCAGACTACACAAGAAACAAAACTCCATCCAACAGTGACTTAGCAATGTCCTCTACTGACAAAGCTTAAGATGGTGCCTCCAGCAAGAGAAAGCTATTCAAAGAATCTACTCATAGTCTCCTGAAGCCGGCAACGAAGAGGCAGTTTGGATCTGACAGGATATCACTTGATAATTGGCAAAGAACTTAGAGAGAAAGTTTCTTCAGATGGTCACTGAGAGCCACAAAGGGGAGGGGCTGTAGCTAGGATGTCACAGTCTCTTCCCTACCCCAACAACATGATTTCTTCTTATAGCATGCCTTGGCTGTTGTTGTTGTTGTTGCTGCTGCTCTCCTTCTTCTTCTTCTTCTTCTTCTTCTTCTTCTTCTTCTTCTTCTTCTTCTTCTTCTTCTTCTTCTTCTTCTTCTTCTTCTTCTTCTTCTTCTTCTTCTGCTTCTTCTGCTTCTTCTGCTTCTTCTTCTTCTTCTTCTTCTGCTTCTTCTGCTTCTTCTGCTTCTGCTTCTTCTTCTTCTTCTTCTTCTTCTTCTTCTTCTTCTTCTTCTTCTTCTTTTTCATCTCCTCCTCCTCCTTTTCTTTCTTCCACTTCTTCCCCTTCTTCCTCTTCCTCTTCCTCTTCTTCTTCCTCCTCCTCTCTCCTCCTTTCCTTTCTTCTCCTCCTTCTCCTCTTCCCCCATTCTCCTCCACCTCCTTCTTCTCCACTTCATTTTTTGCTTGTTTGTATGTGTTAAGACTTCTGTCAGGCATAACCTGGTCAATGACCCACACTGTAAAATCCTTACTCTCCTTGGATTTATTACAATCAAGAGAGAAGACAGTATGTGTGTATCATGCTGTTGTCATGTATCCGACTCTATCAAAGGCATTTGTCATTTCTAATGTTCCTTAATCCTTGAAGACTGTTGGTAGTTCATCCCCATTATCAAGGTTACTCGGCTTTTAACCGAATGTTTAACTTTTGACATGAATTTAATTTCCATTAATAGACCGTAACTTTTAGAAAGTTTCATATTCTTCAGATGCCTGCTCTCTCTTTTGTTCAGTAGTAATACAAGTAGTATTGACTTCATAAAATGTTTCAAAGATTTAGGGAAGAGGAGGTACAAAGTCCTTAAGACCATGTTTTGCACATTAGGCTACATGAGTTCAGTAAGCATCGTGAGTGATAATATTTATGGTGGTTCTGATAATAACTCAGATTGGAATAATATTAATTAGAGGGGCTGGGGAGATGGCTCAGGCAATAAAATGCTTGCTGCTCAAGCATAAGAACCTAGGTTTGATCTCTTACATAAAATGCCTCAAATGTCTATAAGCCCAGTGTGGCAGAGGTGGACACAGAGAGATCCCTAGGATTTAGTAGCTAACAGCTAGTTTATCCAAGAAGTGAACTCTAGATTCAGTGGGGATCCTGTCTCAATAACTAAGATGGAAAAGCGACTGAGGAAGACTTCTGAGATTGTCATCTGGCTTCCACAAGCATACCATCCATGTGCTTCCATACTGCACAGGATCACACACACACACACACACACACACACACACACACACACACACACACAATTCCTAGGTAGAAAGGGTCTGCAGCTCATAACCCTTTCCTTATGCATCACTATTAACTTGTGCGTGTCCCCACCACCACAGGAAGACCCTTTGTTTATCTGATTAAATGAAAATAAAATAAGATGCATAAGGATCATTTTCAAGTCCAAGAGACACCGGCTTTGTTTTAAGGCTGTAGTAGCTGATAGGTCTCCTTGCTACTTCTCCAGCCTTCTCTGTGGACCGCAGAGATACATTCAGAAGCCTGTGAAGTCACAGGAGGTTTGGAATGCTTCTCCGCTGGCTCTTCACCTGCTCATTGCCCATCAAACCTGTGGCCGGCAATAATGACATATAAGATTTTAAAGGTAAAAATCCAAAGAGTAGGGAAAGGGACTTGCCAAAATAATTAAAAATAAAAAAATACACTTTTTCTTTGAGTTATTTTATATTATATATTATTATTTGATATAATGAATAATTCTTCATTCTAACCTGGAAGCCTGCCATCAGCTAAGGGCTAATATACACACCTCCTCTAATTGCCTTTTATAGGAACCACATTTTGATGACAATATGATCAGTTCCTAGAATGGCTGAGTCCAAACAGTATTTAGTAATTGCCAATGATGCTCAAGAGTCTGCAGATCAATCCACAAAGATGACTCCCATCTCTGCCACTCAGCGAGTGTATTCCCAAGGCATCCTTCATCTCCCTAAGCCTCACTGACTCACGGATAAAATAAAAATAACAATAATTACCTTTCAAAAGTACCTTGAAGGCACTCAGAACAGAACCCTGTTCTGTTGTGTTATTGCGTGGACAAAAGTTAATAAACTGTTCTTTTTTTATTAAGGTTTGCAATACCTGAGTGTTGTAGTATGAATGAACTATGTTAAGTACTGATCACAAAGGCCAGATAACTGTTTTCAAACCTATCTTTCTCTTCTCGGCAGCATGACTATAAACTCACTTTCCAGAACTCCTTGCAGTGAAGCATGGCCAAGGGTTGAAAACACAATACAGACAGAAGTTCATTAGCACATCCAGGACTGCTCTGTGAAAACCCTTGCCTGATTTTCCATTCTGTCTCCATCTGTCAGCGGTGTGTTGACAATATAACAGAGGATTCCAGAACACTGGGATGGGGAGATCTGCAAGTGGAAAAGACACTGAGTCCTGAATCACTGTGTGAAAGGCTACCTGCCAAGTCCCCACACTGAAAATCATTTGAGTGAGTAAATAAAATGATTTTTATGAAGCTACTGAGGTCCGGGGCTTATTTGCTAGGAGCTGTAATCAATGACATATTGGAAAATGTTTAACAAGCAGCACTGGGAAAAACAGGCTCTGATTTGTAACGTTTGCCAATTTCCATAGTGTAAATATTCCTATCTTGGCCAACTTCAAGTTACTAATGTGACGTTATTGAATACAGTTGCAAAGAGATTTGCACAATTAGTTCTCATGAGCCAGTGAGAGCTAACTGTGGGATAGCATACTTGAGGCAGTCATTCCTTAATCTCCGTTGCCAATAAATACGATAGGTTTTTTTTTGTTGTTGTTACAGTTGTTATGTAAATTAGATACAGTTGTAACCAACCTTAAACTGGTTAATAACTGGTGGGACCTAGAAAATGCCTCACTTATTTGGTTTGCATGCATACTGAAGAGAGAGAGAAAGACAGAGACAGAGAGACAGAGAGAGACAGAGACAGAGACAGAGACAGAGACAGAGAGAGAGAGACTGACTATTTCACAATAACCAGAATTCTTATGGTTTGCTACTCTTATGTTCTTATTTTGGTTTGATCCTCGTGTTTTATGTTTGTTTTTCTACACCAGCAGTACAAAAGAATCTAAATAAGATTCAAAGTTTGTCCCATCTACTCTGATACCTCAGAACATACAGAATGAAGCTTTCTTCTATGTATTTCTCCAGGAAATACTCCAAAATTTACCCACAAATGGAACTACAAACACATGAATATATTCCAGAGTTTTAGAATTAGTGGGACAATAGTCAGCTTATAGTTCTTGCCCTGGTAGACCAACCTTTAGGTTTTCTTCTCTCTCTACTTTTCCTTCTGGAATTGAAAATTATTGCAGAGAAGTGTACATAAGCTTTGAACATGAGACCATTTTATCTGCTTGCTGGTGTGCAGACCCTGGCCAGATAATAAATCTCTATCCAAAAATTATTTTCATGTGTTTTATATAGAAATTATCTTCCTGGATCAATAATTCCCTTTATAAAATACAGTTGCACAATGATCAAAGTCTGTTCTGGTCAACTTTAGTGGACACTTCTATTTTGCAAATTTATGTTGAAAAATACTTGCCATGGAATTTTTTTTTTCACTCAGAGATAACCCTGGGGAGAAACCTATGCAATTGCTCAATTCCAATTGCTTGTCATCTGTCAGGTTTGTGACCATGATGTATCCTGTAGTTAAGAAACGGGTACAAGTTTCCAAAGGTAGCATACTGAAATGATCACCTTTTTCCAGTAGCAATCATGGCTTGTATGCAGGCTGCTGGTGAGTTCTCCAGAAGGGCTATGTGAAAGGTGAGGGAACACCCAGGATAGATTGGCCGAACTGGACACAAGCCCTTTCCAGATCTGGGATATGAATGGGAACAAGATACGGTGAGAAAAGCTGTAAGTGGGTACTAAAAGTGGCTTGTTGAGTGCCCAGCCCTGGGCATGGCAGAGCTATACATGGGGCTCGATGCAGTGGGTAGCCATCCCAGCCTTGGCCTGGAAGTTCCAAACCCCACTGAGGCTTCGGTAATGGTCATGCCCACAAGGCGGGGCTGAGAGGACGCTGAAGATCCAGGATCGAGAGGAGAGGTCTCTCTTGGTTCCAGGACCCTGGACGCTGGAGGTAGCCAGAGCAGAGTTCTCCAGAGAACACCGCCTGACTGTGCCATACCTTTCCCAGACCCTGCAACCTATCCCTTCATTTGTAAGTTACCCCACAAAATAAACCTCCCTTTTAACTATGTGGAGTGGCCTTGAAAATTTCACCAATAGCTCATTGACTCCTAACACTGGCTTTATGATAGTGATGGTACTGTCACTACCTTATAAGTGAAGACGCTGACATTTAAAGAAGAAAAAAAAATATGTCATTGATGGTCACAAAATGCAAAGTACTAGGCAGATGTTTCAATGTCCCATATAAAGCTCAAGAATTCTAATTAAAAAATTCAATCCTAGCTGGGCAGTGGTGGCACACGCCTTTAATCCCAGCACTCAGGAGGCAGAGCCAGGTGGATCTCTGTGAGCTTGAGGCCAGCCTGGGCTGCAGAGTGAGTTCCAGGAAAGGTACAAAGCTACACAGAGAAACCCTGTCTCAAAAAAAAAAAAAAAAAAATCAATCCTAAGGAAAAGAGATAAAAATTTTCTATTTCTTCAAATAATTGTAAGGAACCATGTGATATGTGGAAATGTAAATGGTAATATATTCTGATGGGAAAAGAAAAGATATTCTCCCCAATATGTAAAGAGAAATAAAGTAACTGTAAAAATTTAAAAGTTAACCAAAAATCTGATGGCATCGATTGTTTAAAATGATTCTGGATCACTATTTTTCACTATAGCTTTACCTTTATTATTTTCTTTTCATTTTTGAAATCCTAGAGATAATGAAGCCCAAGACCTTGAACATGCGAAAAAGAATGCTCTACCACTGAGCCACATCATTAGTCTTTAAATAATCAAGCCGTTTCGTGTGTTGAAAATGGTACTATGGACACTCTGCTCAGCACAAATTTTATAAACTAGTTTGTACTTGAATACCATTATAAGTCTGCATTCATGCACATGACATCACTTTATTAATGGCAAAGAAAATTAATTAGCAATGCATTCATATTTATGATCAATTACAACAATGTAAAGAGCTGACATGACAACTGGGTGCTTACTATGTACCAGGTATTAGGCATAGAAGCTGCTATATGGCAGTCACAGAAGACCAGGCAAAACAAAAATGAACCAAGACAATAGCAAAAAAAAAAAAAAAAAAAAAACTTTAGCTGGGCACATGCCTTTAATCCCAGCACTTGGGAGGCAGAGGCAGGCAGATCTCTGTGATTCTGAGGCCAGCCTGGGCTACGGAGTGAGTTCCAGGAAAGGTGCCAAAGCTACACAAAGAAACCCTGTCTCATAAAACAAAAACAAAAACAAACAAACAAAAACAAAACTTCAGTTCTTAGGGTTAGTCCTAGACTACTAAACTGATGGATGAAGATTCAGTAGAAGAAAGTTAATGGATGTGAGCACTAGGTCAATGAAGGAGATGCTGAGTACAAGGCACAGGGCAGGCACAGATATACTCAGATACTTGAAATGCAAACAGATCTGATACTCTCTGGGAATAAAGACTTGAAGCCATCAGTACATTGGAGTTGAAACCACACATGGAAAATATAGGGCAGGAGAGGCGTGAATATATTGAGGGACGCAAGTGAGCAGACAATATTTAAGTGACAAGGGAGGAAATAATTATCTTAGAGAAGAATTCTTTAAAAGAACAGAAGGGGAGAAAATCAAAAGATTCGTAGACACACATTCTTCCCTAGGCCATTGAACAGTTGCTTAAGATTTACATCTTCACAGCCAGGGCACTACATTTGTGTGCCTCTTGGGGGTGCTGTCCAAGTACCATCACGCAGTGTGAATGGCTCCTTCAGGAGCTTTGTGGTTCTGTGATGATATGCTTTCCCAAGCCCTCTATTCATTTCACCCAGGGCTCAATACATAAATGTTTGCCTCAATCCACATTGAAAACCATCTTTTGATTCTCATGGTTCTTCTCTCATCTCAAAATTCACATCCCTTTTAGTCCTGGGTTTCCTCTGGGCTTTCTTCATATCAGGGAAGCAAAGGCCACTATGAAAGCTATGCATACATTCCAGTCCCCCACACAGCGTGTACAGAAACAGATGAGAAATGAAATATCAATAAACCCCTCAGAGTCATTTCCACAGAGGTGTTTTGCCAATTCATCTGGGATTTGCTACGGCTGTGAGATATTTCATCTACTGCAGTGATAAAATGTTCAAAAGGTATCATCAAACAGCAAAGTCGGTACGTGCTCTATATGAAAAGATGTTCCATTAAAGATGCAGCCCCTAATGCACAGTGTAAAATGCTTGTAGCTTTTATTATGTCCTAGATGGAAAACATGTTTTACTGCATTCCAGAGTAACAGACGTCAACTCACTTTTCAAATTGGGAACAGCTTTTCATTTTGTTCTCTTCAACAATTTCTGGGTCCTAATTCAACCCTTCCCACCCTCCATCCTACTTCCCAGCATCCCAAATTTGCCTCTGCTCTAGCAAAACACTGTCACAAATGGCTACAAAGGGCAAGAGAAGAGGTCACCAGGCAACGAGTGGAAGGTTCCTAGAGATAGGAGCCTTCCAAGATCTCTCCTTTCAGTCAATTAGAATGAAAGAGAGGAACAGGAAGGTGAAGTATTTACTGCCTCAATATTGCTGGTTGAACACAATCCACAGGAAGCACAGATGTCCAGAGAAGTAGATCAGAGAGGGGAAACCGTGCGGCTGCATAGCCAGGTTTTCTAGGCTCCCTAAATGGAACGGGGGAAATGACCATCTGTAATGCTGTTAGATCCCAGCATGGAAGCGATATCCATCCCAGGCTTCTTCCAAGTGCTACTTTCTATTTTCTGATGACTAGTTCAAGTTCATTCCTTATGAAGCTTAAACGTGTTTGAAGGCTTAATTAAGATTTCAGGGGTATAGTAATTCTGATATAAAACTTTGAATGTTAAGCAAATTGGTGCTCCTTGGAGGGGAAAATCAGATCTAATTTGATTTTTTTTATAATTGAACACAAATGTTGAGGTATGCAATTAATACAAGTTAGGGACAGAATTTATGGTGTCTAAGTGGGATATAACACAAGCACTCGGGTCCTGAGTATTCTCTACTTGAGAGAGAGAGAGAGAGTCTGGGTTTAATTTTAAAAGACATGGTAGATTTTGCTGGGGATGTAATCCTTGTGATTAAGGGGCCTGAATTCTAATCCTGGTTCCCAATCTGCATGAGTCTGTAACTGTCCTTATTTCAGGCAGATTTTCCCAGATGAAAAAATGGGGAGATCACCTTTTGCTCTACAACGTTATTACAAACAGAAGTGAGGCAAATCAGTGTGAGTGCACATTAACCTCTTCAGATAAAAAATGGTGAGGAAATACAAGACAATGAAATATTTCTTGAATAATGTATAATTTTTTCCTTCCGCTCTCTCAGATAGCCAAGTTTAAAGGCAGCGGTGCCCATTTAAAAAGAAAAATCACAGAAACATGGGGAGAAATTTGGAATCAATTTATTTAAAGACATGTTCTTCACAGCTGTTGTTCATTAGAGAACTTTTATTGACGTGTCCAGAAATCGTTCCTAGTAGTTTAGACACGCGGGGGCTTTGAGCTCTGTGAAGTACAGCAAATTGCAGATGAATTGGTCCAGAAGTGTGTAGGTTTTTTTGTTTTTTTTTTTTAAATGCTTTGTAAAATAGAATATTCTCGGGGGACTGATGTGGGGGTATCGAGGTATGCACTGACACTTTCAATACCCTTGACCTTCTGGAATCCACATCAAAACTTCTGCAACAGTAGCTCGGAAGGACTGGAAATCGGCATGCAGGAAGAAAACCCTTTGAATAAAACGTATCTCAAACAAGTGAAGCAGGAATTCGTTTATAACAAGGTCCTGCTTGCTTTAAGGGACCTGTTTACCTCAGCAGCCTCTGGGTTCAAGTAGCACCAGTCTCCTGCGTTTCTGCAAGATTAAGAGTTTTCTCAGCAGACTTGGTTAGAACAAAACAAAACAAAATTGATGAAGCTTGAAAGGCCTCGTTTGAAAGATGGATCTTTTGCTCATTATCCAAGCATATATTGTGCTCCTCCTGTTTATTGGGGAACCATGTTAGGTGGTTAAAAAGAAATAGATCCGGCACCAAGCACTTGTCAGTGCAGTGGGGGAGATGGTAATACAGTATAGGAAGGTTTAGGTGTGTGTGGGAACAGGACTCATGAAATCACAGTGGTAGAGAAGAAAGCAGACTCTGAGATGGGTTATCATCAAGGAAAGATTCTCTGGAAAGATGGAGCACCTAAACTGGATCCTAAAGAACAAGTAGAAAGTGACCATAGGGATGTTGGAATGAAAGCATCCTCCAGGTGGCAGAAGCAATGTACAGAAATAGACCAATGAGAGACAAAATTTCATGTAATGAAAAAAAAAATCAAGTAATTCTGCCTGGAGTACAGCTTGTCTGGGAGGGTCTGATGCTGGAGTGCTGGTTAAGATAGGACATGTAACACGAAGGACAGGGGACCATTGGAGAAGGAGGAAATCACAAAGATCCTGGGGCATCAGCAGCAGTACAAGACTTGATTTGGAGTTCCAAGGAACAGTCTTTGTCAGGGACTCATTTTTGCTGCCTGGGGGAACTGCTGCAGAGAGCTCAAAGGGAATCCATGGAGTCAGCGTACTGTGACTTTTCTATCTGAAGGAGAAAGGGAAAAGACACTCATCCTCTCTCCTGATGGTTTCCTTTTTTCATTCTTCTTCTGTATTCTTCTCTTTATTTTTCCTGGTGATTTCCTTCTTTCATTCTTGATGTTTTTCTTCTAACTCTATCTTTACTTTTGATGTTTCCCTTCTAATTCTATCTCTATTCTTTCCCTTACAGTGTATGTACCCCAGCAAAATCTTTCAGTCAATATAAAAATTACAATGTGGTTACATTCTATTTTTCAGGTGAATGAATACAAGTAAAAAACAGCATGTTTTCCATATCCTTTACGTAATCAAACATTGTATGTATTACAGATGGAAAACAAATTATCTCTAAGAATCCACATATATTCATACCCAAGCAACTAGTTATAGATTAACAGAGTGTAAGCAAGCAAGATTTTCTTCTCAGTCAGGTCTTTTACTGGTTGGCTATGTTTTGCAGTTACAAAGAAAGGCCCACTCACTTTATTACTAATCTTAAAAAGTAATCTTATAAGGAATCTCAAGGAAATCACAATCTTAAATTTTTTTTGCTGTTGTTTTTTTTTGGGGGGAGCTGAAGATCGAACCCAAGGCCTTGCACTTGCTAGGCAAGAGCTCTACCACTGAGCTAAATCCCCAACCCCCAACACACACAATCTTAAATTTTTATACATGAAAAACGATCAGTCAGCTATACTTTAAATCTTTAGGGTGCATACCCACTTATCAATAGTTTTTTATATCAGGAGATTGAGGGCAGAGATGGGTATATGGAATTAATTATCATCTTTGATAACCAACCAGTCCTAGCAAGGAAAGTACATCAGCTAGTAACAATTGGGCTGCTTTGAATTTTTGACCCTAACCTAACGAATCTATACTCAGCTATGTGTTCTTGTGAACTTTAAACTGTTTTCTAGGGTTTTTCATCTCAAAGCTATTATCAAAACATCTGATCTAACCTGAAGTTATTTTAAGGCTTTGTTTCAGCTATGATACGATACACTCTGAAACTTGTGAACACAACTCCCAACATTAAAATTAAAGGAATTTAAACTAGCTGGGCTACTGGGACTCAACTGTTTTCCTTAATCATTAACCTAAGCCACAGTCTATGTGACTCTTCAATAGAAGCTCCTGTGTTCTAACTATGTGACACTTCCTTGTTTTATTTTTTAATCATCAAAACTCTATTTAAACTAACATTACTATTATCAATTAGACAGTACAGCTTAGGAAGAAATCATCTTCGCAATAATCCACAGGTAAAAATGCCCAGTAGGAGGGGATATTTCCATGAGATAAACACACTACATAACAGGCAGTAGGGATCTCCCCACACCCATTCACACCATGCCAGATCCCAGAGAAAGATGGCAGTGGCAAACATGTGAAGACACAGCAGAAGCAAAAAGAACATTCTGGAGTCTGGAGTCTTGGGGCCTTGCATATCTGAGATTCATCCATCAGGGATTTGTTACTCCTCTAACATGGCCTCCAGCACTCATGATGCTAGACCCAGCTATAGGAGAGGGAACTCTGTGTAGGGTAGGCAAGAGGCACTGTGAGGAAGAGCAGGGGAGATTAGCATTTGGCCTGTACATCTGAGTTACATAGAAGAGGAAATGAATCTATGAAACAAAGGTATCCACAGGTATCCACAGGTATCCACAGGCATCTGCAAGCATCTACAAGCATCTACAAGTATACCTTGTACTGCTGGACCTACCTTCTGACTCCTACAAGTTTGTATATACCATTCTCTCAGGACCACAAAAAATGCCCTATTTACTTACTTAGGTCTCTACAAAAATTTTGCATCAGCTCTACTATGTTTTAGAATCTCGGTCTTTCATTCATTTTACAGAATTCATGAGAATCAGACATGGGGGCTACCGCAGAAAACTGAGGTAAACCGTGAAGTGGAAGTCAGGACCCTGGCATGTAAAAGCTGGGTGAAATGCCTACTGAAATGAATTTATAAATAAACTGACAACTCTTATTAGCATTGTCACTGGGTGGAGAGGCTTCAAAAGGAGAGAAAATCTTGTAGTTTGACCTACTGAAATAGAAACAGCATGTGCCTTTAGGGACTGTGCGGCAATAATTAGATGTAATATAAGAAAAGAACTAAAGAGGATTGTAAAATCCTGAATATACAGTTGGTTTTACTTATAAATAGATAATGAATGGAGATGATAAATCTCCTTGACCCCTCTATTTATGGGATGAGTTCTCCTTGATGATCTCATCTACTATTCCTATTTCCCCACCTACATTTCCATAGCTGAAGATCTTACCCTGATTTATTGACAGATTTTAAGGCATTATACATCAACATGTCTTCCCACTTCCTGAGCTATGTACCCTCCCATAGCTGTCTTCTCCTCCAATCAACTTCACAGAAGAGGGCTTTTCCTATCCCAAGGCAACATCTACACCTACTGCTTCATCTCACCCCCCACCTGGCTACTCTCCTGACCCATCACTGTCTCTTTATCACAGCATGGTTCTCATCAACTTACAACTATGCTTTCATATCCTCACCTTGAAATAAAATCTTCCAAACTCTTTTGATCCCCATCCCATCAACCAAACCCCTCATATGTGCTCCAGGTCTTGAAAACCTTCATTGTCTTCTCCATCTTCTTCCTCATCCCATTTTCAGTTCTCCATCTCTTATGCTGGCATTGCATCTTGCTAAACCAAGGAGGGTAATGTTTCAAAGTCACCAACGCCCTTCACATTGTAGGATCCAACAGTTCATGCGTAGATTTTTTTTTTTTCTTACTTGACTTCAAAAGCATCTAAAACAAAGGAAGGGTTGTTTTTTGTTTGTTAGTTGGTTTTTTGTTTTGTTTTTGTTTTGCTTTGCTTTTGAAATCCTCACCTTTCCTTTAGTGAACCAGAATTTGCCACTGCTTTATCTTGTCTTGTTTCTTTCCTCTTGCTATAAACACATCTGATCATACTTTTCCACCTAAGCTTTAAAAGAATGAGGAAAAGGACCAATTCTCTTCTCTTTGAGTGATGCTTTCTAGTCTATGGTTGCTTCTGAATTCTAGGGAATCTCATCTAGCCCATCCTTCACAGAACCCCCAATTTGAGTATACTTTCCATGTTCATATTTGCAACACAAATCTGTCCATTGCTAACTTGACATTTATACTTACAGATAACTAAAAAGGAAAATGAAATCTTTGGTTTTAGTTAGTGTTCTCATCACTGTGACCAAACACTTAACAAAAGGCCGCCCAATGGAGAATTTATTCTGGCTCATACTTCAGAGGAATGAAGCTCACCATGGTTAGGAATGGATGGTGGCAGGACCGGTCTGATCCATGACATCAATCAGGAAGCAGAGGGTGGTCATGTCAGCAGGCGTTCTTCTTCTCCCTTTTTTGTTGACCATAGGATGGTGCTACCTCCATTCAAGGTGTATCTTACCTCCTCAGATAGACCTCACTGGAAACACCTTTATATATACAACCCAAGACATACCTCATTACTACCCTACATGCTTCTTAATTCAATCAAGATGACCATTAAAACTAGCCATCACACACTCTATTACAGTGCTTATCATCTCCAAAAATGATTTCATCACACCCACTTGGTATCTTGACCCTTTTCTTTAGCTCATACTTTATGAGCTGTCCTATACTTGCTCATTTTTACTTCTGGACTACCTTGGTAATTTCCTATGTAATTTCTCTTTAGCTCTCACTTCCTTATAACTCACACTCCATATAATCCCAAGAGTAATATCCTAAAAGCTGAGGATCCACCCATCCTAGTCTTCAAGCCCTTCAGAGACTCACAACCACATTTAGAATACATCTCTTCCCCTGGTGTAAACATCCTACCTGATATGATCATGCTCTGACCTCTTCCTCTCCTGTAGTATCATGCCAACTTACTCTACTCTCTAAATCTTTTATATTTCATGGAATGACCAAGTTTGGTGTTCCCCATGACTTTTTATTTATAATGTTTCTATGTATGTATGGCCATCTGATATCCTGACTCTTAGAACACAATCTCTGTCACAGAAGACTTAGTCTGTATTTCTGAAAACAGTGTGCTCATGACAGTGAATCCATTAGTGACATACACTGGTGCCATAAAAGAAAGTGCTGAATAAATTGATGTCCTTAGGATGCTGGTATGGACTATGAGGTCATTCTGGCTCAGCATCTCCATTTTACCAACCAGGAAACTAAGATCTCAAGTAGAGTAGTCATTTGAAAAAAAATTTTTTTTGTTCAAAGAAATACCACTCCCATTGATCACATCCTCCTCAGATTTAATTCTCCTTGGTTGACTTAATGATGGAGACCAAGATCTTTAAAAAATAATCAATATATAATGCATAAATTTCTATTTTATTATCATTAAGAGTGAATCATGGACTAGATCAACCCTGTACCCAGGACTTAGATATGAACTGTGATGGTACATGCATTTCTTTTAATTTAAAAAAAATCCTTAGAATAAAACATTTGATTTCTAGAAGCTGAAAGAAATGGTGGGCTTCAAATAGACAATTTCCATGCTCACTTGGAGAGAGGACAAATGTTGAATTCCTTTTGAGTGATAGGAAACATATGTGTGTTCTTGATTCACAGCCCAGGAAAGTCAGCTGTCAAAGTAGCTTTTACCTTCCATTTCTTCCACCTTAAAAACCCAAGACTGCGCCAACATGGCTGCACCCCCCAAATCCAAAGATCATGAGGCTAGAGAATCAGATGGGCTTTAAAAGGCAGTGGGGGAGGGAGCTGAATGTCATTAGATGATGTTTGACTTTTCAAATTTTCTTTTTTTCACATTTAGGTTTTTTTAAACAGAAAGCCCATGATATGATCTACAGTTCAGGAAGATCTCCCTGGTGGAAGTTGTGTGTGGATTTGAAAGAAGGGAGAGGAAAAACAAGGAGACCAGTTGGTAGATAGCTACAGGAATCTAAGCATGAGATAATGTGGACATGGGGCAAGGCAGTGGAAAGGGGACGGGGATGAGGGCAGGTCTGAGGACAACATACAATACTGAATTTGAAAGAATGATTACCAGGATGTCTCTATTGCATCATCCTTATTGTCTGGTATGATGGTGGGCTAATGTCCGGCCAATGAGAAGAACAGAAATAGCCTCTAATTTTCATGAAATCCTTTTCCTGGGTCTAGCCCTTCTGGGTAAGTAGTTAGTACTTCTATAAAAGACATCATAGTCTGTTGCTGTGTGATATTTTGTTTGTGTTCTGACAAATAAAGCTTGCATAGAGATCAGAGGGTGGACCTAGCCAATAGTTAACCACAGGGTGGTGATGGCTCATGCCTTAATCCCAGCACTCAGGAGGTGGAGACAGGAAGTGATAAGGTGGGGGTGAAGACAGGCTCTTGGCCCCTTTTGGTTGGAGGATCTGGAGAGGTAAGAGGTCAGTGGTGGCTATTGCTCTGTTTTTCTGATCATTCTGGTTATTACCCTGATATCTGAGTCCTGGTTTTTATTAATAAGATTACTTAGAATTATGCTTCAGTCTATACTTCAATTTATCCCCTCATTTGATTCAAGCAGGCAAGAAAAGAAAAACTTCCATGTAATCCAGAAGAGATAAGGTAAGAATTCCAATGTACACAGAGGCCAGCATTTAAGGACTCTATACAAACCCACTTTCTATGACAATTCCATCAAAGAGAAACTACTATCAAAACCAGTTACCAGATACCTCAAAGCTCACTAATGTTAGTGTCCATCCCTCCTTCTGTATCATTAAACTGAACAAGGAACTCACAAAGGTGTATGGGAAAGGATACATAATACATTTTGTTTAACAAAATACTAATTTTATATACATATATCGTGTATGTGTGTGTGTGTGTGTGTGTGTGTGTGTAGAAAGCATGATTCAGTAAGTATATTTACAATACTCCATCTTCATGAGAATCATAATCTAGAAGATTCCATGAGGTCTTTAACAATCTCTCCTTATGGCCATTATTGAATGGCATGTGCTTTGATTATTTTAGGGGTAACGTCATGAATCCCAGGATATGCCTGGAAGTGGCTAAAAGATATTATTTCAGTAATCCACAACTCCCACTGTTTACTAATTCTGAGGCCTTTCAGGGACTCTCACAATCACTAAATTTTTGTCTTCATAACTATGGAAATATTTTTGCTAAATAGATTATAGCTATCCATTGTTAAACAGACTGCAAATCTAGAGCCACATCATTGAGAACCCTAGCCATTAGCCACCTCCAAACTTAATTTCAAAATTAATTACCATGAAATAAAAGTAATAATTCAGTTGCTGCCCTACACTAGTTGCATTTAATGTATATGTGTATATATATACATATGTATATGTGTATATATATACATATATCTCCAGTGGCTATCATTTGGTCAGCACAACAGGAATATTTTCACAACTGTGGAATACTACATTGCATAGTTCCAGTCTAGAGTTTGCCTGATCCTGTGTCATGAGCTAGGAATTCAGCAAGAGATAGATTTCTGTATTCAAGTATCTCTAGACTAAGTAGAAGAGACATTAAACAAAATTAGTGTCCTGTAATATGTGGGCTTACTCTGGCTGGACACAGGGCCTGGGCTTGCCCTCAAGCCTACAGCTAAAAAGCTTTTGGATCCAGGGATCAGTGTCATGGGGTGATCAATACTGAGTTAAATGAATCATTATCAAGATTGTCAGAGGAAGGCTTACATTCTTGAAAATGAATTTAATTTCCTTATTCACTGAGCAAATGTGCATTGAAGGCTTGCTGTATATCAAGCATGTCATAAGTGACAGATATATAGCAGTGATCAGAATGGGCCAAGTCTCTCTGAGTTCATGAGGATCACGTGCTTAGTGTCTGGCATGGGCAATAGAACCTAAAAATATCAACTGGTATACCAGATGGTGATATGTGGAATGGAGAAAACTTGAACACAGTAGAGCCAGGAAGGGAAACAAAGGTGGTAGGCTGTGAGATGGGAATTGGAGAAGCTAGGGGGAGGGCCATGTGCTTTAATAGGACCGTCATGGCAACCCTGAATAATAAGGTGATGTGACATAAGGCTCTGAGCGGAAGGAGTTCTTACTTGATCTCCAGTATAACAGTGTCCTTTAGAAGTCCGTGGGTTGCAGGAGACAAGTTATAACACCAATATACAATCCTCATTTATTTCCTGGGGATAGTATGCAGGCCCTTGTTCCTCTCTGATCCCCTGTGTCCCCTGAGCACATGAAGCATTTTGACAATATGGCATCCAAGGACACTTCTGGTCCCTCTAAGTTTCAGTTTAATCACAGCAGAAGTGAGATGGGATGCCAATATGAGCTCATCCTTCCATTCACCAACGGGTAGCCATCCAATGCATGGAAAGAGCACAAGGAATATTTGGAAAGTGAGGAAGCCGGCCCCACTGTCACAGAGCCCCTGAGAAATGAGCCAGCAGACTCCTTTATATCTTGGAGGCTCCCTCTTTGCCTCTTCTCTGCTGGCTGAGAAGGGCAGGTTCACTGCTCTCCAAGCCTCCTAGCCATGCTACATAGTCATGGTGGGGGCCTAGGGCCCCAAGCCATCAATCACCCTGAGGCGGGGAGCCAGGCATTCTGTCCTCCCCAGAGCCTAGCCTCTCTCCTTAAGAGCACTGTATCATAGAAGGGGGAACTGTCTCCATGGATGATGATGATGATGGATGGTCAGAGGAAAGCATTTTTCATCCCCAGGCGGTACACGTGTGCATTCTCATGCTGGGGCCAGGTTCTGGCTGGGATGCCTGCTGCTCTACATTTTCCTAGCTGTTGTCACCTTCCCCCTTTGTCTGACAAATGGACCCATTTTACAGCCTGAGTGACTCATGACTTCTTCCGGAAGTCTTGCTTAACCCAATGTGGTGTAGGAGGAAAATAAAGACAAATTTTACAGCTTAACATCTTAAACTCCTATCTTCGTCTTAGCCCGCCACTCTGAAGGAAAAATGGCCGTGGCTCCCTCTCGACCCTGGCGTGTTAGCCAAAGTCTATTTCCATCTGGTTCCAGCAATTTCAACCTTCCCTCCCACTGTGAAATTATGCAGACAGAATGCTCTCAAACACGTTGTTGATTTTCCTACCTTCACACCACGTTTTCATGGTTGATGCTTACCCATCATGTGGCTTTCTCTGGGAAACCATCACTGACCATTCCAGGTCACTATAATAGCTTGTCCTTTGACAAGCACCAGCTCTGTGCACCAGCTGCACAAAGTGTGGCGCTTTTGTTCTTAGAAGAAACTCAAGTGCCTTTGGTTTCTAGAGCCCAGGGACTGTGTCCATCCGTCCCTTCTCCAACAGCGGCAGGCCCAGCGCCCAGCACGTGGAAGTTGTAAAAGGCAACTTAGCTGATTAATTCTTTCAAGGGCCCTCTCTAATGTGCTCTAATTCCATCAGCAAGTGGGCAGGGAACCAGGTTCCCTAGTTTCAGCCTTGATCAGCCTAAGAGGAGACGGGTTTCCAGACCCAACAACACAGCACGGGAACAGAGATGCCTGAATTTCTGGATCGAGGTTGACAAATGCCTCCACAACCAAGTGCTTCTCCGTCACTAAGAGCAGCTCTCTGAGTCAAAGGCATTCACACCACCGACTTTATCTGGACAAGTCTACCTTAGGTAACAAGTAAGACTCTCTCATCTCTGTTACCAGGATGTTTGCAACAAACAAACAAACAAATAAATAATAAATGACCTTATACACACACCACTTTAAGATTTTAAGTGGAAGAACCTTCATTTTTGGACATACAGAATTCTCAGTCTCCAGAGCAGTGGTTCTCAACCTGTGAGTCGAAACCCCTTTGGCAAAAATGCTACCTCCAAAAATATTTATATTATGACTCATAGCAGTGGCAAAATTACAGTTATGAAGCAGCAATGAAAATAATTTTATGGGGGGGTTACCACCACATGAGGAACTGTATTAAATGGTCACATTATTAGAAAAGTTGAGAATTGCCTCTCCTGGGGACATCGTTGAAGCTCCAGAGACTAGCTCTATCTACAGAATTTCTGATGTACTTGGTCTGAGGTGAAGCAGCAAACTTGTTCTTCCAATAAGTCTCTAGTCAAAAAGATGCTGCTGGTCAGCATTGGAAGCCACTGACCAATCAAAACACTCTCCTTTTCCCCATAATCCTTTCTAGACTTTGGTCATATTAAGGCCATGGTTTCATAAAATTATTATCTGAAATTGGTGCACTTATTTCTTTCTCAGTGATAAGGAGCCTCCCTTCTTATGTATTCTTATGGGTTAGTATAACTCCAAGATAAAACTTCACAAAATTTAGGAACCTGTTGGACTTTGGGTATGAGAAGGTGTCTGAAGAAAACCTGTAAGAACATTATGGTCCTTCACAAAAGCAGACATGCCCACACTAATTCAAACAGGAAAATAGATCGACTTGGCATAGACTCAGTTGATATAGTTCTAACTCTGAGGATAGTGGATGACCCTGGAAGTCATTCATTAAATCCCTGATGAATGAATGGATGGGGTAGACAAATATCTCCAAATATTTCGGAACGTTTTAGAAGCCTTTAGAATAGGTACGATGTCAGACAGTTCAGCAAAGCTTCAGCAGTGTTTAATGAACGGTTTGCTTCAACATAAGTCCCTAATCAAGAAGAATCTTCACCAGTCTGCATGTGGTTCTTAGACACTTTGAGGGCTATGTGCCATTTGTGCCTGTATGTAAACCTCAGTGTACCTGCCCTGGTTCCCTTTCTGTTCCTGTGATAAAACTCTGACCAAAAGCAATCTAGGAAAGAAAATGGATTTATTTGGATTACACTTCCAGATCATAGTCCATCACAGATGGAAGTCAGGGCAGGAACTGAAGTAGGGGCTTAATGAAGATATCATGGAAGAATGTTGCTGGTTGGCTTGTTCACAGATAGCTTTCATACACCATCCAGAACAATCTGTCTAGGTGGGCTGGACCCTACAGCATCAGTTAATAACAAAGACAACTCCCCTAGACACTCCCATAGGCTAATCTGATTTAGGCAATTCTTCATCCAGACTTTCCTCTCAGATAACTCTAGGCTGTGCCAAGTTGGCAATTTAGGACAGTACCCAAGAGAATAATATTTAACTCTCTCCTTAGCATTGTTCTCCCAACAACCCTACATCCACTGAGATGTCATGTGACACACATATCTGTTTGTATCTTGATTGACACATTGATATTATTATATAAAATTAGAAAACTTCTGGGCATGAAGCAGTTTAAAGTCAGAAATCACATGCAATGTGGAAAGCATTGCTTTCCCTCTGCCTACTATACATTACATGGAAATACCAATATCTTTTCTTTAAAGTCCAATTAGAGAAAATAAGTAAGAGATGTTGACGCATACAGTGTCTTTTACCAAAACAAAACAGCATTCTCTCTGAGTGTGGCACTTAGCATTTAACCAGGAAGATAAATGATTTGAAGCCCTGGCTGTTGAAAACACAGGCCTGTAAACCCTAAGAAACTGTGTAAAATGAGGGAATATTCCAGTATAGAGGTGACATTAGCATTCCAAAGCATCAGATCTTCCTTAAGAACGAGTCTTAGAGCCAGGTGAGGGACTCCACAGAGCATAGCAAATGCTAACATGGCTCCTGTGATGTGCACTGTCAAAGCCTTCAGGAAGAGCTGCTTCCTACCTGAAGGAGACATTGCTCCTCTTGACCACCAGGCAGCTCTGAGGACCACCTTTTGTAGACTGGGACAGCTTAAGTTGTCTCACACACACCACCACCACCACCAGCACCCCACCCCCAACCCCGTTTTCCCTTGGCAGAGAATAACTGAATGCTAGTGGTGTTTTCTCGAATGTCTGGTTAATGACCCACCTGTGGTGCTACTCGCTGCCTGCTTCTCTGGAGCAGCCATTACAGTATTTCATTCTCCTTGCTTACTCTCGTGTGGAGGCCCAAATTACTCAGAATCAGAAAATCTGAGCTTGCTTTACCCAGCAGGGCTGCATAAGGGATGGCTTGACCAAGTGCATGGTTACCAGGTGTTTGAAAGGGTCTACACTTGGCTGTGTGATGTGCTTTGATCTAGCAGAGGGGAGATCTTTTGCCCTGCCCCTTGGCATTGTTATAAAAAGCCCTTTTAAAGAGACAGAAGGGGCTGCTGGGTATTGACCAAGGTCCTCCTGATGCTATCCTGTGTTTCTGTCTTTCTTCTCTTCACTATCTTTCTAATATTTTCTTATCCTTCTCTCCTCCTCATAGGAACCCTTAAAAAGGTAGGAGCTAGCCTCCCACACTCTTGGGTTATACTTCCTCCATATATAAATATACCAAGCTCTATAAAAAGCAAAATTTTTATCTGTATAGATGGGTTTGGAGAGTTAGTTTCTCTTATTCTGTAGAACAAGGAAAACCAGTGTTTCTCCGTTTGTTTTAGAGATTTGGTTTATGCAGGTTTGCCTTGAAGTCTTTTATTTTAGACACGTGACGCTGGTGGGTGTGCACACACTTGCTTGGTTTTACTACCATGAATTCTTGACTTACAATCTGGAGGCTTCAGATGAGAAGTGGACTTTGATTTAAGGCAATACATTATGTACAGCTTTTATTTTCTGCTCAACATTAACTACTAGTTGATTTTAGGGGGAAAATGAAGTGTGGTTTTGGCCAAAGACCATGTTCTGATGTAACTAATATGAACTGCAAAGTGAAGCATCCCCAAACAACCCCATGAAATGAGCCTCACTCTCCACAAGTCTGACCAGTGTGGAGTGGTCCCCTCCCCTACATGGGAGAAGCAGAGCTGGATGCTAGAATCTTTCCTTCTGGTCACAGGTTGTTTTCCTCCATTGTTCACTCTCAAAATACCTGCAAAAGCTGTCCCCATGATCATCCATGATAGGAAAAGTACTTTCTCTTGGGAAGATCCCATACCTTCTGGCTCTCTAATAAACACCTAGTGCTCTGAATCATCCCAGACCAGCCAGTAAGTTGAAGCCTTGGGGACATCACACGTCAGTCTTAATGGACAAGTAATTTACCTCATCCTGTGGGGGCATCTGTGGTCAACACAAAGCAGGGGCTGCTGAGCTGGTTCGGTGAGTAAAGGTGCTTGCCGCCAAGCCTGACCATCAGGGCCAGGTCCTCAGAACCAAAAGTAGAAGAGTGAACCCCACAGGTTGTTCTCTGACCAGCACACAGGTACAGTGGTTCGTTTAAACACCCACATAGACACACAATAAATAAATACATAATTAAATGTAAAAATTAAAAACAAAATAAAGGCAGAGTCCTTCTCAATGTAGGACCTAATCAAAGAGCTATGGTCTCTTCTCTCTCTGGGGTAACTGGCTACAATTTATGTTGATGTTACATAAAGTACCCCCAGTTGGGAGGAAGACATGCAGGAGTCCTCTCTTGCAGTTGGATACACAGCTATACTCATTTCAGTGTGTTTAGGTTTAAATTTCATCAGGCTCAGTGGTTAAGAACACTGGCTGCTCTTGCAAAAGGACCAAGTTCATTTCCCAACACCCACATGGAGGCCCACAGCACCAGCAACTCCAGTTCTAGGGCATCTGATGCCCTTTTTCAGCCTATGTGGCACCAAGCATGCATATGATGGTACATATACACATTTAAGCAAACACTCAACACGTAATATATAAAAAAAATAAACACTTAAAAAGGGAGCTTTAAATTTTTTTAAATGCAGTCATCTCTTTACCACACTGTCCCAATGGAGTAAAATAGGCCATAAAATCAAGCAAGCATCCCGGTAAGAGGCAGCTTATTTGGATGCCATAGGATGCTCAGAATGACATCACCTACTTTGATTATCCTGTAGATTGATCAGAAACATTTGAAAGTTCAGGACCTGGAACACTCAATGGGCACTCCACAGGTCCGACAGTATTATCATAAAAACTGTCAGTTTCAGAACACTGGCAGCGGCAGTAAGATTTGCTAATTTTTACCTCAGGAACCTGCATGGGACCGAACTAGGCCCGCTGAATGTGGGTGACAGTTGTGTGGCTTGATCTGTTGGTGGGGTCCCTGGCAGCAGGACCAGGACTTATCCCAGGTGCATGAACTGGCTTTGTGGAGCCCATTCCCTGCGGTGGGATACCTTGCTCAGCCTTGATACAATGGCGAGGACTAGGCTCTCCTTCAACTTGGTATGCCAGACTTTGTTGACTACCATGGGAGGCCTTACCCACTCTGAGGAGTGGATGGGGGTAGAGTGGGAGGGAGGTGAGGAGGCAGGAGAAGGGGAGGGGGGGAACTGGGGTTGGTATGTAAAATGAAAAAATTTTTAATAAATAAATATATTAAAATATATATATAAGCTAAAAAAAAGATTTGCTAATTTTTCCGTTGTTTCAATATTCCTTAGGGATTATATTTGAAAACAATCTCTCCCTGCCCCTCGATGTGCACTCCCTGGGGACCCTCTTGTTACTCTTCACGTTTCTCCCATTTAGTTGGCTGGGGAGTGATTGTCAGGACAGAATAGTGACTTCACTGAGGATTCTCTCACACACCTGCTCATGTGGTAGGTAGCTCCTCAAAAGTGTTTCATCTCAGAGGATGTGGATCTTATGTAGGGAACCAAAGGTCACTGGAGACAGAGAACTGAGAGGAGACATCAAAAAGCAACAAGAGTGACTGTCCACCTTTCAGTGGCTTGGAAATATCTTCATCGTCTTTTCTTGGGTTTGTTAGCGGAGTCATCAGCTTTGGCTACCCACGCGTGTTGCCTTCCTTGAAGGATCTCCCATCGATCCAGAATGCTCAGTGCAGGCTGGCCTCTACCCTGTGGATGGCCAGTACATTTCTAGTCATTAAACCAGTCTATATCTAGATACCTCTTAATATCATCTGAGGGCAAAGTCATGTCCAGATGCTCTGGTACAGGAGACAGAGTGTCCAGGCCAAAGAGTACCACGGGCGCATGGCTCCCTGGGATCTAACCGCTTTAGCACAGTTGTATAGCTGAGTGCAGAGTAGGTAAGAAGGCAGACTTGACTACTGCCTTCTGGGAGGGAGGCTGGGGCATGTGAGGCCTCATGGTAGTTGAGCATGGTGCTATCAGTGATCATGTGTAGTGGGTATTGTGTTCCCTGAAATATTGTATGTTCCCCGAAATAAACATATCTGGGGTCAGAGAACAGACAGCCACTGGAACAGAACCAGAAATGGTGGCTAGAAAATGGGAAGAGTAAGCCATAACAGAAGTTGGGCAGTGGTGGTACACACCTTTAATCCCAGCACTTGGGAGACAGAGCTAGCCAGATCTCTGAGTTCAAGGCCACTTTAGAAACAGCTAAGCATGGTGACCTACGCCTTTAGTCCCAGGGAGTGGGGGCAGAAAGAAAAAGGTATATAAGGCGTGAGGACCAGGAACTAAAGGGGAAAAAGCATGTAGTTAGTTCAGGCTTTGGAGCAGCACAGTCCAGCTGAGATTCATGTGGAGGAGGACTCAGAAGCTTCCAGCCTGAGGAAACAGGATCACCTGAGGAACTAGCAAGGTGAGATAGCTGTGGCTTGTTCTCCTTCTCTGATCTTCCAGCATTCACCCCAATAACTGGCCTCAGGTTTGAGTTTCATTAATAAGAACTCTTTAAGATTCCTGCTACAATCATGGGTTATTCTTGCTTCCAGGGCCCCATGAAAGAGGTAGAATGGAATATTATATTCGAAATATATCTAGCCTTAGCAAAAGCATTGGTTTGAAAATCCATTCCTCATAGTTCTCAAAGTAAGCATGAAGTCATATAATTTACAGGTCTTGTTTGCCTTTAATATTATGGCAGATTATTATTTTAACCTACATCCAAAAACTCCAGTTACTTCCAGATTCTTTATAATTAATTTGAACAGCACCTCACACGCATGTTTCCTTTAAGCTATTCAAAGATGAGACGTGCATGGTAAGTATATTTCACACACATCAATTTTCTTGAATGTTCTTGCGGTTCTAAAGCAAGAGCTGCTCATTAGTTCTAAAAGGTAAGTTACAGGCATCAGAGCAAAAGGCCAAGTGAAAAGGAAGATGGTATTCTGATTCTAGCATTAGAATTCCGTGTCAAGTTCTTTTCTCCTTCCGTGTATGGAGAGCTGAGCTGGAGTGACTTAGGGTTGGCCTAGGAAACCTGGCAGGCCCAGAAGAAGGGGTGAGAGGCTAACCTTTCCAGTGAATACCCGGTAGGCAGCAAAGCGCAAGTGGAGAGAGCCCAGTGGTACAGCCTGGCGTGTCTGCACAGGGAATGTGTAAAAAGCCCAAGCATGAGCAAGGACCTGAGCAGAGCTAAGACTGGCATCTGGCATTAAGGTTTCAGGCAATGAGCCTGGACCTAACTCTAGCAGAGTAAATGCCTTGATTTACAGGTTTGTCAGGGTTCCCCCAAAAGACCAGAACAGATAGCATAGATGCATAGTAAAGGGGATTGTTTTAGATTGGCTTCATGATATGGTCTGGGTAGTCGGGTGGCTGGCTCACACCCGAGAGCCTGATAACTCCATAGCTGCTCAGTCCCTGCAGCTGGGTACCTGAGCAACCCCAATCTGGCAATGACAGTTGGAGGATCCCTAGAGAGCTGCTGGTCTTCTGTCCGTATTGGGAGCCGGAAGTGACGTCCTAAATCAGTGAAAGGAAAGCACTAATGATGTCAACAAGGTAGATGAACTTGCCAGTGAGAGTAAAGGCCAGCAGGCAAAAGCAGATTCCCTCCTCCATCCTTTAGCTGGGCTGTCACTGGAAGGTGCCATCCACACTTTAGATAGTCTGAGATCCTTCACTGCATTGCTCACTGGCTTGTTCTTTGGTTGATTCCAGATCCGGTCAAGTTAGAACCAAAATTTAAAACCACAATTAGGAAGAGCAGAGGGATGCTATCCTACCTCATGGCCTTCCTGCTGATGCGGGTGGGGACATGTGTCAAATGGAAATCACAGGAACCATGACCCTCTGCCACCGATGAAGCTGCCAGGTTGGAAAGACACAAAGAAAGTGAACAGACACCCAAAAGCTGGTGGCTTGTCTGCATCATTTACCAGAGATGATGTTGTCTGAAGAGCCACTTTTTAGGAATAACCTGAACTGATCTGAGGGCCACAGAAGAGCAGAATCAGTTGTCAAAGAATAATAAAGCTGCGGCTTCTGTTCATGCTTATTTATGACTCACTATTGTTATTAAAAGCCCTGGCCTCCTTGTATGCTTTTTAAAATGACTTCCATTATCTAGGACTCTAAGGCTTCCTACAGATCCTTGGGAATGCTTTAATATGTGGTCTGTATATTACTATTTACAGGTCACAACACTTAATGGCTTGATGTCTTCCAATGTTTGTGCTTACACTCACCCGAGCTCTGTTGTGACGCTACTTTTCCAGATGCATAAATGACATAAACTTTTCCTCTTAAAGTTTTATTTATAAAAACAAATAGCTTCAAAAGCTAAGAAAGAATGGTGTGATCTAATAGCAAATGTCACCAAAGCAATGGCTGAATGTCTGACGTTTGAGAGGTGATGGTCCAGTGCAATTCACAGGGCCCTGGCACCCCTGGGAACCTGAGGGGTATGTAAGTACCTACACCTTCCCATAGCTGCAGACTTCTACACCAGACTATGTCTATTGAAACTTTCAAGAGGATTGCTGGCTACAGAGATGTTTGTCTCAAAAAAGTCATAATTAATTCAAACACACAGATGCTCCTAGGAAAGACCTGATAAACTCCCACTGTGTGCCAGTCCCACTGTGTGCCAGTGCCTAACATATCCGACTCTGGTTTAATCTTCACAAGAACTATGTGCTTGAAATGAACAGACCAAAGGCCTGAGAGTCAGGCCGTCATTCCAAAAGTTACTTTTATTCAGCTAGCAAAGAGCAAAGTGGAAAATTAAATAAGTAACCTAGGATTCAGTGAGAGTCTAAACTTGTCAGAGATTCATTTTCTTTAATGTCCCCAGAAGGACATTAGGGCATAGGTGTGTCTCCACTTAGATCTGTGAATCAACAGTTGGGTGTGGCGGCCTGCAGTATGGGAAGGATAAGAATATTCTCTCAAGCGATGAGGGAGGGAGGCAGTTAGACCTCTGAGAGCCCGCAGTGGATCCACAAGTAAACAGTGTGTAAATATTGGCTCCAGTCAGCTATTGTGGTTACCTTGTGGCCGAGCTGACTCACTGGGAATTTTCAATTCTCACTTCATTGGGCCTTCCATGAATTCCAATAGTATTCTAATAGGAATCCCAGTCTCCGAAGGATGCTCCAGGGCATTAATCTCACTAGCAAATACTGCCATCTTGTGGCTGCCTTCAGTCACTGCATGTACATTTCACTAAGGACTCCTCACTGCAAATCTACTGAAACAGTAGGAGTCACACATTGTCTCTTACAACCCAGCCATCCCGTTGTTCCCTAGCAATCTCTTTGTGCTTTCTGGGCAGCCTTTGTGCCTTGCAGCCATCCAGTCCCTTATGCTACATACGTTATACTGCCTGCTCCCCATCATTCCGTGTCCAAACCTGTAGTCTTACTTTCCTGGACATCTACAGATGTAGAAGCCGATCTCACAGTACCTCTCTTGCTTTCTGCTGTTTTATGCATACTATTTATGTATAAAACTATCCAGACTCCCTTCTCCTTGCCACACCCGATACACGCCCTCTCATGAATGAAGCAAAAATAAAGACTTGATGATTAACTTTCTCTTTTATTCTTTTTGACTTTTCGAGACAGGGTCTCTCTGTGGAGCCCTGACTATCCTGAAACTCACTCTGTAAACCAGGCTAGCCTCGAACTCAGAGATCTGCCTGCCTCTACCTCCCGAGTGTTGGGATCAAAGGCGTGAACCACACGACTCTATTAGGACCAACCGAGAACACTTACCACAGCTGCAGCAGAGGTGCGCTGGCTGAGGAGCTACCAACAGTTGACGCGGCTAGAAGAGGCTGAGTCTGTTCTCTTTAGGGGTGTGGCCCCTGGTCGATTGAACTTGCTCCAGCGGGGGCCCCACCCCCGTGCCCTCACAAACAAGCAACACTAAGGTGGTCCTTACTAATCCGACTCTGTGTGTAATTGACAGACTTGAAGTGGAGAGTGTGATGGCGGGGTGGGGGTGGGGGGGAGGTAAGGGAGTAGGGGATGGGGTGGGGGTTCTAGATGAGTCAGAGGGGAATCGCAGGGAGTGAACATGGCCAAAATAACTGTATACGTGTATGAGACTCTCAAAGAATACACTTTAAAACTGCATGCATTTTTTTTTTTTAACATCTTCTCATGTATCGTTTGGAACCCGCTCCAGTCACCCTCCCCCAAAAGCCACCAGTGCTTAGACAACCAACTACAGCTTCAGAGACCCAGTTGCTGATCCCAAATAAATCCCACTTTGCTTATGCCAGGCTCTATCCCCTTCTCTCTGATCCATCTTTCTTTCCCAAGCCCTCCCTCAGCCCCCAGCAGTCAGCTAACATGCTTAGAGACGTGGGACACTGCCACTCTTTCTTACAGCCCTGGTTGGGGTAGCTATCTTCCCACCCCCCATCTGTTCTCTAGGAGAAGGACACAAACCCAACTTCAGGTGTTGCTGGTGGTCAGCACACTCTTGTGATTCTCCAGTGGTTGGCGGATGGCTGGTGTAGTGGGATAGCAAGACCAGCAAGGAAATACTAAAGAGCTGGTACAGCAAGGGTACTGAAATGATGCTGTAACAAGGTCCGTACTGAGGGTTAACTTACTGCAAAGCTAATGAAAACACCAGATGTGATGTGACTAGACTCAATAAGAAACTGCTATAATATGACAGACCATGATAAACACATCAGCTTCTTTGTCTTCCTCCAAGCCCAGGGAGGCACACTGGAAAGGCCCATTTAGAGAAAAGTGAACCTAGAAGAAGTTAATAACTCTCAGTTAGTTGTGGCCACGGTAAATAAAGAACAGATCAAAACAGGGATGTCCTCTGCCCATGTGCATTTACCTACCCACGAATCCCAGGGCTCAATGGAGCTGCACTGATACCTGCTGGACTTCTATGTTGATGCCCCAGGAGCTTCTCTAACAAAACAGCATGGTTTGGGTGTCTTAACAGAAATCACTTAATGTCCATGTTCTGGAAGCTAGAAATCTGAGATCAAGGTGTTACCAGCTCTTACTTCTTCCGAGGTCACGCCCAGACTCCATTCTGGCTGTGCCTTCCACAGTCTTTTCCTTCCTTGTCTCTTCCTGTGTGCAAAAGTCCTCTTAGGACACAAATCATATCGGCTTAAGACCTCTGCTGGCCTCTTGAAATGCTCTGTCACCAAATACAGCCCCACTGCAGAGCACTGAGTTAGAGCATCCATGTATGATTTGGAAGAAAGGACATTCATCAGTTCTTCACAGCTTGTTGTTTACGTGCTTCAGGATGGGCAAGTTCTCTGCTGACTTTTCGGTTAGCTGGAGGTTTTAGAGGTATTTCTTGCTCATTGGTGCCACACGGCTAGAGGACTGCCGTGTCAGGAATTGATGAAATGTAGCAGAGACAGTCATCAATTAGATGATGACACTCCGGACTCCAGATCCTGTTCATCCCACCAGGCAAGCACAAGACCACTACCACAATTGTTGAGCCAATTCTGAAGCAAGCTTTATTACTTGCCAATACTGGACGGGATGACAGACACCAGCCAGGTCCTTACCCAAGATTCCCAGAGAAAGACCAGGAAGTATGTCAGTCAAATGCTTATAAAGGCAAAGCCCACAAGGCTATGCACTTGCTGCCTTCGTCCAATTGGGGGCAAGCGTATATCCTGACGTAATTCCTGTCGACATACCTCCTGCCTAAGGGTGATCAAGCACAGCCTATGCAGTTGGGGCAACCAAGCTTGTTTACAGAAAAGAGAACATGGGGCTTCTTATCTTACATGAACAACAGCCCCCAGCACTCCAGGAAGCTATCTGTCTTTGGGCCAGTGGTGCTTACAGGTTAGAGGCATTTTTGTTTGACAGATCTCTTAAGCACAATAACTTAAAATGTAACTTTAACCCTCACAATCCCTGTCATCTATCATCTACCGGGAGACACAGGTGATCACCGGGAGCTTTGGGTTCTTATCCCTTAAATTCAAAGAATAAATTCACCACAGAGAGTGAGTTTTAGAGAGAAGTTTATTATAGATTCCTAGGTGGGCTCTTGGGAGTGAGAGGAGAGAGAGAGAGAGAGAGAGAGAGAGAGAAAGAGAGAGAGAGAGAGAGAGAGAGAGAGAGAGAGAGAGAGAATGAGAGAGAGAAAGAGAGAGAAAGAGAGAGAGAGAGAGAGAGAGAGAGAGAGAGAGAGAATTATGTAATCAGATGAGTCCCAGGAAGCAGGCTACAATGAGCCGCTAGTCTGGGGCCTTTATAAAGAACTTAAGTATGCCAGTAACTTGAATGAAGTGGACAGGGGATGAGCTGGTCCATCCAGTTGACCTACACCGGTATCTCCTCCCACTTTCAATCAGGGGACAAAAACAAGGAACAGGAACCAGAGCTCTCTCTTGGCCTTCTTGGCCTCCAGCAAGGATGTTCTCAAAACTGCTTACTTTGGGGACCCCGGCCCACTTGATCAGTTTTAATCTGATCATGAACACAGTGATAAAGCAGTAGATTAACTCAGATAAGTTGGAAACAGCAAATGATTTCGCTCTCAAAGAGCACAACAAATACTCAACTGCAAAGCAGGGAAAGAGCTGACCAATTCTAGAGAGTAAAAACGGCCAATGCACGGGGCTGGAGAGGTGGGTCAGTGGTTAAGGGCGCTCACCGCTGTTCCAGAGGACCCAGAGTTCAGTCCCAGCACTATGTCAGATGGCTCACACCCGCTTTTACCTTCCACTCTGCGAGATCCTCCAAGGATGCGGACAGGCTTGTGCACATACACTACACGCACGTATAAATAAGAATAAAAATAGATCCTTCTTCTGAAAAAGGAAAAATCTATGACAAGTAGAGTGGGAAGATCCTGCACCCCCAATTATCAAGGCAAGAAATGTGATTAAACAGGAGATATAATTTGTTGTCATCTGGGAGAAGGAAAAAATACTAGAAAAGGCTGTTTCCGGTAACTGGTGAAGGAATGTGAATTGGGACAATTTCCCAGAGAAGCGTTTGACACGAAATGTCAAAACATGTCAGAGGAATCTCCTTGACATTTCTAGGATGTCAGATAACTTGACAAAATGCGCAAAGAAATGTGCACAAAGTAGTCACTGAATATGCATTTTATTTTTACCAATCCATGTACAGCACTAATGGAAACTGAAAATATTTATCTATAATAGAACACTAATAAATCAAGTTTTAAAATATATATCTCATCGAGTCCTATATTTATTCTCATATGAATTTAAAACTGTGCCCATTGAGGAACTTGGCCATGGGTCTAGATAGGCAGAGAATTATTTATAGTATTATTATCTGGATAGACTCTCAGGGTAGAGATGCCTCTTTTATATTTTCCAGATCACTCAATCAATTAATTCCATCATTTTTTTTCTTTTCTTTTTTTTTCTTTTTTGGTTTTTCTAGATAGGGTTTTTCTGTGTAGCTTTGCGCCTGTCCTGGAACTCACTCTGTAGCCCAGGCTGGCCTCGAACTCACAGAGATCCTCCTGGCTCTGCCTCCCGAGTGCTGGGATTAAAGGTGTGCGCCACCACGGCCCGGCTTCCATTCATATTTTTAAAGCCGCTTTTGCTGCCCCCACACACCTTAAACTTCTCCATTGTTTTGGTCACTCTCTTCCTAGTTACTTTGAGACTGATTTTCCATCAGTTCTGAATTCTCATTGTGTCTGTCCATGATGGTAGCTCTTCATTATGAAACACGGTGCTCTTCCCCTCGGACCACAAGTTTACACTCTTTTGCAATGTCATCTGTGGGAATTCCTCAAGGCTTGTGGTGAAGTTCAGGGGAGATGTATGTGTGTGTGTGTGTGTGTGTGTGTGTGTGTGTGTGTGTGTGTGTTTGCTGCCATTTATCTGGAGCACGGTCAAGGAGGGGTCACAGATTCCGTGCTGCAGAAAGCTCATTTCTGACTACCAATGATCAGGTTAAACAAAAATCCCATCCAATGATAGTAGCAGTATGTGAAGGTAAGTTTGTCACGAGTCCCTCCCATGTTATAAGTGGATTTATTACTTTGTTTGCCATAAAAACATAGTCATTGAGGTCTCCACGTGCCGGGTGTGACGCTCCTTGTCAGCTGCCTGGATTTAGAGTCATTATGGAAACACGTCTCTCAGCGGGTCTCAGGGGTGTTTCCAGAAATGCTGAAGCGAGTAGCATCACTCTGAAGGTGGTGACATCACCCACACGTACTGGAACTCCAACCTGAACCAAAGTACAAAAGTGACTGTCATCTCTCTGCTCCCTGGCTGCAAGGGCCATGTGACCAGCTTCCCCCATACACTCTGTGCCATCACTTCCTCACCATGATGGACTGTACCCTCAGACTGTGAGCCCCGATGAACCTTCTTTCACTGGCTTGTTTCAGGTATGTTATCGCAGCAATAGGAAAAGTAGCATGGTGGTTTACTTCCTAGTGGTTTACTGGATTGGACCGGTTTTGGATTATTTTTCCCTCCTCTCCTGAACCACGCCCAACCAGCAAATTGAAAGTCTATAGCAGCAGAGTTTGACAGGTTCCCCCTGAAACAAAATCTCCATATCTAAAACAGGCATCCGTAGAGTTCCGTTTAACTTTGGGTTTCCTTGCCATCTTGCACAATTGATAGATGGCTTAGAAGAAAGGTCCTTTATAACATATTTGATAGGATTCAGCAGTTCTTTTTGGGGGGGGGGGGTGATGTTGTGTATATCTGGTACATCATATCACAAGAAATGGAGCCTCTCTCTTTCCCTGGGGTTTCTTTTTTTCTTCTGTATTATTGACTCTACCATTTGGATTTTTTTTTTTTTTGTTAACTTTTATTGATTCCTTGCAGAGGACTTCACATCATGCATCCCGATCCCACACATCTCCCCATCTTCCCGCATCCACCCTCTGCCCTTACAACCTCCTCCCCTTGAAACAAAACAAAATTTAAAAGAAAACCCAAAACCAAACCAACCAAATAAAACAGAGGGGTGAGTGGGAGTGGGGGCTGTGGTGTGGCCTGATGAGTCACACAGTTCACCCCTTAGTCCGTTCCTCTTCATTTGCCCTGAGTCATTGTTCTGGGTCAAGACCTCCACTTCACTTGAGGCTCCTTGTGTGTGTGTGTGTGTGTGTGTGTGTGTGTGTGTGTGTGTGTGTGTAGATCCCGCACTGCTGCCCTGCTTGCCGACCTTGACCGACCTTGACCTTGATGTCCTCCCTATGCTGATTCCCCGCCGGTCTCCACCCTCCTGAATGCTCACCAGAGGTTCTTTGTTTGTGTATCCTGCATTTGGTGTAAACACCTTAGATGCAAGAATGTAGAGCATTCAGTAGTGAACTTCTGCCCTCCGGGGTTCCTCCATTGTGCTGTAAACCTGTATTAAAGGTTTCCTCCCTTCCTCAATAAACTGCCTTCGGCACGAATGACCCGCTGTCTTTTGTCTCTGTTTTTTGATCCACAGCCCCTCCCTTGGACATGGTGAACGGGTGGTGGTAGGCGGGCGCTACCGCAACACTGCAGTTTGGGACCTGTAGCTTCATCTCCTTCTCATGCTTTAACGGTTCACAGATGAGGTGGTTGTTGGGGTGGGCCAACTCATAGCTCCGGTCCTGGGCCCAGGCAGCTGGGCTGGTCACGACCCAAGCGAGCTCTCTAGCACTGCCTCCCTCAGCTAGCTTACCCAACACAGCCCTCACAAGGAGCTGGGCCAGACCTTCAGCTCTCACGCCCTTGGTCGGGCTCACTCACACTCACACCACCACGGCCAGCTCCACTGTCTTGCCTAGGTCATGTGCAGCGCCCTCCCTCTCAATTGCTGCTGTAGGGGTATATGGGGGTGGGCAGGGGTGTCAGCGCTCCAGACCTCCTGCCCTCAGGGCTGGCTCATCTGCGCCCCTGACGACAGGGTTAGCTCTTGTATGATGCCCCGGCAGGCTGCAGGGCTCGCTCCCTTGTGTGCTGCAGCTGGTGTGGGGCAGGGATAGTTCTCCAACTCTCTGGATTCCCCCCCCCCCCCCCCCCCCCCCGCACCTCGGCCATTGCCATTTCCCTCGCCTCTCCGGTAGGGGGCGGGCCAGATACACACATCTTTCCCTCCCCCATACCACCACGTACCACGTGGCTTTTTCTTCCAGGCGGTTACTTTAGATCTAGCAATTGCGTCAGGATTGCAAATGAGACAAGGAAGAGGGAGGAAAAAAGCCTGTTTTATTTTGGTGTTTTCTTTTTCTTTTTCAGGGAAAAGAGAAGCTTAGCTGGGAGACCTACACTGACAATTCATTAACTAGAATTGTGCAATATGACCACTCTTATATTGACAGAAAAATAAGACATGAACATAGTGCCGTGCAAATAATGGTTTCTGTCTGTTACCAAGGAAAAGTGAGAAATGGCTATCGTGATGAAAACAGAACATGTCTCCCCTGCCTGGAATCACCAGAATAATGAGCATGGATGCATAGTTTCCTTGCTTTATGCCATGCACAGTGACAAAATAGATACATAAAATTTAGGCGTGATAAACAGCAATCTGAATTCCCCAGCCTTGGCACTATGGACAATTCGGGTCAGGTGTTTTCTGAATTGTGAGTGCAGGGTGCTGAGGGAACCCCTTGTCTCTGCTGAGAATAATAGGGCACTGGTAGCTTTCAGCCCAGAGAAAGCAAAGACTAGCAAAGTAAAGTAAAGCTTAGCTGCTCGAAGCACCCCACGAGTACCGTGCCGTAACACTAAATATTATGGTCCCGGTTGGGAATATACACTTGTAATATGCAAAACGCCATGTTTTAAAAAAAAAAAAAAAAAAAAAAACCTTTAAATTCCCCGGAAGTTTGCAGAAATTCTTCTTCGAGCAGTGGTAAGAGTATCCATAGCTGCATCACGCAGGAAAGTACCCTGAAAGAGAGCCGCGCCTCCTTTCCAATGGGGCATTGCCTCGACCCAACAGCAGAGGGCAGCAAAGTCCACATTCTGACTCAGGAGCGACTTGGGCAGGAATTTCCAACATCAGGACCCGTCGTCCTTTCAGAGAACTTTTTACTGTGAGCTGAAATTAATTAAACTGCCATTCTGGGATGGAGATCATAAATTCTTACATAAACAATGAGTCCTGGAAGTCCTAGAATCCAGAGAGAGACTGACTCCAAGCCACAGAGCTCTACATCTCCACCGCCATCTTGACTGGCATTTCTGTCACCTAAAATGGGACACCCACTAGTGGGTGTCTCACTGTCGAACTAATACACACTGTGCTTCAGAAATCGACCACAATGACTATTTATGCTTTCCAGCCAGTTCCTGATACCTTGGTTCCTGCTCCTGTGCATGTCCCAATTGTAGGAGACCGCCACCTCGCCAGACTCTGAAGGGGTGGGTTGCAATCTTGGTTCTCTGAGGAATTCAAGAGATGCCAACAATTTTCACTTCGTTTAGCTCTACTGCTCGTTTGTGAGTTTGGAAATGTTGTATTCCAAGCACTTTACAGGCTGAAGCTGAACCCAGGGGTCTTGGGTTTAGTTTGATTTCATCTCGGTTGTTTGTGAGCACTCATGAGCAAGGATAAAATTTAAGCACAGAGAAAGATCAACATTAAGTGCCATCCATAGTTACATAGCAAATGAGTCACTAAACTTTAATTTAAAAAGAGATGGCAAGTTGTCATTCCTGTTTGTAGGACCACGACCATCCACTTCGTTTTTGATTTCTCAATAGAAGTTGTTTTTCATCACTTAGATTTTTATTTGTTTTTTAGGTTTTCCAGTTTGCTAGAGTATAGATATTTTATTTTCCCATGTATTACATATGGACTGCAGTTTCCAACTGATGGAAACAGATGCAGAGACCTACAACCAAACATTAGATGGAGCTCAGGGAATCCTTCTGAAGATGAGGAGGAAGAATTGCAGGAGTCAGGTCAAGGGCACCACAAGAAAATCCACAGAATCAACTAACCTGGCCTCATAGGGGCTCACAGAGGCTGAACTGACAACCAGGGAGCTTGTATGAATTTGACCTAGGCCCTCTGCCTATATGTTATGGTTGTGTAGCTTGGTCTTCTTGTGGGAGTCTTAACAGTGGGAGCAGGGGCTGTCTCTGACTCTTTTGCCTGCTTTTGAGACCCTTTTCCTCCTACTGGGTTGCCTTGTCCAGCTTTAATATGGGGTGTGTGCCTAGTCTTATTACAACTTGATATGCCTTGTTGGGCTGATATCCCCCAGAGGCCTGCCCTTTTCTGAAGGGAAATGGAGGAGGAGTGGATGTGAGGAGAGAGAAGGTAGGGGACAGGGAAGGTAGAGGAGAGGGAAGGGAGGGGAGAAGGAAGGGATGAAAAACTTGGGTCCAAAAGTCTTGTTTTTATTATGCATTCCACTAATCAATCAAAATTAGAGTATTCTAACATTTATACTTAATGTGTAAATATATACATATATCGGTATAGTCAGGTTTTATAGATTGATAGATACATAGATAGATAGATATAGATAGATAGATAGATAGATAGATAGATAGATAGATAGATAGATAGATGATAGATAGATATCACACCAATCAGTAGAGTCAGGTTTAAATCTACCAACCACATCCCTGTTCTTTTACCTCTTCTGTGAGTTTTTTGTTTGGTTTTGGTTTTGATTTTGGTTGCCTGTATATAGTTTTATTTCATTAGTGGTTGCTTGGGGGATTCGTTTACTGATGCATACAAAAGGCAAATCTTTCCAAAATTAAAAAGAAAAATTAAACCCCAAGTCAGTGTTCTTCCCTTCCTCTCATCGGTGCAGGCAATTCTGATGTCAGACATCTCCTGCCCTCCTCAGTTCTGCGCTGGGTTGCTCTGGGTAACTTGTCCTGGTCTCTAATTAAGTCCCTGTGATTATCCACTCTCAGTCCTTGCAAGGTTATCACAGCTGTAACACTGGTGTTTCCAAAGAGGTTGTAATGCTGGAAGGAAATGGTCTTTAAACAGACTCGAGAGATCTTTAATTGAGATCCATAATGCACATTAAAATGCAAATGTTTGTGCTGTTCATTGCAAGAAAGTACACTATGGTGCATTGCAATATTTAAGAGCCCACAGCGATATCCCTGGGACAGTTCAGTTACAAACACATTCCAGAGGAAGATGTGCCAACTTTCCCCTCTCACAGAAAATGTTTCTATTAAGTATGGAGTGTAAAATGAAATCACAACACTCAGGTTTAATGTGGTCAATTATAAATACCTCTCTTTTAAAACATTTTATAGAAGTAGTATTAAGGCACCAAAGGCTATGCACAATTAATAGAGCCAACCTTGATGAACCTAAAGATGAGTATGTACCTGAGGAACGATCTCTATAACCTAAGCTATAAACATATCTATGACCTCTAAAATTTTTTCTCACGCTCTTTTTAGCAAGTGCATTCTTCAGACATACTCATTATTAAGAGTTCAAAGTAAATGAGAAATTTCCTTAAGCGGTCTGAAAACCCATTCCCTTTCCACTGAACAGTATGAATGTTATGTTACAATGGTATCTTTCTACCTGTAATTTCCATGGGATCTCAGGACTAACACCTAAAATGCCAGCATGCTGGGCTCTTTCATTCACATTTAGAACATAATCTCTTCATAAAAGGAGCATTCAGAAGCAGATGTGCTTGCTTTGACTTGGTTCAAAGTTAAGTGGATCTTGACCAGATTCCTTAACTACTGGTGTATCATTGTGCAGTCCCTTCAGAGTCCTCCAGATCTTTCACTTCAGTCAACTTGCATTCTGGAACTTATTCCAGAATACAAACAATGGAATGATAAGCCTTTATTTCTTATGTCACAATCATGACATATAGTCATATGACACATAAGGTATGCATGAGAGCTCTTGTTGGCTTTGGCAATTGCAGAAAAAAAAAAAAAAAGGTACCCGAGAGAAGTGAGCAGCTAACTGTATTACTGTGACTTCTGAAAATTTTGTTTATTTATTTTATGTGTATAGGTGTTTCATCTACATGTACATCTGCACACCAGAAGAGGGCATCAGACCACATGATAAATGGTTGTGAGCCACCATGTGGCTGCTGAGAATTGAACTCAGGACCTTTGGGAAGAGTAGCCAGTGTTCCCAACTTCTGAGCCATCTTCTCCAGCCTCTACTTGTAACTTCTGAATACTGTTCAAATTCATGTTTGATTTTTTTTCCTTAGGAATTTTACATTGTGCTAGTAATTACATATATAATCATCGATACACATATAACAAGCACTCAGAACTCCTTTGGGAAACATGCAGACATGTATAAAACACAAGAAATTACATCTATAAAAACTATAGTTTTGTATCTCTAGGATCAAGAATCAGTTCCCTTGCCTATGTAATTAACCAGTTAATGTCTGGATAACTTGGCCTTTCTGAAATTTATGGTACAGGAAATGAGTTAGTCATTAAGGAATATGGGCTCATTGTTTGTGAGAAAATTAAGAGATTTTCTTTTCTAAGTTAGTGCATGCTGAACATTAATGAAGACAGTCTGTCATGGTGGGGGGTGCTGAGGAGAAAGACAATACCTACTTGACAATCCAGTTCTAAAATGGAACCAATAGATCTCTGATCCTGATGGCTGCTCTGTGTATAAGAAGTAGTCTGTGCTGGGTGTCTTCCAAAAATCAGAGACCCAATGGTGAATTCCAAGTCCTCCCTGCCCTCAATGAATGGGACCAGTGCTATGAACACAGCAATGCATATATTTAATTTACTTAATCAGACGATAGCCATGTTGGTAGCCCGTGATGTGCTCAGAGAATGAGGCCTCATCTCCATAAACAGCAAACCATGGATCCCTGGATTTGTTTCATGAGTCCTTTGGAAAGTATTTGCTCATTGGAAGAAGAAACATAAAAGAATCACAGAGCTGTCTTAATGTGAAATAAATTCATTTAGATTTATTCCCTTCTTTCTGATAGCTTACCATTTATTGAAAAAGAAGAAAATGACAAGCAAACAGTTGAAAACAGAAGAAAGAAATGCCACTGATATCTGTTGGTAAACATCATGAAATGTAAAACCAGATCAGCAGGTGAAATGAGTAGGCAATACAGCAGGAAAGAAGGGGCTGCCAACCTTCCCAAAGGACTCCAGCTGTAAGGTGTGTGAAAGAAAGTGATTTATACTTCCAATGGAAGTTAGGATTTTATCCTATTAATTTTTAGAAGATGCAAACATCCATTGCATAACTTGTATCCAAAAATTCTGTTCCTGTTTTCAAATCCTAGCACCCAGGAGATACAGGAACAGAGATGAGTTGAGAAAGATTATCCTTGGCTACAAAGCAAATTTCAGGCTAGCCTGTGCTACATGAGACCCTCCATGTATCTATCTAAAAAAGAGATAGATAGATAGATAGATAGATAGATAGATAGATAGATAGATAGATGGATGGATGGATGGATGGATGGATGGATGGATATAATAAATAGGTAGATCTGCTCCTGCTCCTTGGATGCTCCTCATATCCTTTTACTGCCCCAGGCTTTCTTTGGGGAAAACAAGTCATCAACTCACCCGAGAACTATGCACAGAACAGTTTTCCAATACCTGATGGCAGCTTGCCCAGAAGGCAGTGGCTGCCTTCACATTCATGAGGTGACCAACTGTCACAAGTGTCTTTTGTCTGATCAGTTCCAGGACTGATCGGGTTGTGGAGAAACAATCTTTTGTCCCAGCATTTCTGGGTAAAGTTGTATGTGCTGAGATTGGTTCTCTTGGAACTTGTCCAAAGATCCAGCACCCAATATGTACCTGCCGAACATCCAATATCTGCCTATATCTATATCCTCAGCCTGGCTGCCTCTGCCAGTCCAGAGAGCACAGAGGCACTTCTTTATTCCTGATCATTCTTGTGGGTCCTAAGAAATCTGCAAAAATAAGGGCATCAGATCTGACTGGGATTTCAATTATCTAGGATAAGCCTCTTTCATTGTATAAACTGAGTTGGGGACAGTCGGATTCTTTTTCATAACCCTCTAAAGGTCACAGTGAGGCAGGAGTCACTAATCCCTGACCTCATAACTAAGTACATCCTCCTTGGGCATCTGAAAGTCCGTGTTACCTTGAACTCAGGCCTATAAACTTTCCATTTTCATCTACTTGAACAGCTTCTTAAGATCACTGGGGACCTCCATGGGTTACACTCTGCCGTGCCCTCAAATATTAACTTCAATAGACACAGCTCTCTCCATGACTGAAGCAATCAGACATTTCCTATTATTGGTCTCTGTAACCTTTCAAAAATCCAGACAGATAAATGTCCCTGACTGTGGGAGGTGACTGACAGGAAGGAGTCTGGCAGAGCCTTGTCACAGCATGAATGACAGCTGAAGACCTGTCACCTTCCCTATCAAAACAGGCAGACGGAAAAATAAAAAAATCTGTCATGAAGCAAGTTAGATTGTCTGCATGAAGGTAAGAGGAGGGGCCTATGGACTTCTCTTGGAGATGGAGCAATTGGTATGTTCATGAAGCACTGGTTTTAGGTCCTGCCTGGGATGGATATCACTTGATGGATAAAATGGGAAGAACACTATGTAAAGAGCATCCAATCCCAGCAGCCACAGATCACTAATCTAAGGCATGCCATTTGTTTCTCCTGAGCTTGTCAAATGGTTTCCTTTTGAATAATACAGGAATGTAGATTCCATTCCTCTCTGAGGAATGTCAGTAATGGAATCTCTCCTATCATAGGTCTTGTATACATGCAGGTGCCAGGCTTTGTGCTGAGTATTAGGCAACCAGAAAGAATGAGAATGATCCAGATATGGCCTTCATCACACAGTTTGTTTCTTTAAGTAAGCATGTGTATATGTGTGTGGGTGGATTTATATACATGTATGTGGACACATACACTATACATATGTGTTACACATATAATATGAGCTTAGTACGTGCTTGAATTTTATCAAGACATATGTCAGGTAGCTCATCTACAATTGGAACATAAAGCAATATAACAGAGTTTAGTGGAATGTAAAAAGGCCTGGGAATTGGACACATGGTCCTCTCATTAAGTGTTTACACCTTTCTCGAAATTATTTACCTATCCAGATTTTCCCCAGCTCTGTCCACCCTCCACACTGTTACAAGGCAAAATGATAGAGGTACTAGACAGGGGCATCTTGCTCAAGGGCATGGCAAACAATAGTCATGGAGCATGGGTGATTTTTTAATGACTCCCTCCATGTTGTCCATGAAACCAAGACAATGTTGCCAATATGTGTAGGAGACATCTATCTCTGGTGTGGGAACCAACAAGTTGGAAATGAAGGGAACTTGGTTACTTCTGAGGCTCACTTTATGAATCCACAAAATGGGTATAATAAAATCATGCAGACCCAACCTTGAGGAAATGACTACTTCTTAGGAATAAATGAAGTGAGTTACAGAATGTACCAACATTTTACTAGAAGGGACTGCTAAGCTTCAAACGCATGATCAAAGGCAAACTAGCTAAGCACTGATCTTAAGAGGGGAGGGTTGGGGTAGATGATGGGGCTGTGGGCATCTCCCCACTATCCAAACAGCTTATTGATTACTTTTCCCATTGCTTTGAGAAAATACTTGAGAAAAGCAATGTACAGGAGGAGTGGTTTACTCGGGCTAATGGTTTGAGGGGATGCAGTCAATTGTGCTGGGGAAGTCATGGCAACTTTCACAAGAATGTGAAACACCTTACTCTGTATCTGCAAGCAGCAAGCAGAGACAGGTGAATGCTGGTCCTCAGCTGGCTGCCTCCATTTTCCTATTTAGTCCTGGACCCCAAAACATGAGGTGGTGCCATGCACACTCAGATTTTTTTTTCTACCAAGTTCATCCTTCAGGAAATGCCCTCCCAGAAGTGTGTTTCATCAAGGCCATGGGCCTTTCTTAACTCATCGAGTTGACAATGAAGATTAACCATGACATGAGATAAACTCCAAACACAGAGGCACACACTTGAACCTTTGATGATAATAGACTTAATGATAATCTGCCCAAGTTTCAACTTTTTGTGTTCACTCATCTAATAGTTCTGCCTTCTAAAATACTTCTGAACACACAGCCTGCTACCTTCTTATTTCCACCAGCACCGCAGCTCATGTCCTCAGAATTGCTCACTGGGGAGCTCCTGTTCGCCAGCTTTCTCCTCCTCCATCGCCCCCTTCCAGCCATTCTATGCACTAAAGCAGAATGGTCTGTCTGAATCGTGAAGTTGATGTTGTTTTCCTGCCTTCAAATGGCTTCCCATTACAGTCAGTATAAAATCCAAATGCCACAGAACCTTCAGAAGCTTTCGCCTGCCCACTCTGCAATCCTTTCAGACTATTAACCCGTTGTCCCTTGTGAGATGATCTTTTATCGCCTTGCACAAATGCCTGTATTCCCTCATAGGAGAATCTCATCCTCTCTCTTCTAGAAGTTTCCTGTTGATTTTTAAATTTTCTGTGTGAACATCATTTCCCATGACCCTTTGGCCCTGGGCTGTGCTCTTGGAGCATCAGATTTCAGCCATCTCTGTGACTTCACAGCACTATATGGGATCACTTAGTACTCGTAGGCTTTGCCTACTGGCTATAGGCTATCATTTCTTTAAAGGAGAGAGTATTCCTTCACCCATCCTACTCAGGTTTTTCATTTGAAAACTAGACAAGAATAGCAATGGCTTTATAGGGATGACATAAAAACCAAGAGGAAAAGCATACCACTGCTTAGAAGCGTTGCTGAGACCAAGTGAGCATGATCAGTATATGTGTTGGTCATTTTCTCTCACTGTGATAAAATAACATGATCAAAAGCAACTTACAGGAGAAGGGTTTATTGTAGCTTGCCGGTCCAGAAGGGGCACAGTTAACTGATCTCGGCAGGGAGGGGATGGCAGGAGGAAGGTGAAGCCTGGCTGGTGATCAGGAAGCAAAGAGGTCACATTTCACCAACATACATGAAGCAAAGGGTGAGAACAGGAAGTGGGGTCAGGCTATAAAACTCAAAGCCAACCCTCAGCTTCCTCCAGCAACTTCTCACCTCCTAAAAGTTCCTTAACCTCCCCACATAGCACCAGCAACTAGGGACCTATATATAAGCCTATGAAGGACATTTCTCATTCAAACCGCCACAGTATATATGGCACATACACATGCTAAATGCACAGATAGAATATAAATATATACTTAGGCTTTGTAATTACTATAGTTCTTTTACTGTGGTTACATCCCTTTTCCTTCTGCAAGTTCAGAATAAGATATACTATATGTAAAATGGGGTCCCTTTCATTACTAATTCATTGAGAATTCCATACATGATATACTGGGTTGGTTTTTTTTTTTATCTTACTTATAAAATATTTTCCTGCAAGCTTTTCCAGGATGAGTCAGCCTCCCTAAGCCAGATCAACTATGAAGGGCGGAACTTGAAAGGCTGAGAACTGGTCACATACACTAGCAGGATTACTAAAGGTAATACCGCTTTCTAAAGTTGTGTCCAAGTGTCCAAATGATGCAGAGGCTATGAACACACATCACATTACTCTCCAAATACCCCGCTGTAAGCCTTTGTCGGACAGGTCCACTGTCACCTCCATACCCTTTCTGGTTTCCTCATAAAAGGTAGGAGAAAGTAGAAAAAAATATTAAAGAGGTATAAAATTTACCTTCTAAGCCACTAACTAAAATGGGTTGGAAGATGCATGCCTGCTTGGTGCTCTGAACTTTTCCATTAAGACAAATATCATCAGCCCCCATGGGACTGGACTAGGCCCTCTGGATACGAAAGATGATTGTTTGGCTTGAACTGTGTAGGGGGAACCCAGACAAGGGGATCGGGATCTGTCCCTGGTCTATGGGCAGGCTTCTGGAACCCGGTGCCTGTGGTGTAACACCTTGCACAGCCTTGGTGCAGTGGGAAGGGGCTTGGACCTGCCTAGGCTCAGTGTGCTGGGCTCTGCTGACTCCCCACGGGAGACCTAGATTTGGGGGATATGGGGATGCGGGGTGGCTTGGGAAAGAGGGCTGCAGGGTGGGAGGAGGGAGGAGGGGAGAGCTGTGGATAGTATGTGGAGTGAGTAGAAAATTTCTTAATAAAGAAAAAAGAAAAAGAAAAAAAAACCTACACAAAAGATAAATACCATCAGAAAATGTAGGCAATTACTGTTGTCCAGTATCTGCAGCTAATCCATTGTAGATGTGGAACTTCACACTCTGCTGTGTTTGTAGCTGGACCTTAACATATCACTTGACCTACAGCTCCCATTGGTCAAGCTGGCACGAATCTTCCAGCCCACTTTAGTAGTTGCCTACGTTTTCTGATGATGTTAGTCTTCATGGAAAAGTTCAGAGCGCCAGGCAGGCAGGTGCTGTAGTCACAGGAGACAACTGAGCAAGCCAGAGCTTCAGCAATATTTCAGAAAACAAACAGCCATTAAGAAACAGAGGGAGGATTCAGACTTGGGCTGTCTGGCTTCAAGTCTTATACGATCTCCCTGCATCCTCGCTGCTACCCTCCTGTTAAAATGGGGCTGTTGCCGTTACACAGTCCGATTATTGTGACCACTACAGAAAATGGACACAGCAAGTGCATGATAAAAGGTGCATTTTCCAGCCAGTTCCAGGGTCTCAGGCATATTCCTTTCTTTCTGTGGACTTCAGCTTCCTGGTACAAAGGGAAAAGGCTTTAAGGAGACAACCCAGGGTCTCAGGTTCCAATTTAATATTCCAAAGAGAGCAGAATACTTCTCTCATTGAAGTGTTATTTTAATGCTTTCATCCTCAGAGGCACGACAGAGAGAGAGAGAGAGAGAGAGAGAGAGAGAGAGAGAGAGAGAGAGACCAAATCTACCTAATAGCCACTGGCGTCTCTTACAACTTACATCAGCTGAAATAGAGGCACTCATGTTTATCATATGGACTGTCCCTTCACTTGAAAAATTCTCTCTCTCTCTCTCTCTCTCTCTCTCTCTCTCTCTCTCTCTCTCTCTCTCTCTGAGACAGGGTTTCTCTGTGTAGCTTTGCACCTTTCCTGGAACTCACTCTGTAGCCCAGGCTGGCCTCAAACTCACAGAGATCCACCTGGCTCTGCCTCCCCAGTGCTGGGATTAAAGGTGTGTGCCACCACCGCCCGGCTGAAAAATCCTCTTTATGGAGGGAAAATTCAGGGTACAGAAATAGGAATAGAGTGAACATTTTAAGATGGAGAGCCAGCCAATGTTTCACATTATATATTGATTAGTGATTCTCACTTGGAATCTGACATCTCATTGAATGGTCAAGAGACTGGACTTCAGATGCACCTTTGGTAAGATTTGTCTCATTAAGGACTTTCAGTAACAAATAAATCACACAGATTCCACCTGCCCTTGAGTCTTTCTTCACTTCAGAGATACTCTGGCTATCTAGGTTGCAAGCATCACCCAAGCTCTTCAATGACTTCCTCAGTGCACAGCTTTAGATGTTGGGAAATAAAGATACCAGAGTGGTCCTGTATAAGAGAGTAAAAAGGAGGTGGAATTTAGGCCAGGTTGTCAGTTATCCGATGTGTTCTCACTACACACCAAGAGCTCCCTTGAATGGTTTCAACATAGGAATTACTAATTTAACCCTTCTCAAATCAAAGTCAACTAGCAGTGCCTTCCAGAGAGGCACATTCTCATTTTGTGGTCATGAACAACTCTTCAAAAGGGAAGTAGTCCCTTTAAGTTTTTGTGAGAGTTTTATGACGTCTCATGCTTCAGGGTTCAGATCATTTCATTGTGACTTTTCAATAATAACATTTAATGATTTGGGAATTTTTTTCAGTTATTCCTGGCAAATATCATAAGCTCCTTTTGCTTTATGGATGACTTCTAATAAAGTTGTTGTGGTACCAGTGTTTGCTTCCTTTTGGATACCGTGTTAACCAGCTTTGTGTGGCTATGACAAAGTACCCAGCATAAATAAGCAAAAAGGAGAAGAGACTTATTTTTGACTCACAGTTTCAGAGGTATTAGTTCATAGTTCTGTGGCTCAGTTGCTTTTGCACCCATAGGAAGGCAGTGTATCATAGCAACAGTGTATGATAAGCTGTTGAGAATTCATGAACACTAGGGAGACAGTGAGAAGACAGGAATGGAGTCCCAGCAGGTCTTTCAAGGAGACACCACAACAACCTGCATTCTCCCACTAGGCTCCTAACTTCTTGCACCTTCCAATGGCACCACCAGCTCAGGCAAAGCCTTCAACACATGAGCTTAGAGCTTAGAGCTTAGAGGCTGTTCCAGGGGTAAGATGTAACAGATGATTTGGACAAAACTCCAAAACAGAACCTAGGTGGGTTAGGAGTAATTCCTGAATTTTGCTGGCCATATGCTTTCATATTTTTGTTTACTCATATAGCGTGCAACGTGTGCATCTTAAAGTTGTCATAGTAATTAATGCTGGTGACATATCTACCCTGTACTGGTACGAAAATAAGAGGTTTGTGGATTCGTTTTCTTTCTATTGTTGTGGATAAATACCATCACCAAAAGCAACATGAGGAAGAAAAGGTTGGTGACATCTTATAGATTATGGTCCATCATTGAGGGAAGTTTGGGAAGAAACTCAAGCAGGAATCTAGAGGCAGGAACTGGAGTAGAGCCCACAAAGGACCACTGCTGACTGGCTTGCTTTCGTGGCTTGCCCAGGCTGCTTTCTTATACAACTCACAACCATCACCCCAAGGGTGACACCACCTCAGCGAGTTGTGCTCTCCCACACCAGTTAACCAAGAAAATTCCTCTACAGACTTGCCTACAAGCCAACCTGATGGAGACAGTTCCGCAGCTGAGGGTCCCTCTTCCCAGGTGGTTCTCCTTTGTGTCAGGTTGACATAAAAACTAACTAGCAGAGCCTCATGGAAGGTCTTACATAATTGTATGGGAGGAAAAATACTGTTACCATCTTCTTGTAGATAGAAAAACTAGGCTCACAAAATATGACGCACCCAACATCACATGCTTACCCTGGAGAGCAATGGAAGAGCCATATGTAGCATCAACAAGTACAGTTACATCTCCTCTGGGGCTGGAGGGATAAAACATTCATTCTTTGACCTATGCAGATACATGGAGCCATACCTAATGGGGAAAGAAGACTTGGGTATCTGGGGTGTCAGTGATGGGAGGGATGAATCATGAAGATGAGTGACATGAGGAAGGTCACCACAGGTTACATAATGATAAAAAAAAAAAAAAAAAAAAAAAAAAAAAACCAGGTCTGTCACTCAGGAGTTTGACAGGTGCCATCCTGGCCCCAGGCTCTGATTCCTGCAGTTTTCTTTTCATATGAGGAGTTCTGTCAGTATTAGAAAGAGGAGCTCCTCCTTCCCACTTATTCTTCTGCAATTCTACAAGCCAGGCTTTGCTTAGTGGGCTCTGGAAGGAATTCACTTAGGAAGGGCATTGAGAGGGCGTTAGAATCTGGGACAAGGTAAATTTTGTCTGGTGTGATGGCCCCTGTAATTCCACTGTTTTCTAGACCTGCTAAATTGATAACAAGGATTTACCCTCTCTACAGAAGCAGAAATAATTTATGATACCCATTTCATTATCTGGAAGGCTCCACATAGCTTTACATAATAGCTCATGTTGTCTTTATAGATTTTTTCCCCGCCCCTAGGGAACATTTTAATCTAGCCGGAGTAAATAATATCAATCACTCTGCTCGTATAATCATTATTGGCTTGGGTCTTTGATTGATTTTTAAATATTGTGTTCTTTGCTGGAGGCAGGCTAGTGGGATAGAAACAACACTGTCCTAAAAACCAAACTGAAGTCCAGGTTTCTCAGCCCGATTTCATTACAATAGGGTCCGTGTCTTCCCAAATACTCTGTTTACTTCTCTGCTTTGAGCCTTTGATCAAACAGAATTCTGCAAGGACAGGGACACCGGCTAAGTGTGTGCTGGGAAACTTGGTGTCAGCAGCCTCTTCTGCTAATGCCTGGGTGTGTGACCTTGGGCACACTAGGGGAACTTCTCACATTCCTGTGTCTGGGAAACCGATAACCGATTAAACCTATCATCCCCAATAGTTAAAGATTTGATGAGAAAATTCAGATGAAGTACTTTAGAGAGTCCCTGTGCTGTCGTGCTCAACAAGCAGGCATTTGTTATATCCACATCCTCGCTTCCATTCCAGAGTGGCCCTGTGTACTCAGCAAACACCTCCTACAATGACCCCGCTTTGAGCAGCCTTCCATGTGTTCTTTTCTGTCTCTCCCTACATGGAACAGATGTCTTTCTCTTTCTGGTCTCTCTAAAGACACTTTATCCACCCAGACAAGGGATGTTCACAAGGCTGTCGCTACCTTGCTTTGCTGCCATAGTAGGTCTACAAGGAGGTCACTGTTTCCAGGGGGAGGTGACGCACGTAGTAGGGTCGCATGGTTGCTGGTTCAGAACAGTAATCTCTCAAACTGCAAATCCCAGGGACAGTCTACGGGAGCGTGTAAGTAGTGTTAAGTTTTCTTTGCCTTGTCTCCACTGTGTTTTATTTCTCAATTTACATCTACTTTCTAATTTTCTCTGGTTTCTTCTCTTATTGATGCCTAATGTCCTTTCTTCTTCCTTTATTCTTTTCTTTCATTCATTCTTTCTTCTTTTTTCTTTTCTCCTGTCTTCTCTATCTTCTCCTTCTTCTCTCCCTCTCCACTCCTCTTCCTTTTCCTACACTGGCATAGGAGAATGCCCAGGCAAGTCTTGTAAGAAAGACAATACCCAGGCTTCGTCTTCAAGGAAGTGTGAGATTTATACCACAGGTGTCATGAAGAAGATTGTGTACAGATGGAACAGAAGAAAATCCTATGATGCCCCTGGGCAGGGGGAAAATACAGAGGAAAGTGTGTGAGTAGATGAATAATGAAGTACAGAAAGTTGGTTAGCTTAGGGATGCCTCAAAGCTGGGCTGGAACTAACAAGAGAGAGTGTGTAAGCAGTTCACAGAAACATGGGCACTAGTTCCCTATGGAATGAGCTCCACACCAGGGCTTCCAGGGAGAGAATGATATGAGTAAATTTGAATGCCAGAAAGATCCCCATTTCTGGGTGTAGGAAACCAGGAACATGCAGAATGTTCTGCTGTGGTAGTGAGGCAGTCCAAGAAGGGGATGCTGATGTCTCAAGGACTTGTGGATATGTGGTAGCTCAGCATGTAACCTCTGCTTAATCGCTAGGTTCTAATCCAGATTCTGCTGCCCCCAGAGGCCAGGGGCAAGTGTTTAGGGGAAGAGTGTTCCAGGATGAAGAGATAGCAGATGCAAGTGACTTAAAGCAGGTATAGGGGTGACTTAAGTGTCATCCAGGAGGCCAGTATGATACTTAGAGGGTACTTAGAGGGTACAAGGAGAAAGATACTAGAGCAGTAAAGGGCTTCTGTGACCCCTGGCTGAGATTTAGTTCCTACATGTACTGGGAAGCCACTGGAGCAAAGAGAGAATAGAGAGCATGATTTAACATCTGACGGCGCATATGTGGTAGAATGCAAACTAGACACCATCATGGAGCAGAACTGATGGAACCCACCTAAGAGAGCTTTGTCACAGTCACAGGAGAAGACGTGGTGGAATGGAGTGGGGCCTTGTGAGGAAGCAGAAGGAACAGTAAGAAGTGGCAGAATTCTGGATCTCTACTGAAGACAGAACTAACAGACTAGATGGGAAGCATTAATGGGGAGTAGCAAGAACAGGGAGAGGGCTGCATGGTTATTTCAGGGTTGAACCTGAGCAACTGGATTAAAATGTGCTGTTGAGTTCAGCAAGAATAGGATGGAGTTTAGTATCCTGGGACTTGCCATTGCTTTTGGTTACCCACACTCCTTCTGGCAGTAATGCATTTGACAGCCTAGTTCCTTCGCCTGCATGTACTACACACACACACACACACACACACACACACACACACACACACACACGCCTACAAATAATATATATAGCAACCTGAGAACTCTCTCAGTCCCCCCACACACACCTGCAGTGGGTTAAACATACTCTCATCTCTGAATAATAGTGTAAGTTCGCATGCCCCTGGTCTGTCTACCCAAGTTCAATTTCCAACATTTCCAGGTATGAAGAACAGTTGGGCTGATCCTGCTTGAACCAGTTTGAGGTGCATTCACAGTAATGCAAAACTGTGTCCAGTATTGTAACTTCATTCTGAGTGAAGTTAGTATGACAGTTTGAATGAGAATAACTCCCACAAGCTCATATATTTGAATACTTGGTCTCTACTTGGTGGAACTAGTTTGGAAGGATTAGGACACGTGGCCTTGTTGTAGGAGATGTGTCACTGGGAGATGGCTTGGAGATTTCAAAAGCCCACATCATTCCCAATGTATTTGTCTCTCTGTCTCTCTTTCTCTGTTTCTGTCTGTCTGTCTGTCTCTCCTTCCCTCCCTCCCTCCCTTCCTCTTTCTTCCCTGTGTTTGCTTCTCAAGGTATAAGCTCTTAGCCACTACTACAGCCCATGACTTCCTGCTTGCTGCCATGCTTCCCACCATGATTGTCATGGATGCGAACCCTCTGCAACTATTAGAAACCCACAACAAACTCTTCATTCTGAGTTACCTTGGTCATGTGTCTTTTCACAGCAAGAGAAAAGTAAATAAATCAGTTAGCTTGCTTCATTTGCAAATCTGTGTGAGCCCTTTTTTTTCAGTTCTTTAGATAGGAGGCCAAAAACCTGAAAATATCAGACCCAGTCCCCAGTGACCTGTAACAGTGTTGGTATACATGTGCTGATGGGGAGGAATGTGAGTTTGAACATGATTACTTTGAGATGCCTAGTGTATGCCTCAGTATTAACTGTTTTCTGTTGCTGTGACATAATACCATGGCCCAAGGCAATTTAAGAAAGAAATAATTATTTGGGCTTACAGTTGCAGAGGGAGGCTCTATAATGGTATAGGAGGCATTGCAGCAGGTGGACAGAATGGGAAGCTGAGAGATTCTATCTTCAACCACACACAGAAAGCAGGAGAGAGCAGGGTGGTGGGGGCTACATATTCTGAAAGGCCACACCTAGGTGACATGCTTCCTCCCACAAGGCTACACTCCGTGAAGTTTCCGAAATGTCCTCAAACAGCACTACCATACAAGTATTCAATTACGTGAACCTATAGAGGATAGTTCTCATTTGAACCACCATAGGGACAAAGCAGATGGCAAGGACTGGTCCTAGCCAGCCTGGAAATGCAGAAGCAAGGCTGAGTCATCAGTAAGTATCTCCCTCTGGGACTTCATGTGCACATTATAGACAAGAGACGTTCTCGGGATGGGATGGAAGCCTAGACCATTCGAGCAGACAAAGGTTACCAAGAGAGACAGCAGCCAATACCAGATGTGCACGAAGAACCGCATAAATCATTTCTAGAAGAGCAGAGGTTTTGAAAATGTTTGTGTGAAATCATCCATCCCCCCCACCACCACCACTACCTCTCATAAATCAGACAAACCCACAAGAGAACGAAAAGAAAGCTATAAGCCACATAGTTAATGGAACTCTCAGACATGTTTAACCACAAGCTGAGAAGCAGCATCCAAAAACAGCAGAGTCCCAAAGACCGCTGTGCCAGGAACAGAAAGGTGAAACCCAGGGTTTCAATTCTCAGAAGGGTAGGCAAAGTGCACTGTTCTGCGTAGGAGAGATGCTAAGGTGCACAGCCAGGTCAATAAGGCCACCACTGGAGCTCCCATGCTCACAAGTCAAGAAATGGAAGGTAGGACTGAAAATGAAGTCATCCAAAGGAGCATGAGAACACAGAATGTTGCATTTTAAAGTTCTCCAGATGCCAGTCTCTGCCGAGCCAAAAAAGCTACAAGCTAAATGAAGCCACAGACATAACACTGGTGCGTTACTCATCTTGTGTGCCTTGCTGTTCCTTCACCTAGGGAAGCCTTCCAAGAGACACTGGACCAGGAGAGAATCCACTGCAGAAGATAATCAAAAGAGCCAGTCAACAAAACAACGATGAAGAAAAGAGAGAAACAGAGCAAGCACCTGGGGACAAAGAATGTATCAGAAACTGAAAGTTGAAATGGAGAGAATGAAAATATTTACATTGTGTTGTCATGAACTATAGGCTGGGTAATTCAAAATCAGATCCAATCATCTCTATTTTTCCTAAATTATGAGTGTCATTTACAGACATCTAAGGGCTTTGCCCATGACAAGGATCCACTAGTCAAAACTATCACCTGCCATTTGAGGCGATAATCAACAAACGCCAAGCAAGCAAATTTTGGCAAAGGCAATAATGCAGGCTGCCAATGCTGATCTCCATAGTGGCGCCTACTGAGTGGTCCTCAGCATCCTGGGTGCCGAACAAGGATAGTAGTAGCCATGGATACCTGTGAAAGCACAGACTTGGGCTTTCTAGCTATTCTGCCCCTAGCTGGATATCCAAGCTGAGTTCCCAAATATTCCAGGAGGGTTTGTGAGCCTCCAAATACCCTTTAATGAATAGTTTTGTTTGAACCATCTGGCCTAAATTCTGTTTCTGGCAACTAGAGAGACTGATCAATATTCATAGATGTAAAGAGAGAAAATTCAACAAAGCAATTGCTGGTATTTAACAACTGCACTGAGGAGAACACACGAAGTTAGGGAATAGATAACGCTACAGTAGGAGGAGTTGAAATGGAACCTGCAGAAATCAAGGTGATGAAGGTGGGGGAGGGTAGACAAATGAAGGCAAACAGAAAAATAGAAGAAAAGATCCCCTGTCGTTACTGTTCATTGCAAAAATTAAAATATTTAGGGTCGATTAGAGAATAATGAATAGTAGGTCAGTCAGTCATTAAAATACAAGCGCAAGGACGTCAGTTCAACTCCTAGAGCTGATGTAAAAGAAAAGAGGGTGGTGTTTCATGTCTGTATGAAGGGATAATCCATGCTTCCAGATGCCCCATCAGCCCTTACTGCAGCCACATTCCTTTCCATGTCTCAAGCACAACAAAAACCCATTTATACTGAGCAATGTAAGGTGTGTGGTTGCCCCTCTCACCCCTCCTCTCCCTCTGCAAAATGGCAGCTTTCCTTTAGATCTTGGACCACATTCTTTGTCATATTGGAAGCTATCCCTAGCCACCCGTGGCTGTGCTAAGTATCCTAAGGAACAAAACATGGCTGAAAGAGGACTAGGAAAACGAATTGACTAGATGAAGTCAGGCTGGGGTTGTCATATCTTTCTGATTAACTATTCCCATGATACAGATGCTCTTGCCCAAAACAAGCAGGTAAAGGGGGCAGGAGAAACCACCAATAAATATGCTTTCACAAAACTATTCTATAACTGATTCATTCCCAGTGATACTGGAAACATATGTGTTGTAGATAATTTTAGAGGTCGCAGGAAGCAAAAGGAACGTTGAGTGCCATCAAGGGCCTTAAGGAAGGGTAGCTATTCTGTTTTCAACGCGGAGTAAATCAGAAGGGAAATGGAGAATGAGGTTACTTTTCATCATATGAAGTTTCTATAGGTGACCACAAGTCTTGAATCTCCATGATGTATTAGAGTTTGAAAAGCCTACCTCAGGGCTGGAGAGATGGGTCAGGGGTTAAGAACACTTGATTTTCTCCCAAAAGACCTGGATTCAATCCCAGCACCCACATGGCAACTTACAGCTGTCTGTAACTCCAGGGGATCTGACATCTTCTTTTGGCTTCCCTGGACACTAGGCTTACATGTAGTGCAAAGATATGCATACAAGTAAAACATCTACACATGTAAAAATAAATGAATAAAAATTTAAAAAAAGAAAAGAAAAGCCCACCTCTATGGTGGGCTGATTCATTTGCCTTGTCTAAAAGGATCAAAAAAATAATGAGTCTCTTCTACTTGGTACAGTCCTATCATTACTGAGCTATGTAGAGGCTTAGAACATAAAATAATATTTTTTTGCCCATTAGTCTCTTGCGAGGAGCAGAGGCTCCCTAAACTAAGCTATGTATAGAACTCCTTTCTAAATAAAGACAAGTTCATGTTTTGAAAGACAACTGAAGTAAACTTAAACTAGTGGTGGTCCAGTTCCATGATTTAGAGGGTTTTTTTTGGGGGGAGGGGAACATGAAGGTCTGATGCACTCACCCTGGGAAGGTTTTCCATGAGAAGATGCTTACAGAAGTGATTGGTATTGCCAGCTTTGTGTCTATTCAATAAGATGACTTGCTCGAATGTGGATGTAATGAAAGCACCATTCTGCTAGACATAGGCAGTGAGAAGGGCCCTCAGAATTGCACCGTGTGCAGAAGAAAGTGGAGAAAGGTCAATAGGCATATAGTATAATGATATATGTATACAAAATATCATGATGAATGAATATGATAAGAAAAAAAGATCAATTATTGGATCTACATTTAAAAAAGAACTACTTGTTTTAAATAGGATAAGTAATGAATTTTTTTTTTTTTGTCTGAGTTTATCGAATGTCACTGGACTGGACATTGTTATATAGGAGTTTTTCACCTGAATCTGTCAAATGTTAATGGACTAGACGTCGTTAATGTAATTCTTGACTGTGTATATTGTATATACTTATTGGATAGTTTTTCTTGTATTAGTTATAACCTTTTTTAAATTTTACACAAAAAGGGGAAATGTTGTGGTATTGTGTTCCCCACAATATTGTGTACCCTAATAAATTTATCTGGGGTCAGAGAATAGACAGCCACTAGAACAGAGCCAGAAATGGTGGCTAGAAAATGGATCAGAGCAAGCCATAGCAGAAGTTGGGTGGTGGTGGTATGCGCCTTTAATCCCAGCACTTGGGAGGCAGAGCTAGGCAGATCTCTGTGTGTTCAAGGATTCAGCCAGCATGGAGACACTCACCTTTAATCCTAGAAAGTGAGCCTTTAATCCCAGGGAGCAACCGCAGAAAGAGAAAGATATATAAGGCGTGAAGACCAGAGTTAGTTAAGCATTTTGGCTGGATTACCATTCAGGCTTTGGAGTAGCACAGTTCAGCTGAGATCCATTTTGGATGAGGACTCAGAAGCTTGCAGTATGAGGAAACAAGACCAGCTGAGGAACTGGCAAGGTGAGGAAACTGTGGCTTGTTCTGATTCTCTGATCTTCCAGCATTCACCCCAATAACTGGCCTCAGGTTTGATTTTATTAATAAGACCTATTAAGATTCCTGCTACAGATGAAATTTAATTTATTTATACCTTGTGTAAGTAGATAAGCAAAAAAGTTAGAACATCTGCATGCAAGGCCATATTGGATAACGGCTCCTCTATTGAAGTCATTCTGGGATGCTCTTCCCATCTCCCCCACACCTGTGGAATTGACTGCTTCTTCCTGTGTGTACTCACTATACACAAAATGGGTTTCTTATATTCTTGGCAACAAATGTTGCTTTAAAACCACACCTGACTCATCAAATAGAACATGGGATTCCTGATGGCAAGGGTGGTGCCATTTTTATCTTAGTTAGGGTTACTATTGCTGTGATGAAACACCATGGCCAAAGCAACATGGAGAGGAAAGGGTTTATCTCACTCACACTTTCATATGGTGGTTCATCATCAAAAGCAGCAAGGACAGGGACTTGTATAAAGCAGGAACCTGGAAACAGGAGGCCATGAAGGGGTGCTGCTTACTGGTTTGTTCTTCATAGCTTGCTCAGCCTTCTTTTGTTTTTTGGGGAGGGGTTCGAGACAGGGTTTCTCTGTAGCTTTGGAGCCTGTCCTGGACTAGCTCTATAGACCAGGCTAGCCTTGAACTCACAGAGATCCACCTGCTAAGATTACAGGCATGTACCATCACCACCAGGCTCAGCCTTCTTTCTTATAAAACTCAGGACCACCAGCCCATGGATGACACTACCTACAATGGATTGGGCACGCCTTCATCAATAACCAATTAAGAAAATGCCTCATGGGCCTGCCTACAGTCTGATCTTGTGGAGGCATTTTCTTAATTGAGGTTCCCTCCTCTTAGATGACTTTAGCTTGTGTCAAGTTGATATAAGAATTATCCCACACAATCCATTTGGCCAGGAATAGTCCCCATTGGCACTGTCTATGAAGACCCTGCTACAAAGAGAGGGGTAGAATAATGGACATTCTTATTCTCTTAGGGCATCAAGATGTACCTGGACTTCCCTTCTAAATATATTGCTAAAATGTAAGCCCCATGAGGAGAGGAATCACTCTCCTCATTCACCATGGTACCTTCCTCATCTGAAAGAGTTTCTGGCTGGAAGTAGACTACAATATTCTTCAATTAATGGATGAGTACATGAATGAATGTTTATGAGTCGTTCATACCCTCTTCCTGCCACTTTTTCTCTGTCTCAAGAGAAAACAAATTTTTGTCAGTGTCACTCATTATTCTTCATTAATTTCCATAAGACAAACTCAGGAAGCTGGCAGTATTCTCCAAGTGATGGTTGGTATCGTCAACCCCATAGAATATAGTTGGGCCTCTTGGGAATTAGCTTGACCATTTTAACTGAGATGAGAAGATGTACCCATTGTTGGTGTAATTATTCCCTGGTGGGGATGATGGACTCAATAAGTGGGGGAGGGGAGGTAGGCAACAGTTCTCTGGCGTGGCCAGCTAATTCAAAATCTTTCTGGGTATCGGACCCAGGCTCTGTTTGAAGATTTGAGTAAGTGCAAAAGGCTGAGGGCTAAGAGGACAGATGATCCAGGCTGGGCCTCAAAGAAAATAAAATGGGTGGGAAGTGAAAGATCTAGAAAATGAGGGGACTTCCCAGGCTTATGAATTGGTAGACTTAATATTGTGAAAATGATCATTCTACCCAAAGCAATTTACAGAGCTAATGCAATTACCCGGAAAATACCCACAACATTACTCACAGAAATAGAAAAGAATATTCTAAAATTCACATAAAACCAAAAAAGACTCCAGATAGCCAAAGCAATCTTGAGCAAAAGAACAATGCTATAAGGATCACTGCCCAGACATCAAGATATATTACAGTGATATGGGTAATTAAAAGAGTGTGGTCCAGGCACCAAAACAGACATGTGGACCACTATAACAAAAGAGAAGACTCAAACGTAAGTATCCACAGCTACAGCCATCTGATATTTAACCAAGATGCCAAAAACATACAGTGGTGACGAACAGGCAGCCTTTCCCACAACTAGTGCTGAGGAAACTGGATGTCCAGTATTTAAAAAAAAAAATGAAATTATACTTGTATCTACCATGCAGCATAAAAAAAAAAAAGCAACCACAATTGAATCAAGGACCTCAATTTGAAACCTGAAATGCTGAAACTTCCAGAAGAAAACATTAGGCATTACCCTACAAAATATAGATGCAGGAAAGGATTTTGTGCACTGGAATCCATTTGCCCAGGAATTTAAGTCAACAATTGACAAGTGGGACCTCATAAAACTAAAAGAACTTCTATACAGCTAAAGAAACGATCAATAATTTATTCATGTAATCAGTCAGGCAGGCCAATGCTAGAAATTTCTTTGAGGTTAACAGGACGTAGGGACTTAAATATATTCCCTACACATTGTTGGGTTAGGACTTGTCTCTCATACAAATCTTAGGTTGGGAAAGAACGTTAAGGTCTAGTGCTCATGGAAAATTTTGGAGGGGAAAAAATTATAGCTTTGTAAAAGTACCTTTTATTCTTCCTGACTTCTTACTTAGTGAATCGGTAATTTAAAATCCGATCTTTGATTTATAGACCAAATAATACCGTCTTGATTTAAGGATTACAATCACTGCAGCTGCGAATATAAACACCACCACTTAGACTGCCAGCACAGTGTGCATTATAAAACAAGTCCCCGTTTTGTTTATATTGAATTTGGATTGATGGGCAATATGTCATCACCTACCGGGGATCATTCCAGGCTCCTGCTGCAGGAGGCTATGTAAGTTCTCAAGAAGAGTCTATAGTTATGAGGTGCAACTGATTGAATTACTCCTCCAGAAATGAATACCAGAGTATCAGGAGTGTTTTAGATAGGACATCAGCATTCTTCAGGTACAATGATAGTACATAAAGATGCATGACAAATCACTTGATTGGGAGCAGAGTATTAATACTCTTGTTTGTCCTTGTGTGTCCTTGGACAAGCATCAAGAATATCAATTGCTTCCTCTGTATAATTAGTAAAACAGTTATCACAAGGTGGTTGTGGCTGGGCAGTGGTGATGCACGCCTTTAATCCCAGCACTTGGGGAGGCACAGCCAGGCGGATCTCTGTGAGTTTGAGTCCAACCTGGGCTACAGAAAGGCACAAAGCTACACAGAGAAACCATGTCTCGAAAAACAAAAACAAAAACTTAAAAAAGACAAGATCTTCTTAGAGAAACTGAATTAATAGTGGCTGCTATTCAGATTCAGTCGTGCAATATTTGCGTAGTCTTGGTTTAAAAGTCTTTATTAGATCCTGTGCATTTTAATGTGTCCAGCACTTATACATGGAATTCACATGAATTCCATGTGAATTCCATGTGAACTAATCTGGCATGAGCCCCACAAGATTCTTAATCTATAAGTAGTACGTGGTGATCACAATGGTTTTAGTGTTCATGCATGTAACTGGATTTATTACCAGATTGATATCATTTTGGATATAATCAATACCCTTCTGCCATGGTTTATCCTTCTTTTTTGTTTCCTCCCCAAATCAAATGGTCACAGGTACTCTGTCTACACCATTCTATTTGGCTCACCTGGCAGCTCATACATATCCAGCTGGTATGAGCACTAACAGCTGATAGATTTCAGTTATCAGCCTTTTCTAAGATTTCTCTAGCCCTGGAGAAGTGCCTATCCAAGTGGACAATTAGCGCCCAATAACTAAAGCATGGAGGGTTTAATGACCAAGGTGACAGCGTTTGATGTCCATCCTGGCTTCAGAGTGCACCAGTGAATGTTTCACCTGTGTTTTTATTGCTCCCCCATTTCCTCCCTACCCCAGCCCTTCTTCCTTTACATCCCCCAGATATTGACCTCAAGAAGACACCTGAACAATCTGTCCACTTACTTGGCTTCACTCTAAGGTCTGCAACAACAGTGAGCCTCCAAGTATAAGAGAGTTCATTTCTGTAGCATGAATCTTAAAAAAGTTCTTATTAATAAAAACAAACCCAGGGCCTGGTATTGGGGTGAATTCTGGGAGATCAGAAAAGCAGAACAAGCCACAGCTTCCTCATCTTGCCAGTTCCTCAGCTGATCCTGTTTCCTCAGACTGGAAGCCTCTGTGTCCTCATCCACATGGATCTCAGCTGAACCATGCTGCTCAAAGCCTAAAAGCTTAACCAGCTAAAAGCTTCTAGTTTCTGGTTTTCACGCCTTATATACCTTTCTGCTTTCTGCCATCACTCCCTGGGATTAAAGGCTCACTTTCTGGGATTAAAGGCGTGAGTCACCACGCTTGGCTGTTTCCAATGTGGCCTTGAACTCACAGAGATCCAGATTGATTTCTGCCTCTGGAATGCTAGGATTAAAGGCACGTGCTACCACCGCCTAACCTCTATGTTTAATATTGTGGCTGTTCTGTTCTCTGACCCCAGAGAAGTTTATTAGGATGTACAATATTTTGGGGAACACAATACCACCACACATTTCCAATCAATGGGATTTGCTCACCTCTCTCTTTGACACTGTTTTCTCCTGATTTCACCTCAATCTAATCTCACCTGCATAGAAATTGCCTCCCACCTTCCATTTAGTCTTAAGAAAGATGAATGATGGACTATTGCAATAAAGTTCAACATGTTTTAAATCAACTTTAGTTTAATATCATGTAACCTGCTAAGTTATTGAGTGATATTAACAGGTTGACGAGTTATTATAATACTCCTGGGGTATATTCATTTTGGAATCCTACTTAATGTATTTCTCAGGTTAGTGTGCTACCACTCTTTTTTATTTATTATATTTGTGTTTTAATTTTACACATCAGCCATGGGTCCCCCTGTCCTCCCCCCTCCTGCACCCACCCCCACCTTCCTCCCATCCCCTCCCCTCCATTCCTATCTCCTCCAGGGCCAAGACTCCCCTGGGGATTCATTTAAACCTGATAGACTCAGTACAAGCAGGTCCAGTCCACTCCTTCCAGCCTGAGCAAAGTGTCCCCGTGTAAGCCCAAGGTTCCAAACTCTTAAACAATATCATGTATTATTTTTTCCTTATTCATTTTTCAGTCAGTTTTAAAATCAAGGGGCTGGAGAGATGGCTCAGAGATTAGAGCACTGGCTGCTCTTCCAGAGGTCCTGAGTTCAATTCCCAGCAACCACATGGTGGCTCACAACCATCTACAATGAAATCTGGTGCCCTCTTCTGGCCTGTAGGCACACATGCAGGCAGAACACTGTATACATAATAAATAAATAAATCTTTTTTAAAAAATCAATACTACAGCAGTCATTCAGAAAGACAGACATATACTTCCTTGTCTCCTATTCTCTACAACTGTACAAGGCAAGCTAAATGTTTACAGTCACCAAAACTCTAGTTTAATGCCTTTTTGTGGACATAAAGGATTTTTGTATTATTTGTAATAATGGATTCAACTTAATACACACAGGTTTTCTCAAATTTTAAATTTGCCTTTGGATTCATTTTAGGTCAGAGTTTCCTAGAAAACTTCTATTGACTCTAGGGTTTGAAACTCAAGGATGTGAACTTGTTAATATTAATTTCTAATTATGTCAAAAATAAATCTGATTATCTGGGGTTATTGAATTGCCCATACAAGCTTATGGTGTGAATACTTGTTCTCCAATGGATCACACTGTTTGGGGGAAAGTATGAAATACTTGGTGGGTGGTGTCTAGCTGGTGAATAGATGACTGGTTGAATCTTTTAAGGTTACACTGGGCCCCTGGTACCTGCCTCCCTCTCTTCTTCCTCATCTGCTGTATTATGACGGTCTTTACAAGATGTCTGTTACTATGGCCTGAGCTCTTCCAAGCCTTCACTGGAATGCCTTTCCATTCCACCATGAAGGACTGAGCCCTCTAAGCCATGAGTTCTTAACTGGCAATTAGTATCTTTGAGTTGACAAGCAATTGTACCAATGAGTGTATATCTCATTCTTCTCCCAAGTTGCTTCTCCAGCTTTAAAAAGATGCTACATTTAAATGAGACCCATTAAATAAAAGATACTAATGTTATGGTTTACTCTGAGTAGCGTTTTTGATAATTCCTTATCTGCTTTATTAGACAAGAGTATTGGAAATTCCATGATTAATTCACCAAGTTTTTAAGAGAGCGAGGTACATTTTAGGTTTAGGCTTTATCTTTCTTCTGAATTATTCCTTTTGGTATTTCCTCAGAATTACCTGAATCCCTGATTAAAACTTCAGCCTGTCATATCTGTTTTATGTTAATTAATAATGGTGTTGCTGTGTTTGGTTTGGTTAGGATTTTTCTAGCATATGTTTTCCCACTGGCTTACTTCCTACAAATTCTTACAACCTGTGTCCATATGTTGTAGTTTGGCTCTTAAATAATATATTCGTTTAAGTTCTTAACTGGTAATTAGTATCTTTTAGTTGACAAGTAATTTTATCAATGAGTATATATCTCATTTTGTGCACTTTATCCTGCTTTTCTGTATTTCTCCATTTCCTGGGTTTTCTTGAATTAAAATGCCTTTATTTGCCTACTCTCCCTCTGTTCATTGGGATATTACATTTCATTTTTGTGCTTTTAGATTTTCTCTTAATATTTCACTGTACATTCTTCTCTTGAAATACATTTAGTAATGACTAGTCACTCTTTCTATGAAAGAAAATTTAAAATTTTTTAACCATCTGTAATTCCTTTATGTCTTGTATTTGTTTAGTAATTTAGAATCTTCTAATTAGAAAATCCTATAAATAATGCATAATTTGGAAAATAAATAATGACTACAAAAGTCCCCACTGCCTCCAGCTCCATCTATTTGCCTACAAATTTCATAATTTAATTTTTAGCAGCTGAATAACTTTCCATTGTGTAATTGTACACAGTGGATTTCATTACCCATTCATCACATGATGGACATCTGGGTTGTTTCTAGTTCTTGGCTATTGTAAATAGAGCATCAATAAATATGGATGAACAAGTCCCAAGACTAAGTGGGCAGCATGAACTAGGTTGGATGAGGAAAGAAGCAATCTCAAAATTGAGTGAGAAGGGGTAGGAGGGTCAAGTGGGTAGTATGGGGAGAAGTTGGGGATGTGAATATGTCCAAAATATATTGCATGGCACTCTCATGGAATTATATATACATACATACACACACACACACACACACACACACACACACACACACACACACATATATATATGTGTGTGTGTGTGTATATATATATATATATATATGTGTGTGTGTGTGTGTGTGTGTGTGTGTGTGTGTATGTATGTATGTATATATGTATTAAATTCCCAATGTGTTCTACTTTTGCTAGCAATAGTATGCCTACCATTTTAATTCAATAGTAACTCTGGCAATAAATTCATAAGCTATATATATATATGTCTAGATGTTATATCTTCTGGAGCTGGAGTTGTAGCTAGTTATGAACTACCTTCAGTTTATGCTAGGAACTGAACCCTGGTCTTTTACAAGAGCATCAGGAGCACTTAACCTGGCTTACCCTTTCCAGTCTCCTAAATCTTATTCTTGAGAATTCAGGTGAGTGGCTCATGCCTGTGATCCCAGCACCAGGAGGCCGAGGCAACAGGAGTGTCACATGCTAAGGGCAGTCTGGGTTACACAGTGGGTGCTAGCCCAGCTTAGATGACAGACAGAATGAGACCCTATTGCCCCTATCTAGAGCAAAGAATGTCCACGATTGCACTGTTCTCTATGCTTCCAGCGTTTTGGCCATCTGGCAGTAGGAGGAGATGATGGTTAAGCTGTAGAGTCAATTTCTGTTTTCTCTGCACCTGCAAGCTAGAAGAATCTCAAGAGAGATGAGGAGTTGAGCAGCGCAGCACAGCAATGTGATTTACATATTCATAGTATTAAGATAAATGTGTGTGTTATCAAAATGAACTCGGCCATCACATTCTGAAGTCATCATTAACCATGAAACTTATTTGTACCATGGAAGGAACCTTCGGGTGTTTTATAAATCTGAGAAACCTGAATTCCTCCAGCATTATCATAAATTAGAAATTGTCGGAGAGCCTGTCTGAGATACTTAGCAGCACTCAACGGAAATTTCCTCCAAACAATAGCTTCCAGTGTGAAGTTAATTAGCCATGCTCAAATTTTTTGGGAAACTCTTTTTAATTGAAGAAAGTGAATATTCACAAACTCCGCTTCAGTAATTGCAAGCACAATGGATTATCACAGCTGCATAGGGAAAGTTTGCCTCTCATTTTGAGTGTGTCTTGGATCTTCATCAATATGTCAGTGAACTCTGTGTGAGGTCTAAACTAAAAAGCATTTCCTGAGTTTCTTGAAAGAACTTTACAGCTGCTCTAAGGGAGCTAAATTAAACTGCTGCTGTAGAAGGTCCTCTCATTTTCCACAGTAATGTCACCATTCCAAGATTATAATATTTTATTTCTCTGAGGATTGTATAGAAGACCTGCATTATGCTTTCGATAATTCAAACTGAGTCACAAAGCAAATAGTCTTTTCCTCCATAACTGAAGACTTTTATTTCTAAGTGTTTATACTGTTTCTGTCTCAAATAGAATCTGGAAATATTTGAGCAAGATGTTGGAAACATCTCTTGGCTTCCTTCAATTCTTTATCTTAAAATTGTGGAAAATGCCAAAGAAACTTTTCTCTTGGTGGAAAATTAAGTTTTGAGGTTTTTATTACAAATACATTCTGGTTATTTAAAACATCAAATGATACCAAACAATATAAAAGAAATATAAAAGAAAATAAACAGAGCCTATCCCAATCTCCGGTTCCAATAGAGGCAGCCACTGGCAATATATTGTATAGCAAAAAAAATTGTTTAAAATAAAATATCCAATCTAAGTAAGTTAGCATATTTTGTATGATTCTTTCACTTAATTATATATCATTAACTTTTTAAAGTGAATCTTTTCAGGTGTAAAACAATATTTTAATGTGGATTATTTTCATTAACAGTAATACTTTATTGACTCAACCCCTATCAATGAACATTTAATCATTTTGCAGGTATTTGTTTGTTTGTTGAATATGAACTCCCTATGTTGTTGAGCTGTTTTCTGGATTGCAATCCAATAGGTAGTCCAGACTGGCCTGAACTCACTAGACTTCTATTTCAGCCTCTCAAGTGCTGAGATTATGGGCATGTGACTCCATTTAACTGCCATTTGTTCACTTCATTCCTACAAACAAGCCTGAAGCTGTCTTTCATTTTCACACATTATGGTTGAATCCTTATGGCAGTGGTCAGGGGAATAGGACCTCTAAGCCTATTCCTATTTATTAGTTAATAACTCATTCTGGTATCTTAAGCCAGCTCTAAAACAGTCACTTGCTTGCCTACCAATTTTGTATAAGTATTTATAATAAAATGGTCTTAATTTGGGGGGAACTTGTCAAATATTTCATGGAAGTTTCCTTCTGTAGTCTTTTTTAATTAAAAACAAAATGAAGACAGCTCAGGTGAATGGTTACTGTGGAAGATCCAAGCTATTTAGACTACCCGAACACAAATGAAATGCATTCCATATCCTTTTTACTACATTGCCTTTCAAAGTGTTATGATGAGGGTAATTAGTTTTTTAAGTGTTAAACACTACATTGAAGCTGCTTCTTTGCTATTAATTGGCTGTGTGGCTGAAGGCAATCAATGAATATTTTGAAATCTCAGTTTTGCTTTTAAAATATGAGTCATTATAAAAGCCAATTTCATGTGGCTATAGGGACAGCAATGAATTTCAGAAGATCTGCAAGCTAGCAGAAGGTTTAGGACATTGTAAGTGCTTGGTAGCTGCCAGCCATCATCACCATAACTAATGCTCATTAGTGTGAACATTTTATTTTGGTCACCTTGTGGTCGACTCTCTACCATCTATGTAATGAAAAATTCTTAATGCCTCTATCTGAGCATTAAGGGCAGGTATCCACTCTTTGGCTTTTCATTCCCTGAACATGCAAGATGTTACCTCTCGCATATGTGTTCTCTTTTTATTTGGGGGTGTCACCATCTTTTAACCACAAGGCAAATTCATTCTTGGTGTTCTAGGCTCCTCTCAAGCATGTATTCATTCTGCTTCAATTTTGGGCAACATGGTTGCATGTGTAGAAGTAGACATTTGTGTTCATTGGTGAGTGCAGTGGGAGATACAGGTCCATCACAGAAATCTGCTCGTGGAACAATGGGTTTACCAGAGCTGAAGTGGTCATTGGGCCGCGATGGGGGTGAGAAAGCCAGAAGACATTCTTCAAAGAGAAAGACTTCACAGCGAGTAATACTTACTATCCTTTACTATTTAAATGTTAAGATTCTTTAAAAAATTACCTAAGAAAAGACTATATGCAGCAAGGCTAAAACAAAATACGTCATAGACAGAGAAAACGAAGTCAATGAAATTATAAAGGCTCAAACATCAACATTTGATGAAATCTGACTTACTGGTTAAGGGGAATGCTCAGTGGATAAGTTATAAACTACTCAGACTTTAAGTGTCATGCTTCAGCCATGACTCTATACTGGGCATAGTAGGAAATAATCGACATTTTTAATGACGAATCTGTCAGATGCTCAGGTTTCAATTTTTCATCCTTCTCTAGATCTTCTCCAGTTTGGTAGCAGTCAACTGAACAGACATAACCAAGTGAGAACCTAAATGTAAGATGTATCAAGGGAGATGCCTGAACTAAACTAAGAAAGACTTTATTCCCCTTACTCCTAATTTCACATGTGGAATTTGCACAGAGCCCATTGGTTAACATATTCCTGGCAAGTCTGAGTCTTGACCCCAATTGTTTTCAAACAAAGCTACAGGAGACCAGTAAACTGCTTCTTTCTCCCTTGACCTCAGGCTCCAATTGCTAGCCCCTTGATGCTCACCCCATGAAAGCCAGAGGCAGGAAGCCGAACAGAACATAGAACTCTCTGCTTAATACATGAATGAGAGTTCCAGGCACATCCCATTTTACATATGTAGAGCAAAGGCAGTTCCATTGACATGTAAACATGCTGAAAGGAATGTCAATCATTCACTCTATCACCAGAAAGGCTAACTGGCCTCTCTCTCAAAGGAAAGAATCAGCAACAGGGAAGAGGCATGGGGAGGGCTCTACAGAGCCTCCCTGTTGTAGATGCCTCCTCTGTAGAGCTTCCCCAATGGGTTCATGCTCTCCACAGATACTCTGTTATCAGTGGACTTGAAGAAAGAGCAGGGAAAGAAGAGGCGACTGCTCCTCCTATGAAGTGGGTCTCCTTCCTTGATGACATCTTCCCTGACTCACTCTCCAAAGGACACAATGCTTTTGAAGAGCTTATCACACACGCTCTAGATCTTTTTTTCCTTACAACTTCCTTGTCCTAGACTGGCAGTTATCAGTTTTGTCCAGGATGGAAGAGTGAACTTAGGAATTCTTTTCAGTATAATGGATTATTTGGACACAGATAATGTGCAGTGAAAGGACTATGGAGATGGGAAACAGCAAGTGACTCCCACTGATGCCTCATCAGCATCTCTTTTGAGGAAGCCTTCAGGGACTCCCTGAAGGGAGAGGGAAGCAAGCTGGAATCCTAGAGTGGGGGGATTCAGCTGCAGCCACAGGGCACAGAGACAGTGACTAGCTTCACAAAGAGAGAGCCCAGAATGTCCAGTGAAGCTGTACTTCATTAAAATCAAGCATCTGTAGTCTTGGAAAGCCACTAAGAAGGTCCACAATGACTGTGATGATGGATTGTCAGCCCAAGACACTACTTTTTGCTGAATGTCCAGCTATCCAGTGACCCAAAAAAGCAGCAAAGAAGTCTGGAAGTGAAGGGACAAAGGGAAGCCTCACAAGGAGGATGTGCCAAGCAGCCCGGATGGACCGGACACTACACATGCATTTCGTCCTTGGCGTCAGAGCTGGTCTGATGAATTCTCCCCCACAAAACCTTGTGCAAAAGCTTCAGAAAACAACCACCAAGCCTGCTGTGTACCACCAGCTTGTGAGAGGGATGGAATGACACCTAAACCTTTTTAACCTTCTTATTTACCAATGACCTTCTATGGTTCCACTACTACAGTGCACAGAATCTAGACTGGAACTCTTCGGAGTTCTAAATTGAACAAATACAGTTTCTAACCAGATGGTCAGATTAGTTATTATTCTGTCATTGATTGCCACGAGGGAAAAGAGTTTTGGAGTGTGTCAATGAAAAAATTCTACTTAGACTCTGCATTCTGGGTGCCTTTGAAGCCAAGATACGGGAGGTGAAGGAGGAACGTGCCTCAGCCTATTAGAGAAGGAAGTAGCTAGAGTCAATGGACAAGGTGAACAGGTTATGAGACTTAAGGACTTTTAAGACTGTTTCTAAAAGACTAGGACTTTTCAAAGTTCTAAAAGTGGGTGGTTACCGACCCAGTGAAGGGGAAATGTACTGAAAGCTTAGTGTCATCAAAGCTTATCGCTGCCATCTTTGTGTGCCCACTACAAGCTGAATGTTATTCTGCTGTGTTGAAAACTGAAATGCATCCCATTTATTAAACAAACTGACCTGAAATGAACATGTGCTTTGAGTATTACATTGTGTCATACTATTCTTTTCCAAAATTCACAAAAGGGGATATCAGTGTTATTTCATTTTATAGTTTGGAGACAGAGTTTCTCTGTGTAGCCTTGCCGGCTGTCCTGGAACTCACAGAAATCTACCTGCGTCTGCCTCCCAAGTGCTGGGATAAAAGGCGTGCTCTACCACCATGCCCTTTGTACACTATTCTTAAGAGAATTGGGCTATAAACACAGAAGCTGAGACTGATTTATCTTAGTTTTCTGTTTTTAAGAAAATCTAAACTACAAGGTCACATTTCTTTAGCTTGGTTCACTTCCCATGCTCGGGGTATTTTGCCCAGAAGATGGAAGACATCGATAAAAAGAAAGACCTGTTCTCTGCCTCAGGAAGCTTACATGCGAGAATTACTATTTTGTACCAAGGCAGAGAACATGGGCTGGATTCACTTTCATGCCTGACACAATCGAACAACCAGAATAGCATGGCATAATGGATTATTTGGACACAGATAATGTGCAGTGAAAGGACTATGGAGATGGGAAACAGCAAGTGACTCCCACTGATGTCTCATCAGCATCTCTTTTGAGGAAGCCTTCAGGGACTCCCTGAAGGGAGAGGGAAGCAAGCTGGAATCCTAGAGTAGGAGGACTCAGCTGCAGCCACAGGGCACAGAGACAGTGACTAGCTTCACAAAGAGAGAGTCCAGAATTTCCAGTGAAGCTGTACTTCATTAAAATCAAGCATCTGTAGTCTTGGAAAGCCACTAAGAAGGTCCACAGACTAGAAGAAATACCTACAAATCATGTATCTGATTCTAGCAAAATGAGCTTTGAAAATAAGCAACATAAGTCCGGTGGGGTAGCACACACCTTGTCCAGCACTTCGGAAGTGGAGGCAGGCAGGGATTCAAGGTTATCTTCAGCTACACGCCAGTTCAATGGCAGCTGTCTCAGAACAAAAGCAAAATATTTGAATAAAAATTTTGCTGAAGATGATTTTTGTTTGTGTTGTTTTTGTTTTTTGAAACAGGGTTTCTCTGTGTATTTTGCGCCTTTCCTGGAACTCACTTTGTAGACCAGGCTGGCCTCGAACTCACAGAGATCCGCCTGGCTCTGCCTCCCGAGTGCTGGGATTAAAGGCGTGCACCACCACTGCCCAGTAGAAAGTAGTTTTTGAGGCTCTTAAAAATTAAAACATACACTGCCTGTATGATCTAGACATGCACTCCTGGGAATTTGCTCAAAAGAAATGAAAGTGCAAGCCATCAAAAAAATACTTGTGCATTAAAATTCATAGCAGCGGGTCTCAAGAGATGGCTCAGAGGTTAAGAGCACTGCTTGCTCTTCCAAAGGTCCTGAGTTCAAACTCCACCATCCACATGGTGGCTCACAACCATCTGTAATGAGATCTGGCTCCCTCTTCTGGCCTGCAGGGATACGTGCAGACAGAACACTGTATACATAATAATAAATAAATAAATCTTTTAAAAAATTCATAGCAGCTTGTTTATTACAGCCTCAAACTATGATCAGCTCAAGTACCTATTAGCAGGTGGCCATGTAAGCAAGCACTGTGCTGTCCATATAGGTGAGGCAGTTTTTATGTGAGAAGGAAAGTTGGAGACAATTGTTATAATGAAGTGGAAGATACAGAAGTGGGTGTTGACTGCCAGTCTGTCTATGAGGCATTTTACTTATATGTGTATGTGTCACCCAATCTGAATCCCAGAGCAACTGGGAGGCGTGAGAAGCAGTCAACTGCTCTTTCCTGTTACTGATCAGCTGTTACTTAATGGTTTCTAACCTGTGGGTCATGACCTGGGTCATCTAACAAATACCCTATCTATCAGATATTTACATTAAGATTCATGACAGTAGCAGAATCACAGTTATGAAGTAGCAACAGTAATAATTTTATGTTTGGTGGGGGGTCAGCACCACATGAGGAACAGTGTTGAAGGATCACAGAATTAGGAAGGTTGAGAACCACCGTGCCAGGAAAATTTTCACCTGTTTCTTTCAACTACACGTGATTTGGATGGAACCCTCCCATTACACACTCTAAACCTGGAAAAGGATCAGAATCACACCAGAGTATGTGACCTCCCCCACCCCCAATTCTCCTGACCCCAGTGACATATTTGTGGGAGGTTACACTACCCATCCAGGAAAAAAATCTCTTCCATGGGTGTTTGGGTGTCCTGGTGGATAGAAAGCATGCTTGGTTCTCTCAGATTTTATTCTTTTCTTTTCTTTTTTTTTTAGGTGAGGATCGAACCCAGGGCCTTGTGCTTGCTAGGCAAGCACTCTACCACTGAGCTAAATCCCCAATCCTGGATTTTTTTTCTAAAAGGACAAAATCAAACTAGATATTCAAATGGCCACTGGAAGATCTGTCTGGGAATCTAGTCAGCCCATAAGGAAGCCCAGCCAAAAGATGAAAGAGTTCTACTGACTGGACTCACCCACAGCACTGTTTATCTTCTGGATGTAGCCACGCAAAAGCCTCACCATGCTTGACTGTACAGCCATTAAACAAATAGACTACTTCTCTCTCATTCTCTTCTTTTGGTTTTGACTGAGATATACTTCGGTATCTTGAAAATCTAGTGTCATGAACTAAAATTCTGACCAGGTCTTTGAGCCAGGAATTCAGCAGCATTAAAAGCAAGCAAACAATAAAAAAGGCAAAGCTGGACACTTCCTCTTCTTGACCACTACCTGAATGTTTTTAGCTATTCTGATTCTTACTCTTTGCACTAAGAATACTGTAACTCTATGTGGTGATATTTTGTTCGTGCTCTAACAAATAAAGCTTACCTGGAGATCAGAGGGCAGGCTAGCCACTAGAGGCCAGGCAGTGGTGGCACACACCTTTAATCCCAACACTTGGGAGGAGGAAACAGGAAGTGATATGGCTGGGCAGAGAGAGGAAGTGATAAGGCAGGGTGGAGACAGGAGCTTAGCCCTTTTGGTCTGAGGATTCATGGAGGTAAGAAGTCTTTCTAGTGACTGTCTGCTCTGCTTCTCTGATCTTTCAGCTTTCACCCTGATATCTAACTCCGGCGTATTATTATTAAGACCAATTAGAATTTGCACTACAACTATATCTGTTAACAGCATTGTTGGAACTGGAGATGCATCTCAGAGGTAGAGCACTGACCTAGTGTGCTTAAGACCCCTTAGTTTGATCTCAGAACACCAAAATAGACAAATATCTCTGCAATTATTACTAAAAAAAATTGCATGATCACCTAGATATGGTCAATGGTAATGTTGTTAAATCATTTATGCAAAGCATCCTTGATTAAAAAACATTGTGCAACTCATTCACCTTTGTAATCTTTATCAGAGTCCTAACAAACTCTAATTATTCTCCTTATAGATGAGGAAAATAATATCCAACCAGTCAAATTCACAAGAGTAGGCATTCAAATCTTTGATGAATGATTCTGTACTTCCTACTGCTGACCACACACTGGCCATTCTGGAGGAATGGCCACTGCATCTCTTCCTGCTAAAGGATGGAAAGAGGCTGATTCACCACTTCTGGTCTCACAACACCTCTGTTCCATCTGTTAAAATATGAATCCTTTGCATCAAGTAATGAATGTAAAGCATTTGGTTCCTGAGTCCAGCTCCCCCAGTACCCATGGAAGTGCAGGATGGATATGACATCCTGCCTGTAACCCCAGCATTCAGGAGACAAAAATCATGAAGTATCCAAAGCTGGCTAGGTAGGCTAGCCAAATCAGTAAACTCTGGATTCAATGGAGAGAACCTGCCTCATGATGTAAGGAGGATGCTGATCAAAGAAGACATCTGACTTTAACCTCTGGCCTCCATACACATGAGAACACACATACATGTATAAAGACACAGACTACACACACATACTCACCAAAAATATAAGAGAAGAATAAAAAAACAAGACTAAGCCCCAGCAGTCAAGTAGCCCACTTATAAAAGGAACACACAGGCACTTATATTATTTAAACTGCTTGGCCATTAGCTCAGGCCTTCCATTGTCTAGCTCTTATTCTTATATTCAGCCCATTTCTATTAATCTATACTTTGCCACGTGACTCGTGGCTTACCTGCACTTTACATCTCACTTGTCATGGCGGTGGCTGGCAGCTCTCCCTGCTTTCGCCTTCTACTTCCCAGAATACTCTTCTCTGTTTGTCCAACCTATACGTCCTACCTGGCTACTGGCCAATCAGTGTTTTATTTTAACCAATCAGAGCAACACATTTGACATGCTTGAACATCCCACAGCACTTCCCCTTTTCTTTTTTTTTCAAAAAGCAAGGTTTTAACTTTTATAAAGTAAAATTACAGATAACAAAACAATTATCAAGCAAAAATTACAGTTACAATATTAAAGAAGATATCCTATCTATCTTATATTTGTGAGTCTAAGGGTTTATATCTAATTTATCTTTTATCATAACTGAGGAAATTATAACTATCTAATCTTTAACCACATCAAAGACCTCAAAAGGATATAATATTACCTGAGAACCAGGAGAAGGATGCAAGCAACTTTCGGGAGTCTTGAAGGGTAGACAGAGTCAGATTGGCAGCCTGGACAGTCACCTAATGTTCCTTTGTAAAGTTGGGGCATTTGTCTTCAGCCCACAGGGCTAGAGTCTCTTGGTCACTTTTCTCAGTGTCCTGTAGAATGTCTGGCAGTTTCCTCCGTGAAGCAGGTACCTGAAGGACCATTTTGCCAAGCAAAGTTCAGTTGTCACCTTCTTATGGGTCTTGCATGTCTAGTTGATACATTTTTTAAGTAGTCCAGGCAAGAACAGTTTCCTGTCCAAATGGCTATTTTTGTCAAGAAGAAGAAAAACTCCATGTGGAGTGTCTTTGATGCCCATCCTTTCTGAAGTAAATCAGTGCTGTCAGGAGCAGACATGTCTCATTGTCCAGAAAGTCTAAATTTTAAAAATATTTTAAATGCCATATTCTGTAGGTCTTTGAAGTATTTAAAGATTACCTCTGTATCTGAAATATATCTATGTATACCTAGAAGACTTAACTACCATGCTATGAGTATGATTATCATAGATGACTAATTATTAATTTATTTTTTAATTATCCATTACAATTTTAAATGAGCTGTACAAACATAATACCTTAAACAAGAGTAGAAATATACACACAGTATAACAAAATTAACTTTAAGTTTGTATCAATAGACTAAATTCTATACCAATATAAAACATTTTAAACAAGTTGTTGCTCTTTAAAAGTAAGTTCATTAATCTACCCTTTTATCCTATTATATCTTTATCATATCCCCTTTTCTTCTTTAGAAAGAGATTGCATTTATAATCAACCTGATTTAAATAAAAATATTGGGATTTTTTTTTTTTGTCCCACACTAGAGGCTCTTATGATTTGGGACACAAGAATCTCTTAACCTTTTTTTTTTTTTAAATCAATATGTTTGGGTTTAGAGATGGAGTGAGCCAATTCCACCTCCAAAGCCAGCTTGATATATTTGGGAATTTGGGCATAGTTTCTCTTTCTACTTCTGCTGGAGGGGGGCGCTGTATCTTATGGGGACACAAAGAAAATTTTAGGATTATAGAGTAGTCCGTGAGGGTATAGCTTCTGAGCCAGTTCCCTTGAAACCATTTTGGATGTTGGATCATCTGGGCCATGGTGTCATCAGAGACCTTTCAGGGAGTCTTAGCTGGTCAAACATGATGTATCTCAATCTGGAACAAATCCATAGCTCTGGCTTTCTGGGGAAACAAAAGCAGAACCTCCTTTCCAAAGCAACAAATCCTTAGATCCAAATTTTGAAGTCAAGGTGTTTTTAAAATATACATATTGGCTCAACTCCGCTGCCTTGACAATCAAATATTTCTCTTCAGTTAAAAATTCCAAAGGCAACATAATCCAGATTCTCTGTGTAATATCTATCTTTACGTGGCTTATTTTTCATACTACCTTTACTGTCTCTTTAAAGACTTTGTTTTTAAAAACTATCTATTTGTTTATATAACTGCATATATTCCTTTTTTTCTCTCTTTCAAGCCTATGTACATTTTTATACACATTGTAAAGCATTAAAGTCTTGTTCCATCTGAATTTGTCTTATTGTGAATCAACTGCTTTAAACTGCAACATTTCTAAGACTGAAATGGCACTGTGGCTGCTGGCTCCATCCTGTCAGCTTCCCATAGTGGTGGTGGTACAGTTTACCACCAGCTCTGGGTCTGGAGCCATGTGTACCATTAACTATTAGAAGCAGTTCTATCAAAGCAATGCATAGCCCAGAAACTTTTTTTTTTTTACTAGCAAAGGCTAAATCTACCACGTAGCATAATGTGCCACTTACAAACGCCTCATTTCCATCATACTGCTGGTCAAATGAGCATGCCAGGAACCTGCCAACTTGAGAGAGACAACTAGGAAGCTGTTTTTAGCTCCATTTTGAATTGATTACTAAATATTCTCAGGGTTAAGGTGGAAACTTGAGCTGTTGGGCGCCATTTGTAGCTGGAGAGCTTCTCTCCAGGTCCCACTAAGCCCCAGCAGTCTGGTAACCCACTTATAAAAGGAACACACAGGCACTTATATTATTTAAACTGCTTGGCCATTAGCTCAGGCCTACCATTGTCTAGCTCTTATTCTTATATTCAGCCCATTTCTATTAATCTATACTTTGCCACGTGGCTTGTGGCTTACCTGTACCTTACATCTCACTTGTCATGGCGGTGGCTGGCAGCTCTCTCTGCCTTCGCCTTCTACTTCCCAGAATTCTCTTCTCCATTTGTCCCACCTATACTTCCTGCCTGGCTACTGGCCAATCAGTGTTTTATTTTAACCAATCAGAGCAACACATTTGACATACTTGAACATCCCACAGCACTAGGAGGAGGAGGAAGAAGAGAGAAGAGGAGGGGGAAGAGAAGGAGGAGGAAGGGTGCTCAGAGACAGTTCTAAAGCAAGTCAGCAAAACAGATTCAAAAATAGAAGCAGAGATATTACATAAAGAACAGGGAGGGTGGCTGGCTCTTGAAGTTGATGTGGTTGGTTCTCATGATTGATGACTTCCTACAGTTCACTGTTGTATTTACAATTTGGGCTATTTGAAGACATTTATTCTTTATAATCTAACAAACCTGATTAGACCTACAAGCTATATGGTGGATACTAGATTCAGGAAAAGTAAATATTGTGATGTTAATAAAGGTTTTGCCTTAGTGCTAGCTGAAAGCTAGTCACAGGTGATAGTACTGGTCGCAGAGCCTTCTGTGAGCTCAGGAGGCAGATGTGACCTATAGAATATTAGTTCTGGAAGACGGGAAAGGTATTCAAGCATGTAATTCGTGAATTGCTTTGTCCTTCCAAAATCTGCCTGTCACTGTCTTGTGTGATGAGAATTAATGTTTACAACAAGATTGGTCCAGGAGTTAACCTGAGAATTGTGTGCCAGATTTTCTATAAAGCATAAATGAGCCTTAAAAAGATTTTAATAAACCAGGAATGGAGGATGATCCCATCAGTATCAGAAACACCAGACATCGCTGCATGTCCACAGACCCCAAATGCTGCCTTTCCATGGAGATTTCCTGAATGCACATCAGACTTGAGGCTGTGCCAGAACAAATGGAAGCCACTCAGGGTGACATTTTGGAAGGACAGAACAGATCTTTTCCAAGGGGACTCCACCTCCAGAAGGGATCAGATCCTGGACCATTAACTTCATCTGAATCATTTACATGCTGTGGGTCCTGTTCAAAGTCCTGTAAGGAGAAACCTTTGCATTAATGCCCAGCATCTTCCATCGCTTTCTCCTTTCTAGTTACAGATGTCCCCAGGAACACCTGATTGGAATCCCACCCAGTTGGGGGGAACACTACAGCTGACACAGCACAAAGATGGATGGCTTAGAATTTAGATTGCTTTCCTTGATCCTAGATCAACCCTTAAACAGGATTTCACTCAGTTAAAGGAGCAATGAATTCTCCTGGGAGAGTCTAGACCAGGCATGGTTGTCTGTTGCCATGGCACCAAATATATTAGGAGAAAAAGGAAGAAATAGATGCTCTGTGATAGACAGAGCACTTACCTGTCAAACAAATGTTGCTAAGTCCTTTGTGTAACATGAACATCAACTTATATAAGATAAGCAAAAATAATTGAAGAAGTGCTGTATCCATGTGGTTTTCCTCTGGTTTTATGCGCCTGTAGTTTTCAGCAAAATGTTTTTGTATAATCCATTTTATGACTTCCTTTTTATACGTGCATCTCCTCTTAGTAGTTTTAAATGCTGAAATGTGTGCACTCTTAAATAAAACAAGAATGACAAAATCACATCAATACCACCTTCTCTGAAACACTCAGGTTAAAGCTGAATCAAATTGAGTTACAAACACACAAGCTCTAAATATTCATCTTTTAGTAGCAGGGTTATTTTGTTATTACACACCTAAGTTTCAGAACTCAGAGGAAAAACAATCCCATAAACAAAAATTGAGAAATATCTGTTAGGGAAGAATTGGCCCCATGGTGTCAGTACCACCAGGGCTGGGCTAAGCTGGGGGAGTGGTACTCAGCCACTGGTTGAGTATTAAGCATTGTCCTCTTCAAAAATAATATAAGGAAGATTTGAACACACAAAAATTCAAATCGGGGGGGGGGGGGGGGAAACTTTCTTTCAGAAGAGGTTAACTAAAGGCTTTTAGTCCCTAAATTGATATCACTAATGTTTAAAGCATTAACGAGTAAGATAAATATGAGAAAAATGATAGTGGAGGTGTCTGCTTCTTAGTTTCCCCCCAGCTTGCTCCGCTTTGCTTCCTACTTTATTAAGCCAATAAACACAATGAACTGAAGAAACTAAACCATAAGTAGAGAGTCAGCTTATTAATGGTTATGTCACAATAATAACATTTTACTTACTGAGCTTTCAGGATCATTTAAGCCTCAAAAATATAGTTCAATGTAGCAGTTATACCCATTTTATGGAGATTCTATCTCATTTTGACTATATTCAATTATAAAGAATGAAACTGTCCATATAGTTTCTGGTCTCAGAGCACATATGCAATAATAATATTACAATGGTACACATTTTAATTAAAAAGTAAAACCAAGAATAAGTTTCTGGAGCATACAACATAAATCGAGGCCAATAAATATGGCTATTCTGCAGATCTTCATTAATTTATGAGTCAGCAAAATCCATCCCAGACCTGTCAGGAAAGATATGTCTGCTCAATAGTGCTGACCAACCAATTCATCCTCTCCACATCTCATTAGAGATGGTTAATGAATCGGAATATTCCTTCTCAGCATCTTGGGTCATTTCTTTTAGAAGCATATATAATCTGCATTTCATTATACATCTATCAGATAGCCAGGGCTTCCCCCCCATTAATATAGTTGGTGACCTCAAATTTACTCCAAATAAAAGTCATCATACTTTCTCTCCTCATTAAAAGGATAATCAAGAGAAAAACTCTTGTCTCTTACTTGCCTTTAATGGCATCTAAATGATGCTCAAAGATACCACATGAGTTTCCTCTCAAGGATTTTCAAATGTGTTTATCTTAAGGTATGAAGAACTTTATGTATTATTTTGACCCTTATTTTTATTTATACATTTGAAAATACAAGCAACCTGATCCAGCCCTAGACCATGGACCCACAATTACTGTTTTATCCACAGTTCAACCAACATTTTTCATTTGCTGATTGTATGCTGGATCCTGTGCTAAGGACTGAGAATACAGCAGTGATCAATCCAGTATCATCCCTTCATCAAGGGTTTTATGGTCTAGGGGGAAACATGGACAGTTGGGCTACAATTTGAACACTATCTACATACATTATACACACTGATCTTGGTAATATGTCAGTGATTTCTCCAATAATAAGATCTATTGTACAATTAATGTCTTAATATTTCAGATTGGATGGCATTATGTTCTCTATCCAGACTAATTCTTATAACGGCTATGTAAAATATTTCTATCATCTTCATCTTATAAATAAAGAACATGAAACTGGAAAGATATACAATTAGCTTATGGTTAGTCAGATAAAGTATAGAATTGATGTATCTTTCTATTGCACTGAATAGTGTAATCTTTCTATTGTGCTGTGCTTCTGGAATGCCTTATTTCCAACCTTTCTGTGGATATTGTCAATGATAAATTATAAGCTAGTTTTATAGTTAAAACTGAAAACTCCGATGATACAGCAATTTTGAGACCACACAGTAAAGCTTTCTGAGATGTTGAGTTACTGGATAATTTTCAAAAGAGCATGTCTTTATGAGTTGGAGTAGACTAGTGAACAAGAAAGAGCCTCCATGCTTCCTAAAAGCGAAGTGACATCATCATGTCACAGTGAGGTGGGGGACAGATTTTGTAGCCACACTGGTATAGTTTCAAATCTCAGTTTTGTTCTTCTCTCAATCATCTTGGCATGGGTCTCAAAGACACCTATGTTCACCTTCCTTGGATATAAAAATGTAGCTTCTACTTTATATGTAAGAGGATACAATGGGGATTGAATTAGGTCAGGAATATGTCATGCCTAAAGCAACAGCTGAAGTAACACTGTAGTTGGAGAGCTTCTCTCCAGGTTCCACCAAGCCCCTGCGGTCCCACAACCCACGTATAAAATAATCATACAGACACTTATATTATTTAAACTGCTTGGCCATTAGCTCAGGCCTACCATTGTCTAGCTCTTACTCTTACATTTAGCCCATTTCTGTTAGTCTATACTTTGCCACATGGCTTTTGGCTTACCGGTATCTTTACATGTTGCTTCTCATGGCAGCGGCTGGCAGTGTCTCCTCCCAGCCTTCCTGTTCCCAGCCTTCTCCTCTTCCTTGTCCTGCCTACCCTATCCTTCCTGCCTGGCTACTAGCCAATCAGCACTTTATTTATACAGAGTGATATCCACAGCATAACACCTTTAGTAAAGGTCCATCCCCTAAACTTGTTAACAAAATGGAGACTAATGAACACAATTAACATCAGAAGTAATCCACCAAGGTGGTAGAAGAAACACCTATGAATAACTCTCTAGCTCCTTAGAATAATGGACATCCCAAGAACAAGCTGGGATTAGGCCAGCATTCCTTATTGGATGGAATTAGATGGGACTGTTACATTATTCTCTCTTGCTGGGAAATTAAAAACCTGTTCTTTTAAAGGTGATCGGGTGGCATTAAAGGCAATGGACAGAGTAGCTAGGACAGTAGTATAGGTATCAGAGGGCCTTCCCTAGACCCCTGACATCACCATACTTCTGAACTTCTCTGTCTTGAGGCTGGACTTGGACAAGCTATGCAAATAGCACACAGTGTGCCTTATCTGTCCAAGGGCTGGAAAGAGGCCATATTGATATCTGCAACTCGAGACATCTCTTTGCACTACATGCTCTCTGAAAAGCAAGGGTAAGCCCGTTTAATAGAATGGAATACATGAAACTGTGCACAATAAAAATCACCATCCTCTACAGGAGACTAGATACAATCTGGGCATTATATTTTAACACAAAGAAATGAATTATCTGGGGGTTGGGGATTTAGCTCAGTGGTAGAGCACTTGCCTAGCAAGCATAAGGCCCTAGGTTCGATCCTCAGCTCCACATTTAAAAAAAAAAGAAAAAAGAAAAAAGAAAGAAAAAAAGAAATTAATTATCTGGAAGACAAACTAAAATTACTTTCCACATATACTTAGAAGCTCCTGATCCCCAGTCTCATACAAACTGGTAACACATTCAAGGATATGATTTTGACAAGGCCCTTTTGATGAGCTATGCATGTGTTGTCTGCAATGCATATATCAATCCTGTGGAGTAGATCCTATTTTAGAAGAGAAAACCAGGAGGGGCAGTAAACTGCTCAACTCAAAAAGCTAATAGGTAATAACAGAACTAAATTTGGAATCCAAGTCTATAGTGCCTACAACAAGTGACCCAGGAACCTTCAGAAGTACAGAAGAAAAGGTAACTATCAACCCCACTTTTTGATAAAAGAGTTCAGAAGACTGTTTATTAATTGTGAGAGTGGGAAATTCCATACAATGGAGGGGGGGGGGAGACTGGGGAGAAGTAAAAAGCTGGGACAGGGCTCTTCCAATGCTATCACCAAATCAGAGTATTTAGCTCTTGCTTTATCTACCCCAGCAGTAGCTGGGCCTATTATGAGCACAATACCACAGAATTATTTATACTCCTGACAGATTTCAAAAGCAAAACTCAAAGGTAAAAAGCATGCTTTCTGGATTGAAAACTGAATTTTTACAGCAGCTTATTAATAAAAATGTCCATTGTCTCTCTCGAGTTCCTATGCAGACATGCCTGCTATGGCTGAAGGGAGCTCAAAGAACAAAAGCAACATCTTTAAATATTTAAATGATAAAAATGAAAATTAAAAATAGATTTCCTTTCTACAAAAGGTTTTTAATTGGATCCATAAACCAAGTTTGATTTCTAAAGTGAGCAGGAATGCATGTTAAGTACTAAAGATTTTTAACATGAAAATGTGCATTCAATAAAAAAAAATAGGTGACTCATTTTTATATGTGGTTTCTTACCTGTTTTGTAGAACTAAAGCTGATATTGGGAATATGGAAAAAACTCTTTCAAGTTTGCAAAATCAGTAAGTAACAGCAAGTTCTATCAATTTTAGGACCTAAAGGAACATTTTCCTTTATATTATCTGTATAGGTACAATCAGTTTTTAGAACCAGTCAATAAATAATTTCTAGCTGTTGTTCTGTAACTAGTTCCATGCCGGTTATCATGATTACTACAGAAGGGGATGTGTGAGCTTGCCTGTGCCATTCAGGAGTCAACAATTAGGATAAGCAATGAAGACTCTAAGATTCACCCCTGACACACAGTATCCATGACTAAGAGAACAAAGAAAAGATAGTTTTGTCTAAAAAGTTGGGTACAAGACACACACAGAAATAAAGCTAGAAGCTGGAAGCTCCCTCCCTGCCGGTTAATGTTCATAGTGCTGGAAGATGCTACCCAGGCTAATCGGGGGAAGTTAAGTCATCAATAAGCACATTCAGCTGTGAACCGTGTAAACTACAATACTGAAATGCCTAGCAAGATGTACCCACTAGGACAATAGTGGCATGAGTGTTCTAGATGTACCAACCACTTCCTGATTGTATGTGAAGCTGGCTGTAAGGGAAAGAATGCTGGCACTACAGAACTGATTGGAAGCATCTCACTAGGGCGGTCATAGGGGAAACCTGCTACTAACATTGTAGCAAATGGGCAACCAGGTAGACTGACTGCCTTACAAAACATCAATGCTCATATCCACAGACTAGTGCAGCTCTCAATCTTGACCAGAGCAACCTCTTGGCCATGGGCAAAAGCCTAAGAGGGGATTAATAACAGACAAAAGTGCTGGGAATAAGTGACCTTAGTGATCAGCACTAAACAGGGCATCAATATCACCCCCCTCTGGAGCCCAGGAAACATCACAGAATGAGCCCTAGTAGGGGGTGAGTATGACCACAGTGTGCAAGTATGATGTCACCAAGAAAACTTATAAGAGAAACCAGATGAATAAAAGGGACCACTTCAGAAGAGGCATTTGAGCTAGCCAGTCCTGATAAATATGAAAAGTTTAAGCTAGATCTTATTTACAAGTCACAGAAAGCAGACGGACATCATCTCCAGAGGCAAGTGGGTGCTGTTCAAAGAAGCCTGTATGAGTCTTTCAAAGCCTGCTCGCATATGATGTGCCTACTTTCTTCTACTCAGGAGATGCTATTGCTTGACCAGAAAAAATGCTCACTGTGCAAGAGTACAAGAGAAGGGAGGCTCTAGGTCTGTCTAATCTTTTGATTCTATGATACGACATGGTCATTGACAAAGTTCATGCTTAAGAATTACACACACACACACACACACACACACACACACACACACACACACACATCCCTGTGTGCATGCACAAAAATCTCATAATACTCTACGTAACTGCATAATTTTGTGTTGAGCAACCATCCTTGGTCCCATACAAACAGGCCACAATTTGTTCACACCTGGAACCTTGAATATCTAATGCTCTTTTCCTCTAAATGATGTTTTATACGGTTTCTATTGCTACTAGAATAATATCATAGATTGTGCCGTGAAAAGAGGTTTCTTGTGAACCAGGACTTTGAAATCCATAAATCTTTTTGCTGCCATTACTTCTAGTTCAAGGATGAGGGACAGTAGCTTTCTTGCTGGCAGTGTGCAGTGTCCTGGGCTGGCATCAGTGACAGGGAGCTTGTGAGAAACCTTGCTGAGCTAGTTGTTATAGCAGACCACTCTTTAGCTAACCTATATACCTGTTAGTTCATTCATGACACGAGTAGATAAGCTCATTCATGAAGCAATCTTAGCTTTTAAAGCATCTACCTTTTAGTACATACCTTTTAGTACCTCTTACTTTTGTGGGGAGCAAATTCCGATAAGTGAAAAGGCAAACCACGTTCAAACCATAATAGCCTAGTCTGGCTCCCTGAAAGTCATATCCTTCTCACAGACAAAATTTAGTCAATCCATACAAATAGCCTCCAAGATCTAGTGTTAATTCTAGAATACAAAGTCCAAAGTTTCATTTGCGACTCAAGGCAAACCTATATGCTGTGAGCACATAAGATTAAAAAGCCTCAGGGCCCTGCATTCAAAGTGCTGGTGTCTTTAGCAATTGGGACTTATCTTTCACCTCTGGGGGTTGGGGTGGGAGCAACCGAGAGCAATATCAGTAGCTTGTAATGTTTTGGGAGTCCCTTGAACAACCCTGACCAACAACTGAAAAAGAGGGCTTTCTGACACCAGATGCTAGAGATTTTGTTAGATGGTCTTTGGCTCTTGGAGGAAGCAGTGTCAATCCTGGTGAGGAAACTTCATTTATACACAGGCCTATGCACATTATAGGGTTATATTTAGTTAGTCAATAATATGATTGTGAATATTTTAGATGTTCTTGCTGTAATTTTACCTTCTCCTTCTCCTGTATTTATCTCTCACCCCCCCACACACACACAATACCCCATAATCAGAGGCCCTTCCCATTTTCCTGAATCACATCAATCTAGCATATAAAATATGTGGGCAGATGGGAAGCACAGTACAATTGCAAATGGGAGAAATAGGAAGTAAGGAAGAGTAACTAATTCCACCCAAAGCAATCTGAAACCCTAGACATTTCACTCTTTCTGTTGTTTTGAGACAGGTTCTCACATAACCCAAACTGGCCTTGAACTTACTATGTAGCTGAAAATGACCCTGAACTCCTGATCCTCCTGGCTTGGCCTCCCAAGTACTGAGATGAGAAGTGTGGACCACCATGCCAACCTTAGACTCTTAAACCTTAAAATATTCCACACTTACAACCTTGTACACACCAAGGTAGCAGTTAAGCCCCCAAGACCTCAAACAGATCCATAGTTGTAGTTTTGCTGGGCTTAGCATATATTTCCATTCTCTTGGTTTGGACTCTCATAGATCTGGGGTCTTTGGGGCAGCCCTACTCCCTTGAGTTTTTAGACATTGCCTCTGCCCATGGCAAACAACGAACGAGAATTAAAAGGTTGAATTATTTCTAATCCATGACTAACTTACATATACTTGTATATGATCTCTCTCTCTCTCTCTCTCTCTCTCTCTCTCTCTCTCTCTCTCTCTCTCTCTGACACACACACACACACTCACACACATACACACATTACACACATTTGCAGGCATACACTCATATAAGACTTTTTTTTCCGTGTGATTTCTGACATTGTTTCATAAACTTCCATCAGTCTGACAGTACAAATATTAAACTGTTCAAAAATACATATTAGCATATTCCTGGTCCAATAGTTGGACACAAGTTCTTGGAAAGATCAAACACTTAAAGTTCTTTATTAAACACTTTATTAAACACAATGAAGTTTAAGACCAGCTGCTCTCTGGCTCCCTCGGTCGACAGTTGTTAGCCTTTGTGTGAGCAAATGTGTAGTGGAGAAGTCACTGCCAGCATGGAGTTCTGACCCTCTGTTCTGAACACAACAGTGAGGGGGAACTTTTACAGGAAAGAAGAGACAGAAAGTGTGGTAGTATGGAAAGCATGCCACAGCAGCCACAGAGGAGACTGAGGATGAGAGCCACCCAGACCTTTGGAGTTTGCCCTATGTTGGGTGGCAGATATTGGTGGTAGTATTAAGGCCACTCCACGTAGTTAAAGGGGAGGTTTATTTTGTGGAGTTAACTTACAAGTGAAGGGATAGGTTACAGACACTGGGAGAGGCGAGGGGCAGCCCAGCGGTGTTCTCTGGAGAACTCTGCTCCATCTACATCCAGAGTCCAGGATCCAGGAACCAAGAAAGCTGGCACATCCAGATCTCGGGTCTTCAGGGCTCCTCTCTCAGCCCCACCTCGTAGGTGGGACAGTTACTGGAAGCCTCAATGGGGATAGTACTTCCAGGTCAAAGCTGGAGCAACTACCCACTATACACAACAAACCGCTCTTCCAGACAATTGAACATCTTTGTAATAACTTCGCTGTGGCTTTATTTAAGGCCCATGAATAAGGTAGCTAGTTATTCTGTAAATATATCCACATAGCTTTTTATAATTTTTCAGAAATCTCTACAATCACCTAAGTTCTCTCTCCTAATAAGCTAAACAGCTCCAGTTAGTTTATAAAATTTATTCACTTCATTCTGGCTCCCAAGATAATTGCATGCACTCCCATGCATGTACTCCCAAGATAATTGTGCATTGACGACTAGGAAAAGTTTACCTTCAGTGCAGGCCTCTTACACATCATCTCAAATGTTTCCAGTGTGGCTACACTCCCACTGAGCTACACCTGGCCTGAGCTCCAGAGAGTAGCATCTAGCCCTAATCCATCTTTTGTTTAGTAGACACCTTTTGTTTCTCTTGTGGCCCTATGTGAGTCTTGTCTCAGAGTCTCCCAGGGATACAAAGGACGATGAAAAACTGGATTCAGGGAACCTGGAAAACCGTGGTACCCGATGAATCAAGGAATTTGCACTTGGCATTGTATTTTGGGGAACTTCTTTCAGGTTGTCTTGAACATATGGAAATCAACTTGCTTAACTGTAAATATAGAGAAAAATAAAAATGTGCTGGGCAAAGGGAAATTTTTCATTCCTTAGAGACTGGATCCCCCTGCAGCCTCAGAAGGCTGAATTCATTCTTAAAGTTTTCTTTCCATGGATCCTCATGAATGAACCCACACACCTGAGCATCCACACCTGTGCTGCAACACCCTGAAACATTCGAATACACGTAAGGATACATCCCTCACTGCTTCCCTGCATGCCTCTTCCCTTCGTTCCTTTTCCTGTCCCTTCTCCTCCCATTCTTCTTCCTGATTCACAACCTTCATTTATCTTACCCTTTTCCTCCTTCTGCTTTTCATGTTGCCTATTCACAACCTAGACTCATCATCACCTTCCTGCGTATCCGGCCCTGTGAGAGTGCTCCGGTTCCCTTGTCTCACGCTTCTCATGGAATAGGTAATGAAAGCCCATTCATTGGCTCCATCCACTAAGCATCCCCAAATCATCAGCTCACCCTCATCTTCAGCACCCCTACTTAAGTTCAGGACTTGCAAACAAAAATATTCTAAATGTTCTTCTAATCACGGGGTCCTGCTCTAACCTGCCTAATGCTTCAATTCCCACTAGGTAAAGATTTCTAAAACCAAATACCCAGACCACTTGAGGGTCTCACAGCTAACAGTTACAAGATAAAACCCAGAGGAATTCCCAAGAGTTCAGGCAATGTTATTGAAGGAACATTTGTATACAGAGAAGAACACACATTGATCGTGTAGCTAATTTTCAAATGACTAGATTTAGAATCACCCAGTAGACATACTTGTGGGAATATCTATGGGAAGTTTCCAGAGGTCTTCAACTGAGGAAGGATGACCCACTGATAAACTAGCCTGCCTCCATCTTATGCTTGAAAGCCACCTTATAGTAAAACAAGCTAGATTCATTCCTATTTATGATAACAATCTATTTCTCAAGGATTTTGCTATATGCCCTACCTGTATGCTGAACTGCAAATAGTATGAACTACCTATTCCAGGAAATGGCAACATGCCTCTGTTTGAAAAGTGTGAGACCAAAGCTTCTTCATTTTACAGAATAACAAGTTAATCATATTATGGTAATTGTGTGACCATGGAATGTTCCAAGCTTGGTGATAGTTTAACCACAGAATGTCCCCACCTTAGGGCAGCCAGTGAGAAATGGTGATGGGTAACCACCCCCTTAGAAGTAAGATTAAACCACGATTTCTGGAAAGTACCTAGAAATGAGCCAATCAGAAATGTACATGTATGGAAATCTCCTGATATTGTAATCTTGTGGTTTCTGCCTTTAAAAGCTATGCATAATTCAAGCTGGACACCTCCTCCAGCCTCCACTGTGTTGGATTGTTTGATGGGGTCCCTACCTAGGCTTATATTGCTCCCCAATAAAGCCTTGCTTTTGCATTCTGGTATGCTGGTCTTTGGTGGTCTCTCTGGGGGTTGAGATATGGGCACAACAAAAAGGTTATTAGACTACCTGTTATGTTATGACCACTTTGTTGTGACCATCTTGCTGCAACTACCTTGTTATAACCACTTTGTTGTGACTACCTACTTATGACTACCTTGTTATGACCATCTTGTTAGGACTACCTTGTTGTGACTTCCTTGTTATGACCACCTTGTTGTAACTATCTACTTATGACTACCTTGTTATGACCATCTTGTTGTGACTACATTCTTATGACTACCTTGTTATGACCACCTTGCATCCACATCTTTGTTTCAGAAGGTTGTTATGACCAAATTGTTATGGTTTATGTTCTGCTTCTGTGACATTACTTATTTGCCCAACAAATCCCCCATTTGGAAATCCCCTACCCTGACCTAAAAACTCCTCATCTTCCCCATATCCAATGCTGATCTCTTGAACCTTGCTGTTAGGGAGAGTCAGTCCATATACACAAATCTTTTAAAAGCTTGCTTTAATTAGTTGCTTGCTTTAATTAATTTGGCCATGATTTGGGTCAATGGTCTTTCTCCTCAAATCTGTGGGATTAGCACCACCCTGAATGTGGTGGCTTGATGGCATGGGCTGAGATGCTAGATTGAGTAAAGAGGAGACAGTGAGGTGAGTACCAGCATGCATCTCTCTGCTTTCTAACTGGAAAAAAAAATACGGCCTTCCATTCACATTCCTGCAGCCACAGTGGGAACCACTCTTGCCACCATACTTCCTGAGGTGGGACAGACTGTATCCCCAACCCTTGAGACAAAACAAACTCTTCTTTAATTAAATGGCTTTTGTTATGTATTTTGTCACAATGATTAGAAAAGAACTGTGAATAAAAGTTTTCAAAAGAGCAGATCTATTGGCTCCTAGTCAGAGCTGTTACTTGCTGACTTCTGGTTGGGGGACAAGGGGCAGTCCCTGGCAGGATGTTGCTCAGACTACAAAGATTATAAGAGGTTATCACTGTGGTGATATTTTAATTGTGCTGAAATGCGATTTTATTTGTATGTAAATAAATAAAGTTTACCTGGAGATCAGAAGTCATATAGCGAGGTCACATAGCAAGCCATAAACAGAAGTCCAGCAGAGGTAGCACACACCCTTAATCCGATCACAGGGCAGGCAGTCTCTGTGTGGTCAAGGACACAGCCAAGTGTGGTGACCCTTGAGTCTTTAATCCCAGTACCAACCATAGAGACCTGGAGGTCTGTATAGACAGGCAGTGATGAGGAAGTCATGTGGCTGGGCTTAGAGCCAATGAGAAAGCAGAACAGAAAAGCAATTAAAAACACAAATCAGACAAGAAGAAGCTCTGTCTGGGGAAGCGATGGCGGCGAGGTGGTAGTTTAAGGTAGTGGCTCTCTGATCTCTTTGGCTATTAACTCTGTATTTGGCTCTGTGTTTCTTATTTACTAAGACTGTTTAGAATTTTATCTACATATCACAGACACATTGCTAGTACAGGATTTCTTAAATGGAACATTGAATCTGTTGGTTGGTTATTACTGGTGACTCATTCAGGCCTACAGTAGAAAAAAAAATAAAGTCAGGTAGAAAAAAATGAAAATGAAAAGGTAATTTCAAATGGCAGTCAAGTGCTAAAATAGTCAGGAATTTTCAAGGAGTTTATCACCTTTCTAGAGGAGGCCCTCGCTCTGGAATGGAAGCCTAGCAAGGTACCCTAATGGTAGACCCCATCCAACTAAACCTTTAATTTATGGAAGGAGTAAGCAAAGTGATTTCTAGTCCCTCCCAGGAAGCAACTTCATACAAAACCTGCTGTACCTGTGGTCCAAGTGTGTTAGTGACCATCCCAATTAAGAAGTCAAACTATGCAGAATCACCTATCATGTGCTAGTCCTGGAAACAAGAATCAAAATTTAAGGTCATGGATTCTTAGTCGTACAGTAACAGGTTACAGTTCAGCATTGTTACAGGCATCCCTGGCAGAGTCAGAAACACAGTGAGGAGACTGTGAGAATGTTCATTCCATAAAACTCTGGGGATTAACCTGGTGTTATGGGTTGTTATTTTTTTTACTCTTTTGTGGGTCTGCCACTCAGCTCCCAAATAAATTACATGGATGCTTATTCTTTCTTACAAATACACAGTCTTAGCTTAGCTTGTTTCTAGCTAGCTTTTCTTAAATCATCCCATCTACTTTTTGCTTCTGGGCTTTTATCTTTCCCTATTCTGTGTACCTTTCTTTACTTTTTACTCCATGGTTTGCTGAGCAGCTGGTTGGCTAGCCCCTGGTGTCCTCTCCCTTTTTTGCTCCTCCCTCCTTCTTTGCCTCCCAGATTTATCCTCCCACATAATTCTGTATGCCAGCCCCACCTATCATTTCCTGCCAAGCTATTGGCTCTTCAGCTCTTTATTATTAAACCAATTGGGCATTCTAGACAGGCAAAGTATCACAGCTTCACAGAGTTAAACAAATGTAACAAAAAAGTAACACATCTTTGCATCATTAAAACAAATGTTCCACAGCATAAATAAATAACCTTAAAATATTTCACAACATTTCCCCATTTTTGTCTAAACAAAAATGAAAGGTTTTAACTTTGACATAGTAAAACAATATACAAAAATATTATCAAATATGAATTACAATTACAATATTCAGTTCATTTTTAAACAAATTCATAGAAAACACTCCATCACCAATCCCATCTTACTGACTCTATAAAGTTTAATACTTAATTTACTTTCTATCATAACAACATGAATCTGAAACTCTATTTAGTCTTTAACTCCATCAAAGACTGCAGATGGGATTAATATTACCTAACAACAGAGGCATCTGCCTGGAGAGTTGCCCAAAGTTTCTCTGCAACATTGGGGCATCCATCTTCAGCCTACAAGTCCAGAGTATCTGGCAGACATTTCAGTGAAGCTGGAAATTTAAAGGACTGTCCTGCCTTGTATTGGTAAAGTTCAGTAGTCACTTTCCTATGGGTGCTGCTTGTCTAGTCTGCACAGCACATTGTCAAGCAGTTAAGGCTTAAGCAGTTTCTTGCCCAAATGGCTAACCTTGCCACAATGAAAGCAAACCTCTATGGAGTTTCTTCGATGCCCATCATCCTTTTATGAAGTAAAGTGGTCCTGCTAGGAACAGATGTGTCCTATTGTCATAAAATCTTTATGTTAACAAAACATTTTAAGTGCCACATTCTTTAGGTCTTTGAAGTATTTGGAGACCATTTATCTATCTGAAATATACCTATTTAACCTTGAAAAATACCTAATATGACTACAAATTTAATTATTATAGATTAACTACTATTCTCATTTCTTAATTAGACATTGCATTTTTTGTTTGTTTGTTTTTTGTTTTTTTGAGACAGGGGTTCTCTGTGTAGCTTTGCACCTTTCCTGGAACTCACTTTAGAGGCCAGGTTGGCCTCAAACTCACAGAGATCCACCTGCCTCTGCCTCATGAGTGCTGGGATTAAAGGCATGCACCACCACCACCTGGCTAGACATTGCATTTTTAAATGAGCTGCATTAGCACAATAGTGCAAACTAGAAACATCTATACAGTATAACAAACTTAAGTTTAAATTTGTATGAATATACCAAAATCCATGCCAATGCAAGATTTTTGAGGTCAATAGTTGTTTTTTTAAAATCTTATCTTCCTATATTCCCCTAAATGATAACACATGTCCATAACTCACCAAATAACCAAAAGCCTTCCATACCTCTTTTGAGAATGTGAGCATCATGTTCTCCAAACTGCTGCCTCTTGTCTGTGGATTAAGGCATCGTTAGTGTCCCAGGGAGAAAATCCTGGGAAGACCAGCTATAATCTTTGTTGGTAGAGATCACCGGTCAAAATTCTGGAGGTCTCCCCTGGTCAAATCTGATGCATATCAACCTGGGAAGAATCCACAGCATCTTGTTTCCTGTGGTAATAAACAAAGCAAAAACTGTTCTTCAAAGCATTTTTGATTTTCACTTGACAGTTATATTTTTTGAGCTCCATTTTAAAGTTAAGATAGCCCTAAAGTATATAGGTTGGTTCAATTTTGCAATCCTGTTCACAGTCTCATGTAAGCCACCAGTTGTTTGCTCATCAGCGTTCAAAAAATTCAAAATCAGTACAATAGTATATAAGATCCAGACTCCCTGTGTATTTCTCATCTTTATGTGCATTTTCTTTTATATTGCTTTTAGTGTCTCTCTCTCTCTTTTTTTTTAAGCTGAGGATCGAACCCAGGGCCTTGCACTTGCTAGGCAAGCACTCTACCCCTGAGCTAAATCCCCAACCCACTTTTAGTGACTCTTTAAACTGTCTCTTTTACTTTATTATTTTTTTAAAGATTTATTTATTTATTATATATAGAGCATGTATGACTGCAGGCCAGAAGAGGGCACCAGATCTCATTACAGATGGTTGTGAGCCACCATGTGGGTGCTGGGAATTGAACTCAGGACCTCTGGAAGAGCCGTCAGTGCTCTTAACCTCTGAGCCATCTCTCCAGCCCTACTTTATTATTTTTAATCTATTTACTTTTCTCTATGACTGTCTCTACCCATTTTCTTTTCTTTCTTAAGCCTACACACATTGTAAAACACACTGAAACCTGTTTACAGGTTGTGGGATTTTTTTGTTTTGTTTATTTGGGGTTTTTGGTGGTTTTTTTTTTTTTTTTTTTTTTTTTTTTTTTTTTTTTTTTTTTTTTTTTTTTTTTTTTACTGCATGTCATTTGGCCTTTTTTATCCATGTGAGCAGACTAGCTCTAGCTTCCATGGCTGGCTCTGCCCATTTCTCAAGTCATGAAAGCCAAGCCTAAAGGTTTTTTGTTGTTGTTGTTGTTGGTTTTTTTGTTTTTGTTTTTGTTTTTGTTTTTTCTTGTTTAATGTACCGACTGCCCAAGGTCTTTCTGTAAGGCAGAAACTCCTAAAGGAGCCTTGAAACTTAAGCCTCACTTTGGTAGGCCAAATTGTTGTTGGTTGTTGTCATTCTTGCTCTTAGCTCTTTTGCTGTTTATTATTTTGGGGGGGGCCATCACCCAGGTCCCAAAAACCACACAGAGATTTTTTTTTATTATTATGAAAGTCCAGCCTTAGCTTGGCTTGTTTCTAGCCAGTTTGCTTAACTTAAACTAGCCAATCTACCTTTTGCCTATGGGCTTGTATCTTTCTCTATTCTATATACCATCCTTTACTTCTTAGTCCGTGGCTTGCTGTATAGTGGGGTGGTTAGTAGACACTGGTGTCCCCTCATTTTCTTGCTCCAAGCTCTTTCTACCTTGTTCTTTGTTTGACTAATTTTTGCATGGGAGACAGCATCATAATATCTACTTGTGTCTGTTCTGGAAGCAATTGCATAGAGTAGGCTGGCATCCTACAAGAGGCACATATGCCTGCTTTTGCCTTTTGATTGCTGGGGTTAAAGGTATGAGCCAATGTACTCAGCTTGCCCATCTTAGTAATGTAACATGAATCTTCAATGGTCTTATTAATAAAAATAAACCTGGAGCCAGGTATTAAGGTGAATTCTGAAAGATCAGAGAAACAGAACCAGCCATTGCTAACCTCACCTTGCCAACTTCTTAACCAATCCTGTTTCCTCAAACTGGAAGCCTCTGAGTCTTGATCCAAATGGGTCACAGCTGAACTGCTGCTAAAGCTTAAGAGCCTCTAGTTCCTGGTCCTCGTGTCTTATATACCTTTCTGCTTCTTGCCATCACTTCCTGGGATTAGAGGCATGTGTCTTTCACAAGGAAGACATGAGATCTCAAGTGTTGGGATTAAGGTGTGTGTCACTATTGCTGTTTCCAGTGTGGCCTTGCACGCACAGAGATCCAGATGGATGTTGCCTTCCAAGTGATAGGAATAAAGGCCTTTGTGCCACTGTTTTCTGGCCTCTATATCTAATCTAGTGGCTGTTCTGTTCTCTGACCCTCAGGTAAGTTTATTAGGGTACACAATAAATCAATCACAAGGTTTCTTATTTGTAGTTAGTAATTGTTATACAATTTCTCTGATTGTTTCCCACTGTTGATTTGGTTACTTGTCTCTCTATGTTTGTTAACAGGCATTTCTCTTGTAAGGTAATATCCCATTCATAGGATATGGAAATTGCAGATGTGAACCTCCTATTCAGTTTCCTTTTTTAAGTGACTTGTTGATTACATTTTATATATATATATGTATGTTATGGAATGAGTGGGGGGGCACAAGAATTATATGACTATGTTGTTAAAGAAGTATACATTTGCAATGTCATCAGTATCATACTTTCTGTTGTACACATGTATGGGATATTTTAGAATACAGTGACCTATGATGATGTGCATATTGACTTCACTTGGGAAGAGTGGACTTTGCTGGATCCATCCCAGAAGTCTCTCTACAGAGATGTGATGCTGGAGACCTATAGGAACCTCACTGCTGTAGGTAAGACTGAATTTTCCTTCATGTTTAAAATAATGGGAGAACTGTTCCTTGCTTAGTGATGCTTTTCTGTAGTTTTATTGAGAAAGAAGAGGAATGAGGTAAATAATTCAGGAATGGTTCTAAGGTTCACTGAAGATATTAAGTTAAATTTAGTCCAATTTTCAATAATATACCATACATTTTCTGGTACTATATTTTAGGATATAGTTGGGAAGGCCATAATGTTGAAGAACACCATTCAAGTTCTGGAAGGCATGAAAGGTAATTTGCATATGCAAGCTGATACAAATGTGCCTCTAAAGAGACTATAATGTGTTGTTGAAGTTTTAAACAAAAGCAGCGGTGTAAATAAGCACATCTTAAAGTGCATTAATGACTATTAAATTCTCCCAAAACCATATACCTCAATTTTAGGAAGGTGAATTGCATTTGCAAGACAATCTTTTAAGAAAGAACACAAAAAACAGTGTCTTAATAGATATCACCATGTGATTCTATTCTAGTACAATGAGAGCTCTGCTGTAGAACTGCCAATCCATTTATTTCATACTACTCATATTATAAAAGGGATACATACTGAAGAGGTCATTAGTATATTTCCAAAACCCTCTAATAACCAAATAGTCCATAGTAAAGCTAATGTTACTCATGAATTTGTTACTACTATGTTTAGTGAGAGGTGGTGCATGTAGAGTCAAGAGTCAAGGGGCAATTGTGGTAGGGAAACATTAATCCCTATATCACCTGTCTGTGAGGAACAGAAAGTCACACTCTGTGAATTCAGTGTGAAAACCCTTTTAGTTGTCATTCTTGCTTTATTAGGAATGTCATATGTCACTCTGGATACAAGCCATATGAGCATAGGGATAAGGAAAGATGTGACATACTTCTCTCTGAACAATTAGGAGGTATGTAGGAGTGCCCATGTTGGGTATACTTGTTGAATTTGATTCAAGTATACAAATAATTGGTTTTCCAGCTTTATTATTAATACATCAAAAAGTAACAACTGCAGAAAAGCCCTATGAGTACTAGGACTGTAAATATCTCTCTGTCCTATTTTACTTGGCAAATGTAGTGTGATTCACAGTTATAGAAAACTTTATGAATGCAGGAAACATAGTAAAGCTCTGAGGTTTTCCAGTTCTCTTATATATGAAAAATCATATAGAAAAAAGATTGTGTATATGTAAATCTTGTAAGAAAGGATCTTAGCATCATAGGTATCTTCACAGATGCAAAACAACACTTCATAAAGGGAAAAAACATGAGTGCAAACTCTGTGATTAAAACCTAGGCCTGGTGTTGGTGGCGTACGCCTTTAATCCCAGCACTCAGGAGGCAAAGCCAGGCAGATCTCTGTGAGTTTGAGGCCAGCCTAGTCTACCAAGCAAGTTCCAGGAAAGGCACAAAGCTACACAGAGAAACCCTGTCTCGAAAAACAAAAGACAAAAGAAAAAAGAAAGAAAGAAAAGCTATAAAACTTTAAGATGTGATTCCTCTTTACAATTAGACCAAACTGCAAAATCAATTCATACAGATGTAAAGATTCAATAGTGTATTGAATGTGGTAAAGCTTTTACATGTGCTAATTTTTTTTTTGCAGGCATGAAAGAAGTCATACTGGAGAGGAACCTTCTGTATATATTCAATGTGTTAAAGTCTTTGCATATGACAGTCTTCTTCAAAAGCACAGAAGAACACATACTGTAGAGAAACCCTATGAATGTAATCAGTGTGTTAAAGCCTTTGTATGTTCCAGTAGTCTTCAAAGACATAAAAGAACACATACTAGAGAGAAACCCTATGAATTTAATCAATGTGCTAAAGCCTTTGCACGACGGGATTATCTTAAAAGTCATGAAAGAACACATATTAGAAAGGAACCATATGAATGTAATCAGTGTGGTAAAGTCTTTTTCCAACAAAATCTTCTTCAGAGGCATGAAAGAATACATAGTAGAGAGAAACCTTATGAATGTAATCAGTGTGGTAAAGCCTTTGTGAATAGCAGTAATTTCCAAAGACATAAAAGAACACATAGTAGAGAGAAACTCTATGAATGTAATCAATGTGGTAAAGCCTTTGGAGAAAAGCGCCATCTTCAAAGACATGAAAGAACACATACTGGAGAGAAACCCTATGAATGTAATCAACATGCTAAAGCCTTTGCACGGCAGGATTATCTTAAAAGTCATGAAAGAACACATATTAGAAAGGAACCATATGAATGTAATCAGTGTGGTAAAGTCTTTTTCCAACAGAATCTTCTTCAAAGACATGAAAGAATACATACTAGAGAGAAACTCTATGAATGTAATCAGTGTGGTAAAGCCTTTGTGTATAGCAGTAATTTCCAAAAACATAAAAGAACACATAGTGTAGAGAAACCCTATGAATATAATCAATGTGGTAAAGCCTTTGTATATCAGAGTTCTCTTCAAATGCATAGAAGAACCCATACTAGCGAGAAACCCTATGAATGTAATCAGTGTGGTAAAGCCTTTGTATATCAGAGTTCTCTTCAAATGCATAGAAGAACCCATACTAGCGAGAAACCCTATGAATGTAATCAGTGTGGTAAAGTCTTTGCACAACAGCGTTATCTTCAAATGCATAAAAGAACACATACTGGAGAGAAACCATATGAATGTATTCACTGCAGTAAAGCCTTTGCACAACAACATCATCTTCAAATGCATGAAAGAACACATACTGGAGAGAAACCCTATAAATGTAATCAGTGTGGTAAAGCCTTTGTATATGCTAACAGTCTTCAAAGACATTTGAAAACATTACACTGCAAAGAAACCCTATAAATGTAGATGGTGTTGTAAAGTTAGCACTTTATACAGAAATAAACATTTTGTGTGCGATCAATCCATTAGAGCCTTTGATTATTACAATAGTATTTGCATACCTGAAAAAAATACTGAGGGCATCTTAATATAAAGTATTTGTTTAGATGTTTGGTAAGCACACTTACATTCAGTTATACAACGTTATTCTGTAGAAAAAATTAACACTGTCAACAATCTGTTCAAGCTTTATGATGTCCATTTTAATATTGTCTGCACCTGCAAACTCATGGAAAAAATAAATTTGTGAATTTATGAAGCCATATGTGTAGGGTAAAAGGGCCAGTGAAAGAAACAGACTCTGACACTGAAACCAGAACCAGTGAAGAACACACACTTTGGTCCTGAAACCAGAGCCAAAGAAAAACATATGAGTAGCATGAAACCAACCAATCCTTGAGCAGGAAAGTCAACCAACCCTAACATGAAATCCAGCCAATCTCTAAGATTGTTTGAGCTCAGAGTTTGAAATGAGACCAATTCTCACCTGGAAATCTTTTCAGTGGAAAAATTCCACCCCTAAGAAGCCCTATAGCCATGTGCATGGTCAGTTGGCAGATGCCTTTTTTTTTCAGCCACTCTCCTAGATTCCCTACGCCCCCCACACCCTCCTTCAACTCCCCTGAATATCTTGAATGAGTTTTTGGTGAGGACCTTCTTTTGCCATCATGGAGCATAGTCTACTGGGAAACTCCCTAGTGAAGCCTGACAGAGAAGCAGTAGAACCCTCTGCTGGGAAACTCCCTAAGGGAAGCAGAGCAAAAGTAACAACTTCTTGCTAAAGATGCAGAAGACTGTTACATTTCTGCAACAGTTATCCGCTTAGTTGTGTGAAGCCCAGAACTAACAATTTGGGTCAGAGGTGAGAAGAAAAAGATGTCTCTGCAGGGAAACTCCCTAATGGAATTGAGCAGAGAATCAGTGCACACGAATGAATGCTTTGAAGAAAAACTTTCAAATTTGCTTTTCTTTAAATGCATCACTGTTCTATCTCTTATTTGTTCCTATTCCCCGTTGTTTCCAGGCCATAAAGAGGAAGCGGGTTTTGTCCTCGAACATCTTTCTGTGTTATAATTCTGACACTGGGAAATTACTAGAATGCCTGGCCTCATTACAATGCTTGGGTCTTTTATAGCTGATACTCTTTTCTGTTCAGGCCAGTGCTCACAGCATTGTAGTTTACATGCCAGATATTCTCAGCTCTTGATAGACAGAGAAAAAGACTGACTGCCTTTGACTCTGGAGCTCAGAATACAGCTGAGCAGGATACTATTAAATATTAGGCAGAATGGGGGATTTCACTGGAAGATTTTCTTTGTGAGAAATTAGAATGGCGACTGGTTCCATAGATTTTTTGAATTGGAGATGTCTAAAGTTGGGTGTAGGGAATTTCCATTGTCAACGGTTTATTTTGGAGATCTCAGGAGACCATAGATTTGGGGCAGGAGGTGAACAGGTGTGGGGGTTGTTTCTTCAAACAGCGTAGGGCCTGGCCTAACTTCACTCTCACCACCTGCTCCTTCAGCAAAGGACACAAGAGCTTCCTGGAACCAGGGGCTGTGGTTGAGGCAGGTGTGGGGGTGGGTCAGGGGCAGATCAGGGTCAGGTTTAGGATCAGGTCCATAGCGCTGAGCCCTATTCTTTAGGCCGCTAGCCTTAGACTCCAGCCAGAAGGCTGGACAGTGAGCAGAGAGGCAGTAGGCAGAGGCCTCAGGTGGGAAGGCTGATGTGGTGTGGAGCGCCTACAGCCACTGGGAGCTCAATGGCTTTTCCTCAACAGTGAGTGAAGTGTGGGCAGAAGCTATGCTCAGAGGCAGAGTGGGAGGGCCGGTAGATCAGCTGAGGCTGCCATCCCACCTCCGCCACCTTCTCTTCTTTCTCTTCCTCCTCTTCCTGTCTGTCCACCACACCCCAGCTTGGCTATGCCCAGGAGGAAGGTGCTGAGAGACACGCAAATACTGGAGCCCCAGGTGCACAAGCTCCAGTCATTGGGAAGGAAAACTCTTATTACTGCTTTTCCAGAGAGAAAACTGGCTTGCTGGGCTTAAAGGACTTAGGCAAGATAGAATGCCAAGAGTTTTGATGTATTGTCAATTGCTTTATTTAACACATCCAGAGTCTGGAAACAACACAAGTGTCTTGGGTAGGGCCTACCTTTGTTCTAAGTGAATTAACAGACGTAACAAAATGAATAAAAACGTGTAAAGGAAAGAGGGTGAAGAAAGCTGGGGAAAAACAAACAAACAAAATGTCCTCAGTAACCTGTAGACCTCAGATTGAAGAGACCATTTACTGTGGCTGGTAAAAGCCATAGACAAATTTGTAGAAAGATTTTATAGTGTCTTTGGTGAAGGCTGTCATCTTCCTGGGCTGTCTCTATCCTAAGTCCTCTAGCTGGAGGAATCTGACATACAGAAAGGCTAAACTGCCACCCAGCCACGGAGTAGAGAATCACAGGGGTGCATCTGCAATCTCCCTATTGGATTTGTGAATTTGAACTCTGTTCCTCAGACCTACACCCTATCCCTGTAAATGTGGCTGCTAGAAGTCCTAGGCAAAGCAGGTAGTCTCCTTGGCTCCTAGCACTTTGACATTGTTCATAAAGGACCATCACCAGCAGCTACAAAGATAAGGACCTCACCACATGACTTTTCCATTATAATTGCTTCTCTATATATATATATTTTTTTTTTGAGAGAAATTTGTCAGAGATCAGTTTCCAGAAGTCTTTCTGAGGAAGCACAGCAGTTAAGGGCAGCCTACAACTAAAGAGACTAGTGGACACATTGCCACTTATATCCACCCGCCATATCTGGCAGGAAAAGTGTGTGGTTTAACCTTTAAGGAGCCTCTCCTGACCTCCAAGGAAGAATACACCATAAGGTGGATATTCATCTTTAGAGCTGTGATTCCAAATCCAGTTCCCTGTATTTCAAAATTCTTAGAGTCAGGAAATCCATTGAGAAATAATTTCCAGTGATGTGATGTTTTATTTAATAGATGAGAGGAAATTGGGTAGTACTTGTTATGGCAAGACAGTACACAGAGGGACTTGTGGGCAGGATGACATGCTCTGTGAGTCAATGGGTGTCTGTGTGTCTCTGTAATATAGTGAGAGGGAAACACGGGGTTGGGCTCAGAAGAAAGCAGGAGCTCCCACTCTGGGATTGATGTGCTGCTGATGAGCATGTTATTCATAACTCTCACATCTCCCTGAATTGTGGTGACCCCAGGGTCACAGTGTGGTGTCTTAGCAACTTCATTAAATCCAGGTGCCAGGCCCAGCATCTTAGAAGAGTAAGAATTGATTTTAATGCACATTTCCAGGTTATGGTTTTGCATCTTGGGGAAATCACAGCAGAAACTGTCAGTTAGTCACATCACATTCATTGTCAAGAGTCGGAGAGATGAGAATGCTCCCATGCTGCCTGCTTTTTCTTCTTCTTTTTTAAAGAGATTTATTTACTTATTTATTTATTATGTGTACAACATTCTGTCTCCAAGTATGCCTGTAGACCAGGAGAGGGCACCAGATCTCATTATAGATGGCTGTGAGGCACCATGTGGTTGCTGGGAATTGAACTCAGGACCTCTGGCAGAATAGCCAGTGTTCTTAACATCTGAGCCATCTCTCCAGCCCTGACTGCTTGATTCTTATGATCCAGGTTTCTTCTCTGTTACATATCAGGTTCTAGCCAATGAAACGATTCTGTCCATCTCAGTTAACAATGTCTAAAACCCACAGCCATGCCCAGAGTCAACCTGATCAAAATAGTTGCTCATTTGGAGTTCCTCTTCCCAGTTGACTCTAGTCTGGCTCAGTCTGATAATAAAATCTACCAAGCACACTGCCCCAGCATCATTTCTACACTTAGAGCAGATTTGTGCCTTGACTCTGGGGTCTCCAATAGGACTGTAGACTAGATGGATGCAAAGGAATTCCCTGAATGTCTTCTGCCCATAAGGAAACTTGTGCTATGTATGGCAGATTCCAGGACTGTGATCACCTTCAGTACACAGTAAGAAGAGACCACTGTGAACTACTCCACACAGTGAACATCAACCCAGTACACACACGCTGACCACACAGAATATAGTCACACTGAGCATCTCCCTCTTCTATTGGAACTTCTTGGCTGTGCCAGTCTCTTCCTTTGACACAAACAATGCCTGGCACATTGCTGTCTCCATCCCAAACCCAAGAGAATCTATGTATTTCCGTTTAAGAGGCAATAAATGAAGTCTGTTCCCAGCATTTTTGATGGACTTTTCCTTGGTGCATCACACTCTTTTCTGTGTCTTTTCTTGTAGAACACAGATGGAGCCAGGCTCTGCAGTGGGTGCCCTCTGTGCACAGAGCCTTGGTGAGCCAGGCACTGAGATGGCCCTGAAGACTTTCTACTTTGCAGGAGTAGTCTCCATGAACATCACTGTGGAAGTGCCTCTGATCAAAGACATCATCCATACTTCCAAGGCCAACAGGTAGCTTCTCTCTGACTTGTTTCTAGAGGACCAGTGGTGCTTGTGCTCATGAATGCCTATGATTTGTTACCTGGGCAATATGTAGTGTTCAGAGGATAGGTTTCCTATGTTGATCAGTGTTTGCATTTTTAGAAAGTTGTTAAAAGTCAAACTGAATATAAGAAAAAGGAAATATATGTTTTGCTTTGGGGGGAGGGGCTACAGTAACATGAAAGAGAAAATAATAAACTGGCTATCAATATTGAGCAGTAAATGCTTCATAGACATTTCCTCCCTTGGTATCATTACTCCATGCCTAAATAGCCCTGAATCATATTTCTCCTGCTTGGTTGGTGGCCATGCTCTGTAAGCGCCTAGTGATTGAATCAGGTTTTCAAGAGACCTGTGATTAGAAGAACTAGAGATACAATAAATTGCTTTAGGGGTAACAAACATTTTACCTATTCTATAAGTCTTATGAAAGAAATAAAATTAGCTGGATGGTGGTGGCCCATGCCTTTAATCCCACCACTTGGGAGGCAGAGCCAGGCGGATCTTCGTGAGTTTGCGGCCAGCCTGGTCTACCAAATGAATTCCAGGAAGCTACACAGAGAAACCCTGTCTCAGGGGAAAAAAAAGGCAAGAAAATTAAATAAAAAAAAATAGATATTCCTTGTTATAGACCTGCAACTGTGAACATCCAGGGGTTTGGAAGCCTACCTGCCTCCTCTTGGCTGGTCAGATTAGCACCAAAAGCCTGTGTGGAGAGGATATTGTCCACTGTGAAGATGGAAGACAGAGGTGGTAGAAGGCAGGGGTAGAGCTGGTGAGGGGTGGAGGGAGGTCAGATGCACAGAAGAGGGTTCCCAGTGGAGAAGGATGTCAGGAAATGTTTTTCAGGTCCAATGAGGATGAGGAAGGACTCCCTCTGTCAGAAAAACTTTCCTTAAAATCTTCTCAAGCTGGAAAGGGCACCTGGGGTCTCCTCAAACCAGTTAGCCTCACTGAGATCTCTGGAAATCCTTTGTTGGAGTACTTCCTTAGTGATTTCCAGTAATGTAGACACGGCTGCCAGATACTGATTTAATAAAGCAGTGCACTACACATAGTCCTGGTCCTTTCCTGTATGCTCACTGTTTCTACTTCTTGCACCATTCCAGTTATCATAGCACAGATCAACAAGGAAACACACACACACACACACACACACACACACACACACACACACACACGAGTCTAGTCAAAAACTGTTGTGGGTGTTCGATTCCTCACCATACAATAGTGCATCAGCTTTTCCTGACCCTTTCCAGATCAGCCTATACTATAGTGAAGGGTGTTTAGAAACCAAAGGTGTAAGAGGTAGAACAAGGTCATGATAAATATCCGATATCTTGCCTCACTTCCAGCACCAAAACATCGACTAAACCATGTATGACAGTACCCTGAGGATAGGTTTTAAGAGATCATTCTTCTGGTCTGAATTTCTTTAAAAGCACATGCCATTTCATGTATCTGCCATACAGGTCTAATATCTATTTGTTTGTGTCTCTGCATGTGAGTGCATAATTGTGTGGGTGCCTCTCCATGTGTGCTGAGTCCTGAGGTCAACATCATGAGCCATTGAAAGTTTTTTTTTTCTTGTTGTTAAATGTGTCTGTTGGGATACATTAATTATGCACAACATAGATTTCATTGTGATGCTTTTATGTAAGTATAAAATGTGCTTTGGTCATATCCACATCCTATTATCTTTTTATCCACATTCCACATAAATTTTTATAGAATTTAAAAAATAGGATAAAAGCTTGGGTGATCATCTTCCTTTGAAATTTCATTTTGTTCTACTTTAGTTTACCTAAAAGCTCTTTAATCACTTATGTGCATGAAAACTTACCTTAATGTAATTTCCATGAAGTTTAAGTTACAAATATTTATAACACTTTATATATTATATATAAGTCAGGGTATTATTTTCCATGGCTTTCTCTTTTCATTAGTATTACTTACAACAATTGTGGTTAGTTCTCTAAGGAAATGTGTCTGTAGAAGACCTTAATATATACTTGCTTACATTCATTGGTTGTAATTTACTAAGTGAATAGTCTTATGCACCTGGCGTAATTAACAGCAATTTATTTTCAGTATTCTAAGACAGGGTTTCCATTGTGCAGCCCTGGAACTAGCTCTGTAGACAAGGCTGTCCTCAAACTCAGAGATCCACCTGTCTCTGCCTCCTGAGTGCAGGGATTTCACATATGCATCACCATTGCCTGACAAAATTTTTTACTTTTTAGTATAAGAACTTTGCTCTGTTTTTAGGTACTATTAGTCATACAGCTGAAGACGTGTTATTTTCAGTACACTAAAATAAATGACTGATTTTAGATCATTTATCTTCAGATAGTCTACTAATGTCACTAAAGAGAACGTCTGAAGAACGTGGTTTACTCCTGTTTGGCGTAATGGGGTTGCTTGGGTGTAGGTCCTATGTCCAAATGCATCACTATACTCACACTAAATATGTGCAATTTTATATCAACTATTCCAATGCAACATGCTTTTAAATAATTTTAGCTGATATCTATAGAAAATCCCAACCTACTGCTATCAGAGATTATTTTGCACGCCATTACACAGTCCCATGTCACATTCAGATTCATTGTGAAATTCTGGATCATGTTTTACTATTTTTTGCTTCCTTTACTATATTATACTCAATGCGATGTCCTTCATGTGAACATGACAATGTTTTCTCTGTCATTAAACGATAGTGCAGTCCTCCTTCTATGTCTCTGTACATTATGTCGAATCAGTTTCAGTTTCACACTTTTCCTGTATTTGCTAAAAATGATTATACAGAAGAGTATCATTTACCCTTTTATACTTTTGCAAACAACACAATTAAAATTATGTATTTTCAACAACAAGAAGGTGATGTTGTGTGTGTTCAATTTACAACATAAATTCAATATAATCCACAGAAAAGTCACAACAAATTATAAGAGGAAAACTGAATCCAAAGCTATGTGCCATGTGGAAAAACTCAAAATTTGTGATAGGATTAAGACAAACTGGTACACACGTTGACATAGTGTGACTTTTGTACTTAACACAAATCCACAACAATGAAGAACGTGTACAATATTTGTGAAAGAATAAGAGAATAGAGAGAAAAAGCCAAGAACAAAAGCAAAAACACATGATCAAGATTTCATCAAAAGACTTATGGAAACCCAACCAGGAAAAATGTGAACTTGAACAAAGTTACCTGTGACTGTACATCTATAGAAACTACATGAGAACAGACTGCACAACTCACAAAAGTAACTCAAAGTGACCCCTAAACTGAATATTTCTTTCTGATGCTCCAACTACTACTGATCACTCTTCCAAACAGAGAGCCCACATGCTCTAGAGCTAACTGGAAATGAAGGTGATCAGAAAGACTGCCTATGCCTATCCATCCCCTCAGTCCACCTAGTGGTTTTAGGGAAACCCAGTCTGACTGACAACCACACACAAAACAATGTTGAAAAATAATGTCTGCTTCCTGCCACGTGGATTATGGCACACGATGTGGAATCTGCCTTATCCACCTGCCCAACACCTTGGACACCCAAGGAACCTCTGCAGCTCAGAAATTCCTTTTGTCCCCTGGAATTGAATATCTCTGAAGCTTGCCATTGTGGCTGATGATAGAGGAAAGTTAAAAGCATTCTAATTAAGAATATCTGAAAGATGACCCCCATTACCTCCTTTCTGCTACTTTCTAAACTATTTGTAAAACTTACCAAACTGTGAAACATAATGTTAAGAATTTCTACAAACCAAGTCTTCATTTTTCCAATCTGCCTTCCCACTGCATACCAAAAGCAATGTGTTGACACAGGACAGTGAGAATATACACACATCTCCCATAGCCAAGCCTGCAGAGCCTCCCCATTCCTAAGGAATGCACACAAAGGGAGGCTTAGAGGAGAAGGGCCACTGCCTGGGTCAACCCATCGATCAACAGAACCAGACTGCCTCATGGTCCATCCAACTCTCAGAAGATGACAGACAGCTCAGCAAACAAGCTCCAACTGAGTGCAAGGCTATGTGCCCCCACTCACCCTGGCATGGCTTAGTCTCCCACACTGCTTCCTATAGTTACATTAGAGGAAAATGCTAGAAAAACCCCAGTCTGCCTCCCACTGGTGTTCCTGATTGCTAGGCTTGCTCAGAGTCCCTAAATAGTATTACACACCTGGGCCTCGGGACAGTGGGGACTCTCCTACTAGATGAGCAGAGATCAAATGGCTAAGGCAGCACAGGCCTTCCCAGCTCTGCCCTTCTACCCTAGCGGCAGACAGGCCTCTAGACCGGGATTTCTGTATTGTAGTTGAACTTCTTCCAATCTCTCCGAGCACTTCCAGTTCTTCTCCCAAGATATGGTGTCCCTTGTGTGTATATTCCATTCCACTGTCACTGACTAGTATAGCCCACCCTTTGCTTCTTAGCTCAGAAGACCTGCAGCCAAACATAGGTCATATCCAAACGGTAACTGTTATGGTGATATTTTATTTGTGCTGAAATGTTATTTTATTTGTATGTTAATAAATAAAGTTATGGGGGAGTCAGAGCTAATAGCAAGCCATTTAGCAGAAATCTGGCACAGGCCCTTAACCATATGGCAAAGTCTGTGTGTTCAAGGATATAGCCAGCATGGTGACACATGCCTTTAATCCCAGTAACAACCATAGAGACCTGGAGGTCTGTATAGACAAGCAGTGAGGAAGAAGTCATGTGGTTGGGTTTAGAACCAATGAGAAAGCAGAACAAAAAGTCAGTAAAAAAAAATAGACATACAGGAAGTAGGTCTCTTTTCCCAGGGGAAGGACAGCAGTGATTGGTAAGCTACAGGCTATTCACTAGTGCTCTGACCTCTTAGACTTTGAACTCTTTATTCGGCTCTGTGTTTCTTATTTAATAAGACTATTTAGAATTACATGTACAATCTGTTGTTAAAGCACAAAGAGGCCATGAATTAGAAAACAATGAAGTGTCTATGGAAGGCTTAGAGGCAGAAAACCGATAATGGAAATGATGTAATTATAATCCCCAAAAATTATTTCAAAAAGTCAAACTAGGCTTTATGGCCATGTGTGCTCCAGAGACTAGGGATTTGTGTTGCAGCACACCAAGTAGCAGTCACACATTTTCTCTTGGGCTGCACATCTTAAACCTGCAAAATAACAGGTCTTTTAGGAAGGGCCACATCATTGTATCCAGGTCTATTTTGCTTGAATTAGTATAACTACTGTAATTTGGTTTCAAGGTGAGCTCAGTGTTTTATCCAGATTCTTGATTCCCTTGTCTGTGGACTCAAGAAATGGCCAGTCAGGACATGTATTGATCATCTAAAATTGATTACCTCACTACTTATTTCTAATGTGACCTACAGTCAAAGGAGGAGAGCTTTCATGCTCCTTCTTGTCCATCCCTTTCTTTTCTGACTAACCTGCTTTCCAGTTGGTCAATGAACTCAATTCTTACACAGGTCTCTCTTCATTTGCAAGTTTGCAATAAAATCCAGAGAATTTAGAGGACCCTCAATAACTGGTCTATTTTTCCTTCTCACTCACCAGTTAAGGCCCAGCCCTGAAGTAGTTCTAGGACTATCTTTCACTGGGCAGCAGGAGTAGGACTAGGTATTCAAAGCAAGGCTCAACTACATTGTGTGAGGCAATCCTAAGCTACAGGAGACATTGCTCTAAACAGAAATAGATAAGCTACAGCACTTGAGAAAAGTGGACAGAAACCCTTAATGACCTGGAAACAATGGGGAATAGGAACAAATAAGAGATAGAACAGTGAATCATTTAAAGAAAAACACATTTGAAAGTTTTTCTTGAAAGCATTCATTCCTGTAACACAGGAGTTGAGGCATCTAACATCTTATTAGAGTTTTTCTTTGCCATGCCACTTTCATGGTGGTCCTGTAGTCCTCTGGAAGAAGGAGCCAAATTATACATCAATACATTATATAAATACAACGGAACAGAATGTAATACAAATCTATAAAGTTTTATATCTGAATTAGTTGTTTCCTGTAACTGAAGAGAATCTTGAAATCTAAAAAGGTTACATTATCGTTTAACTCCACACTGTACGTGAGATAGTACTGGAGGGAAAGTTACCCTGACTGTCAGAAATCAGGCTCTATCTACAGCTGTGAAAGAAAGGTCTCCTGGATGCCCACAGCTTGAGGAGAAAGAAATCGTGAGTGTGTGTGTGGGGGGGTGGGGGGTCAGGCTACACCTGAAGCTGTGTTCCCATGTGGGATTGTTTTCCCGCAGTTTGTGGCAATCCTCCTGTCTCAGAGCCATTACAGCTCTGCTTCCCTCGACTTTGCGCGATTCTTCTAATACTGTCCCAGCAGAGGTGTGCATTGCTTCTCTGCTCAGTTCCATTAGGGAGTTTACCAGTAGAGACATCTGTTTCTTCTCAGCTCTGGCCCAAATTGATACTTCTGGGCTTCACACAACTAAGGGGCAACCCCTTGCAGAAATGGAGCAGTTCACAAAACATTGTGAAGTTTGCTCTGCTCCCTTTTCGTGAGTTTCCCAGCAGAGGGTTCTATTGCTTCTCTGCTGGGCTCCACTGGGGAGTTTCCCAGTAGAGACTATGCTCCAGGATAGTGAAAACTCAATTTAAGATAGTTATTTATTGGGGAGGGAGGAACCCAGGAGAGTTGTGGTAAAGGGTAGCTGCCAACTGACCATGCACATGGCTATAGGGCTTCTTAGGGATGGAGGTTTTCCAGTGCAACGATTTTCAGGGTGGGAATTGGTCTCATTTCAAACTCTGAGCTTGGACAATCTTAGAGATTGGCTGGATTTCATGTTAGGGTTGGTTGACTTTCTTGCTTAAGGATTGGTTGGTTTCATGTTACTCATGTTTTTCTTTGGTTCTGGTTTCAGCATCAGGGTCTGTTTCTTTAGCTGGCCCTTTTACCCTACACACAGGGCTTCATAAATTCACAAATTTATTTTTTCTATGCATTTGCAGGTACAGACAATATTAAAATTGACATCATAAAGATTGAACCGATTGTTGACACTGTTAAATTTTTTGTACAGAATACTGTTGTATAACTGAATGTAAGTGTGTTCATAAACATCTAAACAAATACTTTATATTAAGAAGTCATCAAAGCCGGGCAGTGGTCGTTCCCGCCTTTAATCCCAGCACTCGGGAGGCAGAGCCAGGCGAATCTCTGTGAGTTCGAGACCAGCGTGAGCTACCAAGTGAATTCCAGGAAAAAGGCACAAAGCTACAGTGAAACCCGGTCTCGAACCCCCCCCCCCCAAAAAAAGAAGCCATCAAGCCGGGGGAGGGTGGCACTTTAATCCCTTTAATCACTCAGGAAGCAGAGCCAGGAGGATCTCTGTGAGTTCCAGGCTGGTCTACAGAGTGAGATCCAGGACAGGCACCAAAACTACACAGAGAAACTCTCTCTCAAAACACACACACACACACACACATGAAGAAGCCATCAGTATTTTTTTTCAAGCTTCCAAATACTACTATACTATGTAAAGGCTTTAATGAACTGATTGCACATACAAGGTTTATTTATGTATAAAATGCAAACTTTACAACACTGACTACATTTATAAGGTTTCTTTGCAGAATGATTTTTTCAAATGGTTTCGAAGACTACTAGCATATACAAAGATTTTACCACATTGATTACATTCATAGGGTTTCTCTCCAGTATGTGTTCTTTTATGTTTTTGAAGATGACGCTTTTGTCCAAAGGCTTTACCACATTGATTACATTCATAGGGTTTCTCTCCAGTATGTGTTGTTTTATGCATTTTAAGAGTACCACGTTGTGTAAAGGCTTTACCACACAGATTACATTTATGGGGTTTCTCTCCAGTATGGGTTCTTATATGTATTTGGAGACTTTTCTGTGTAGAGAATGCTCTACCACATTGAATACAGTTATAGGGTTTCTCTCCAGTATGTGTTGTTTCATGCATTTTAAGATATTCTTTTTGTCCAAAGGCTTTACCACATTGATTACATTCATAGGGTTTCTCTCCAGTATGTGTTCTTTTATGCATTTTAAGATATTCTTTTTGTCCAAAGGCTTTACCACACAGATTACATTTATGGGGTTTCTCTCCAGTATGGGTTCTTATATGTCTTTGAAGATGACGCTTTTGTCCAAAGGCTTTACCACATTCATTACATTCATAGGGTTTCTCTCCAGTATGTGTTGTTTTATGTCTTTGAATACTACTGGAATATACAAAGGCTTTTCCACACTGATTACATACATAGGGTTTCTCTCTAGTATGTGCTCTTCCCTGCCTTTGAAGAAAACTGTCATATGCAAAGACTTTAACACATTGAGTATATACAGAAGGTTCCTCTCCAGTATGGCTTCTTTCATGCCTGCAAGGAGAATTAGCAAATGTAAAAGCTTTACCACATTCAATACACTATTGAATCTTTACATCAGTATGAATTGATTTTGCAGTTTGGTTCAACTGTAAAGAGGAATCACATATTAAAGTTTTATCACAATGTTTACACTCATGTGTTCTCCTTCATGAAGGGTTTTTGAAAGATATCTTTGAAGATACTTATGATGGTAAGATCCTTTCTAACAAGGTTCACATTTTCAGATACTTTTTTTTCTATATGAAAATTTTTATTTCAAGAAAACTGGAAAACCTCAGAGCTTTACAATGACTGTTGCTTCATAAATTTTTCTGTAACTGTGAGTCAAACTACATTTGCTAAGTGAACTAAGACAAAGAGAAGTATTTACACAGTCCTAGTACTCATAGGGCTTTGATACAGTGTGAGTTTGTTGATGTATTAACAATGAACCTAGGAAACCAATTACTTGTATACCTGAATCAAATTCAACAAGTATACTCAACATGGATACATCTACATATCTAATTGTCCTCAGAGAGAAGTATGTTATGTCTTTCCTTATCCCTATGCTCATATGGCTTGTATCCAGAGTGACATAAGATATACCTAGTAAAGGAAGAATCACAAATAAAAAGGTTTCCACATTGTATTTACACAGTTCCTCAGACATTTGATATAGGCATTAAAGTTTCTCTCCCACAACTGCCCCTTGACTCTTGACTCTAACTGCCCCCTCACTAAACTGAGCAGTCACAACAAGTATATGTGTAAAGCTTTACTATGGGCTATAAGCTTATTGGGGGTTGGCAATATACTTATGACCTCTTCAATGTGCATCCATTTTATAATATGAGTAGTATGAAATAAATGGATTGACAATATCTCATGGTGCTAGGATTCAAATGGTGATATCTGTTAAGACATTGTTTCCTTGTCTTTTTTCTTAAAAGACTGCCTTCCAGATGAAATTCACCTACCTAAAATTGAGGAATATGGTTTTATGAGAAGTTAATAATCATCAATGCACTTTAAGCTGTGCTTATGTACACTGTTGCTTTTGTTTAAAACTGGCAGGACACATTACAGTTTCTTCAGAGGCATGTTTGTATTTGCACATGTAAATTACCTTTCATGTCTTCTAGAATTTTGATGGTGTTTTTCAATATTATGGTCTTCCCAACTGTATCCTAAAATACAGTACCAGAAAATGTATGGTATGTTATTGAAAATTGGACAAAATTTAACTTAATATCTTCAGTGAACCTTAGAACCATTCTTGAGTTATTCACCTCATTCTTCTTTCTCAATAAAACTACAGAAGAACATCACTAACCAAGGAACGGTTCTCCCCTTATTTTAAACATGAAGGAAGATTTAGTCTTACCTATAGCTGTGAGGTTACTGTAGGTCTCCAGCATCACATCTCTGTAGAGAGACTTCTGGGATGGATCCAGCAAGGTCCACTCTTCCCAAGTGAAGTCAACATGCACATCATCATAGGTCACTGCATTCTAAAATATCCCATACATGTGTACAACAGACAGCATGATATGGACAACATCATAAATGTATACATCTTTGGCAGTATAGCCATATGATTCTGGTGCTACCCACACTTATTTCCTGACATAGACATTATAATGTAATTTCCAAGTCACTTTAGATGGCATATCACCTTGCAAGAGAAATGTCTATTAACACACATGGAGAGACAAGTAAAAAGATGAACAGTACAGAGTACACATGAGAGAAATTGTATGAACAATTACTAACTACATAAAAGAAAAGTAAGATGGACAAGCTGAGTGTATTGGCTCATGCCTTTAACCCCAGCACTCAAAGGGCAGAGGCAGGTATATTTGCCTCAGACTTAAATGCCAGCCTAGTCTATGCAATTGATTCCAGGACAGTCAGAAATAAATATTAAGGTACTCACACCCATGCTAAAATCAGTCAAACAAAGAAGATAGAAAGAACTGCCAGGTGGTGGTGGCACATGCCTTTAATCCCAGAACTGGGAGGAAGAAGCAGGTGGATTTCTGTGAGTTTGAGGCCATCCTGGTCTACAGAGTGAGTTCCACAATAGCCAGAACTGTCTCACAGAGAAACCCTGAGTCAAAAAAAAAAAAAAAAAAAAAGCCGGGTGGTGGTGGCGCATGCCTTTAATCCCAGCACTCAGAAGGAAGAGGCAGGCAGATGTCTGTGAATTCGAGGCCAGCCTGGTCTCCAAAGCGAGTTCCAGGAAAGGCACAAAGCTACACAGAGAAACCCTGTCTCCAAAAACAAAACAAAACAACAACAACAAAAAAGAACTCAGAAGTTTTTACAAAGTTCCTACAACGAGTTATGCATTCACTCCAGTTCTGTACTCATCTTCCAGAAACCTAAAGTGTCCAAATTTAAACTGTAACATCAATAAAATTTTACTGAAAGACACTGCATGTGTAAACAGTTACAATTGGACAGATAAAAACATTAGCAATATAAATTTTGACCATAAATAATCAACACAGGGCTCAGTAGTAAGGACCTCTTGCTGGTCCTGCACATAGGTGGGCTCAATTGCCAGTACTTACATGGAGGAATCAAAACTATATATTACTCCAAGTTCAGGGTTTCTCAGACCATTTTTTGATCACTATGAGAACGAGGTACCCACATGGTGCATAGCCAACCATACAGGTAAAACACTCATATTCATTTAAAAAATTCAAAACAAATACAACACAGAGGAAGAAAGTCCTATACCTACAATGTAATGACTCAGAAGGTTCAGGCAGTATTAATGTCATATATATATATATATATATATATATATATATATATATATATATATATATCATCTTGGAAAACAGAATGATACTCTCTGCCAGATTTTAAATTCAACATATGAGTGAACTCAGTACAACAGCATATGTTTGACATGTTTAAAAACCAATATTCCTGGCCCATCACCCAATAATATAAAAACAAAAACAAAAACAAAAAACTAGTAATATTGATCTATTTTTAATCTCAACACTTGGGAGCCACAATCAGGGGGATCTCTGAGTTCGAGGCCAGCCTGTTGATCAGAATTACTTTCAGGACAGCCAGGGCTACACAGACAAATCTTGTCTTCAAAAATAAACAAAGGAGCAAAAAAAAAAAAAAAAAAAAAAAGAAAAGAAAGAAAGAAAAAAAGAAAAAAAACATATATATAAATTTTTTGTTTGTTTTTGTTTTTTTTTGGTTTTTCAAGACAGGGTTTTTCTGTGTAGCTTTGAGCCTTTTCTGGAACTCACTTGGTAGCCCAGGCTGGCCTCGAACTCACAGAGATCTGCCTGGCTCTGCCTCCTGAGTGCTGGGATTAAAGGTGTGCGCCACCACCACCCAGCCAAGAAAACACATTAAAACAGCAGGCTACCAAATTGACTCAGCACCGAATAGCAATGGCTTCTACTGTATCTTATGTAATTTAGGGGTAGAGATTATAATACTGGTGTAGGCATGACAGCACAAGAAGGAAGCAGGGTGATTAGTTTCAATCACAACACAGTAGATTCAAAGAACAATAAATCGGTTGAGGCTATTCCATCCCCAATGAGAAATTTCATCCAGAAAGGCTCTTCCTACAAAAGGTATCACAAGCAATCAAAAGAAAATCACCAACGAGATACACATGTTCAAATATATCATCCTGTCTGGGAAGTTTTCATTCAATCAACTACCAGTCACTTGGGTCTAATGTCACTATAGACTCATAGTCATCCACAAAGTAAAGACATTTAGTTACTTTAATGATCCTCATAGTCTGCAACAGACCCTGAGCTGTTCAAATGTCCAAAGTCTCTTCTGACACTTAAGATAAACTCTTGATAGTGACACAAAAAATCAGAAAGCAAGTCATATGTTTCCAACATAAAATGGCACAGAATACCGTTCACATTCCAAAAGAGAAATGGAGACATGGTGAGGGAAGATTGGACCAAGGCAAGAATGAAGCACAGGAGGACAAACATCAAATCCTATAGTTCTGTCTCAGATGCACGGAACTTCAGTTTCAAAGGGCTTGGATGACCCTATCCCTGCAACTTCTCAATACATCTCTCTCTCTCTCTTTGGTTATTTCCATCCACTATATGCAGCTGGGTCTCCACAGAAGATGTCTCATAGCTTAGGTATCTCAACATCTTGTGGTCTCAAAATGAAACCCAGGCTGTTGTGGAATATTATGCTAAGATGTGTTGTATTTGTTTATACTGTGGAACATTTGTTGTAATGATGCAAAGATGTGTTGCGTTCTTTTATGTTGCATTTGTTTATTAACTCTGTAAAGCTGCGATACTATGCCTGTCTGAAATATTTGACTGGTCTAATAAAGAGCTGAATGGCCAATAGCTTGGCAGGAGAGGATAGTCAGGGCTGGCAGAGAGAATAAATGGGAGGAGAAATATGGGAGGAAAAAAGGAATGAAGAGAAAGAAAAGAAGAGGACATCAGGGGCTAGCCACCCAGCTACTCCGCAAGCCAGGCAGTAAGAAGTAAAGAAAGATGTACAGACTAGAGAAAGATAAAAGCCCAGATGTAGTTGGAGAGCTTCTCTCCAGCCCCCGACAAGCCCTGCTAGTCCAACAACCCACTTATAAAATAAACACACAGACATTTATATTATTTAAACTGCTTGGCCATTAGCTCAGGCCTATTATTGTCTAGCTCTTACTCTTATATTTAGCCCATTTCTATTACTCTATACTTTGCCACGTGGCTTATGGCTTACCAGTACCTTACATCTTTCTTGTCATGGTGGCAGCTGGTGGTGTCTCCCTCCCCCAGCCTTTACTTCCCAGAATTCTCCTCCTCCTTGTCCTGTCTACCCTATCCTTCCTGGCCAATCAGCACTTTATTTATTTTAACCAATCAGAGCAACACATTTGACATACAGAACATCCCACAGCACCCAGAGGCAAAAGGTAGATGGGATAATTTAAGTTAAGCAAAACTGGCTAGAAACAAGCCATGCTAAGACTGGGCATTTATCAAAAAGAATAAGCCTCCATCTGAGTAATTTATGTGGGAGATGGATGGCAGGTGCACAAAAGAGTAAAGAGTTTAAAAACAACAACAACCATCCTCACAGCTTCATGCAATGACCTCTCACAGTCTCTTACCTAGGTTTCTGACTCTGCTAAACATTGATGCCTGCAACAATGCCTGTAACAGTAAGACTAAGAATCCATGACCTTAATTTTTGATTTTTTTTCTTGTTTCCAGGACCAGCACATGATAGGTGATTCTGCAAAATTTGACTTAATTGGGATAGACACTAACATACTTGGACCACAGGTGCAGCAGGTTTTGTATGAAGTTGCATCCTGGGACTAGAAATCACTTTGCTTACTCCTTCCATAATTAAAGGTTTAGCTGGATATGGTCTTACCCTTAGGGTACCTTACTAGGATTCCATTCCAGAGCAAGGGCCTTCTTTATAATGGTGATAAACTCCTTGAAAATTCCTGCTTGTTTCAGCACTTGACTGCTATCTGAAACTACCTTTTCATTTTCATTTATTTCTGCCCAACTTGTTGGTTTATTTTTTTTTAACTGTAGGCCTGATCAGTAATAACCAACCACCAACCAAGATTCAATGTTCTATTTAGGATTAAGACAAACTGGTACACACGTTGACATAATGTGACTTTTGTACTTAACACAAATCCACAACAATGAAGAACGTGTACAATATTTGTGAAAGAATAAGAGAATAGAGAGAAAAAGCCAAGAACAAAAGCAAAAACACATGATCAAGATTTCATCAAAAGACTTATGGAAACCCAACCAGGAAAAATGTGAACTTGAACAAAGTTACCTGTGACTGTACATCTATAGAAACTACATGAGAACAGACTGCACAACTCACAAAAGTAACTCAAAGTGACCCCTAAACTGAATATTTCTTTCTGATGCTCCAACTACTACTGATCACTCTTCCAAACAGAGAGCCCACATGCTCTAGAGCTAACTGGAAATGAAGGCGATCAGAAAGACTGACTATGCCTATCCATCCCCTCAGTCCACCTAGTGGTTTTAGGGAAACCCAGTCTGACTGACAACCACACACAAAACAATGTTGAAGAATAATGTCTGCTTCCTGCCACATGGATTATGGCACACGATGTGGAATCTGCCTTATCCACCTGCCCAACACCTTGGACACCCAAGGAACCTCTGCAGCTCAGAAATTCCTTTTGTTCCCTGGAATTGAATATCTCTGAAGCTTGCCATTGTGGCTGATGATAGAGGAAAGTTAAAAGCATTCTAATCAAGAATATCTGAAAGATGACCCCCATTACCTCCTTTCTGCTACTTTCTAAACTATTTGTAAAACTTACCAAACTGTGAAACATAATGTTAAGAATTTCTACAAACCATATCTTCATTTTTCCAATCTGCCTTCCCACTGCATACCAAAAGCAATGTGTTGACACAGGACAGTGAGAATATACACACATCTCCCATAGCCAAGCCTGCAGAGCCTCCCCATTCCTAAGGAATGCACACAAAGGGAGGCTTAGAGGAGAAGGGCCACTGCCTGGGTCAACCCATCGATCAACAGAACCAGACTGCCTCATGGTCCATCCAACTCTCAGAAGATGACAGACAGCTCAGCAAACAAGCTCCAACTGAGTGCAAGGCTATGTGCCCCCACTCACCCTGGCATGGCTTAGTCTCCCACACTGCTTCCTATAGTTACATTAGAGGAAAATGCTAGAAAAACCCCAGTCTGCCTCCCACTGGTGTTCCTGATTGCTAGGCTTGCTCAGAGTCCCTAAATAGTATTACACACCTGGGCCTCGGGACAGTGGGGACTCTCCTACTAGATGAGCAGAGATCAAATGGCTAAGGCAGCACAGGCCTTCCCAGCTCTGCCCTTCTACCCTAGCGGCAGACAGGCCTCTAGACCGGGATTTCTGTATTGTAGTTGAACTTCTTCCAATCTCTCCGAGCACTTCCAGTTCTTCTCCCAAGATATGGTGTCCCTTGTGTGTATATTCCATTCCACTGTCACTGACTAGTACAGCTCACCCTTTGCTTCTTAGCTCAGAAGACCTGCAGCCAAACATAGGTCATATTCAAACGGTAACTGTTATGGTGATATTTTATTTGTGCTGAAATGTTATTTTATTTGTATGTTAATAAATAAAGTTATGGGGGAGTCAGAGCTAATAGCAAGCCATTTAGCAGAAATCTGGCACACGCCCTTAACCATATGACAAAGTCTGTGTGTTCAAGGATATAGCCAGCATGGTGACACATGCCTTTAATCCCAGTAACAACCATAGAGACCTTGAGGTCTGTATAGACAAGCAGTGAGGAAGAAGTCATGTGGTTGGGTTTAGAACCAATGAGAAAGCAGAACAAAAAGTCAGTAAAAAAATACAGACATACAGGAAGTAGGTCTCTCTTCTCAGGGGAAGGACGGCAGCGATTGGTAAGCTACAGGCTATTCACTAGTGCTCTGACCTCTTAGACTTTGAACTCTTTATTCGGCTCTGTGTTTCTTATTTAATAAGACTATTTAGAATTACATGTACAAACCGTTGTTAAAGCACAAAGAGGCCATTAATTAGAAAACAATGAAGTGTCTATGGAAGGCTTAGAGGCAGAAAAGCGATAATGGAAATGATGTAATTATAATCCCCAAAAATTATTTCAAAAAGTCAAACTAGGCTTTATGGGCATGTGTGCTCCAGAGACTAGGGATTTGTGTTGCAGCACACCAAGTAGCAGTCACACATTTTCTCTCGGGCTGCACATCTTAATCCTGCAAAATAACAGGTCTTTTAGGAAGGGCCACATCATTGTATCCAGGTCTATTTTGCTTGAATTAGTATAACTACTGTAATTTGGTTTCAAGGTGAGCTCAGTGTTTTATCCAGATTCTTGATTCCCTTGTCTGTGGACTCAAGAAATGGCCAGTCAGGACATGTATTGATCATCTAAAATTGATTACCTCACTACTTATTTCTAATGTGAGCTACAGTCAAAGGAGGAGAGCTTTCATGCTCCTTCTTGTCCATCCCTTTCTTTTCTGACTAACCTGCTTTCCAGTTGGTCAATGAACTCAATTCTTACACAGGTCTCTCTTCATTTGCAAGTTTGCAATAAAGTCCAGAGAATTTAGAGGACACCCAATAACTGGTCTATTTTTCCTTCTCACTCAACAGTTAAGGCCCAGCCCTGAAGTAGTTCAAGGACTATCTTTCACTGGGCAGCAGGAGTAGGACTAGGTATTCAAAGCAAGGCTCAACTACATTGTGTGAGGCAACCCTAAGCTACAGGAGACATTGCTCTTAACAGAAATAGATAAGCTACAGCACTTGAGAAAAGTGGACAGAAACTCTTAATGACCTGGAAACAATGGGGAATAGGAACAAACAAGATATAGAACAGTGAATCATTTAAAGAAAAACATACTTGAAAGTTTTTCTTGAAAGCATTCATTCCTTTAACACAGGAATTGAGGCATGTACCATCTACCTTAGAGAGCTTTTCTTTATCATGAATTGGATCATGTAAGAGAAAGCAAGCATGGAGGCCTGAAGTCAGAGAAATCAACCCTTTTAGGCTGGTGCTATCATTTGGGAAGATTTAGGAAATGCTGCTGTTTTGGAGATGTGGGGTGGGGGGAAAGTTTGAGAATTTACAGCCAATCATCATCTCCAGTTCCCAGTCTTTGCTTCACACTGCAGGTTAAAGATGTGAGTCCTTAGCCTTCTCCTTTAGCTACCATGTCTGACACCTGTTGCCATGTCACTTTCATGTTGGTCCTGTAGTCCTCTGGAACCAGGAGCCAAATTATATATCAATACATTATATAAATACAACGGAACAGAATGTAATGCAAATTCATAAAGTTTTACACCTGAATTAGTTGTTTCCTGTAACTGAAGAGAATCATGAAATCTAAAAAGGTTACATTATTGTTTAACTCAACACTGTATGTGAGATAGTTCTGGAGGGAAAGTTACCCTGACTGTCAGAAATCAGGCTCTATCTACAGCTGTGAAAGGTCTCCTGGATGCCCACAGCTTGAGGAGAAATAAACCCTGAGTGTGTGTGGGGGCGGGGGGAGTCAGGCTACACCTGAAGCTGTGTTCCCACTCGGGACGGTCTCCCCGCAGGTTGTGGCAATCTTCCTGTCTCTAAGAGAGAGCCATTACAGCTCTGCTTCCCTCGACTTTGCGCGATTCTTCTAATACTGTCCCAGCAGAGGTGTGCATTGCTTCTCTGCTCAGTTCCATTAGGGAGTTTCCCGGCAGAGGCATCTGTTTCTTCTCAGCTCTGGCCCAAATTGACACTTCTGGGCTTCACACAACTAAGGGGATTCTACTGCTTCTCTGCTGGGCTCTACTAGGGAGTTTCCCAGTAGAGACTATGCTCCATGATGGCAAAAGGTCTCACACAAAACTGATTCAAGATATTTATTGGGGAGGGAGGAATCCGGAGAGTGGAAAAGGGCAGCTGCCAACTGACCAGGCACATGGCTATAGGGCTTCTTAGGGGTGGAATTTTTCCACTGAACAGATTTCCAGGGTGGGAATTGGTCTCAAACTCTGAGCTCAAACAATCTTAGAGATTGGCTGGATTTCATGTTAGGGTTGGTTGACTTTCCTGCTCAAGGATTGGTTAGTTTCATGCTACTCATATGTTTTTCTTTGGCTCTGGTTTCAGGACCAAAGTGTGTGTTCTTCACTGGTTCTGGTTTCAGTGTCAGAGTCTGTTTCTTTCACTGGCCCTTTTACCCTACACATATGGCTTCATAAATTCACAAACTTATTTTTTCCATGAGTTTGCAGGTGCAGACAATATTAAAATGGACATCATAAAGCTTGAACAGATTGTTGACACTGTAAATTTTTTTCTACAGAATAACATTGTATAACTGAATGTAAATGTGTTTACTAAACATCTAAACAAATACTTTGCATTAAGTAGAACTGGAGAGATAGCTCAGAGGTTAAGAGCAAGGGCTGTTGTTCTAGAGGTTCTGAGTTCAATGCCCAGCAACCACATGGTGGCTCACAACCATCTATAATGAGACCTGGTGCCCTCTTCTGTCCATGCAGGCACAGCACTGTATATGTAATAAATAAATAAATCTTAAAATAAAATTTTTAAAAAAAGAATTCCCCAGTATTTTTTTTCAGGTCCCCAAATACTATTGTACTATGCAAAAGCTTTAATGAATTGATTGCACACAAAAAGTTTATTACTATATAAAATACAAACTTTACAACACTGACTATATTGATCGGGTTTCTTTGCAGTATGGTTTTTTCAAATGTTTTCGAAGACTACTAGCATATACAAAGACTTTACCACACTGATTACATTCATAGGGTTTCTCTCCAGTATGGGTTATTCTATGTGCTTGCAAACTTCTCTGGGTAGAGAAGGTTTTACTACATTGATTACATTCATAAGGTTTCTCTCCAGTGTGTGTTCTTTCGTGTAATCGGAGTTTATTGTGAAATGCAAAAGCTTTACCACACTGATTACATTCATACGGTTTCTCTCCAGTATGTGTTTTTCTATGTCCTCGGAGACTACTATGCAATGCAAAGGCTTTACCACATTGATTACATTCATAAGGTTTCTCTTCAGTATGGGTTCTTCTATGTAATTGGAGACTACTCTGTGTAGAGAAGGTTTTACCACATTGATTACATTCATAGGGTTTCTCTCCAGTATGGGTTCTTATATGTAATTTGAGAATTTTCTGTGTAGAGAATGCTCTACCACACAGATTACAGTTATAGGGTTTCTCTCCAGTATGTGTTCTTTTATGAATTTGAAGACCACACTGTTGTACAAAGGCTTTACCACACTGATTACATTGATAAGGTTTTTCTCCAGTGTGTGTCTTTTTATGCATGTGGAAGTTACTGGGAAATGCAAAGGCTTTACCACAAAGATTACATTCATAAGGTTTCTCTCCAGTATGTGTTCTTTTATGCATTTGAAGATAACCCTGTTGTGTAAAGGCTTTACCACATTGATTACATTCATAGGGCTTCTCTCCAGTATGGGTTCTTCTATGTAATTGGAGATTTTTCTTTGTAGCTAATGCTTTACCACATTGATTACAGTGATAGGGTTTCTCTCCAGTATGTGTTCTTTCATGCATTTGAAGATACTCTTTTTGTCCAAAGGCTTTACCACACTGATTACATTCATAGGGTTTCTCTCCAGTATGTGTTTTTTTATGCCTTTGAAGATGACGCTTTTGTCCAAAGGCTTTACAACATTCATTACATTCATAGGGTTTCTCTCCAGTATGTGTTGTTTTATGTCTTTGAAGACTACTGGAACATACAAAGGCTTTTCCACACTGATTGCATTCATAGGGTTTCTCTCCAGTATGTGCTCTTCCATGCCTTTGAAGATGACTGTCATATGCAAAGACTTTAACACATTGAGTATATACAGAAGGTTCCTCTCCAGTATGGCTTCTTTCATGCCTGCAAGGAGAATTAGCAAATGTAAAAGCTTTACCACATTCAATACACTATTGAATCTTTACATCTGTATGAACAGAGTTTGCAGTTTGGTCCAATTGTAAAAAGGAATCCCACTTAAGGTTTTTATCACAGTGTTTGCACTCATGTTGTTCCCCAGCATGAATGGTTGTTTTGCATCTTTGAAGATACTTGTGATGGTTAGATCCTTTTTTACAAGGTTCACATTTACAGAATCTTTTTTCTTTCTCCTTTTTTTTTTTTTTTTTTGAGCTGAGGATCGAACCCAGGGCCTTGTGCATGCTAGGCAAGCACTCTACCACTAAGCTAAATCCCCAACCCAGAATCTTTTTTCTATATGAGATTTTTTTTTACTGATTTCAAGAAAACTTGAAAACCTCAGAGCTTTACAATGAATGTTTCTTCATAAATTTTTCTGTAACTGTGAATCAAACTACATTTGCTAAGTGAACTAGGACAAAGAGAAGCATTTACACAGTCCTAGTACTCATAGGGCTTTGATACAGTGTGAGTTTGTTGATGTATTAACAATGAACCTAGGAAACCAATTACTTGTATACCTGAATCAAATTCAACAAGTATACTCAACATGGATACCCCTACATATCTTCTAATTGTCCTCAGAGAGAAGTATGTTATGTCTTTCCTTATCCCTATGCTCATATGGCTTGTATCCAGAGTGTCATAAGATATACCTAGTAAAGGAAGAATCACAAATAAAAAGGTTTCCACATTGTATTTACGCAGTTCTACTTTCTGTTCCTCAGACATTTGATATAAGAATTAAGGTTTCTCCCCCACAACTGCCCCTTGACTCTTGACTCTAACTGCCCCCTCACTAAACTGAGCAGTCACAACAAGTATATGTGTAAAGCTTCCTTTACTATGGGCTATAAGCTTATTGGGGGTTGGCAATATACTTATGACCTCTTCAATGTGCATCCATTTTATAATATGAGTAGTATGAAATAAATGGATTGACAATATCTCATGGTGCTAGTATTCAAATGGTGATATCTGTTAAGACATTGTTTCCTTGTCTTTTTTCTTAAAAGACTGCCTTCCAGATGAAATTCACCTACCTAAAATTGAGGAATATGGTTTTATGAGAAGTTAATAATCATCAATGCACTTTAAGCTGTGCTTATGTACACTGTTGCTTTCGTTTAAAACTGTCAGGACACATTACAGTTTCTTCAGAGGCACATTTGTATCGGCTTGCACATGTAAATTACCTTTCATGTCTTCTAGAATTTTGATGGTGTTTTTCAATATTATGGTCTTCCCAACTGTATCCTAAAATACAGTACCAGAAAATGTATGGTATATTATTGAAAATTGGACAAAATTTAACTTAATATCAGTGAACCTCAGAACCATTCCTGAATTACTCACCTCATTCTTCTTTCTCAATAAAACTACAGAAGAACATCACTAACCAAGGAACGGTTCTCCCCTTATTTTAAACATGAAGGAAGATTTAGTCTTACCTATAGCTGTGAGGTTACTGTATGTCTCCAGCATCACATCTCTGTAGAGAGACTTCTGGGATGGATCCAGCAAGGTCCACTCTTCCCAAGTGAAGTCAACATGCACATCATCATAGGTCACTGTATTCTAAAATATCCCATACATGTGTACAACAGACAGCATGATATGGACAACATCATAAATGTATACATCTTTGGCAGTATAGCCATATGATTCTGGTGCTACTCATACTTATTTCCTGACATAGACATTATAATGTAATTTCCAAGTCACTTTAGATGGCATATCACCTTGCAAGAGAAATGTCTATTAACACACATGGAGAGACAAGTAAAAAGATGAACAGTACAGAGTACACATGAGAGAAATTGTATGAACAATTACTAACTACATAAAAGAAAAGTAAGATGGACAAGCTGAGTGTATTGGCTCATGCCTTTAACCCCAGCACTCAAAGGGCAGAGGCAGGTATATTTGCCTCAGACTTAAATGCCAGCCTAGTCTATGCAATTGATTCCAGGACAGTCAGAAATAAATATTAAGATACTCACTCCCATGCTAAAATCAGTCAAACAAAGAAGATAGAAAGAATTGCCAGGTGGTGGTGGCACATGCCTTTAATCCCAGCACTCAGGAGGAAGAGGCAGGCAGATGTCTGTGAGTTCGAGCCAGCCTGGGCTACAAAGCTAGTCAAGGACAGGCTCCAAAGCTACTGAGAAACCCTGTCTCGAAAAACAAAACAAAACAAAACAAAAACAAAACAAAAAACAAAAAGAAAAATAAGATGGACAAGCTGAGTTGAGTGTATGGTGTATTGGCTCATGTCTTTAACCCCAGCACTCGAAGGGCAGAGGCAGGTATATTTGCCTCAGACCTAAATGCCTGCCCAGTCTATGCAATCGATTCCAGGACAGGCAGAAATAAATATTAAGATACTCACTCCCATGCTAAAATCAGTCAAACAAAGAAGATAGTTAGAATTGCCAGGTGGTGGTGCACGCCTTTAAACCCAGCACTCGTGAGGCAGAGGTAGGTGGATCTCTCTGAGTTTGAGGCCAGCCTAGTCTACAGAGTGAGTTCCAGAATAGCCAGGACTGTTTCTCTACAGAGAAACCCTGAGTTGAAATAAACCAAATTAAAAAAAAAAAAAAAAAAAACTCAGTGGTTTTTACTAAATTCCTATAGAGTTATGCATTCACTCCACTTCTATACTCAGATTCCAGAAACCTGAAGTGCCCCAATTTAAACTCTAACATCTAAAAATTTTACTGAAAGACACTGCATGTTTAAACAGTTTTAACTGGACAGATGAAAACATTAGCAATATAAATGTTGATCATAAATAATCAACACAGGGCTAGAGATGGCTCAGTAGTAAAAAGCTCGTGCTGGTCTTATAAGTAGGTGTGCTCAATTGCCAGTACTTATATGGAAAATCACAACTACCCATTACTCCAAGTTCAGGGTTTCTCAGACCATCTTTTGATCACTATGAGGACTAGGTAACCATGTGGCACATAACCATGCATACAGGTAAAACACTCACATTCATTTAAAAATATCAAAATAAACACAACAGGCAGGAAGAAGTTCCTGTACCTGCATGACGTCCTAGATGTACCTAATACCTCAGATGAGTGTACACTACATCATGTTGAGAGCTGAAGCTAATTAAGACAAAGAGACGATAATAATATATGAGAAGATTTTAAAAATAAAAAAACCAATATATTAACCATATCAATCACTTAAGCATCAAAAACACAAACATTAAGATGGTAACAATTGGAAAACATAGATATGTCAAGAAATAAGGAGAAGCAAGCCTCTAAGATCAAAAAGAGAAAACTAAAAATTTCACTCCTAAGAAAGTTCCCAAAACCAACAAAAACTCAAGGAACTCATAACATAAGCAATTTTCTGAATATAAAAGTGGTAAAGTCCAACATTTCCCAGAAAATCAACAATACAATTAGGTTACAATTAAAAAATCAACAACATGGATGGGGTGCCACTGGCAAAACAAGACACAAAGACCAACAAATATATATTATGGTCCCTTAAATAAGAACAACAAGATTCTAATCAAAATCAAAATCCAAAAAAATCACTTGCCATCACTCATGCTGTACACACTCTGGTTCTCTTCTTTACCAATAACAGAAAAGGTGTTGGGTAAAGAGGGTGTTCCACAAAAATTGGAGAGATTCACTTGAAGCATTCTGATGTTTTAACTTTAAAGAAAATGGTTTTGACTACTTAAAAAAAGGATCTCATTCTCTTATAGGAAAGAGAAGGAAGTCTGTTAGGATCACTTAGATACCACTTTGTTTCCTATGACTGATGATTGCCTGTAAGTCTGCATCAGAGTAAGGAAATGAAAACTTTTTTAAATAAAATGTAAGATAACAGATTTTTGAAGAATCAGTGTATGATCTGTATTACATATCTAAGACAACTTGTTTTGCTCTAATTGCTTTTAAGTCACAGCACTTTTGAAAACAGGTTTATTGCTATTTTTTGCATGTTTGTGCATGAGAGAATGTCTTCCATATGTATACAGGTGACACACAAAAAAAAGAGGCTGTTAGATCCCTTGGATCTGAACGCGTAGATAGTTATAAGCCTCCAAACTTGAGTATTGGTATCTGAACTCAGGTCATCCCCAAAAAGAATATGTGCTGAGCCACCTGCCAAGACCCACAATACCTTTTATCCAATAAACCAAAGATCTGTCACAAATTAACAACAGTAAGAACACCAAAACCTAACTAAATAAAGAAGTAAAGAAATGATCCTTGGGAACATGATGATTCAAAATTATATTGTTGTGTATGGTAAATCTGTAGAACAAATAGAAACCAATGACAATGCCCAACAATTTAAAACAGGAAAACTGATTCCAAAACTACATGCAGAGTGGAAACACTCAGAATGTTCAATGGGATTATTTAAAAAAAAAAAATAGTACACAGATAGACATAATATGACTTCTATACTTACCACAAAGATACAACAATCAGGAATGTGTATAATATTTGTGAAAGAATAAGGAGAATGGAGAGAAAAAGCTAAGAACAAAATAGGAAAATATAGTCAACTTTTAATAAAATATCTAAAGGAAACTTAGTCAGGAAAAGTGTGATCATGAACAATGTTACCCAGCTACCTATGATTCAATGTGCATAGAAAATTAAATAAACACAGACTTCACAACTTTCAAAAATTAACTCAAAGTGACCCTTAAACTGTTGTTTCTGACCCTCCAGCTACTGATAATTCTTCCAAAGACAGTAGCCTCATGCTCTAGAGCTCTCTCTGCAAATGGAGGTGATCTCCTGCTATGGCTCTGCAGCCCCTTACGCCCCCTTGTGGTTTCAGCTAAACCCAGTCCCAGTGATGCCAAATCCCAATACAACATAGAAGAACAATTTATAATCTGCTTCCTGCCACATCCATTATGGCACAAGATGTGGATTCTGCCCTATCTACCTGCCCAACACCATGCACAACTCAGAAATCTCTGCAGATCAGAAACTCCTTTAGTCCCTTATAACTTTATTGAATCACAACATTGTGGCTGATGGTAGCAGAAAGTGAGAAGCATTCTAATCATGTATTGCTGAAAGATGATCCACATCACAACATTTCTAACAGTTTCTGAACTATTTGTAACATTTATAACACAAACCTGAAAGAGGAATGCCATATTCAAGACTTCTAAAAGCCAGACGATCAGTTTACAATCTGTCTTCCCATTAAACACCAAAAACAGTGCACTTCTGTGCACACTAGACAATGATATTACCCGAATTATATCCTTCCATGCCAGGGCTGCAGTCTCCTCCTCCCCAGGAATCTCAGACACAGGAAGGCTCAGAGGACAAAGGCCACTGCCCAGGTTACCACATGGACCAACAGAACCACAGTCTTGCTCATGGTCCATCCAAAACCCAGCAGAAATGACAGCACAGCAGACCTGCTGTGACTATCCCACACTCACCATGGCATGGCTTGTGGTCTTCCTGGCAACTCCTTACAGAGGAAGCAGAGGAGAATCCCAAAAAGTACCTGGAAGCCACCTGCTGCTGGTACTTCTGATTGAGAAGACTCTCCATTGGCTAAGGGCCACCCAGCTGGGCCTCATAATATTAACAGCTTCCCTACTGGGTGATCTTAGATCAAATGACTCAGACAGCACCCTCTCTGCCCTTCCAGCCCAGCAGCCAGGGCCCTAGTCTAGAAAGTTTGTATTTTAGTAGACATTCTTCCACTCTCCAGAGCACCTCCTGTTCCTCATCCAAAGCACAGGGTCCTTTGCGTGCATATTCCATTACACACTCAATGTCTAGTACAACCAACCTATTGCCTCATAGCTGGGAAACATTGAAGCCAAACACAGGTCACATTCACACAGTACATGTTTTACTGTGTAACTGCTGTTAAAGAAAAACAGGCTATGAATTAGAAAACAATGAGGGGTCATGGTAGGGCTTGTTGGCAGGAAAGAGAGTGTGGATATGATGTAGTGATAATCTCAAAAAATTAGTTGGAAAGCTGAAACAGGCTTTGTGCACATGCTCCAGACACTAGGGATTTGTTTTAGAGCACATCAAAGATTTCTCACACCTCTTGTCTCAGGATGAATATCTTAAACTAGAAAATTAACAGTCCTGTTAGGCAGGGCCACAACATTTTACACAGATCTTCTATTTTGGTTGAACTATAACTATAGCCATTTGCTTTCATGATAAGGTCAGTCCTTTATGCAGATTCTAGATTGCCCTGGTCTGCGGAACCCAAGAAATGGCCAATCAGACATTATGGAGTATCTAGAATCGATGACTTAATTCCACATTGCTCATCTCAACTACTGTTGAAGAAGGAAAGCTCTTGACTACTGTTGAAGAAGGAAAGCTCTCAACTGTGTCCTGTCTCTCCCTTTCTGCACTGTGACTCTACCAACTTCAAGGCTGGTTTATGAACTCAGTTCTTGCACAGGTCCCACTTCGTTTATGAGTCCCCTCTAAAAGCCAGAGATATGGGAGGTCACTCATTAACTAGTCTATTTTTCCTTCTCACTGCAGTCAAGGCCCAGAATGGAAGGAGCTGTGACACTGTCTTCCCAGCACTGGGCAGCAGAGGCAGGATTAGGTGTTCAAAGCAATTCTCAATAACATAGCATGAGGCAAGCCTGGGCTAGATAGGAGACATTGCTCTACACAGAAATAAATAATCATCAGCCCTTGAAAAAAAGGGATGAAATTAAACTTTAGGCCTTGAAACAGTGGGGAACAGAAATCAATAGAGAATAAGAGCAGTAATGTACTTGAAGAAAATATTTTAAAAATTTTAACATTTAACATTAAAACATTAAGAGATATATAAAATGATAAAAATAATGTATTTTTATGATTAAAAAACCCTTAACTATATTGACTTTGAAGAAGAGTAGGCCTTCTCCTAGTAGAGGGAATATCATTAATAATTGATAGATTGGTCCTGTCCATATGCACATGTTGGCTGCTGAGATCTGTTGTCTGACACACAGTTACAGTCAATGGCCTGTTTCTCAAACCTCTGAGCTGACATAATTGTGTCTAGCAGAACTGACTATATCTGCATAGGAGAGTTGCCTAATTGCAAATTCAATATTCATTGGCTCAAGATAACCTTCCCAAACTGTACACCTACACAGTCTGGTCTGTGTTCATTCACATGAGATGGATTAAAAATCATGCTGGGATTTAACAAAATCACTCCCACTCCACAATCAGGTCCTTTTTCATAATGGTGACTGCAGCAGCTGATTGCCTAACCTGTTTCCCCTGAGGTGTACCCAAGAACCTATTCCTCCTATTTGGTCTGAAGACAGAAGCAATGTTCCACATGTGGATCCTTCTCCTGTGACTGCATTGGATGGTCCACTACATGACTCAAATGGATAATTTTAAAACTCTGGGCAGGTACAGTCATTTCATTTAAGACAGCAAGGTCATTGCCCTGGAAATCAACAGACTGGAATCAAGGCCACCTGAGTCAACATAAGAGAGCTTGTCTCAGAAACACTTTTCCAACAGGATGGAAATGCAGCTGTTGTAGAATTAACATGCCTTCCTAAGAGCAAATCACTCCACATACTTAGGAGAATAATAAAGAAAAATCTCTTTAACGATAGTATGCCTCCATCTCTGGCTAATGCTCAAAGAGGAAACAGCCTAGACATATACTGCACTCCACATACGCTGTCATCCTCAAGTGTCTTTTAGGTTCATGTTCAACTTTGAACAATCTAAACAGAGACAGGCAACTTGTAAAAGTCTAGCTCCTTAGACAGATGGGGGAGTTACACGGCAAAGATGTTCCCAGAATTATTTCTTAAGTACACCAGTGACTTGAAACAGCAGAACCTTCTTCAGTGACAGTGTCCTGAGGTGGAGGTGCCAGGGAAGAGAAAGAGGAAAAATAGAAGGTAGACAGATAAAAGTTGTGGTGGGGCGGTCCTGCACAAGCTATGTCTTTGTGTTTTTTGTTTTGTTTTTGTTTGTTTGTTTTTTGTTTTGTTTTGTTTTTTTCCAGAGCTGAGTACCGAACCCAGGGACTTACACTTGCTAGGCAAGCGCTCTACCACTGAGCTAAATCCCCAACCCCACAAGCTATGTCTTATGCCAAGTAAGCTTCTTTAGAAGAATAGTATCATTCTGTATCCTGCTTCCAGAAGGGAAATGGAAGGCAAAGGGGAAACATCTATGAAGTCAGCAGAAACTATAATAAATACAATGGGTCAAACTCAGGGAAAGGCTAATCAGACAATGCTGCATAAGGGGAACACAGGGAATCTCAAGAACATTACTGACTAAGCCCACAGTTGTCTTGGGGCTGATAACCATAGCTCCATGTAGATAAAAGGAAGTGTTGGGCTCTCAGGATCTGAAGCAATGCCTCCACAAAGGTCATGGGCCCACACCATTACCAGCTCTTCCAAGCACATCCCTGGTTTTAGAGAAGCAGCTCTGTTTTACTGTGAATGTATCAGGATCCTAGGGAAAGCTCTCAAGGCCTTGGCCCCAGGCCATAACTAGCTCTCCCAAGAATGTTTCTCCTCTCTACCTGAATGCCTAAAGGAAAGCCTTGCTTGATCAGATAAATAACAGTGCTTTATATTTCAAATAGTTGCCACCTGGTGTCCAATCTCACATCTGGCAGAACTATGCTTATCTCTGGAAGAAAACTGGAACTTTATGACACACCATTCCTTAAGGTTGGCTGAGACTCTGTAATGCCTCCTTGAGCAGCTTGTTAGAGGACTGTTCTTTTTTTTTTTTTTTTGGTTTTTTTGAGACAGGGTTTCTCTGTGTAACTTTGCGCATTTTCCTGGAACTCACTTGGGAGCCCAGGGTGAACTCGAACTCATAGAGATCAGCCTGGCTCTGCCTCCCCGAGTCCTGGGATTAAAGGCGTGCACCAGCACCGCCTGGTTGAGGACTGTACTTTGATACAGGCATGGGCCCAAGTGGTTGTGCTTTGGAGCCATCTATCCTGGTGAACAAATGTGTATCCTACCATCTTAATCTCTAACTAGCCTGGTTAGCATACTACTTATCTTTGGGGTGTTTCAGAGGCAGTCCTCCCTCAGCAAAATTCTACTTTGAGTAATTACGACCTCCTAAACTTTGGTAAATGCTTTATATCACCAATTAATTCTACTCGTCTACATGACAGCTTACTACTGCAGTGCTACCCGACACTTGAGATGCCTTTTATGACTTCTGCAATAACAACTAACTAGAAATCGATCTTACACATAAAGGGGAAAATGCAAAGTGCTGAATGTCTAGGAGCTACTGGAAAACCTATGCCTCATTGAGTTTGGCAACCTGCTTTCCAGGAATGTACCAAAAGCATGTTGAAGTTGACTACAATGATCTTTCTACACACAGCTCCAGCACGCAGAGCAAAGTTATTCAGGCCTGCCTCTGGGACCAGGGTGTTGTAAGAACCTCATGGGAACTCACAGGACAGAGAATGCGGCTGCAGGTTTCCACCCAGACCGCCAAACCGGCTTCCGCAACCTCCGCATCTGCTCCTCCCCCATCTGGAGACAGCAGTATCCAGCTCACCAGGTCACAGTTTCCCATGCTGTCTGCTCAGCTCCCCACAGCAGCACTCCCAGCACGGCACACAACACCAATCCCGCCAGCTCCTCTTCAAAGCAAAGCCTGAAGCCGGGTCCCGGAAGCGCCCAGCACCACTTATGACTGGCAGGTCGCCTGGAGGGCCTGATTGGCTAGTGAATTCTGAGTGACCAGAGCACCTCCCATAGGGTTACCCTGTGCTTAAAGACACAGTACCATGATGCCTTACCCTCCCTTCCACCTCAGAAAAATACCTTTTCTAAATCAGCAGACATATGCATTTCAGTAGCACTTGCTCCTGTTTGTAATAGCAGACCCTGCCATCTTCCTGCTCTCCACCGGCACTTCCCCTTCTTCCTCCTGGACACAATGTGACTAGCTAGATTGTACAGCCCTCTATACTATGTGGGTGGAGTGACTCCCTATCACACAGGTGGAAGGGACCCTGGAATATTAACGACTAAAGAGTGATTTAAGGTCAGGCAGTGGTGGCACATGCCTTTAATCCCAGCACTCAGGAGGCAGAGGCAGGCTGATCTTTGTGAGTTCCAGACCTGAGATCCAGGAGAGGTGCAAAGCTACACAGAGAAACCCTGTTTCCAAAAACCAAAAAATAAATAAATAAATAAAAATAAAATAAAAGAGTGATTTAAGGACACAAAAGGAGATGTTTATTCTGTGGCTTCACACTGGGGTTAGGTGAACTGAAGGTATTTTTTTTTTTTTAACCTGGTTGTCTCAGGGACTTCAGAGAAACAGAAAAGCAGGAACTAGATCATAAACAAGATAACCAATCTTTTTCCCATCAGAAGGCTGGATGATGGCTCCATTAATTAAGGAGTTTTATTCCTGAAATTCAGAGCAAACTGGGGCCAAATGAGTAACAATAAAAAAGAGTAGTCTTCATGTTGAATACTTAGAGAATAATGGAGCCAGGAAGAATGTCTTTATGAGCACTATTATTAACCAGCACATCTTCCTCAGTGGGCAGGTAAAAAAAAAAAAAAAGCTGCATTATTCAAGGTTCTCTAAATGAACATGACTAGTAGAATGAATCTCTGCATGTATGTATGAAAGCAAATTATTAGACTGTCTCACAAGCCGTGGCCCAGCTACTCCAACAGTGGCTGTCTATCAATGGAAATTTGAAGAATCCAGTAGTTGTTCAGTCCCTTTGACTGGCTGTCTCAGCTGATATTCAGTATACAATAAAATTACCAAAAAGTAGGTTCTAGTGCTAGTTATGAAATGAACTTGATAGCCAGAGCTAGGGCAAGCAGGCAAAGACAGAGGGTTTCCTTCTGCAATATCCTTCATGTATATCAGCTGCTTCCAAAAGGTACGGTCCAGATTAAAGGTGGATCTTATTGTTTGTTTGATTGGTTTTTTGGTGGTTTTGAGACACAGTTTATCTGTGGAGCCCTGGAACTCATTCTGTAAACCAGGCTGTCCTCAAACTGAGATAATCCAACTGCCTCTGTCCCCTGAGTGCTGTGGCTAATGGTATGCACTGCCACCAAGCAGCTAGAGGTGGATCTTATCATCTCATACGATCCAGATTAGTTTTTAATTTCAAAACCTTTAAGAAAAATTCTTTACAGAATACCCAACTCTAGGTTTTAGTTAATTCAGAGGTAGTCAGTTTTACTATCAAGAATAGCCAACACAACAGCCAAGACAGAAAAAAATTATAAAGATTTCTTACATGAAGGAGGTAAAGAGAGCACTGAGTTATTTCCAAAACAATACTTTTCCTAAACAAAGGAGGCATGTGGATTTTACTTAGGGAATCTTGACATGTTCTCATAGAGTTCTGCATATTCCCAAGCATGCTCAGTCAACAATTCCACTTCTGAGCATGATCACAATGTAAAAACAGAGACATTCAGGGACGTTCTTACCTAAAGTCATGTAAGACATACATAAATTATAGGAATGATGGAAAGCAATGCCTCTGGCAAGTTCATCTTGTTCCACAAGGTCTTAGCTGAAAATCAAGCAAATGACACTGTGAAGGTAGACTGCTTGGAGCCCATGGTGCCTGTCACTCTTGATGTTGGATCTAAAAGATAACTGTACCGATGCCACAATTCTCACAGATACAAAAGACAGAGAACACAAATAGAGAAAACTCCAGGAAAGTTCACCTAACAGCACTGTATACTCTGCTCTTAGATGAACTGTTATCCTGAGCTCTGTTAACCTCAGAACAAAGGTGCTTCTGCCTCTGAGCAGGCTGCCTCAGAAGGCCACAGCTGCTTCCATGAAAGACCAGAAGGAGTTCATTTTAACTAGCCCTGGCTGCTGTCTGTCTCAGGCCTGTGACATCACTGTAGAGAATTCCATTCTTCCCTTTTTCTAATTTCAATAAATAAAATTTAGTTATGCGGTGTTTTGCCTGCCTGCATGTGTCTGTGTACAGTGCCTACAGAGGCCAGAAGAAGTCAGGAGATGCTGGGACTGGAATTACAGCAAATGGTTAGCTACCATGTGGGTTCTGGGAATGGAACCTGGGTCCTCTGTAACAACACCCAGTGCTCACAATTGCTGAGCCATCTATGAGCCACTGTTTTTTATTTAAAATTTTTTTCCATTAATGTTTAATTAAAAGATATTATATTGGGTTGAGGATTTAGCTCAGTGGTAGAGCACTTGCCTAGCAAGTGCAAGGCCCTGGGTTAGATCCTCAGCTCAAAAAAAAAAAAAGATATTACATCACTTTCCCCTTTTATCTCTTCATTCCATCCCTTCCCAAATACCTTCCAACTTCTTCCCTGTTAAGTATGTGTTAACAAGATTGAGGAGTGCAGGAAAACAACCTGCTGTGTCCATTTGTGTTGTATACATTTTGTTGTACATATCTGGATAATGGGCTGACCACATTGTACTGGATAAACAAGGAGGTCATCCCTGGCTGAGGCTAATTCTCTGGACTGGAAGAGAATTCCACTTTTTAATGAGCATCATGTATCTGACCCTGACTAGGCTTCCTTGGACAGGAAGCATAATCAAACACAGAAAACATAGAGCAGAAAAAACTTAGCAGTTAAGAGCATGAAGATTCTTTCAGAGCATCCTGCTACCATTGTCAGTATATACAGAGGCTCACTACTATCTGTAACTCCAGTATTGGGTTCTGATACCTTCTCCTGGCCTTCCTGGCCCCCATAAAAAGAGAGGACTTGCTGGGCAGTGGTGGCGTATGCCTGTAATCCCAACAATCAGGAGGCAGAGGCAGGTGGGTCTCTGTGAGTTCGAGGCCAGCCTGGTCTACCAAGCGAGTTCCGGGACAGCCTCCAAAGCTACAGAGAAACCCTGTCTTGAAAAACCAAAAAAAAAAAAAAGAGGACTTGACCATAAAATTATTTTTCAAGCTGTGTTTGATAGTACATTCTTTTTTTTTTTTTTTTTTTTGGTTTTTCAAGATAGGGTTTCTCTGTGGAGCTTTGGAGGCTGTCCCGGAACTCGCTTGGTAGACCAGGCTGGCCTCGAACTCACAGCGACCCACCTGCCTCTGCCTCCTGATTGTTGGGATTAAAGGTGTGGGCCACCACCGCCCAGCTTTTTTTTTTTTTTTTTTAGATTTATTTATTTATTATGTGTATATTATGTATGACTACAGAAGAGGGCACCAATTCTCATTACAGATGGTTGTGAGCCATCATGTGGTTGCTGGGAATCGAACTCAGGACCTCTGGGAGAACAGTCAGTGCTCTTAACCTCAGAGCCATCTCTCCAGCCCAGTGCATTCTTTTAAACTGTGAGTTTTAAAGCCTGTGTTACATAGTCTACACACACACACACACACACACACACACACACACTATAAAAGAACAAAGGCGAATAATACACAATAAAAGGAGAATTGGATAATTGGAACAATACAATACTTCTTGATTTTTTTGTTTGTTTTTTGTTTTTTGGAGCTGAGAATCGAACCCAGGGCCTTGTGCTTGCTAGGCAAGCCCTCTACCACTGAGTTCAATCCCTAACCCTACAATATTTCTTAAAGATAATTCAAGTATCTGCCTCTGGTGCCCAAAGAATCATTTTCAAACATGATGAACACATGTTGTTAATCCCAGCCACTGGGAGAAACTGAACATTTGACAATGGTCCACCAAGTTACCATGTAACCTGAACTGCCCATCACAAGCTGGGTGTTATCAGACCCTCCAAGTCATAAAGTAGGCCATACCCAGCAGCAACTGTTATCAAATGATAGTGGTATATAAGAGATCAGGCCAAAGCAGGTCCTGAAGGCAAAAGCAAGCTCCATGAAGAAGCTGCCCAAATGCCTATGGTTTCTTCTCCTGTTACAATACCTTCTGCTGCCAAACATGTGCCTATAGCTTCATGGAGTGTTGCCTATGATTGTTTGACTGAGGAAGAGATGAAGAGAGCTGGGTTTACTGATGGTCCTGTCCACCATGCAGGCACCACCCGGAAGTGGACAGCTGCAGCATTACAGCCCCATTCTGGGACAAGCCTGGAAGATAGTGGTGAAGGGAAATCATCACAGTGGGCAGAAATTTGGGCAGTACACATGGTCATACAGTTTGTTTGGAAGCAGGAATGGCTAAATGTGCAACTATTTACTGATTGATGGACTATAGACAATGGATTGACTGGATGGTCAGGGACTTAGAAAAAGCATGTAAAATTGGTAAGAAAGACATCTGGGGATAGATTTCTCCAAATGGGCAAAGAGTGTGAAAATACTTGTATCCCATGTAAATGTTCGCCAAAGGTGACTCCAGCTGAGAAGTAGTTCAATAATCATGTAGATAGGGTGATTCTTTCTGTGGACAGTCAGCCTCTTTTCCCAACCACTCATTCATTGCCCAATGGCCCATGAACAAAGTGGCCATATTGGAAAAGATGGGGTTCTTCATGGGTTCAACAACATGGACATCCACTCACCATGGCTGACCTGGCTACAGATAATGCTGAGTACTAGATCAAGAGCAGAGACCAACACTGAGCCCGGATATGTTAGATATGTTACTTTCCCCATGGTGACCAGCCAGCAATCTAGTGGCAGGGTGACTACATTGGACCACATCCCCCATGGAAAGAACAACTTTGTCCTTACTGGAGTAGATACTGATTCTGGTTAGGGATTTGCCTTTTCTGCATGTAAAACTTCTGCCAGAACTACCATCAACAGATTTACAGAAAGTCTTATCCACTAACATGGTATTCCACACAGTACTGCTCCTGACCTGGGAATTCACCTCCCATCCAAGAAGCATGACAGTGGGTCCATAATCATGGAATCCACTGGTTTTACCATGTTCCCCAGCAACCTGAAGTAGCTGGCCCGATAGAAAAATATGTATTTAGTTAACAAGGACTCCTTCTTCTACTGCCTATTTGTTTTGTAATAATAATGTAAAATTTACATCAGTTTGAAAAAATATTGTTAGGTAGACAAGGAAGAAATATATTCAAAGATAGCTTACTTGCTTACTGTTAAATTCTGTTTTTAGGGTTAGGGATTTAGCTCAGTGGTAGAGCGTTTGCCTAAAGGCCCTATGTTGGATCCTCAGCTTAAAAAAAAAAAAAAAAAAAAAAAAAAAAGAATAAATTCTGGTTTTGATTCACTATTTTTCTAAACTGTGACAAAAATAAAGTGATAACATTGTTTAAATTAAATCATGCTTAAAACACAACAAGGGAAACACCATGGACTTTTTGTATTAGGTGTGTTGAATTTACTTTCTGAAATTTTTTTCTGTGATAGATTTTACTCATGTTAATTTTTCAAGGCTCTACTTAGTATATCATTGTGTACTTAAGAAAAAAAATTTCCTGGGCGGTGGTGGCACACGCCTTTAGTCCCAGCACTTGGGAGGCAGAGGCAGGTGGATCTCTGAGTTCGAGGCCAGCCTGGGCTACCAAGTGAATTCCAGGAAAGGCGCAAAGCTACACAGTGAAACCCTGTCTCAAAAAAACCAAAACAAAACAAAAAATAAATAAATAAAAAGAAAAGAAAAGAAAAAAAATTTGCTAGGTGGTGCATGCCTTTAATCCCAGCACTCGGGAGGCAGAGGCAGGCGGATCTTTGTGAGTTGGAGGCCAGCCTGGACTACAGAGCGAGATCCAGGAAAGGCACAAAGCTACACAGAGAAACCCTGTCTCGAAAAAAACAAAATCGGGGTTGGGAATTTAGCTCAGTGGTAGAGTGCTTGCCTAGAAATCGCAGGGCCCTGGGTGCGATCCTCAGCTCCAGAAAAAAATGAAAAAGAAAAAAATGTAAGGGTATTTTTTTTAAACATGCTGTCTTATTTACTTATTTAGTGGTTTTTTTCTTGTTTTATTTTGTTTGTTTTCCAGACAGGGTTTCTCTATGTAGCTTTGGGCTTTTCCTGGAACTTGCTCTGTAGTCCAGGCTGGCCTCAAACTCACAGAGTTCTGCCTGCCTCTGCCTCCCAAGAGTTGGGATTAAAGGCATGTGCCAACACTGCCTGGCTCAGGCTGCTTTATGTAAAGGAATAAATAGTGCTCAGATAAAATTTCTCCCCTTGAGAATTCTGGGGTTAGAATATAAAATAAGTGCTCATCAGTCCTACCTTTTCATTCTTAGGTGTTGGTTTTAGCATTCCCAAGCACATGGGTGGACATTCATTAGGTTTAGGAAATAGTAAAAAGAATGCAATCTGAACCTTTTTGGGAAGGGAAATTTTTTTGACATGGCGTCTCACAGGACACCTTAGCCTGTTTGAATCTAGTGGTCATCCTCCTGCATCAGTTTGCTAAGTACTGAGATATAAGGTGTGAACCACCAAAATGGGCATGTATGATGCTTGTTTATTGGTTTTGTTTTGAGACAGGTTCTTGCTATGTAAACTAACCTGACCTGAAACTCAAAATCCTCTTGTCTGCATATTCAATGTGTTTGGATTACAGTGTGGAACAATGTGCCCAACTGAGATCTGGCTCCTTTGTCAACCTCTGATGGGTTTCACAGCCCTCAGCCTTGAGCTGGGAAGATGCTGAGAGGGGAAAATAACTTGCTGCCCAGAAAATATGACCTCAGTTAAACCCCCTGTATCCACAGGGTTGGAAAGAGAACCAACTCCACTAAGTTGTGTTCTGACCTCCACACATGTGCTGTTTTATCCTTCTGCCCACAAACACAGACACATAGATACACATACAACACACACACACACACACACACACACACACACACACACACACACACACACGGGGGTGGGGGGGTGATCAGTGGGTAGGAGTACTAAAGAGGCAAGAATTTAACAAATCTAAACAACACCAGTAAATCTTCTCAACATTAAGACCTGGTCTCACATATCAGAAACACAAGAAAACTCTATTGTCAGAGAAGGGATATTGGAAGACCTAGGACTTTGTTAGCCTTCTTATGCAATTTAAAGATGCTCTTTCACACCAGAAGTCCCTGAGCTTTGCTTGGGTAAAGAGCTGCATCAGTGAATGATGGATTTAAAGTCCTGGTAAGATGAGAGGTGAAGGAGACAAGCTGTGTGAAGTCCAGCAGGCTTCCTAGGGTCAGGTGAAGCTTCAGCTCTTTTCTCCCACATATGCCCCGGAAAATACTTTGAACAACAGCACATCAGAAGCCCCCAGGTAGACTGGCTACCTGGGATCCTCAGCTTGCTGAGAGGCTGGCAACCTCTGGACTGATGAAGCGGTGTGTCCACCTAACTAACACGGAAGCAAGGAATTTATTGGAGGTCACATTCTTGGAGACTTAGGCAGGAAGCAGTAGTGAGGCTTGGGCAGGAAATTCTCCTGGAAACCTCTCTGTCCCCCACCATGGGTTCCTTCTACAAGAGAGGTTTGCTCACTGTACCATTCATCAAATGCACTCCCCTCCAGGGGACACTGGAAGGAGGATGTAGACAGGAGGGACCCTAGGTAAAGCCAGGATGCTGACCCTTCTCCTATGCCTACCTAAGCTAGCATTGCCCCAGCACACATCTTCCCAACCTCCTCAGTCTAGATCTCTGTGATCCTAAAAGTCCATCCTCTGCCACTCAGTGAAGATCCTTGTCACAGTCTGAAGTCAGTGCTTGGCCCATCAGGAACCCTGGGTCCTCCTGGTTTCTCTCTTGGTCCTGAAAAGGCCTAACTTAACATTAGTGCGGCCATGACAGGCTGCAGACTACAATACTGGGATGAGACCTCACCACTACAATAACCAGGAAAAGCCACAAACTGTACCCTGCTGGGAACCAATCAGAATTGAGACAAACAAGTACTAAATGCTCTAGAACATAAAGGATCGCTTACCTAATATGTGTATAGATTTCCAATTTCCTTACAGCAACGCCAGTACAATCTCTGTTTGACAAGACTTCTGTTACCTCACTCCTGCCCAATCAGGAGTTCAGCCCCCATCTGAATCTGGAATTTCCCTTACACCTCCATCCTTTACTCTTTAAAAACCCTGCCATAACTGAGCTCAGTGCTCTCCCTGATCCAACTGCTGTGTCAGAATGGACCAGAGGCCAAAGATAGAGTTTGTAATAAGGCCTATTTTCTTTTGCATATGAACTGAGATTCCTGGTGATCTATGGGGGGGGGGGGCAGAGGCAGGTGGATCTCTGTGAGTTCGAGGCCAGCCTGGTCTGCAGAGTGAGATCTAGGATAGGCACCAAAACTACATGGAGAAACCCTGTCTCAAAAAATTAAAGAAGAAGAAGAAGAAGAAGAAGAAGAAGAAGAAGAAGAAGAAGAAGAAGAAGAAGAAGAATGCATACAAAACTGGAAAACATAAAAAAAAAAAATGAATTTCCTGATATAGCCAACCTCTCAAAGTGAAAGAAACCAAGATGATGCAAACACTATAAACAGACACATAAGGGAAGAGGTCAGCTTCACTGAAGGGAGAACACCAACTGGCTGTCCTGGGCTAAACAGGCAATCCAGAAATCATACATGCAGGTAACATTATACCAATTGGGGACTGGAGAGATGGCTCAGTGGTTAAGAGCATTGGCAGATTTTCTAAAGGTCCTGAGTTCAATTCCCAGCAACCACATGGTGGCTCATAGCCACCTGTAATGGGATCTGATGCCCTCTTCTGGTGTGCAGGTATACATACAGATAGAGCACCATATACATAAAATAAATAAGTCTTAATAAATTATTTTTAAAAATTATACCAGATGGATGCAGTAACTAACACCAAACCACCACCCTGTTGTTCCTGTTGGAGGGGACAACGTTGATGGTGGTGGTGGCAGCTGAACCCTGACTACCTAAGCTCACTGGGCGCTACTCCAGTGTCCCACAGCTGGCTCCAGTGTCCCATGCTTTTGCTCTCCTCTGACTCCTCCTGCCCCTCTGGCTCCCTGAACCTTGGCTTCGGGTTTCTAATCTCAGAGCTAACTCAGGTTACCAATTCTGCCATTCCACCATGAACTCCAACAACAGACAGCGCTCCGAGTGTTACAACCAGCTCCAGAACCTGCAGCACTTCCCTCCCAGACCCCCACAACCTAACAGGATGCCACTCACAGCCAGCCACCCCTGGGCCAGTTCTCTCTGGTGTTTGTCCCTGATCTCAGCTCCCAGAAAATGTGATGCCACACATTCAGTCAGTCATAGCTCAGCCTGTGCCTGAGAAGGAGGACTATGTGTTATGCCCAGATCGCGGGGACCCCCAAAAGACCACTGTGGAGGTCGAATCCCGTAAGTAAAAGCAAGGAGCCTTTATTTTAAGGTGCAGGGCTTGGTCCTTCTGTGCGTCTAATGCAGCGGTGAGCAAAAAGCCCCGAGCCCAGGTGGCATTGGGTTTTTATCATAGCAGAGGTTGGGGTAAGGTGATTTCTAGGGTTCAAGACCTTTATTGGCTGACAATTTTATAGGGGTATCTTGGGAAGAAGGGGAAATAGGTGTGTACTAGGCTCCAGGACATCTGGTCACCTTATCTAATGGTTGGAATGTTAGCTATGTTAGGTATTTCCTCATCCCTGGGTGGATCCCTCCCTGGATGGTGGTGTCAACTGGATCTGGGTGTTGCCTGCCAGTAAGTCTGTAAAAGAAGCTACGTCTAGGCCCCTAAGCCTGTTATGGCAATTGTGTGGTCAAGCTGTTTTGGGGGCCCCTCCACACATGTAGCCACTTAATGTTTGCACAGGGCAAGGACTGAACAAGAGTGTGCTGGCCTTGTGTGTCTTCAGTGTTCACTGCACATCCAACACACTGGGAGAGGCTGATGCAACCAAGCTATCCAGTGGCTCTTTGACAGTCCTCAGCTGCCACCACTGGGCCTCAAACTCATGATCTTCCTGCCTCAACCTCCTAGGTGCTATACCCACTTACGCCTCTATGCCCTGTTTGCACACGAATTGCCAAGCCAAGAATGTTTCCTTCATTCTTCTGGAAGATTTTGGCAATAGTAAAATGAACTATTGTACAACATAAAGGCAGAAGTACTTTCCTGAGGGGTGGGGGGGAAGCTGAGTGCGGGTTGGGGATTTAGCTCAGTGGTAGAGCACTTGCCTGGCAAGCACAAGGCCCTGGGTTCGATCCTCAGCTCAAAGAAAAAACAAAAACAAAAACAAAAACAAGACAAAACAACAACTGAGTGTTCAGGTCAAGGTGGAGTGAGAAATGGAAACCGGAGTGAGGGAGAGGTGCAGACAGGTGGAGGGGACATGGACAGATTGAGACATGAGCAACATAGGAAGCCCTGTACATGTAACGGATGAGTCTCGGCTTGCAAGTCCCACCTCCTGGCAGCAAGCTTCAGGTTTGCAAGGGTCAAACAGCTTAGCCACCTGTGGCTTAGCCCTTGTCTAAGGCTTCCACTCCTTAGCCAGCCGTAGATGTAGGGCAGGGGATCTACAGATCAGGTAGTGTACTAAGGCCAAAGTATACAAAGCTTTTCCTGAAGAGTCCAAAGGCCCAGTGACACAGAACATGTTCCTGGTTCTGACTAGGAAAAACCCTAACGGGTCATGCCCAGTACAGTTTCCTACCTTTCAGTAAACAGGCCACTCCAGACTCACAGGAGTTGCCTTGGAGTTGGCCTTGACTGGGCTCAGATTCCAGATTGGCAGACTAGTAGGCTCTCTCCAAAGGTCAGGGCAGATAGCTGTGGTCACATCTAGACTCTCTACCTCCCCATCCCAGGAGGTAAGGGCAGCTCAGGAGGACCCCAGCCTTCCCAGGCTCCCATGGGGCAGCACTGAGTACCAGCATGTTGCAGTAGAGAGTCTAGATCTGCAGCCTCATCTTTGGGGTGAGGGGGATGAACTGGGACACCTGTTGTGGGTACCCCATAACTAGCAACACTTTCTCATCCTCAGAGAAGTTGTCCTGGAATATCTGGTCCAGCAACCAATAGAGCATTCTCAGAAAGGACATAGTAGGAGGAGGAGCAGTCAGGGAAAATCAACAAGAACACAGCAGAGTCCACATGCACAGAGTTCTGGTCTAGCTCAGGGGAAGCCTTCTCCTATATCCTCTACTGCCCACCAGGTCGAGGTCACAGTGCGGGGTGACACCTGCCCCAGCATCACTGTTGCACATGGTCTGCTCACCATAACAAGGTGATCTGGCGTGGAGAGCAGATCAGTTGGCCAGACTCTGCTGCTCACATTGGCCAGTCAGACAGCAGGGCCTTCAGATGAGAGATTTAGCTAGCTCCTTGGTTTTCTGCCCCTTAGCATTGGTCCTCAGCAGGCTGAGCAGGTGACCCATGAAAACCCTGCAGGTGCCCAGGCTCTGCACTAGGACAGGTTCCCTGGGGCATGGGAGAGAGGGATCTGACTAATGGGACACCAACAGACAAGACTTCAGGCAGCTTCTTTATGGAGCTTGCTTGTGCCTTCAGGACCTGCTTTGGCCTGATCTCTTATATACCACTATCATTTGATAACAGTTGCTGCTGTGTATGGCCTACTTTATGACTTGGAGGGTCTGATAACACCCAGCTCATGATGGGCAGGCCATTCAGGTTTCTCCCAGTGGGTTAGGATTAACAACATGTGTTCACATGCTTGGCCATATTTACTTTTGAAAATGATTCTTTGGGCACCAGTGGCAGACACTTGAACTGTCTTTAAGAAGTATTGTATTTTCCCTATTCTCCAATGCTTCTTTTCTTGTGTATTATTCACTTTTGTTCCTTTCCTGTGCGTGCGTGTGTGTGTGTGTGTGTGTGTGTGTGTGTGTGTGTGTGTGTGTGTTCATTATGTAGCACAGGCTTTAAAACCCACAGTTTCTGGTACTAAAAGAATGCACTACCAAACACAGCTTGAAAAATAATTTTTATGGAACAAGTCCCAACTTCTTATGGGGGCCAGGAAGGCCAGGAGAAGGTATCAGAACCCTATATTGGAGTTACAGATAGTAGTGAGCCTCTGTATATATTGACAATGGTAGCAGGATGCTCTGAAAGAATCTTCATGCTCTTAACTGCTAAGGTTTTTTTTTTTTTTTTTTCCTACTCTATGTTTTCTGTTTCTGATTTTGCTTCCTGTCATTAAAAAGTGAAATTCTCTTCCAGGCGAGAGAATTATCCTCAGCCAGGGATGACCTCCCTAATTGTTTATCCGGTACAATGTGGTCAGCCATTATCCATATCTGTACAACAGAAATGTATACAACAAAAAAGGACACAGCAGGTTGTTTTCATGTATTTAGCATGCTTGTTAACACATACTTAACAGGGAAGAAGTTGGAAGGTATTTGGGGAGGGATGGAATCAAGAGATAAAAGGGGACAGTGATGTAATATCTTTTAGTGAACTATTTATGGAAATAAATTTTAAATAAAAAACAGGGGCTCATCGACGGCTCAGCAATTGTGAGCACTGGGTGTTGTTACAGAGGACCCAGGTTCCATTCCCAGAACCCACATGGTAGCTAACCATTTGCTGTAACTCCAGTCCCAGCATCTCCTGATTTCTTCTGGCCTCTGTAGTAGGCACTGTATACAGACACATGCAGGCAGGCAAAACACCGCATAACTAAATTTTATTTATTGAAATTAGAAAAAGGGAAGAATGGAATTCTCTACAGTGATGTCACAGGCCTGAGACAGACAGCAGCCAGGGCTAGTTAAAATGAACTCCTTCTGGTCTTTCATGGAAGCAGCTGTAGCCTTCTGAGGCAGCCTGCTCAGAGGCAGAAGCACCTTTGTTCTGAGGTTAACAGAGCTCAGGATAACAGTTCATCTAAGAGCAGAGTATACAGTGCTGTTAGGTGAACTTTCCTGGAGTTTTCTCTATTTGTGTTCTCTGTCTTTTGTATCTGTGAGAATTGTGGCATCAGTACAGTTATCTTTTAGATCCAACATCAAGAGTGACAGGCACCATGGGCTCCAAAGCAGTCTACCTTCACAGTGTCATTTGCTTGACTTTCAGCTAAGACCTTTTGGTACAAAATGAACTTGCCAGAGGCATTGCTTTCCATTATTCTTATAATTTATGTATGTTCTTACATGACTTTGAGGTAAGAACATCCCTGAATATCTCTGCTATTACATTGTGATCATGTTCAGAAGTGTTGACTGAGCATGCTTGGGAATATGCAGAACTCTATGAGAACATGTTAGGATTCCCTAAGTAAAATCCACATGCCTCCTTTGTTTAGGAAAAAGTATTGTTTTGGAAATAACTCAGTGCTCTCTTTACCTCCTTCATGTAAGAAATCTTTATAATTTTTTTCTGTCTTGGCTATTGTGATGGCTATTCTTGATAGTCAAACTGACTACCTCTGAATTAACTAAAACCTAGAGTTGGGTATTCTGTAAAGAATTTTTCTTAAAGGTTTTGAACTTAAAGACTAATCTGGATCTTATGAGATGGTAAGTTTCTACCTTTAGCTGCTTGGTGGCAGTGCATACCTTTAGCCACAGCACTCAGGGGACAGAGGCAGTTGGATTATCTCAGTTTGAGGACAGCCTGGTTTACAGAATGAGTTCCAGGGCTACACAGCTAAACTGTGTCTCAAAACCACCAAAAAACCAATCAAACAAACAATAAGATCCCTCTTTAATCTGAACCATACCTTTTGGAAGCAGCTGATATACATGAAGGATATTGCAGAAGAAAACCCTCTGTCTTTGCCTGCTTGCCCTAGCTCTGGCTACCAAGTTCACTTCTTAACTAGCACTAGAACCTAATTTTTGGTAATTTTGTTGTATACTGAAGAGGAGTTGAGACATCCAGTCAAATGAACTGGCTTCTTCAAATTTCCATTGGTAGACAGTCACTGTTGGAATATCTGGGCCACAGCTTGTGAGACAGTCTAATAATCTGACTTCATATATACATGTAAAGATTCATTCTACTAGTCATGTTCATATAGAAAACCTTAAATAATGCAGTTTTTTTTTAGCCTGCCCACTGAGGAAGATGTGCTGGCTAACAATAGTGCTCATAAAGACATTCTTCCTGGCTCCATTATTCTCTAAGTATTCAACTTTCCATGAAGACTACTCTTTTTATTATTACTCGTTTGCTACTCTGAATTTCAGGAATAAAACTCCTAAATTAATGGAGCCATCATCCAGCCTTCTGATGGCAGAAAGCTCTATTATTTTGTTTATGATCTAGTTCCTGCTTTTCTTTTCTGGTTCTCTGAAGTCCCCGTGACGACCAGGTAAAAAATACCTTCAGTTCACCTAACCCCGGTGTGAAACCACAGAACAAACATCTCCTTTTGTGTCCTTAAATCACTCTTTTTTTTTTTTTTCCAGAGATTGTTTATTTTATTTACTTATTCATTCATTCATTCATTTATTTATCATGTGGTAGAAGGTTTTAAAATAAATCACTCTTCAGGCTGGGGATTTAGCTCAGTGGTAGTGTGCTCGCCTAGCAAGCACAAGGCCCTGAGTTTGATCCTCAGCTCAAAAAAAAAAAAAAAAAAAAAAAAAAAAAAAAAAAAAAAAATCCCTCTTTAGTTGTTAATATTCCAAGCCCCCTTCCACCTGTGTGATAGGGAGTCACTCCACCCAGGTAGTATAGAGGGCTATACAATCTAGCTAGTCACATTGTGTCCAGGTGGAAGAAGGGGAAGTGCCTGTGGAGAGCAGGAAGAGGTCAAGGTCTGCTATTAGAGCCAGGGGCAAGCGCTATTGAAATGCATGTGTATGCTGATTTAGAAAAGCTTTTTTTTTTCTTTTTCTTTTTCTTTTTCTTTTTCTTTTCCTTTTCCTTTTCCTTTTTCTTTCTCTTTTAAAAATGTGTAGCCCAGGGGCTGGAGAGATGGCTCAGTGGTTAAGAGCACCGACTTCTCTTCTATAGGTCCTGAGTTCGATTCCCAGCACCCACATGGTGGCTCACAACCACTTGCAATTAGATCTGGTGCCCTCTTCTGGCCTGCAAGGACACATGCAGGTAGAACACTGTATACATAATAAATAAATAAACCTAAAAAAAAAAAATATGTAGCGCAGGCTGGCCTTGAACTCGTGATCGTCCTGCCTCTGCCTCCTTCAGCCCATCCTACAGGCACGTGCAACCACAATTGGCCTAGAAAAGGTATGTGTCTGAGGTGGAAGGGAGGGTCATGAACCTTCATACTGTGTCTTTAAGCACAGGGTAACCCTATGGGAGGTGCTCTTGTCACTCAGAACTCACTAGCCAATCAGGCCCTCCAGGCAACCTGCAGGTTGTAGGTGGAGCAGGGCGCTTCAGGCTTTGCTTTGAAGAGGAGCTGGCAGGAGCAGTGTGTCGTGATGTGATTGCTGCTGGAGGGAGCTGATCGGAGAGCATGGGAAACCAGGACCTGGTGAGGGAGGCTCTGCTGTCTCCAGGTGGGAAGGTTGCGGGGTTCCGCCCAGTTTAGGACCCCCAAATAGACCACTGGAGACTGAGGATATTCAGAATGCAACAGCAAGCTAGCAGGGGACTCTCGAGGGAAGAGAGTTCCTCTTTTAGGGGGAGGTTAGCTTTTAACCACAAAACCCACAAAATTCTTCAGAAAGGAGGTGGTTAGTTCGGGTCCATCCTTGATTGGTCCAGTTTTCCTGAGCCTGGACTTTTTATCTTGTTTTATTTTCTCTGTTTGCTCTGGCAGGAGTTCTATGGCCCATCTCCGAAAGTCTGGTCATGTTATCTCCAGGGAGGGGGTGTCTCGTGGTTAGTCATCACCAGAAACTTCTGACTTCACCCTGTCTGGGAATGGGGAACTGACTCAGTGCTGCTTATTTTAAGATATCCCTTCCCGCATCTCTTCAGGCTTTCGGGAGCCAGTGTGGCGGGTTCTCCCCAGGTCTGGGTGGAAACCTGCAGCCAGATTCTCTGTCCTGTGAGGTCCCATGTGGTCCCAGGGGCAGGTCTCTGAAAACTTTGCTCTGTGGGCTGCATCTTCACAAATCATTGGGAGCAGGGAGTTGTGTGTAGAAAGATCATTGTAGTCAACTTCAACATGCTTTTGGAGGTGCTCTGGAAGTGGAAGATTGTCTACTGAAATACAAACTTTCTAGACTAGGGCCCTGGCTGCTGGGCTGGAAGGCAGAGAGGGTGCTGTCTGAGTCATTTGATCTAAGATCACCCAGTAGGGAAGCTGTTAATATTCTGAGCCAAGGGGCTGCAGAGCCATAGCAGATCACCTCCATTTGCAGAGAGAGCTCTAGAGCATGGGGCTTCTGTCTTTGGAAGAATTATCAGTAGCTGGAGGGTCAGAAACAACAGTTTAAGGGTCACTTTGAGTTAATTTTGTGAAAGTTGTGCAGTCTGTGTTTATTTCATTTCTATACACATTGAATCATAGGTAGCTGGGTAAAATTGGTCAAGATCACACTTTTACTGGCTAAGTTTCCTTTGTTGTTGTTGTTGTTGTTGTTTTAATTTAAAAATTGACTATGTTTTCCTGCCTTTATTGTTGGCTTTTTCTCTCCATTCCCCTTATTCTTTCACAAATATTGTACACATTCTTGATTGTTGTATCTTTGTAGTAAGTATAGAAGTCCTATTATGTCAGTCTGTGTACTATTTTTTTAAAAAAAATAATCCCATTGAACATTCTGAGTGTTTCCACTTTGCATGTAGTTTTGGAATCAGCTTATCTGTTTTAAATTGTTGGGCATTGTCATTGGATTGTATTTATTCTGCCGATTTACCATACACAACAATTTAATTTTGATGCATCATGTTCCCAAGGATCATTTCTTTACTTCTTTATTTAGTTAGGTTTTTTTTGTTCTTACTGTTGTTAATTTGTGACAGATCTTTGGTTTATTGGATAAAAGGTATTGTGGGTCTTGGCAGGTGGCTCAGCACATATTCTTTTGGGGATGACCTGAGTTCAGATACCAATACTCAAGTTTGGAGGCTCATAACTATCTACGTGTTCAGATCCAAGGGATCTAACAGCCTCTTTTTTTGTGTGTCACCTGTATACATATGGAAGACATTCTCTCTCATGCACAAACATGCAAAAAATAGCAATAAACCTGTTTTCAAAAGTGCTGTGACTTAAAAGCAATTAGAACAAAACAAGTTGTCTTAGATATGTAATACAGATCATACACTGATTCTTCAAAAATCTGTTATCTTAGCTGGACAGTGGTGGCACATGCCTTTAATCCCAGCACTCAGGAGGTAGAGGCAGGCGGATCTTTGTGAGTTCGAGGCCAGTCTGCTCTACAAAGTGAGTTCCAGGAAAGGTGCAAAGCTACACAGAGAAACCCTGTCTCAAAAAACCAAAAAAAAAATCTGTTATCTTACATTTTGTTTTTAAAGGTTTTCATTTCCTTACTCTGATGCAGAATTACAGGCTATCATCAGTCATAGGAAACAAAATGGTGTCTAAGTGATCCTAACAGACTTCCTCTTTACTATTAGAGAATGAGATCCTGTTTTAAGTAGTCAAACCATTTTCTATAAAGTTAAAACATCAGAATGCTTCAAGTGAATCTCTCCAATTTTTGTGGCACACCCTCCTTACACAACTCATTTTCTGTTATTGGTAAAGAAGAGAACCAGAATGTGTACAGCATGAGTGATGGCCAGTGATTTTTTTTTTTTTTTATTAGAATCTTGTCCTCCTTGTGTCTTGTTTTGTCAGTGGTACCCCACCCATGTTGTTGATTTTGTTAATTGTAAGCTAATTATATTTATTGTTCATTTCCTGGGAAATGATGGACCTTCACCAAGTTTGTATTGAGAAAATTACTTATGTTATCAGTTCCTTGAGTTTTTGTTGGTTTTGGGGAGACAGTATTAGTTTTCTCTTCTTGATCTTAGAGGCTTGTATCTCCTTATTTCTTGACAAATTTATGTTTTCCACTTGTTACCATCTTCATGTTCGTGTTTTTGATGCTTAAGTGATTGATATGGGTAATATATTGGTTTTGTATTTTTAAAATCTTTTCATGTATTATTATTGTCTCTTTGTCTTAATTAGTTTCTGCTGTCAACATGATGTAGCCTACACTCATCTGAGGGTGCATCAATAGAGGCTATGCCCAGATCAGCATCACTAGTTACTGTGTTTCTGCAAAATTATATGTTGCTTGATGATTGGTGTGGAAGGCTCTTCAACTAAGGTTGTAATACTGGAAACAAGTGGGCCTGAGATGGATAAGACCAGGCAAGAAAGAAGGCCAGGAAACAATGTTTCCCTGTGGTTTTTGCCTTCAGTTCCTAACTTGAGTTTCTATCCTAAGCTCCCACAATTGTGGGTTGTGATCTGCAAATACCAGCCAAATAAACCTGTTCATTACCTGAGATGCTTTTGGTTAGAGAATTTAATCACGGCCAGAAAGAAGAGAGTTAGAACAACATATGGTACACAAAAAGTGATTGTGTAGAATGTAGGAATGTTGTCTTTTGGAGGGATGTGGAAGATATTAGGCTGTTAGATGGCAGAAGCCATAGAAAGCTGCACACAGAGCTTAATCAGCTATTCTTGTGGGACTAGGAATATGAGAGTGTGGAAAGTAGTGTAGGGGTTGGGGATTTAGCTCAGTGGTAGAGCGCTTTGCCTAGAAAGCACAGGGCCCTGGGTTCGGTCCTCAGCTCTGGCAAAAGAAAAAAAGTGGAGCTTAGGGTCATAGGATTTCAGTGGGAAATAGACTCCATGAAAAACGTGGCTAGAGGGCATGTGTATAGTGTTTTGTTCCCAAATAATTCCAATTTTCTCCATTCCCTGAAAAATTGAGTAAGGCAGAATTAAAAAGGAATTGGCTGATTTCTTGGACAAAGTATTGATTCTGTTGGGTGTTTATTACTGATGACTCATTCAGGTCTGCCATGGAAAAGAAGCATGTGGTGCAGAAAGAAATGAAATCAGTTTCTTAGAGAAGACCAGCACTAGGTAGTTTCACATGGCAGTCCTGTGGTGAAGCAGGTTCCGTGATGGCTGGATCAGTTTCTACGAGCCCCTATAAGGCCCCTTAGGTGACTCTGTGGGCTGTATTTTCCTGTGTCCTTCTTTAAGTTAGGAAAACTTTCGGGGTTGGGGATTTAGCTCAGTGGTAGAGCACTTGCCTAGCAAGCGCAAGGCTTGGGGGTTCAATCCTAAGCTCCAAAAAACAAAACCAAAAATGTTCAACTGTGAATTTGTTTGAAAATATTTTCTGAGCTGAGATTCTTCTCTTCTACTCCGATTATTCTTAGTTTTGGTCTTTTCATAGTGTTCCAGATTTCCGGATGTTAGAGTTCAGGAAAGTTTTAGATTTAACATTTTCTTTGATCAGTTTATCAATTTCTTCTGTCATATCTTCAAAGCATAAAATAATCTGTTCCTTGATTGTATTCTTTTGGTGAAGCTTGCCTCTGCAGGGCCTGTTCAGTTCCCTAGATTTTCATATCCAGAATTCCTTCAGTCAGCATTTTAAAAAATTGCTTCTATCCCATTTTCAGGTCTTGAACACATTCATTTTCTTCAACTGTTTGTTGGTTGGCTTTCTTTAAGGGATTTATTCACTTCCTTTTAAGGACTTCTGTCATCTTTATAGAGTTGGTCTTATCATTTCTTGTGCTTCCACTGTGTTGGAATATTCAGGCCTTGCTGTGGTAGGATAGCTGGAATCTGGTGGTGACATTTTGCTCTGGCTGGCTGTTGTTGATTGTGTTCTTATGCTGGTGCCCAGGTATATAGGTTTGCTATGATTTTTTTTTGTTTTTTGTTTTGGTCTAGGTGTTGATTTCTCAGTTTATTCTTGTTGCATAGGTGCTTTGTTCTTTAGTTTTTATTTGCTCTGGTCTGGTCTGTGTGTCCTATGTTGAACATGGGTTCTCACCCCAAGCTGGGGGATGGAAATCTGGTAGTTGGTGTGGCCGCCTTTATTCCAGCATGGAGTATCTGCACAAGTTCTAGGCTGAAACAAGAGAAGAGGGGAGGGAGCGTGGGGATTGTGTTGAGGGGACACTGAGAGAGTAGGGGGAGGGCTGTGGGCAGGTGGCCTACATGGACTTCTGGCAGGTGGTGTGTCCTTTGTTTGAGTAAGGGGTCTCCACCTAAGTTGGAGGCTACATCACAGAGATGAGGAGGGAAGTGGGATTGGGGATAGCGTTGGGGTTATTGAAAGAATGGCGGAGTTCCATAGGTGAGCAGCCTATGTGGAATTCTGATTACTGGCATAGTCTTTGGACCCCCAGGGAATCTTCACCTGAGTTTGCCTACGTGGTCTTCCAGCTGGTGTGGTCTGCACTTGAGCAGCAGCTATCCATCCGATTTGGGAGTGGGGGACATGGCTTTGGGCATGGCAGCTGTAGGGTGGTTGGGGTTTGTGTCTGAGGACATGATAGAAAGTGTGGAAGTTTCATGGGCTAGTGCCCTGCCCATCTGTTCTTCTGACTGGTGTGACATGCAGGGGATGTCTGTCTGAGATGGGAGCTGGAATATGTGTTCTTTTTCTAAATGGGAATATATCCTGTGCCATTGTATGTTGGAAATCCTTAATTTGTTTCTTGATTTTACAAGATGTGAGAGTCAAGAGATCGTCGTGAGTGTCAGAAGAGACTTTGGATATTTGCGCTGTTTGGGCTGTTACAGATTATGAGGATCATTGAAGTTAGATTACATGCATTTCATTTTTTCTTTTTTCTGTCTATTATTCTTATCTCATACAGTACATCCTGACTGTAGCCTCATCTTCCTCCACTCCTTCCAGCTTCTACCCCCCGAATCCCCATTCTCTTAGATGCACTGCTAGTGTTTCTCTTCAGAAAAGGACAGGCTCTCCGGGATATCAAACAAACGCATCATAACAAACATCTATTCTATTTCCTCTTCCCAGGGAGACCCATGCATCACTCCTATTGCCATTCTTGTTACTAGGCCTCTCAGCATCTATGGATTGTATATACTGTGATTAACTGTGATGACTGTGGTTGTGCTTCACTTACCTACTAAAATCCACTTACAAGTGAGTATGTACCATGTCTTCTTGCCTCACTCAGGATAATAAAGAACTCAAGAAACTAGACAATAACAAACCAAATAATCCATTTAAAATGGGATACACTTCTAAATAGAATTCTCAGTAGAGGAATCTAAAGTGGCTGAGAAACACCTGAAGAAATGTTCAGCATCATTTGCCATCAGGGAAATGCCTATCAAAACTACTTTGGGATTTCACTTTATACCTGTGAGAATGGTTAAGTCCAATAACACAAGTGACAGCTAATGCTGGCAAGGACATGGAGCAAGGGGATTCATTGCTGTTGCAGTGTGGAAATCAATATATAATCCTCAGAAAATTGAGAGTCAGTCTCCCTCAAGACCCAGCTATAGCACTCTTGGGCATATACCTAGAAGATGTTCCTTCATCCTACCACAAGGACACTTGCTCATCTATTTCCATAGTGGCATTATTCATAATAGCCAGAAACTGCTGTGTCTGTGATAGTGTTGATTAATGATTGATGTGGGAAGGTTCCCCCACTGAGGGTGGAATTGTCCCTAAGAAAATGGGCCTAGGCTGAAAAGGGAGCTCTTTGATCATGAGACAGTGACTGGGCAAGAGAAGAAGCCAGGAAACAATCTTTGCCCATGGGTTTTTGCCTTCAGTTGTTAGCTTGAGTTTCTGTCCTAAGCTCCCAAAATGGTGGTGTGTGATCTGACAGAATCAGCCAAATGAACCTGTTCATTGCCTGAGATGCTTTTTGTTAGAAGATATAATCCCAGCAGCATACAAGCATGTCAGAATAAAAAAAATGGAACAGGGAACATGATGTTGTTGCTAGGTAGAACCTGGGATGTTGTCTTTTGGAGGAATGTGGAAGATATCAGGACTTTAGGTAGCAAAAGCAATAGAAAGTTGAACACAGAACTTAATTGGCTGTTCTTGTAGGACCAGAAAGATGGAAATGTTGAGAGTAATGGCAGAAAGTGGAGGTTGAGATCACAGGATTTCAGTCAGAAATAGACTCAATAAAACAATTAAGCTAGACATCATTGGTGTGGTATTTTGGCTCCAATATCTTTCTTATTTTGCCAATGCCCTAGAAATTAAGTATGACAGAATTAAAAAATAATGCAATAATTTCTTCTTTTTAGATTTATTTATTTATTTATCTATTTATTTAATTATTTATTTATTATATGCAGTGTTCTGGCTGCATGTATGCGTGCAGGACAGAAGAAGGCACCAGATCTCATATCCAGTGGCTATGAGCCACCATGTAGTTGCTGGGAATTGAACTCAGGATCTTTGGAAGAGCAGCCAGTACTCTTAACCTCTGAGCTATCTCTCCAGCCCATGATAATTTCTTAAATAGAACATTGAATCTTGGTTGGTGGTTGGTTATTACTGATCAGGCCTACAGTTAAAAAAAAATAAACCAACAAGTTGGGCAGAAATAAATGAAAATGAAAAGGTAGTTTCAGATAGCAGTCAAGTGCTGAAACAAGCAGGAATTTTCAAGGAGTTTATCACCATTATAAAGAAGGCCCTTGCTCTGGAATGGAATCCTAGTAAGGTACCCTAAGGGTAAGACCATATCCAGCTAAACCTTTAATTATGGAAGGAGTAAGCAAAGTGATTTCTAGTCCCAGGATGCAACTTCATACAAAACCTGCTGCACCTGTGGTCCAAGTATGTTAGTGTCTATCCCAATTAAGTCAAATTTTGCAGAATCACCTATCATGTGCTGGTCCTGGAAACAAGAAAAAAAATCAAAAATTAAGGTCATGGATTCTTAGTCTTACTGTTACAGGCATTGTTGCAGGCATCAATGTTTAGCAGAGTCAGAAACCTAGGTAAGAGACTGTGAGAGGTCATTGCATGAAGCTGTGAGGATGGTTGTTGTTGTTTTTAAACTCTTTACTCTTTTGTGCACCTGCCATCCATCTCCCACATAAATTACTCAGATGGAGGCTTATTCTTTTTGATAAATGCCCAGTCTTAGCATGGCTTGTTTCTAGCCAGTTTTGCTTAACTTAAATTATCCCATCTACCTTTTGCCTCTGGGTGCTGTGGGATGTTCTGTATGTCAAATGTGTTGCTCTGATTGGTTAAAATAAATAAAGTGCTGATTGGCCAGGAAGGATAGGGTAGACAGGACAAGGAGGAGGAGAATTCTGGGAAGTAAAGGCTGGGGGAGGGAGACACCACCAGCTGCCACCATGACAAGAAAGATGTAAGGTACTGGTAAGCCATAAGCCACGTGGCAAAGTATAGAGTAATAGAAATGGGCTAAATATAAGAGTAAGAGCTAGACAATAATAGGCCTGAGCTAATGGCCAAGCAGTTTAAATAATATAAATGTCTGTGTGTTTATTTTATAAGTGGGTTGTTGGACTAGCAGGGCTTGTCGGGGGCTGGAGAGAAGCTCTCCAACTACATCTGGGCTTTTATCTTTCTCTAGTCTGTACATCTTTCTTTACTTCTTACTGCCTGGCTTGCGGAGTAGCTGGGTGGCTAGCCCCTGATGTCCTCTTCTTTTCTTTCTCTTCATTCCTTTTTTCCTCCCATATTTCTCCTCCCATTTATTCTCTCTGCCAGCCCTGACTATCCTCTCCTGCCAAGCTATTGGCCATTCAGCTCTTTATTAGACCAGTCAAATATTTCAGACAGGCATAGTATCGCAGCTTTACAGAGTTAATAAACAAATGCAACATAAAAGAACGCAACACATCTTTGCATCATTACAACAAATGTTCCACAGTATAAACAAATACAACACATCTTAGCATAATATTCCACAACAGCCTGGGTTTCATTTTGAGACCACAAGATGTTGAGATACCTAAGCTATGAGACATCTTCTGTGGAGACCCAGCTGCATATAGTGGATGGAAATAACCAAAGAGAGAGAGAGAGATGTATTGAGAAGTTGCAGGGATAGGGTCATCCAAGCCCTTTGAAACTGAAGTTCCGTGCATCTGAGACAGAACTATAGGATTTGATGTTTGTCCTCCTGTGCTTCATTCTTGCCTTGGTCCAATCTTCCCTCACCATGTCTCCATTTCTCTTTTGGAATGTGAACGGTATTCTGTGCCATTTTATGTTGGAAACATATGACTTGCTTTCTGATTTTTTGTGTCACTATCAAGAGTTTATCTTAAGTGTCAGAAGAGACTTTGGACATTTGAACAGCTCAGGGTCTGTTGCAGACTATGAGGATCATTAAAGTAACTAAATGTCTTTACTTTGTGGATGACTATGAGTCTATAGTGACATTAGACCCAAGTGACTGGTAGTTGATTGAATGAAAACTTCCCAGACAGGATGATATATTTGAACATGTGTATCTCGTTGGTGATTTTCTTTTGATTGCTTGTGATACCTTTTGTAGGAAGAGCCTTTCTGGATGAAATTTCTCATTGGGGATGGAATAGCCTCAACCGATTTATTGTTCTTTGAATCTACTGTGTTGTGATTGAAACTAATCACCCTGCTTCCTTCTTGTGCTGTCATGCCTACACCAGTATTATAATCTCTACCCCTAAATTACATAAGATACAGTAGAAGCCATTGCTATTCGGTGCTGAGTCAATTTGGTAGCCTGCTGTTTTAATGTGTTTTCTTGGCTGGGTGGTGGTGGCGCACACCTTTAATCCCAGCACTCAGGAGGCAGAGCCAGGCAGATCTCTGTGAGTTCGAGGCCAGCCTGGGCTACCAAGTGAGTTCCAGAAAAGGCTCAAAGCTACACAGAAAAACCCTGTCTTGAAAAACCAAAAAAAAACAAAAACAAACAAAAAATTTATATATATGTTTTTTTTCTTTTTTTCTTTCTTTCTTTTCTTTTTTTTTTTTTTTTTTTTTTGCTCCTTTGTTTATTTTTGAAGACAAGATTTGTCTGTGTAGCCCTGGCTGTCCTGAAAGTAATTCTGATCAACAGGCTGGCCTCGAACTCAGAGATCCCCCTGATTGTGGCTCCCAAGTGTTGAGATTAAAAATAGATCAATATTACTAGTTTTTTGTTTTTGTTTTTGTTTTTATATTATTGGGTGATGGGCCAGGAATATTGGTTTTTAAACATGTCAAACATATGCTGTTGTACTGAGTTCACTCATATGTTGAATTTAAAATCTGGCAGAGAGTATCATTCTGTTTTCCAAGATGATATATATATATATATATATATATATATATATATATATATATATATATGACATTAATACTGCCTGAACCTTCTGAGTCATTACATTGTAGGTATAGGACTTTCTTCCTCTGTGTTGTATTTGTTTTGAATTTTTTAAATGAATATGAGTGTTTTACCTGTATGGTTGGCTATGCACCATGTGGGTACCTCGTTCTCATAGTGATCAAAAAATGGTCTGAGAAACCCTGAACTTGGAGTAATATATAGTTTTGATTCCTCCATGTAAGTACTGGCAATTGAGCCCACCTATGTGCAGGACCAGCAAGAGGTCCTTACTACTGAGCCCTGTGTTGATTATTTATGGTCAAAATTTATATTGCTAATGTTTTTATCTGTCCAATTGTAACTGTTTACACATGCAGTGTCTTTCAGTAAAATTTTATTGATGTTACAGTTTAAATTTGGACACTTTAGGTTTCTGGAAGATGAGTACAGAACTGGAGTGAATGCATAACTCGTTGTAGGAACTTTGTAAAAACTTCTGAGTTCTTTTTTTTTGTTGTTGTTTTGTTTTGTTTTTGGAGACAGGGTTTCTCTGTGTAGCTTTGTGCCTTTCCTGGAACTCGCTTTGGAGACCAGGCTGGCCTCGAATTCACAGACATCTGCCTGCCTCTTCCTTCTGAGTGCTGGGATTAAAGGCATGCGCCACCACCACCCGGCTTTTTTTTTTTTTTTTTTTTTTTTTTTGACTCAGGGTTTCTCTGTGAGACAGTTCTGGCTATTGTGGAACTCACTCTGTAGACCAGGATGGCCTCAAACTCACAGAAATCCACCTGCTTCTTCCTCCCAGTTCTGGGATTAAAGGCATGTGCCACCACCACCTGGCAGTTCTTTCTATCTTCTTTGTTTGACTGATTTTAGCATGGGTGTGAGTACCTTAATATTTATTTCTGACTGTCCTGGAATCAATTGCATAGACTAGGCTGGCATTTAAGTCTGAGGCAAATATACCTGCCTCTGCCCTTTGAGTGCTGGGGTTAAAGGCATGAGCCAATACACTCAGCTTGTCCATCTTACTTTTCTTTTATGTAGTTAGTAATTGTTCATACAATTTCTCTCATGTGTACTCTGTACTGTTCATCTTTTTACTTGTCTCTCCATGTGTGTTAATAGACATTTCTCTTGCAAGGTGATATGCCATCTAAAGTGACTTGGAAATTACATTATAATGTCTATGTCAGGAAATAAGTGTGGGTAGCACCAGAATCATATGGCTATACTGCCAAAGATGTATACATTTATGATGTTGTCCATATCATGCTGTCTGTTGTACACATGTATGGGATATTTTAGAATGCAGTGACCTATGATGATGTGCATGTTGACTTCACTTGGGAAGAGTGGACCTTGCTGGATCCATCCCAGAAGTCTCTCTACAGAGATGTGATGCTGGAGACCTACAGTAACCTCACAGCTATAGGTAAGACTAAATCTTCCTTCATGTTTAAAATAAGGGGAGAACCGTTCCTTGGTTAGTGATGTTCTTCTGTAGTTTTATTGAGAAAGAAGAATGAGGTGAATAACTCAAGAATGGTTCTAAGGTTCACTGAAGATATTAAGTTAAATTTTGTCCAATTTTCAATAACATACCATACATTTTCTGGTACTGTATTTTAGGATACAGTTGGGAAGACCATAATATTGAAAAACACCATCAAAATTCTAGAAGACATGAAAGGTAATTTACATGTGCAAATACAAACATGCCTCTGAAGAAACTGTAATGTGTCCTGCCAGTTTTAAACAAAAGCAACAGTGTACATAAGCACAGCTTAAAGTGCATTGATGATTATTAACTTCTCATAAAACCATATTCCTCAATTTTAGGTAGGTGAATTTCATCCGGAAGGCAGTCTTTTAAGAAAAAAGACAAGGAAACAATGTCTTAACAGATATCACCATTTGAATACTAGCACCATGAGATATTGTCAATCCATTTATTTCATACTACTCATATTATAAAATGGATGCACATTGAAGAGGTCATAAGTATATTGCCAACCCCCAATAAGCTTATAGCCCATAGTAAAGCTTTACACATATACTTGTTGTGACTGCTCAGTTTAGTGAGGGGGCAGTTAGAGTCAAGAGTCAAGGGGCAGTTGTGGGAGAGAAACTTTAATGCCTATATCAAATGTCTGAGGAACTGTGTAAATACAATGTGGAAACCTTTTTATTTGTGATTCTTCCTTTACTAGGTATATCTTATGTCACTCTGGATACAAGCCATATGAGCATAGGGATAAGGAAAGACATAACATACTTCTCTCTGAGGACAATTAGATATGTAGATGTATCCATGTTGAGTATACTTGTTGAATTTGATTCAGGTATACAAGTAATTGGTTTCCTAGGTTCATTGTTAATACATCAACAAACTCACACTGTATCAAAGCCCTATGAGTACTAGGACTGTGTAAATACTTCTCTTTGTCTTAGTTCACTTAGCAAATGTAGTTTGACTCACAGTTACAGAAAAATTTATGAAGCAACAGTCATTGTAAAGCTCTGAGGTTTTCCAGTTTTCTTGAAATAAAAATTTTCATATAGAAAAAAAAGTATCTGAAAATGTGAACCTTGTTAGAAAGGATCTTACCATCATAAGTATCTTCAAAGATATCTTTCAAAAACCCTTCATGAAGGAGAACACATGAGTGTAAACATTGTGATAAAACTTTAATATGTGATTCCTCTTTACAGTTGAACCAAACTGCAAAATCAATTCATACTGATGTAAAGATTCAATAGTGTATTGAATGTGGTAAAGCTTTTACATTTGCTAATTCTCCTTGCAGGCATGAAAGAAGCCATACTGGAGAGGAACCTTCTGTATATACTCAATGTGTTAAAGTCTTTGCATATGAGTTTTCTTCAAAGGCAGGGAAGAGCACATACTAGAGAGAAACCCTATGTATGTAATCAGTGTGGAAAAGCCTTTGTATATTCCAGTAGTATTCAAAGACATAAAACAACACATACTGGAGAGAAACCCTATGAATGTAATGAATGTGGTAAAGCCTTTGGACAAAAGCGTCATCTTCAAAGACATATAAGAACCCATACTGGAGAGAAACCCCATAAATGTAATCTGTGTGGTAAAGCCTTTGGACAAAAAGAATATCTTAAAATGCATAAAAGAACACATACTGGAGAGAAACCCTATGAATGTAATCAATGTGGTAAAGCCTTTGGACAAAAAGAATATCTTAAAATGCATGAAAGAACACATACTGGAGAGAAACCCTATAACTGTATTCAATGTGGTAGAGCATTCTCTACACAGAAAAGTCTCCAAATACATATAAGAACCCATACTGGAGAGAAACCCCATAAATGTAATCTGTGTGGTAAAGCCTTTACACAACGTGGTACTCTTAAAATGCATAAAACAACACATACTGGAGAGAAACCCTATGAATGTAATCAATGTGGTAAAGCCTTTGGACAAAAGCGTCATCTTCAAAAACATAAAAGAACACATACTGGAGAGAAACCCTATGAATGTAATCAATGTGGTAAAATCTTTGTATATGCTAGTAGTCTTCGAAACCATTTGAAAAAATCATTCTGCAAAGAAACCTTATAAATGTAGTCAGTGTTGTAAAGTTTGCATTTTATACATAAATAAACCTTGTATGTGCAATCAGTTCATTAAAGCCTTTACATAGTATAGTAGTATTTGGAAGCTTGAAAAAAAATACTGATGGCTTCTTCATGTGTGTGTGTGTGTGTGTGTTTTGAGAGAGAGTTTCTCTGTGTAGTTTTGGTGCCTGTCCTGGATCTCACTCTGTAGACCAGCCTGGAACTCACAGAGATCCTCCTGGCTCTGCTTCCTGAGTGATTAAAGGGATTAAAGTGCCACCCTCCCCCGGCTTGATGGCTTCTTTTTTTTTGGGGGGGGGGGTTCGAGACCGGGTTTCACTGTAGCTTTGTGCCTTTTTCCTGGAATTCACTTGGTAGCTCACGCTGGTCTCGAACTCACAGAGATTCGCCTGGCTCTGCCTCCCGAGTGCTGGGATTAAAGGCGGGAACGACCACTGCCCGGCTTTGATGACTTCTTAATATAAAGTATTTGTTTAGATGTTTATGAACACACTTACATTCAGTTATACAACAGTATTCTGTACAAAAAATTTAACAGTGTCAACAATCGGTTCAATCTTTATGATGTCAATTTTAATATTGTCTGTACCTGCAAATGCATAGAAAAAATAAATTTGTGAATTTATGAAGCCCTGTGTGTAGGGTAAAAGGGCCAGCTAAAGAAACAGACCCTGATGCTGAAACCAGAACCAAAGAAAAACATGAGTAACATGAAACCAACCAATCCTTAAGCAAGAAAGTCAACCAACCCTAACATGAAATCCAGCCAATCTCTAAGATTGTCCAAGCTCAGAGTTTGAAATGAGACCAATTCCCACCCTGAAAATCGTTGCACTGGAAAACCTCCATCCCTAAGAAGCCCTATAGCCATGTGCATGGTCAGTTGGCAGCTACCCTTTACCACAACTCTCCTGGGTTCCTCCCTCCCCAATAAATAACTATCTTAAATTGAGTTTTCACTATCCTGGAGCATAGTCTCTACTGGGAAACTCCCCAGTGGAGCCCAGCAGAGAAGCAATAGAACCCTCTGCTGGGAAACTCACGAAAAGGGAGCAGAGCAAACTTCACAATGTTTTGTGAACTGCTCCATTTCTGCAAGGGGTTGCCCCTTAGTTGTGTGAAGCCCAGAAGTATCAATTTGGGCCAGAGCTGAGAAGAAACAGATGTCTCTACTGGTAAACTCCCTAATGGAACTGAGCAGAGAAGCAATGCACACCTCTGCTGGGACAGTATTAGAAGAATCGCGCAAAGTCGAGGGAAGCAGAGCTGTAATGGCTCTGAGACAGGAGGATTGCCACAAACTGCGGGAAAACAATCCCACATGGGAACACAGCTTCAGGTGTAGCCTGACCCCCCACCCCCCCACACACACACTCACGATTTCTTTCTCCTCAAGCTGTGGGCATCCAGGAGACCTTTCTTTCACAGCTGTAGATAGAGCCTGATTTCTGACAGTCAGGGTAACTTTCCCTCCAGTACTATCTCACGTACAGTGTGGAGTTAAACGATAATGTAACCTTTTTAGATTTCAAGATTCTCTTCAGTTACAGGAAACAACTAATTCAGATATAAAACTTTATAGATTTGTATTACATTCTGTTCCGTTGTATTTATATAATGTATTGATGTATAATTTGGCTCCTTCTTCCAGAGGACTACAGGACCACCATGAAAGTGGCATGGCAAAGAAAAACTCTAATAAGATGTTAGATGCCTCAACTCCTGTGTTACAGGAATGAATGCTTTCAAGAAAAACTTTCAAATGTGTTTTTCTTTAAATGATTCACTGTTCTATCTCTTATTTGTTCCTATTCCCCATTGTTTCCAGGTCATTAAGGGTTTCTGTCCACTTTTCTCAAGTGCTGTAGCTTATCTATTTCTGTTTAGAGCAATGTCTCCTGTAGCTTAGGATTGCCTCACACAATGTAGTTGAGCCTTGCTTTGAATACCTAGTCCTACTCCTGCTGCCCAGTGAAAGATAGTCCTAGAACTACTTCAGGGCTGGGCCTTAACTGGTGAGTGAGAAGGAAAAATAGACCAGTTATTGAGGGTCCTCTAAATTCTCTGGATTTTATTGCAAACTTGCAAATGAAGAGAGACCTGTGTAAGAATTGAGTTCATTGACCAACTGGAAAGCAGGTTAGTCAGAAAAGAAAGGGATGGACAAGAAGGAGCATGAAAGCTCTCCTCCTTTGACTGTAGGTCACATTAGAAATAAGTAGTGAGGTAATCAATTTTAGATGATCAATACATGTCCTGACTGGCCATTTCTTGAGTCCACAGACAAGGGAATCAAGAATCTGGATAAAACACTGAGCTCACCTTGAAACCAAATTACAGTAGTTATACTAATTCAAGCAAAATAGACCTGGATACAATGATGTGGCCCTTCCTAAAAGACCTGTTATTTTGCAGGTTTAAGATGTGCAGCCCAAGAGAAAATGTGTGACTGCTACTTGGTGTGCTGCAACACAAATCCCTAGTCTCTGGAGCACACATGGCCATAAAGCCTAGTTTGACTTTTTGAAATAATTTTTGGGGATTATAATTACATCATTTCCATTATCGGTTTTCTGCCTCTAAGCCTTCCATAGACACTTCATTGTTTTCTAATTCATGGCCTCTTTGTGCTTTAACAACAGATTGTACATGTAATTCTAAATAGTCTTATTAAATAAGAAACACAGAGCCGAATAAAGAGTTCAAAGTCTAAGAGGTCAGAGCACTAGTGAATAGCCTGTAGCTTACCAATCACTGCTGTCCTTCCCCTGGGAAAAGAGACCTACTTCCTGTATGTCTATTTTTTTTTACTGACTTTTTGTTCTGCTTTCTCATTGGTTCTAAACCCAACCACATGACTTCTTCCTCACTGCTTGTCTATACAGACCTCCAGGTCTCTATGGTTGTTACTGGGATTAAAGGCATGTGTCACCATGCTGGCTATATCCTTGAACACACAGACTTTGCCATATGGTTAAGGGCCTGTGCCAGATTTCTGCTAAATGGCTTGCTATTAGCTCTGACTCCCCCATAACTTTATTTATTAACATACAAATAAAATAACATTTCAGCACAAATAAAATATCACCATAACAGTTACCGTTTGGATATGACCTATGTTTGGCTGCAGGTCTTCTGAGCTAAGAAGCAAAGGGTGGGCTATACTAGTCAGTGACAGTGGAATGGAATATACACACAAGGGACACCATATCTTGGGAGAAGAACTGGAAGTGCTCGGAGAGATTGGAAGAAGTTCAACTACAATACAGAAATCCCGGTCTAGAGGCCTGTCTGCCGCTAGGGTAGAAGGGCAGAGCTGGGAAGGCCTGTGCTGCCTTAGCCATTTGATCTCTGCTCATCTAGTAGGAGAGTCCCCACTGTCCCGAGGCCCAGGTGTGTAATACTATTTAGGGACTCTGAGCAAGCCTAGCAATCAGGAACACCAGTGGGAGGCAGACTGGGGTTTTTCTAGCATTTTCCTCTAATGTAACTATAGGAAGCAGTGTGGGAGACTAAGCCATGCCAGGGTGAGTGGGGGCACATAGCCTTGCACTCAGTTGGAGCTTGTTTGCTGAGCTGTCTGTCATCTTCTGAGAGTTGGATGGACCATGAGGCAGTCTGGTTCTGTTGATCGATGGGTTGACCCAGGCAGTGGCCCTTCTCCTCTAAGCCTCCCTTTGTGTGCATTCCTTAGGAATGGGGAGGCTCTGCAGGCTTGGCTATGGGAGATGTGTGTATATTCTCACTGTCCTGTGTCAACACATTGCTTTTGGTATGCAGTGGGAAGGCAGATTGGAAAAATGAAGACTTGGTTTGTAGAAATTCTTAACATTATGTTTCACAGTTTGGTAAGTTTTACAAATAGTTTAGAAAGTAGCAGAAAGGAGGTAATGGGGGTCATCTTTCAGATATTCTTAATTAGAATGCTTTTAACTTTCCTCTATCATCAGCCACAATGGCAAGCTTCAGAGATATTCAATTCCAGGGGACAAAAGGAATTTCTGAGCTGCAGAGGTTCCTTGGGTGTCCAAGGTGTTGGGCAGGTGGATAAGGCAGATTCCACATCGTGTGCCATAATCCACGTGGCAGGAAGCAGACATTATTTTTCAACATTGTTTTGTGTGTGGTTGTCAGTCAGACTGGGTTTCCCTAAAACCACTAGGTGGACTGAGGGGATGGATAGGCATAGTCAGTCTTTCTGATCACCTTCATTTCCAGTTAGCTCTAGAGCATGTGGGCTCTCTGTTTGGAAGAGTGATCAGTAGTAGTTGGAGCATCAGAAAGAAATATTCAGTTTAGGGGTCACTTTGAGTTACTTTTGTGAGTTGTGCAGTCTGTTCTCATGTAGTTTCTATAGATGTACAGTCACAGGTAACTTTGTTCAAGTTCACATTTTTCCTGGTTGGGTTTCCATAAGTCTTTTGATGAAATCTTGATCATGTGTTTTTGCTTTTGTTCTTGGCTTTTTCTCTCTATTCTCTTATTCTTTCACAAATATTGTACACGTTCTTCATTGTTGTGGATTTGTGTTAAGTACAAAAGTCACACTATGTCAACGTGTGTACCAGTTTGTCTTAATCCTATCACAAATTTTGAGTTTTTCCACATGGCACATAGCTTTGGATTCAGTTTTCCTCTTATAATTTGTTGTGACTTTTCTGTGGATTATATTGAATTTATGTTGTAAATTGAACACACACAACATCACCTTCTTGTTGTTGAAAATACATAATTTTAATTGTGTTGTTTGCAAAAGTATAAAAGGGTAAATGATACTCTTCTGTATAATCATTTTTAGCAAATACAGGAAAAGTGTGAAACTGAAACTGATTCGACATAATGTACAGAGACATAGAAGGAGGACTGCACTATCGTTTAATGACAGAGAAAACATTGTCATGTTCACATGAAGGACATCGCATTGAGTGTAATATAGTAAAGGAAGCAAAAAATAGTAAAACATGATCCAGAATTTCACAATGAATCTCAATGTGACATGGGACTGTGTAATGGTGTGCAAAATAATCTCTGATAGCAGTAGGTTGGGATTTTCTATAGATATCAGCTAAAATTAGTTAAAAGCATGTTGCATTGGAATAGTTGATATAAAATTACACATATTTAGTTTGTGTATAGTGATGCATTTGGACATAGGACCTACACCCAAGCAACCCCATTCTTCAGACGTTCTCTTTAGTGACGTCGTTAGTAGACTATCTGAAGGTAAATGATCTAAAAATCAGTCATTAATTTTAGAACTGAAAATAACACGTCTTCAGCTGTATGACTAATAGTACCTAAAAACAGAGCAAAGTTCTTATACTAAAAAGTAAAAAATTTTGTCAGGCAATGGTGATGCATATGTGAAATCCCTGCACTTAGGAGGCAGATACAGGTGGATCTCTGAGTTTGAGGACAGCCTTGTCTACAGAGCTAGTTCCAGGGCTCCACAATGGAAACCCTGTCTTGGAATACTAAAAATAAATTGCTGTTAATTACGCCAGGTGCATAAGACTATTTTCACTCAGTAAATTACAACCAATGAATGTAAGCAAGTATATATTAAGGTCTTCTACAGACACATTTCCTTAGAGAACTAACCACAATTGTTGTAAGTAATACTAATGAAAAGAGAAAGCCATGGAAAATAATACCCTGACTTATATATAATATATAAAGTGTTATAGATATTTGTAACTTAAACTTCATGGAAATTACATTAAGGTAAGATTTCATGCACAAAAGTGAGTAAAGAGCTTGTGGGTAAACTAAAGTAGAACAAAATGTAATTTCAAAGGAAGTTCATCCTTCAAAGGAGGATGATCATCCACGCTTTTATCCTATTGTTTAAATTCTATACAAATTTAAGTGGAAAGTGGACAAAAAGATAACAGGATGTGGATATGACCAAAGCACATTTTATATTTACATAAAAGCATCACAATGAAATCTATGTTGTGCATAATTAATGTATTCCAACAGACACATTTTTAAACAAACTTTCAATAGCTCATGAGGTTGACCTCAGGGCTCAGCACACATGGAGGGGCACCCACACAATTATGTCCTCACATGCAGAGACACAAACAATTAGACCTGTATGGCAGATACATGAAATGGCATGTGCATTAAAAAAAAAAAAATTCAGACCACAAGAATGACCTCTTAAAACCTATTCTTTGCCGGGCGGTGGTGGTGCGTGCCTTTAATCCCAGCACTTGGGAGACAAAGCCAGTCGGATCTCTGTGAGTTTGAGGCTAGCCTGGGCTACCAAGTGAGTTCCAGGAAGGGCACAAAGCTACACAGAGAAACCCTGTCTCAAAGAAAACAAAAATAAACAAACAAACAAATAAATAAATAAGCAAACAAAACAAAACAAAAAAACAACAACAAAACCTGTCCTCAGGGTTCCTACTGTCATACATGGTTTAGTTGATGTTTTGGTGCTGGAAGTGAGGCAAGACATCAGGGATATTATCACGACCTTGTTGTACCTCTTAAACCTCTGTTTTCTAAACGCCCTTCACTAGGCTGATCAGGAAAGGGTCAGGAAAAGCTGATGCACTATTGTATGGTGAGGAATCGAACACCCACAGCAGCGTGGACTACACTCGTGTGTGTGTGTGTGTGTGTGTGTGTGTGTGTGTGTGTGTGTGTGTGTGTGTGTGTTGTTGAGCTGTGCTGTGATAACAGGAATGGTTTAAGAAGTAGAAACAGTGAGCGCACAGGAAAGGACCAGGACTGTGTGTAGTGCACTGCTTTATTAAATCAGTATGTCTGGCAGCCGTGACTACTTTACTGGAAATCACTAAGGAAGTATTCCAACAAAGGACTTCCAGAGATCTCAGTGAGGCTAAGTGGTTTGAGGAGACCCCAGGTGCCCTTTCCAGCTTGAGAAAGTTTTAAGGAAAATTTTTCTGACAGAGGGAGTCCTTCCTCATCCTCATTGGACCTGAAAAATATTTCCTGACATCCTTCTCTACTGGGAACCCTCTTCTGTGCATTTGACCTCCCTCCACCCCTCACCAGCTGTACCCCTGCCTTCTACCACCTCTGTCTTCCATCTTCACAGTGGACAATATCCTCTCCACACAGGCTTTTGGTGCTAATCTGACCAGCCAAGAGGAGGCAGGTAGGCTTCCAAAACCCCTGGATGTTCACAGTTGCAGGTCTATAACAAGGAATATCTATTTTTTTATTTAATTTTGTTTCTTTCACAAGACTTAAAGAATAGGTAAAATGATTAGTGCCCCTAAAGCTATTTGTTCTATCTCTAGTTCTTCTAATCACAGGTCTCTTGAAAACCTGACTCAATCACTAGGTGCTTACAGAGCATGGCCCCCAACCAAGCAGGAGAAATATGATTCAGGGCTATTTGGGCATGGAGTAATGATACCATGGGGTGAAATGTCTATGAAGCATTTACTGCTCAATATTGATAGCCAGTTTATTATTTTCTCTTTCATATTTGTAGCTTCTCCCCCAAAAGCAAAACATATTTCCTTTTTCCTATATTCAGTTTGGCTTTAACAACTTTCTAAAAATGTAACACTGATCAACACAGCAAACCTGCCCTTTGAATACTATATATTGCCCAGTTAACAAATCATAGGCATTCATGAGCACAAGCACCACTGGTCCTCTAGAAACAAGTCAGAGAGAAGCTACCTGATGGCCTTGGAAGTATGGATGATGTCTTTGATCAGAGGCACATCCACAGTGATGTTCATGGAGACTACTCCTGCAAAGTAGAAAGCCTTCAGGGCCATCTCAGTGCCTGGCTCACCAAGGCTCTGTGCACAGAGGGCACCCACTGCAGAGCCTGGCTCCATCTGTGTCCTACAAGAAAGGGCACAGAAAAGGGTATGATGCACTAAAGAAAAGTCCATCAAAAATGCTGGGAACAGACTTCATTTATTGCCTCTTAAAAGGAATCATATAGATTCTGTTGGGTTTAGGATGGAGACAGCAATGGGCCAGGCATCATTTGTGTCAGAGGAAGAGGCTGGCATAGCCTAGAACAAGAAGAGTGAGATGGTCAGTGTGACTAAATTCTGTGTGGTCAGCTTGTGTGTACTGGGTTGATGTTCGCTGTGTGGAGTAGTTCATGGTGGTCTCTTCTTACTGTGTACTGATGGTGATCACAGACCTGGAATCTGCCATATGTAGCACGAGTTTCCTTATGGGCAGAAGACATTCAGGGAATTCCTTTGCAGGTCCTTCCATGTAGAAGACCATCTAGTCTACAGTCCTATTGGAGACTCCAGAGTCAAGGCACAAATCTGCACTAAGTGTAGAAATGATGCTGGGGCAGTGTGCTTGGTAGATTTTATTATCAGACTGAGCCAGACTAGAGTCAACTGGGAAGAGGAACTCCAAATGAGCAACTATTTTGATCAGGTTGACTCTGGGTATGTACACTTTTTGCGCTCTACCACTACACTTAGCTAAATCCCCAACCCTTGACTCTGGGTATGGCTGTTGTTTTTATAGATTGTTAACTGAGATAGACAGAATCTTTTAATTGGCTGGGACTTGAACTCTGTAACAGAGAAGAAACCTGTCTCATAAGAATCAAGCAAGCAGCAATGAATGTGATGTGACTAGCTGACAGTTTCTGCCTTGATTTCCCCAAGATGGACTATAACCTGGAAATGTGCATTAAAACCACTTCTTACTCTTCTAGGATGTTGGGCCTGGTGCCAGGATGTAATGAAGATGCTAAGACACCACTCTGTGACACTGGAGTCGCCATAAGTCAGGGAGATGTGAGAGTTATGAATAACATGCTCAGCAGCAGCACATCAATCCCAGAGTGGGAGCTCCTGCTTCCTTCTGAGCCCAACCCCGTGTTTCCCTCTCACTATATTACAGAGACACACAGACACCCATTGACTCACAGAGCATGTCATCCTGTACACAAGTCCCTCTGTGTACTGTCTTGCCATAGCAAGTACTACCCAATTTCCTCTAATCTATTAAATAAAACATCACATCACTGGAAATTATTTCTCAATGGTTTTCCTGACTCTAAGAATTTTGAAATACAGGGAACTGGATTTGGAATCACAGCTCTAAAGATGAATATCCACCTTATGGTGTATTCTTCCTTGGAGGTCAGGAGAGGCTCCTTAAAGGTTAAACCACACACTTTTCCTGCCAGATATGGCAGGTGGATATAAGTGGCAATGTGTCCACTAGTCTCTTTAGTTGTAGGCTGCCCTTAACTGCTGTGCTTCCTCAGAAAGACTTCTGGAAAGTGATCTCTGACAAATTTCTCTCAAAAAAAAAAAAAAAAAAAAAAAATAGAGAGAAGCAATTATAATGGAAAAGTCATGTGGTGAGGTCCTTATCTTTGTAGCTGCTGGTGATGGTCCTTTATGAACAATGTCAAAGTGCTAGGAGCCAAGGAGACTACCTGCTTTGCCTAGGACTTCTAGCAACCACATTTACAGGGATAGGGTGTAGGTCTGAGGAACAGAGTTCAAATTCACAAATCCAATAGGGAGATTGCAAATGCACCCCTGTGATTCTCTACTCCATGGCTGGGTGGCAGTTTAGCCTTACTGTCTGTCCAGTTTCCTCCAGCTAGAGGAATTAGGATAGCAACAGCCCATGAAGATGACAGTCTTCACCAAGGATACTATAAAACCTTTCTACAAATTTGTCTGTGGCTTTTACCAGCCACAGTAAATGGTCTCTTCAATCTGAGGTCTACAGGTAGCTCAGTGGTAAAGCATTTGCCTAACATGCATGCATGGGGACTGGGTTTGATATCCATCAACATGTACATACATATATATGCACACACACAGATTGACTTTCCTGCTCAAGGTTTCATGCTACTTATGTGTTTTTCTTTGGCTGTTTTCTTCTTCTTCTTCTTCTTCTTCTTCTTCTTCTTCTTCTTCTTCTTCTTCTTCTTCTTCTTCTTCTTCTTCTTCTTTTTTAGCTCAGGATCAAATCCAGGGCTCTACCACTGAGCTAAATCCCCAACCCCTGGCTCTATTTTCAGGACCAAAGTGTGTCTTTTTCATTGGCTCTGGTTTCAGCATCAGGGTGTGTGTGTGTGTGTTTTTTGTTTGTTTGTTTGTTTGTTTTTTGCCTGTCCCCTTTTCCCTACAGATATGGCTTCATAAATGCACAAGTTTATTTTGTCCCTGAGTTTGCAGGTCAAACAGTATTTAAATAGGCATCATAAAGCTTGAACAGATTGTTCACACTGTCATTTTTTTCCTACAGAATAATGTTGTATAACTGAATGTAAGTGTGTTTACTAAACATCTAAACAAATAACTTTATATTAAGAATTCCTCAGTATTTTTTTTCAGGTACCCAAATACTATGTACTATGGATTGATTGCACACAAAAAGTTTATTTCTGTATGAAGCACTAACTTTACAACACTGACTACATGTATAGGGTTTCTTTGCAGTGTGATGTTTTCAAATGTCTTTGAAGACTACTAGCATACCCAAAGGCTTTTTAGCACACTGATTACATTCATGGGATTTTTCTCCAGTATGTGTTCTTTTGAAGGAGACTGTCATGCAAAGACTTTAACACACTGAGTATATACAGAAGGTTCCTCTCCAGCATTGTTGCCATAGTGCCTGCGCTACCACCACCCATTCACCATGTCAGAGGGAGGGGCTGTGGATCGAAAAACAGACAAGAGACAGTGAGTCACTTCATGCCAGAGGCCCTACACAGTATGACTTCTTTCATGCCTGCAAGGAAAATTAGCACATGTAAAAGCTTTAGCACACTCAATACACTGTTGAATCTTTACATCTGTATGAACTGATTTTGCAGTTTGGTCAATTGTAAATAGGAATCACATCTTACGGTTTTACCACAGAGTTTGCACTCTTCATGAAGGGTTGTGTTGCATCTGTAAAGATACCTATGATGTTTTAAGTTCCTTTCTAACAAGGTTCACAAATACAGAATCTTTTTTTCTATATGAGATTTTTCATATATAACAAGAGAACTGGAAAACCTTGGAGCTTGACCATGTTTCCTGCATTCATAAATTTTTCTATAACTGTGAATAATCATACTACATTTGCTAAGTAAAATAGGGTAGGTAAGTATTTACACAGTCCTAGTACTCAGGGCTTTTCTGCAGGGTGAGTTTTTTGATGTATTAACAGTAAAGCAAAACAAAACAAAACAAAAAACCCCAAAACAATAAAGACCTACCCTGGGGCCCATCGTTCCCTGAAGCCCCAGCTCCTGCCCAGGCTCTTCCTTACTTCCCTTAAGCTGAGCTAGGTACAAGGTACAGAGTGTGTTTCCTTGTTAGGTTGGGCAGGGGTTGGGGAGGAGACAGGGATCTAGAGCAGAGGTCAACTTTCAAATTCTGGAATGATTTGCCGGACATTTATTGTCCACAACTTCAGGAACACAGTTATCATCCTTCCCTCCAACCAAGAAGTGGCTAAAGTCCCTTCCACTCCAGTCCATCCAGCATGGGGAGTGGAAGAAAGAGCTTCCTTCCACCATTCAGCCCTTCCCTAGATACCTTTCAGTGTTCCCACAGGCAGTGGGGACGCCTTGGGGTGCTGTACTGGGAGGTGGGGCCTCTGGAAGTCCTGGCATTTCTAACCCCCTGGAGAACTGGGAATTTCAGCTCCTGCAGGATCACTAAACACTGCAATTATTTATGGAAATTGCCCAGTCCCTCCTCCAGTGCTCTGCTCCACCCTGTAGGGTGCAGTTCTAAGGCAGACACACACTTGTGCAGATGATGTAGTAAGGAGCTCCTGTTGTCCAGGCTCACTGTGACCTAGAAGAGGTTGCTGGGTCTCCACAGGAGGTGAGCACAGCTGGCCACCACCCTCCAGTGAATGATTGCAGCCTGGCTGGCTGTGTTCAAATTCATTGCAGTCTCTACTTCCTCTGTCCCTTCTTCCCAGGTGTCTTTGGTTTCACTTCCTGTCCCTGACCCTCTATCTGCTTTTTTCTTAAGATCCTTACATCTAACTGGCAGTGGTGTCGCAAGCCTGTAATCCCAGCACTTGGGAGGCAGAGGCAGGTGGATCTCTGTGAGTTCGAGGCCAGCCTGGTCTCCAAAGCAAGTTCCAGGAAAGGCACAAAGCTACACAGAGAAACCCTGTCTCAAAAAACAAAAACAAACAACAACAACAAAAGATCCCTACATCCTTCTGGAATCTTCAGACTGCAAGACCATAAGGAGACCTATGGACATGTGGAATGGTGTCCAAGCAACGCAGAATAAACACCCTCATATCGCAAAGACTTACAGGTCACCCTTGGAGAGCACCTGAGAGGCATAGTGAGTTCCGTGCACTAGAGACAGGAGCATCATCCAGGCAGGGCTAGGGAATATTATCTAGGAAGGTCCAGGGAGTAACATCCAGGAAGTTTTAGGCATGCTCATGCTGGGATCTAGCTGCTCTATGACTGGAAAAATTGCCACATTTGTAACCCGGGCTCTATGTACCAGCTAGGTCAAAGTGACCTTCTTTAAATAGCCAAACAGTGGAAGTAGTCTCAGCATTCATTAACTGGACAGGGATAAACACAGTATTTCCAGCTGGGTGGTATTGTTACACGCCTTTAATTGAAGCACCCAGGGAGTCCTAGGCCATCTCAGGAGTTTGAAACCAGCATGATAAATAGGGCAAGTTCCATGACTGCAAGGACGACAAAGAGAAACCCTGTCTGGAAAGAAAGAAGTGCTTCTGTAAGTAGTAAACAATGCAGCACTAATGGTTGATAGCGTTTGTTAAATGCAAGGCAGACCGTGGAGGCTGTGGATTCAAACCACCTGGATCTTAGAGTTACTATTGCTGTGATGAAACACCATGGCCCCCAAAAAGTAGCTTGGGGAGGAAAGGGTTTATTTCACTCACAGTTCCATATAGCAGTTTATCATCAAAAGCAGCGGGGGGCAGGAACTCAAGCAGGGCAGGAACCTGGAGGCAGACACTGAAGCAGAGGCCACAGAGGGGGAGGGGTGCTGCTTACTGGCTTGCACTGTACGGCTTGCTCAGCCTGCTATTTTATAGAACCCAGGGTCACCATCCTAGGGCTGGCCCCACCCACCATGGGCCGGGCCCTCCCCCATTAACCACTGGCGGAGGCGGTGCACGCCTTTAATCCCAGCACTCGGAGGCAGAGGCAGGTGGATCTCTGTGAGTTCTAGGCCAGCCTGGTTTACAGAGCTAGTCCAGGACAGACTCTAAAGCTACAGAGAAACCCTGTCTTAAAGAAAAAAAAAAAAGAAAGAAAGAAAATGCCACACATTTTGCCAGTAGCACAATATTATGGAGGCATTTTCTCTATTGAAGATCCCATCTCTCAGATGACCCTAGCTTGTGTCAAACTGCCATAAAACTAGCCAACACAACCACGAAATAAATAATACCTTAGAGCAAGTCACGTGGATTTTGTTGTTGTTTACCAATGCATATAAAATTGTGTTTACCGTTTGGGTAATAGGATATGATACCATTATGTCTAAATAATATATGTTCTGCCAGGCAGTGGTGGTGGCACACGCCTGTAATCCCAGCACTCGGAGGCAGAGGCAGGCGGATCTCTGTGTGTTCGAGGCCAGCCTGGTCTACAAAGTGAGTTCCAGGAAAGGCATAAAGCTACACAGAGAAACACTGTCTTGGGAAAAAAAAAAAAAAAAAAAAAAAAAAATATATATATATATATATATATATATATATATGTGTGTGTGTGTGTGTGTGTGTGTGTGTGTGTGTGTGTGTGTGTGTGTGTGTTCCTTAACTCAGAAGTGTGTTACAGAGCCAGCAAGATTAAAACCACCAGCCGCTGAACCTAAAGCCCTGCATTCTATCCCTAGAACCCATGAGGTGGAAGAGGAAAACCAGCTCTGGAGAATAGTCCTCTGACCTCCATATTCACATGGCCTTAGCACAAGTGAACATGCATATGGGGATAATTAGTGATAATTTAATGTAAAGGAAAGTTGCTGTGGGATATCTTTCTGTATGCTGTGAATATGTGTTACTATGATTAGTTAATAAAGAAGCTGCTCTGGCCTATGGTGAGCCAGGTTATATATATAGCCAGGCAGGAAATCCAAGAGGAATACAGGAAGAAGAAAGGAGAGGTGGAGGAGATAGCAGTATGCTATCCAAGGAACAACAAGATGCCAGCAGACCCACAACGCCATGGCTATATGACAACACATAGATGAATAGAAATGGGTTGAGTTAAATTGTAAGAGCTAGCTAACAAGAAGCCATATAATTTGTAAATAATGTAAGCCTCTGTGTGTTTACTTGGGGCCAAGAGGCTGTGGGACAGAGATTCGTCCCAACCATGGGGCCAGGCAGGACCAGAGAATCATCTGGCTACAGAAAGTATGCTCCAGCTATGAACTATGGATGCTGGCAGGTGTGGTAGCTCATGCCTGTAACTGCAGCACGGAGAGCCTGAGACAACCTAGACTACATAGTGAGTTTCCAGACAGCCTGGGTTACAGAACAAGACCTTGTCTCAAGAAAAAACAAACAAACAAAACACTAAGGACCACTGGTCATGGTGCCACACATCTCTGCTTTTGGAATTCAACAGGCGGCTGAGATTGAGCTCAATTTATAGTACAAGGAGAACTTGCCTCAAAGGGACTGTCACACCCTTTAGCATGGTGTGTCCTTTTTGCTGGTCCTCAGGGTGTATTCTTATTCTGGTTCTCATAGCTGTCTGATTAGGGGGCGATATAGGGGGTGAAGGTTAGCTAGCTGTGGCCACTTCTTCAAATAGCTCGACAGTTAAATTTCCTATGTCCACTTACACACACACACACACACACACACACACACACACACACACACACAGTATGCTGTGCTGCTTGGTGGCATTTTACCCACAGTAAAACTTTTTTCTTCAAAATCAAGGGTTAAGAATATAGTATAGTTCAGTAGTAGTTTGAGATCCTAATGTTCAATTTCCAGGACAAGCATGAGTGGGGAGAAGGGCATGGCCAACCTTGCAAGCTACCTGACACTTACCTCAGGAACCCACAGTGAAAATCCCTAGGAAGATGTGGGTAGTTTGATATAAAATGTTCCAGCCTCCAGAACACTAGGTAAACACATTTCCATTTCTTGGAAGTTACCAAGCCTTGGGTATTTTACTATGAAAATAACAGACTGATACCTTATTGTATCATCTGCATTCTGACCCAGCTAAGCACCTGGGGAGGATATATTGGCATTACTTTCAGTTTGCCTGCTTGAAATAGAGTTGCTCTCTACTCATGGCCAACAGAAATCTCCCTGTTTTAGTAGTGCTAAGTAGACCTGCTGTGGTCAGCCCTGTGGGGCAGGAGAAGGGAGAGATGGAGTGATAGGAGACCATACCCAGAGCTTCAGAACACAGGTACAAGTCTTGGAATCATAATGGGCCTGCAAGGCAGGTGCAGGACCAGAGTTAAAAATAGGTGCTCATTCTAGGGGAATGACCTGTCCTGATGGAGGTCTGAGAGGCAGGGCCTTGCCTTGGCCATTCCATCTCCATAAAGGAATGGCCATCCACTGCAGAATTTGCTGGAGCCCCTTGGTGAGGACAGAAAAGAGACTGCCAAGGCAAGAGAGAGACCATTATTTCCCAGACAGGAACCTCAGTGAACGGTGGAGCTTAAACAGCTATAGTCAAGGCACAAGGGATGTCACCCTGAGGAGATTTTGAGGTGCAAGACTATGTCCAACAGAGGCAGTGCTCATCCAGGGAACTCCCACCTGAGGGTGGGATGACAGCCATCACGCTTGTAAGAGGACAAAGTCTTGTTCTTTGTCTCTTTTGAGAATCTCAGGGCTGAGGGTTTAGCTCAGTTGGTAGAGTGCTTGCCTAGCATGCGAAGCTCTGAGATTGATTGCCCCAGCCTAGTATAAAGTGGGCACAGCAATACATCTCTGTAATTTTAGCATTCAGGAGGTCGAGGCAGGAAGATCAGAAGTTCAAGGACATCCAGTTACTTAGCAAGTTCAGGCCCAGCCTGGGCTAACGGGGACCCTGTCTCACTATCACCACCAAAAGATGATCTCAATCCGAATTGAGAGAGGACAGGCGTAAAAGTTACAAAGAGGGCCCCTGCTTTATTCCCATTCTCCAGCCACCACTGTTTCGTTTTGTTTTGGTTTTTCAAGACCGGGTTTCTCTGTGAGCCCTGGCTGCCCTGGAACTCTCTTTGTAGACCAGGCTGGCCTCGAACTCAGAGATCCTCCTGCTTCTGCCTTCCCAAGTACTAGAATTAAAGGCATGCATCACTACTACCTCCTGGATTCCAGCCTCCACTGTTTATCTCTATCCCATCTGGCCTTAGCTGAAGCAGGCATTGGACAGGAAAGGCAAAGACAAAAGAACCACGCTGTCAATGAAGACCTACTATGTGTCAGACTGAAGGCCCTGTGCTTTTCCTGCTTTCAACCAGGGAACTCACAGATCTGCAGCCTGGCACGTGTGCGCAGGATGAGGAACGGTATCTAATGACTTGGTGGTTGGAAGAAGTAGTAGCTACTTGGAACCCTTCACAAGTAGCAGAGAGGGACCAAGCCTCAGGCCTTTGTTGTGGCCCTTGGAAATCTCAGGCCCCTGGACTTTCTCTGCCCTGACGCCACTGCCAACTCCTGAGCTGCATCAAGCTGGTGTGCTCCTCAGAGCCTGCTTCTGCTCTTCCTGCAACAGTAGCCCCAGGGCCTGAGGTATAACCAACCAAGACACTCGAGGCGCTGGCACAATACCAACTCTGCATTCCATGACTGTACACTACAGTGAGTTCTGGGAGGTCAAGTCCATCCGTGAGCCAGTGTGGCATCTGGGGTGCCCAAGGGACCTCACTGTCTCTGCTCTGGAACTAAAACAAAATGTGCTCACTTGTGTTCGTCACTGGACCCCAGTGTAGCTGGCAGCAGAGCCTGAATGCAAGGCCTTCATGTTGCTCTTTCCTGGAGGCCAACATGGTACCAATCAACCTGCATCAGGACTTCTCATTCATGTGCAGGGCCTGGCTGCAGGACCAATCCATCTGACACAAGCTTACCTGTGGCATGCTCATGACTGGCTGGCCCTCAACTGCCACCGTATCTCTTGCGTTAGTGTGTCCACCTCCATCCCCTCCCAGAAACCACCCTTCCAGCGGCTTTAGGAGAACAAGTACTACTGACTGACCTCGGATTACAGTTGGTTTTATTGCCACCAGGAGAATGGAGGACCTAGGAAGGTGGGAAATGTTCTACATCTTTATGCTACCCAGGCACAGCAGGGGCCATGTATAATCCTAGAATCTGGGAAGCTGAGATACGAAGATGGTGGACTGAAATCTAGACTAGGCAAGACATTGCCTCAAAAACTGGAGGGGAAAAAAAATGCCAGGTGCAGGTGTTAGGAGTCTGCCGTCAATGAGCGCATGTGTGGCATAGCTCCAAACGCCTACCTGCGCATGTGCAGGGGAATCCTTTAAAAGCTGGACACAGACTCTTCCTCTCCCTTCTCTGTTCTCCCTTTACTCTCTCTCTTTTTCTGTCTCTGTATGTGTGTGTCTCTCTCTCTGACTCTGTTCTCTGCACTTGCCTCATAGCACTGCTTATTACATTTTTTTAAACCATAATTTTTTAAGATTTATTTTTTTAAATTTTATTATTATGTATATTCTGTCTGCATGTGTCCCTGCACGCCAGAAGAGGGCACCAGATCTCATTACAGGTGGTTGTGAGCCACCATGTGGTTGCTGGGAATTGAACTCAGGACCTTTGGAAGAGCAGTCGGTGCTCTTAACCACTGAGCCATCTCTCCAGCCCCGCTTTATTACATTTTTAAAACAACAGCAGGCCCAGTAGACTGAGGAGGAAGCAAAGTACTGCTACAACCCAGATGCTGTGGGGTAGGGGGACAAGGCTCTCTTTCTTGTGCTGGACCTCTTAAAGGGGGGTAATAAGGGTCAGCGGACGACTGTGCCAAAGCTTTCCTGGGCCGGTTATCCACGGTGCAGCAGAAGTCAGCTATGTCTGGAAGTGGGGGCTGTCCAGAGCTTGCAACTCTTGGTCCTCAAGGCACTGGCTGAGCTGTGGCTGCCCGATGGTTCTACCATGGTCAATAAGTACTAAGGCTTGTCTTGTCTCAGTCTGCAAGGAAGGAAGTGATAGACAATTACACGGTTGGGCTTGCCCGGGGGACCGCCTAACTATTTCCGGTGTAGAATAGCCATCTCCGGGTCAGACATCTCACGGGACCGGGACTCTGTGGCCTTACGTGGTTGCGTAAAGCGCGCGCGCAGCCATGTAATCTACACGCATGCGTGGAGTACCCACAGGAGTCCCTGTACGCATGTGCGGCCCAACCTTTAAAAAGCCGGCGCCATCTTGCGTGAGGCTCTCAGTCTCTCTCTGTCTCTCTCTCTCTCCCCACGTGTGTTTCACACAGGCCTGTCACCTCTATCCTCTTTAATAAAACTCTCCCGTGGTTCTGTCGTGTTCGGGACGTGTTCCTAGCGCCGCATATATACTAACATTGGTGCCGTGACTCGGACTCGAACCGAGGTTATATACTAACATTGGTGCCGTGCGAAAACGGGCGCTTCCGGGCACTCTGTGCCTGGAAACCCGGGAACCGGGACGGAAACTGCGCTACACACACCGGGAACTCTGCTCCGTTCGCGACAGACCACTCTCCATTTGCCTGGTCGCACAAATCCGCATGCAACACCGCTACTGATTGGTGAGTTTTCCCCTTTTCTTTACTGGCTACCGCTGGCCCCCATTGCGGGCCCGGATTTCCAGCCACCTCCCACGTCTGCAGCTTGAGATATTTCGTGAAGGGACCACCACCGTCAGGTGCGTCCTGGGGGCTGTGTGAAGCCGGCATGTTCTTCGCACCCGACAGGGTGGCTGGGCGTTAAGGGCTCCTAGGGAGACCTTGCTTCACACAGTGGGGCCCCCGCTTATCGGCTGACGAGCTGATAAGGCGGCTTGTGCCTGAGATCTGTCCAGACCTCCGGGAGGTCTTGGCTCCGGATCATGTTCATTTTTCGTTTTTGTCTCTCCGCTGCAGACATGGGAAATAAGTTTTCCAACTCGATCAGCCCTACTTACAGATTCCTAAGCTTATCCATCTCTGTACTGAGAGACGGCCCAAGTATGCTTTAAAAAATAACAAAAAATCCCAATCTTTTACGGGAGTTATCTAATTCTGACCAGCAAACAGGCAAATGGAAAGAGTTGCTCTTTATCTTAGCTTTCTCTCTCTCTAAAAGCTCTAAAAAGGTAACCATGGCTTGTGATTCTTCCACCAACCAGCACGCACCTCCTGCTGGCCGCCGCGGATGGTGGCCAGCCACGAGAAGCGTGGCTTTCCATTATTGATACCGTCATGATTTTTCACAGTGAGTCTGCTGTTCTAATGGCTGAAATCTGAGCTATATGTTTGTGACGGACAATCCCGGGGGTTGTCCAGGCTGTGCTGGCATTGGCAGGCACATTTTTGCTTGGAGCAAAAATGGCGTCTGGGGTCTACTGGGTGGATCCACGGCAGCACAGTTGCAGCTCCTCCCATCCCTTGACGAAAGTGGGGGACTTTAGCCGAGCTTAGATCTTACTTCATTCTCAGGACGCCTGAGTTGAAGTCTGATCCCGGTTTGTTATTTTAATTTTTTATTTTCCACTCAGTTACAGCCATGGGACAGAGGGCATATACCACCCACTTACATTGGCAGATGGGGCGGTACTGGTAAATCTGGCCGCTTAACAGCTTTGCGGTACCGGTAAACCTGACCACATAACAGTATGGCAGGTACTTCAGCCAGTAAACGTTAAAATAAGAGTTGCTTCATCTCCAAACTTTCTGCTAAGCTCTAAATCCTTTCTTCCCTTTCCCACTAAGGCGTCTGCCACGTGTAACCTCTGTCTGACTTTCGCGCCATTGGTGGGCGGGCTCAAATGCGCAGGCTTGGGCGGTTCCTAAGAATTGCCCTAACTCACCCTAACTCCACCCACTCATTCTCAAACTGCCTTGAGAATCACAGACGGGTCTAAAAGTAGCTGAGATCTAAACAATTAAGTTTACAATAATCGGGATGGCCCCTAAGCCAAGGAATCAGCTTATAGCCTCAAGCAAGTCTTCCAAAGGATTGGTTTACAGTCTGCCTACTGGCAGATCCTTCCAAAAGCTGTCCTTAAGCCACCAATCGTCAGGAAAAATTCAGGACATAGAGTAAAATCCATCTCTTGTTCCCGGCTAAAAGTTAAGTATCTGGAGAACAAGGCTCCTGACCCCACGGGCAAAAGAGTCATCTGTGGCATTTAAGGTGTGCCAGGAAAGAGAAGCCCGAAAACAAAATTGCCAAATGTTGGCACTCGCTGACTCCTGAAAGCTGTTGGGTCCCTGTTTTAAATAAAAAAGGCCATGGGCTCCTGAATGCCCTGCCCATCAACAGCCTTGTCCTTGTGCTGCCTAGAAAGACAACCAGTCAGCTGACTGCCCCCAGGCGCCAAGACGCATGGGTACAGCAAGCTAAGACCTCCAGCAAACCTAGGCTTGGCTACAGACACAGCAGGGAACCCAGAACTCAACAGGGAAGCGATCAGTTTCTTTCCTTCTGGACACCAGAGCCATTGACTCAGTCCTGGGAGCTTTAGGATGTCACTCCTTTCTATTGTGGGGAACAGAGGACAGCCTTACTTACCTCACCAGATTTAATTGTACTTTCAGAGTTATTTAATGAAAAAGATTTCCAACTAAGATAAAAGCTTATTGTCTCATTTCAAAGTTACCACCTGCGTTTCTCATGTGCATACAGACAGGGCCACGATCTTTGCCTTGTACCTAATTAAAAAAATAAGTTGTCTTCCACTCTCAAGCTCCAGAGGACACCAGGATCCACTGCCTTGTCACCAATTCCAGAGGAATTTCCCAACTAGGGCCACATAGAGCCGGAGGCAAAAGGGACCGTAAAAATATCCAGGCGGTAAGGTTATAACAGTTTGTCACCTGTGTTTCCCAAACGCTAAACTAGCAAAACAAACAGGTGCCTTAAATAAACCACCTCAAATGAGGCTTGTCTCAGGTAAAAAAAACAACCAGAGTACTTAAACATCACAGCCACCTTTAACATGTCTCCAACCAGACAGACCAGATCTACCTCAGATAAATGTCAACTCCAAAAACAAAATAATAATGAGTCTTTTGTCTAAGCTTTTTATGTCACCAGTGTTTTGTCAGATAGAAGGTTCCCAGCCACACCATGGAGGACGGACAGCTGCAGGATCTCATCCTAGGATCAGCCACACCATGGAGGATGGACACAGCTACAGGATTTCATCCCAGAACTTCAGGAGACGGCTTCCCCATCTCCCCCCAAAACCAATCAACGTCCATCATTCAGCCTGAAGCAGTCTTTGAGAGAAACGGCGTCCCATACCCATCTATCCACATTTTTTTCTTTTTTAAAAAACATGAGAGTCGGGAATGATAGACAATTACACGGTTGGGCTTGCCCGGGGGACCGCCTAACTATTTCCGGTGTAGAATAGCCATCTCCGGGTCAGACATCTCGCGGGACCGGGACTCTGTGGCCTTACATGGTTGCGTAAAGCGCGCGCGCAGCCATGTAATCTACACGCATGCGTGGAGTACCCACAGGAGTCCCTGTACGCATGTGCGGCCCAACCTTTAAAAAGCCGGCGCCATCTTGCGTGAGGCTCTCAGTCTCTCTCTGTCTCTCTCTCCCCACGTGTGTTTCACGCAGGCCTGTCACCTCTATCCTCTTTAATAAAACTCTCCCGTGGTTCTGTCGTGTTCGGGACGTGTTCCTAGCGCCGCATATATACTAACAGGAAGTGCTGTCAGGTCTGAGGTGTGTTGGAGCCTAAGGTGGGGCTGCAGGATTGGCAACCCCAGTTAGATCTGAGATGAGAATCCTGGAAGTGGGGAAAGAAACCAGAGGTACAGGTGGAGCCCAGAAAACAGCACTGGCCAGAGGTACAGAAGCCAGTTGTGGGACACTGGGGTGGAGTCCAGTGAACTTAGTCAGGGTTCAGCTGCCACACCCAGCATCAAAATTGTCGCTGCTAACAGGGACAACAGGGTGGATGGAGGTCTGGTCCCGGCTCACCGCGCTGCTCTGACTGGCAGGGGGCGCCAGGCTGCAGTCGGTGTATGGCTCCAGGCAGCCTGCAAAGGCCATGATGTGTGTGATGCAGTTCTGCTCCTGGACTCTGTACATCAGGTATGCCTGCAGGTCATGTCCTTGACACTACGGGTCTCACTGTCCAAGGGCACAACAGCCTGTTGATACATGGGGTTGCCTGTAGTGCCCTGGAACTCCCAAGTTGGGTAATTGCAGCCCTCCTTGCTGACCTTGACGTCTGATTCCCTGCCAGTCTCCACCCTCCTGAATGCTCACAGGAGGTTCTTTGTTTGTGTATCCTGCATTTGGTGTAAACAGCTTAGATGCAAGAATGTAGAACATTCAGTAGCGAACTTCTGCCCTCTGGGGTGTTCTTCCATTGTGCTGTAAACCTGTATTTAAGGTCTCCTCCCTCCTTCAATAAATGGCATTTGGCATCCTGCTGAGGCGAATGACTCGCTGTCTCCTGTCTCTGTTTTTTTCGATCCACAGCCCCTCGCATGGACGTGAACAGGTGGTGATAGCGCGGGCGTTACCGCTACAGTTGCCTGCAAAGAAGGAGTGTTTGGAGCAGGTGGCCTCCACTTCATGAGCACTCTTAGCCCCTGTCCCAGGTTGACAACTCTTCTGCTCTCTTCCTTAGTGACATCAGCCCAGACACCATTTCAGAGCCTGCGGCCGGGACCGTTGTCACATAGGATGGAGGTGAAGGATTTGCCATCCTGAGACTGAAATGATACACTCAGCGCAGTAACGTTTTCTTTGAAGCTCCAGGTGGCATCATCCAAGCCCGGGGATTTACAGCTGGACTACCGGTTCATGATTCACTGTCTAGAATGGAGAAGAGATTCAGAACAAGTCCTACATCTTGAGTCCTTTCCTCTTCATATTCCTGATATTTCTTTGATATTTGATGTTATTTGTCTAATTGTTTTAGAAAGTCATAGAATCTACCGCCATAAGAACTGAGGTAAGTCTAGTGTCTGAGAGGAAATCTGTACTAAAGTAATGTGTTTTTCACTCATCAGTGACTATGGAGCAACCTTTCGACACGAGGCCATTAAATGCCACAGTGTCCTGCACACAGGACAGCTGCACCCGGGTGTCTGAGGCCCCATCTGGATCACCTGTTTAGCTAGCTGACCATGATTTTTTTCCGTTCGTTAGAGACTAGAATCCCTATAACCACATATTACTTCTTTCTTCATGTATTGTTACAGTATTCTTCTGTCAACTCTTTTTCAGAATGCTGGCAGTTTTTAGAACTTGGTTTATCTTCTGCACAGAAACAACTGCATTCTTCAACAAAAGACCCAAAACACCAAGCATAAACTAAGAGAAGCAGCTATGGTGACGCCTCCTTCCATCTATTCACAACTGAAAAGAATCGACCCTCCCCCCCAAATATCTCCTGTTTTTCTATTTTATGTTATTTGAATTCTATTCGGTATAGTATATGACCTAAATGTATTTGCTTATGTTATAGTACACATCTTCTTTATTGTAATCATATTCCATAATTTGATGTCTAGACAGTCATGTTTTGTTCATGACGCACGTGGTTCTTTGTAGGGTGCTCAGCTGGGCATTTTACCTGGTCTTAGCTGTGCAAGTCATAGATGTGCAGTCACAGGAGCTCAACTGGGGGTCACTAACATGTCTGTCACTGGAACTGGTTTGTGATTTGTTCTCAGTCTACAACAACTATGTCCAGCCTTCTTCACACAGCAGAAGAAGAGTTTTCAGATGCTCCAGTGGTCAATGTTACTTAATGTCCCATTTGTCAAACCTTACTATGCCAAGGTCCAATCTGAAGTTAATTTAGGAGATATCTATGCAATATATGACCAACTACAAGAGATAAGAAAAAAAGACCTTTATGGGCTGGGCAGTGATGGTGCACACCTTTAATCCCAGCACGTGGGAGGCAAAGGCAGGTGATCTCTATGAGTTCAAGGCCAGCCTTATCTACAGAGCGAGTTCCAGGACAGCCAAGGGTAAACAGAGAAACTCTAATTTGAGAAACCAAATTGAATGAATGAATGAATAATTAAATAACTAGACCTTTATTTTTATGGGAGGCTCTTATTGGTTCGTGTTAACAAAAACTGAACGTAACATCACTAACAAACACATAATCTTCAGCTTTAGGCACTTTGTGAGTGCATTGAAAACAGTCCAAAGAATTGACATGACACAAATTTGGGCAAATAATTTAATTATTTCAAATGGGTCCACACAACAACAATGCAAAAGCTTATTCATATTTGGTGTGCTGTACACTCCTGTATTACAGAAATAAAGTCCTCAAAAATTCTGAAGAATTCTGGATTTTGGGTGCTTTACAGAAATAGAAACAGAGGACCCTGTAGGCATGGGCATAATCAAACTTCTAAAAGCTCAAATCAAGAAATATTTGTTACAAGTACATATATTAAATGTAAAATAATAAGGCAGACTATTCTCACCAGTGCATCTACACATCATATTTCCCCTTACACAATCTGAAGCAGTAAATTCTTTAAATATAGTCCTTAAAGGTGAATTTTTCTTAAGGATAAGCAATACAATCCACCTGAAATTCCAAATTTATAAAGGCTGATAAAAATACATATTGCAATATTCAGGAAGAATGATGCAACACTTTTAAATGGCTGTTTAAAGAAACTGGTCTTGTAGCAGGGTGGTGGTGTCACATGCCATTACCATTAATCCCAGCACTTGAGAGGCAGAGGCAAGCAGATATGTAAGTTTAAGGCCAGCCTGGTCTACAGAGAGTTCCAGGGCTATACAGAGAAACCCTGTCTAAAAAAAAAAAAAAAAAAAAAAAAAAGAAAGAAAGAAGAGAAAGGACAAGAAGAGGAGGAAGAGGAAGAAAGCAAGCAAGCAAGAAAGAAAGAAAAGGAAAAGGAAGAAAGAGAAAAACTTGTCTTGTTTCCATATTATTGACTAAATTCACTTTGGCCTTCTCCATAAAACAATGGTGGTAGGGGATATAATTGGTCACTTCTCCCCAAGACAGTAATGTTCATGTAATATGATCACATCCCAGAGGATTCAGCCTTTGCTTAGCATATTTTATGAAAATTGCATCTATGCATCTCACAGTCATTAAAATTATGACATTCTAATCAAATTTCTTTAAGTACCGATCACATCTCATTCATATGTTAGAAAAAGTTGAAAGTTTCTATAGATTACCTGACAACACTTAAAAAGTCTAATTTCTTTTATAATACTCATACATGGACCAATTCAAATCACAGAACAATCTCTGCTGCTTCATGTTTGTCTTACTAGGTTTTTTTTACTGTTGTGATTAAAACGCTATGACCAAAAACAACTTGGGGATTAAAAGCTTTATTTTGCCTTAAAGTTGCAGACCAGGAAATAGTACTGCAACTCGCTAAATTCTATGGGGATCCTCCCAACCCAGAAGAGAGATGAAACAGCTTAGCTACCCACTTAGGAAACTGGACTTTTCAAGTGAGCACAATCAAGACAGTTTGCCATTGCATTAGGCAAACTTTACTGGAATATTTAACTATATCAGGGTCAAAAAATTCAGAAATATCAATTCTGCCCATAAAGCTCCCATCACAGCCCCATAGCCTCCTTCTAGAAGCAAGGATTCTGTGTAGTGTGTATCTGTGTTCACATGAGCACAAACACTAATCCCTGCCACTTCCATGGTCCATGTTGTTCTCTGTCATTGTCACTCAACATTTTGAAACTGGAATTCTGTGAAATGTTAATAAATGGTTAAGAATGGAAGGAAGACAATATCAGAGAATTCCTGTTAAGGCCCCAAGCATGTGAGTTACAAATAACAAAAGGATGTTTATCTGTGTTAACTCACTATGTTTAAGGAAACACATGCAGCCATGCCATCCATGACACATCTAGTCAATGTGTCCTATGCACAGAGAATCGTTAATCCCAAAGACTGGAGGTGAAAGACCACAGACCTCAAGCAATATGGCCAAATTAATTTCTTTCTTTTCTTTTCTTTCTTTTCTCTTTTCTCTCCTCTTCTCTTCTCTTCCCTTCCTTCCTTCCTTTCTTTTCTTTTCTTTTTTTTTTTCTTTTAGATAGGATTTCTCTGTGTAGTTTTGGTGGATCTCACTCTGCAGACCAGCCTGGCCTCAAAATCACAGAGATCCACCTGCCTCTGCCTCCCGAGTGTGGGATTAAAGGCATGTGCCACTGCCAACCAGCATGGCCAAATTAATTAAAGCAAGCAATTAATTAAAGCAAGAGTTTTTATCAGTGTACATGGGCTGCCTCTTCTAAGGCAGGGTTCCAGAGGTCAGCATTGGATGTGAGGAAGACAAGACTTTTAGACTTTAGAGATCAGAGACAGGGGGTTTCCAAATAGGGGATTTGGCAGTCAAAACAGGCAGGGTTATAGGAGCAGAATGTAAGCCTAACAAATTAGTCTTTCCTGAAAAAAAGGCATGGTTACAAGGTAACAAGGTAGTTGTATATTCTTTTCAAACAAAGGTAGGGTTGTAAAATGGTCATAAAGAATGTTAGGAAAGAAAGACATGATTCCCGTTCCTGGAACATCAGAACAGAACCATAGTGAAGGTTACACGGGGGGCACAGCCCAATCCTTGAAAAACAGAGGTTTAATCATAAACAGGAATAAGCCAATTGTCTTTACTAGAAGATGGCTTTTAAGCCCCAAATGAAGGCAGGCTGGTGCTTCAGAGCAACTACATAAAAACTTGAATTGGTCTGAATCCCACAATTTTATATTCAAAGCAGGAAAAGGTCAAGAATGGAGGAGGTAGGTTTATATTAAATTATACACCAGTAGATAGTCTTTTTTTTTTTTTTTAACAGACTTTGCAGAAACATTTCAGACAGTATTCTAGGACACATCCCTCATTTCATTGCATTCTCAGAGGACCATGAATAAGATCCAGATACTCTGTTCCCTTTCTTCATATTTACGACTTCCTGAATACAATTTCTTGTCTCTGTGTTCAGTTCTTTGGAGCAGCTGCCTAACCTCGGCGTCCTTCTCTTTACTTTTCAGAGGATTACACAACATTGAAAGAAATTCTGCAGCTAACAAGATGACAGCTTGTGGTTTATCTGTTTGCATGACTCCTGGCATCATCCTATGTCTGCCTATGACCTACAGTCCTGGAGTAGCAAATGATTATCTCCAAAAAGGTAATGAGACACGTGTTCTGTATGCCTGGCAGAGTCAAGTCCTCATGGTGAGACGGGAATACAGGACAACCCGAGAGTCTTCTCAATGGGTTTTTGAGCACAACGCTCAGTTTGTCAATATTGTTTGACTGATTCAGACAGCAAGGACTGTAAGATGACAGGAAACAACATCAGTGCTGGGCTCAGCAACCAAGACTGACTCATGGTGTCATCACCGAGGGATGTGTGCGTGTTTACTTGTTTTCAAAATGACTGCCCCATATAAACAAGGCCAATATGGATTGTTTTTTTTAATCAAACACGGTTGTTCTGAGTCTTGGTTAATGTGATTTTATATAAGTCTCTTGCTGCTGTCTATGGTGGGTACCTTTCAAGGAAATTACAAGTATTCAGTATAAAACTCAAATGAGTATTGAGACATCCAGACTTTGAGTTTCTGAATGATTATTAATTAGCTCATTGCATTTGGGCCTCTAAAAAGTACATTATAGGTACACCTGGCTTCCCAAATCTTTCCCCTATACAGTGAGGAATCCAATAGAGAAAGATAAGGCCGAGCCTCCTTCAATTGAGACCCACATTTATCCAATTCTCTCCCACTAGCCCTTACTTCAGCTACCTCCCAATGCAATGAACCTGAGGATTAAGAGGTTAATAGTGCAACTGCCCTGAGTGATCAGAGACAGGTGAATGCTATTATTGCTCAGTTGGCTTTGACCATCTGTCCCTTTTTATTCACCCTATGGAACTATCAATAGGATGGTGCCCACATTCAGAAAGAATGTTCCCACCTTATTGTGTATTTCTATAAGTGTCCTTACAAACAAGCTCAGCCATGTGTGTGATAAATAGAACCAAAGATAGTCAGGTAGACAATATAAATTAGCCATAATACTTATAACCCTGGAAATCATTCTCTTATATAGCATTTATTATTCTGTGTTGATCACATTTTAACATCTGACCTCACAATAGGCTTCAAACTTCCAATGATAAACCAGCTCCTGTATTTTGTGACTGCTGACTTTTTCTCGGAATTTTGAATTACACATTTTTAACTTCCATGACTCATACATACAATGTGATTTACAACTCTGTGAAATGGCCAAGATCCTCTGTTTGCCCCATTTTTTTTTTTCATAGTTTTCTCTTGTAAAATTTCTCGTTGAAAACTGTCAGGAAATATTTGGAGAAGACATGACTTGACTTCAGGGTGAAAGTTCAATGCCTTGCCCTGATAGAGAGGTCTCAGGGTCCCTAAACAGTTTAACTGACTTTGGTGAGTTGAAGAACCAAGACCATGAAGACAACAGCTGTCCCAGTGAGAGGACATGCCCCCTGGACCATGATAGAGTGCCCATGAGTCCAGCTGTTCCTCCACAATGGAGGACTTATAGGTCAGGAAAGATACTCTATGGTAACAACATAAAAGAAGCATTTAACTCCCCAAATCGTCACTTACAAGATTAGAAGATGCCACTGTTTTTAAGGAGATAGTCCAAAGTGTTATAATAACACGGAGAAGGCTTCAGATTCCCTGAATAATTTTTGCTGTGTCTGATGAAAAGATGGCTGCCAGCGATAACCATGGTGGTTGTCACAATGAAAAGACCTGTCCTCAGGATAATGATGAAGTACTCAAGAGTCCATCTTCTCCTCCTCAGGACGAAGATCCTACAGGGAAAGGGAAATTTTAAATAGTCATCAAATGAATGGCAGGATAATATCAATTCTCTAATTTCAGGAGGTTGTAAATAACACCACAGCAGCAGTGAAAAAATGTCATGGTATTACGGGATGGGGATGCATTTCAAACTGTTATTTCATTGAATTGTGTGTGTGTGTGTGTGTTCATAAACAGATACACATATACACATATAAACATGTACATCATAGATGCATGTTTAAGTATATTCATATATAACATATCTATTCCTACTGAAGGAATATCCCAGAATATTTCCTGATATATTTCTCACCTCCCTTTCCCCTGGTCAATGAGCCGCATAAGATTTATTTATTTTTCTTTTTTCTTTGTGGAGCTGAGGATCGAACCCAGGGCCTTGCACTTGCTAGGCAAGCACTCTACCACTGAGCTAAATCCCCAACCCTGAGAGACATTTTATGTGAGTGCTTTTTACTCCTTTAAATAAACATACTCTTGAATTGTTTTTGAAATACAGTGATAAATAAACTAGAGTGTGGTGATATATCCTGTATCCCAATAAAGCTTGCCTGAGGATCAGAGGACAGAGACAGCTACTAGATTAGACACAAAGGTCAGGCAGTGGTGGCAGACACCTTTAATCCTATCACTGGGAGGCAGAGATCTGTCTGGATCTCTACGAGTTCAAGGCCACACTGGAAACAGAGTCAGACAGTGGTGACACACGCCTTTAATCCCAGTACTGGGAAGCATACACGCCTTTAATGCCAGGAAGTGATGGCAGGGCGGAGAAAGGTATATAAGGCGAGAGGAAACAGGAACTAAGGCAGTTCAGCTGAGACTCTTTCAGGTGAGGACTCAGAGGATTTCAGTCAGAGGATTCCTGGAGTTGGTGAGGTAATAGGTGGTGGCTGTGGCTTGCTCTGCTTCTCTGGTCATTCAGTTTTTACCCTAATATCTAGTACCAGGTTTTATAAATAAAAGAACATCTAATATTTGAACAACACTAGAGCCTTGAGAAATTAACATGAGTAAAATGTACCTCAGAAAAAAATTTTAGAAAAATAAATTCAACCCTCCCAATAAAAAAAAAAGTGGTGGTTATCTTGCTCTTCCTTTTTTTTTTTTTTTTTTTTTTTTTTGTTTTTCGAGACAGGGTTACTCTGTGTAGTTTTGTGCCCTTCCTGGGACTCACTTGGTAGCCCAGGCTGGCCTTGAACTCACAGAGATCGGCCTGCGTCTGCCTCCTGAGTGCTGGGATTAAAGGCATGCGCCACCACCGCTGGGCTATCTTGCTCTTCTTAAAGGAGAACTTAGTTTAAACAATGTTACCCTTTTATTTTTAGTTACAAGTTCAGAAAAATAAGGAATTAAAAAAAACTAAATAGTAAGCAATCATGTTATCTTTGTAAATATATTTTCATTTGTCTACTTAATAATCTTATTTCAAACTGATGTAAATTACACATTATGACCATAAAGCAAGCAGTAGATGGAGTCCTTGTTAACTAAATATATACATATGTACCCCCTAAATTAATCCTTGATATATAAGTCACACAAAAAGGTTTCACTCTCGAGTGCTTACATTTTATTGAAAGACACACAATATTAGTTATCCTACCAAATATTGCACTTACCAGCAAGAACATACTCGATACTTTAACTTATTCTAGTTAAATAACTACAGAGACAAAGCTGGGCTTCCCCCAGGTTGAATTCACACACGCTCTGGAAGCCAGTCCTTTTCACGCACAAAAATCCCTGAAACCTAGCGAATATAGCAAACATAAAACAAAAGTGGATGTCAGTGAATACTCAGTAAATAGTGTGGGTGTATGTGTGCAATTATAGTAGAGATTGTGTGTTGAAGACTTTCAAGTTACTTTATATTTTCAAAGTAAAGTAAAATGTGAAACCAATTTCATCAATCCATTCACTTCCAAAACACTTCAAAACTTTATTGTGCATGTTGTTTTCAGTTTAATGTCATTATGAACCCATACTTTTAAAATTTCACTCAGTCCTTTTACTACAATTTTAAATGCTGGCTTTAGAACTGGAGTTTACTTTCACCTTCAATGGTGATTGGGGCTTGGAGAGTGGTGATTTCCCCACAGGCTTTACAGCAGGCAGGGGGAAAAAATGATCCACAAAGAGACAAGAATGAAAACATGTGGGTGCTGGGAATTGAACTCAGGACCTCTGGAGGAGCAGTTGGTACTCTTAACTTCTGAGCCATCTCTCCAGGCCCGGTTCTGTACTTTTTTTTTTTTTTTTGGAGCTGAGGATCAAACCCAGGGCCTTGCGCTCGCTAGGCAAGCGCTCTACCACTGAGCTAAACCCCCAAACCATGGTTCTGTACTTTTTTAATAAGTCTCACTGGAATACTCCTGTCTGCATGTGTATGTGACAAGCTGAGATGAAATGGCATATCTGTTCTTCTTTAGACAGGTGATTTTTATTTCAGTGTCACTAAGTGATTGACTTTCCTTTGCTGTGGTTGATGTTTTAATTCTGAATAATAAAGAAAACCAGCAGAGGGCCAGGCTCAGGTTGCTAGTAAACCTGAGCATTCAGAGTTGGGTTGGCAGTTTTTCTGTCTCTTTTCTCCTCTCCCCTCCTCTCCTCAAACTGTTTTTTTTTTTTTTTTCCCACGTTCCCCAACTTTTTTCCCCCTTACCTCATCTGACCTTTCTGGCTTGGAAGAGCAAAGTCCAGGCTACTAGGGTTGCGATGGTGAGACCCTCGACCCACCACTTCATCTTCCACCTGGACCGCAGCTCCAAGCCCCGTGCTCCCAACTGGGAACCCACGAAATTGCCACTGTGGACCATCTTCTGTCACCACAGCATAAGAAAGGAGGTAGGGGAAGCCCCTTCTTTTTTCTTCTTTTTAGTTTGACGGTTTGCTTCCTTCCTGCCTCTCGTCACCTCCTCTTCCTGTGCAGAGTCCCACAGAACGGGACCTTGCTATCTTTCCTCCCACTGGCCCTGCCTTCAGACCGAGGGAGTTTCAACAAAAAAGCTGGAAGCACTGAGCACCCCTAGAGGCTTACTGCTTAGCTGGGGAGGAGGAGAGGCTCTGGTAGTGGTGGATCAACTGACAAAAGAGATCCAAGGTGCCATCCCATCGTAGGCCTCACCCAAGCCCCAACTGCCCGGACTTCTGCAGATCTGGTCCATTGGCCACCTCCATTTTCCAACGTCTCCTCTTCTCCTTCCCTTGTCAAACTCCCAAAAAGAAATAGAACTGGAATGGGCCTGTGTTTGGCTCCTGTATTTTGGGATTGAAAACCCCGGAGCACAAAGAGTGTTCAATTAGCTCTTGTACTTAATAAAAATCAGCTACTTCTCTACTTACACTGATCTGGCAGGAGACCGTCATTCTATGGGGGCAAAGGAGAAGGCTTGTTTGTAGAGGAGGAAAAGAGAAGACCAGCTTTTCCCTGGCCTCAGAGCTGAAGTCCTGGGCTAGAAGCCTTATCCTGCTAAAACCATATTTCCTAAGGAAGGCAAAGAATCAGTGGGTTCTGTGCTGCCTGCTCCCCCAAGTAGTTTTTGTTATTCTATTTCACCAGAGACTAAGGAAGGAAAGAAGATGGCCTGGGCCAGCCCTAGAGACCAAGATCCTCATCTTGTCCACAAATTCCAGCTGATAAGCTGAAAGTGAGAGGCTTCGCAAGTGTGCAGAAGTTGTAGGGTGAGGAAGGAGGAGAGGGAGAAAGTGTGGCCCCTGAAACAAAGAGATCAGTCACCTACTGTTCTAGCAGAGTCAACCCTGATACTGGATGAAGAGGGCAGAGCGAGGGATAGAAGAGAGAAGGAAAGCTTCTGGCGGAATTCTCCAACTGACAGAACCTACAGTTGGGCCTGGCCTTGGGACTGAGGGCTGACAGTGTGGTCACTCCACAGGGAAGGACGAAGAGGAGGGACATGTTTCTAAGAAACCTCTCACCTCCTCAGGGTAGTCCTCTTAACCTTTTCTGTTGGACCTATTGCTCACTATTGGAGAGAAATATTTCAGAAAATAATACAAATAGAAAGGATCAGTCAAGAGGATAGAATAATTTACATATGACCACATTTTCTATCCCCTGCCCTGCCCTGGACCACACTTTATAGACGAGGCCTGCCTCTGCCTCCCAAGTTCTGGATTTTTTTTTTTTTTTTTTTTGGTTGTTAAGACAGGATTTCTCTGTGTAGCTTTGTGCCTTTTCTGGAACTCTGTAGACCAGGCTGGCCTCGAACTCAAGAACTGCCTGCCTCTGCCTCCTGAGTGCTGGGATTAAAGGCGTGTGTCCCCACCGCCCGGCTGCCTGCTGCCTTTTCTTCTTTCAACACTTAACGTGTGACTCGCAGAGGCATGCAGTCTATCTTCCTTTGGTCTCTTAAGTGCAGATTGGAGAGCCCCACACTCAACCTGAGGGCTTTTTCTTTTGGTAGCTCCATTAGTGGAGTTACTTCTGCTAACAGTTCATTACAGCATCCTCATGGGTATACTGTCTATCTGCTGAGGCACCTTTGGGGCAATTTTCAACAGCAGGGCCTGTGGCTTCTCTGAGTGTAGCCTGCAACCCAAATCCAACATGGTAACTCGCCCTACGGATTCCTGGGTGTGTTTTCATGCTTCTGTATTTGAGGCAGGTCGATCTTTTCCTCTTCCCATTTTCCAAGTAGTATTCCTTTCTCAATATGATGAAAGAATATTTTGATTTTGGTGAAAGAATCAGACATTCCTGTGCAGTGTTTGGAAAACATAGGAAATACATCCAAGAGGCCCAGTTTGTGCCTGGTGTACTGAATGCCCCTAGCAGATACCAGAAACAAAATGACCGAGGGTAGCACTCTGGGTTTTACTCCCAATGGCAGTAACAGGGTTGAGGGAATGTCTCAGCTGCAGGATCCCTGGAGTCCTTCAAGAACAGCAAAGGCAGAAGAAGGTGGTGACCATCAGAAATTGAAGGAGATGACCAGAAAGCAGAGATAAAACTAAAGAAGAAGAAAAATGGACGAGGAGCAGAGGAGGGGACCTACAAGCCTTGGACATCGTGAGAGTTCAAATGCATGATCAAGTCTCCTAGACCAAGAGTCTTCAGACCCCGCAACACAGGGTATGGTCAAGTCTATGTGATAAAGTTCCTGATCCATTAGTTATTATGAGAAATATAACACTAGCAGGAATGACATGCCATTGACCTTGCCTAGTCACTATCCCTACAGAGGCTCCCAACAGGGAAAAGAGCAGAAGTTGCTAGAAACCAGCATTTGAAGAGTTTCTCCTTGCCTACCCATGATTTGGGTCTGGTAGAGCAAATGGGTCCTTTGCCATTTGAAACTTCACAGAACCATCATTTATTCTCTCTTTTTGAATCCTGTACATTAACTTCCAAGAAAGAGAATCATTATTGTAGTACTCATCAGGAGGACGATCCCAGATAGGTAACTTCAAAAATTTGTGAGGTTATAGGAAACACAAATTGCATTATGAAGAGGGAATGCTGCTTCCTTACTAAGTAGTTAAATTACTATGATGAAAACATCTCTTTTAGCTGATGCCATTAACTGACACATGCTTAGCATGTCTTGGCATTGATCAATGAGCATGGGTCTATAATCATCTCTTGTGCTGAGAAAATGGAGTAAAGGGGTACTGGCAAGAGTTCCATCAACTCACAATACTCCCTCCATTGTCCCTCTAACGCTTGGTTTGCAGGTGTGCCTATCAAGCTTGATAGGAGTGATGTAAGCATTGGGAAACTGTCCTACCCAATAAGACTATACTACTTCTACTTCTCCAGAAATAGAAGACACACCAACTAGGAGGAAAGGAATATGAAAACTTGCCACTTTTCTCAGTATATTTGCCCCTCCTCTCTCCTTTTACAACACAATGTTGAGCCTTTCCTTGGAGAGATCTTTCCATTTAAGTTAGATTGGCAACATCGTTAGGATGTGAACACAAACACTAGGCTAACACTACAGTGGCTATCTTCTTCCCACAGGCACAGTTGATCTGAACCATTGGCACCAGGTCAATGGTTCTTACCAAACTAACAGTTGGACCTGAGAAATATAAATGATAGTTCCTTTAAAATAAATTAGAAATTAACAACTTTTATGAGGGCAGGATTCAGAATTTCATATCCCTAAAGTTAAGGGGCAGATTCCCCTTTGGCTATGGTGAAAACTATGATCTAAAAAGGTGATTTTTTTTTCATTATTTTAAACATTTCTTTAGTCTGTCATTTTAAAATAAGCTTTCATAGGGTGAATATATGGAAATCTGATGGGTACATTAAAAAAAGAATATCTACTTATTTACTTATCTAGAGAGAGGGTGAAGATAGACAGACAGAGAACATACAATCCATGCCATACCATTCTGTCATTCTGATCATGTGGAGGCCAAGGAACAAATTGGGAGGAGGAAATTCTCTCCTTCCACCCACCTAGCCATCTCATGGGTCCCTTCCCTGGTACTTTTCATGACCAACTCGTGGATTTGCCTTAGAGTGTTTTCTCGTGGTTCTGAAATTTAGAGGATATTATACATTGTGTATTGTGAGTGATTTGTGCAGACGTTTGTTTCAAATGGCTGATGCTCTTAATCAAAGCTAACCCTAGGGGTAAGAATTCTTGATGGAAGGATTGTTATCTGTCTAGCTTGAAGAAACTGCTTGTCTAAATTGGGACATGGGACAAGGCAAAAATGAAGTTTACAATGGAGTTGAGTTCATAATGGAAACAGCCACTGAATATGAAAAAGCATCAAGGAAGATTCCAGGGTGAGTTATTGAAATGGCATGTTCCTTCTTGGCATTGTGCCTCTGAGAATCTGTCCTGTGTTCCTGGTGTACTTCTTTGTTCTAAAGCTATTGAGTGCGGTACATGTCCCTGTGGATGGTCCAGGTTTTATCATTTAATCAGTTATAGCAATCTTCACGCATCTAAATATAACATTATTACAAGTGCCAAAATAAAATCTCCAAGGTACTTCAGAAGTTAACTTTCTGAATAGTAAAGTCTCAAAGACATAGTGAAAAAATTATTACAGTAAGATGAATTAACTTGTATATTTCAGTCTCTAGACACTTTTTAAATAAGAATTACTGAAAAGATAATGCAAAATGATGTGAACAGAACAGGGTATACTAGGGTTAATGTTTTAATCCTTCCTAGATGGTATCTAGAATCTCTATCACATGTTAAGTCCGTAAGATAACATTTGACACTAAGCACATGTACGTTTTCAGCTTCTCCTTCCTCCTCCACTACGCTTTCAGATTATGGTAAATCACCACCACCAAGAAAGTCCACATACATTTACTGTCTATCCGGAACTCCTGTTACCCCAAATCTTCTTCAGGAATTATGCTTTCTTGTTACTCGCAAATTCTCTCTGCAAGGGAAAAAGAAACACTGGGTCATAACCTTCTACCCAACAAAAACAATGAGTCACTAATGTGTCATTTTTAGAAAAACAAAAAACAAAAACAACAACAAAGTTTTCTATGTACTATAGGTTAAGCTAAAATGAGATGGAAACAGGCTTGACTGTGAATACCACTCGCTCCTCCTCCCCATGTAAGTGACAGGAGACATTAACAATGACCCAAAAGCTCTGAAATCATCAGGTTCTATGAAAACTTGATAGGGGGCTGGATTGATGCTCAGCCTTGATACAATGGGGTGGGGCTAGGCTCTCCTTCAACTTGGTATGCTAGACTTTGTTGACTACCATGGGAGGCCTTACCCACTCTGAGGAGTGGATGGGGGCAGAGTGGGAGGAGGCGGGAGAAGGGGAGAGAAGGGGAACTGGGGTTGGTATGTAAAATGAAAAATTTTTTAATAAATATATTTAAAAAAATTGTGCACTACCATGCCTTGTCCTAATTTTTTTTAATCTAACAAACAATCAAACAAAACTAAAAAAACCCCCCAAATTTGCTATATATACAAACATTCTGCTCTTAAGGATTATACAAAATAAGTAAAACTATGTTTATTAGAATCATTGCATATGAATGTTCATAATTGTTTATTTCTAACAGACCATCTAGACATGACACCAAGGCCATCAGCAGGAGTTCTAGGACATTCTTAGCTACACAATACGTTCAAGGCCACCCTGGACTATATGAGACCTGCCTCAAAAAGAAAAACAAAAAAACAAAAACGAACACCACTAAACTATTAATACATGCAAAACAGGCATGTATGACTATCAAGTAGGCTGCAAGTGGACCTACTACATGATTCCATTCATGTAAAGTCCTTTTCCTGGCTGAGCATGGTGTGTGCCTTGAATCCCAACATAAACCTAGGAGAATTGATAGAATAGGACCAACAGATTGAGACCATTACACATCACAACACATGTACAAAACTTAGAAGGCCTGTTTTTTCTCTAAATGCTGTTTTTGTGCAGGACAATGCACCTGAAGATCTGTGCACAGCCACAAAGAAACTCAAATAAACCCCTGCTCATCCCCCAAAGAAACCTGAAAGTTTAACAAAAATTCACAATTAATTTAGTTAGGGGCTAAGCTATTAAGGTTGTGGGGCTTTTTTGTTTCTTTGTTTAATTGTTTTGTTCTTAAAAAATGCCCCAAGACTGTTTATACGGGAGAGGATTTGACTCCAAAATTACATTATTAATCCTTTCCCTACAGATATTAATGTGCACAGGTAAGCTGGGCAGTGGTGGTGCACGCCTTTAATCCCAGCACTCGGGAGGCAGAGCCAGGCGGATCTCTGTGAATTCGAGGCCAGTCTGGGCTACCAAGTCAGTTCCAGGAAAGGCACAAAGCAACACAGAGAAACCCTATCTCGAAAAACCAAAAAAAGAAAAAGAAAAAGTACTACAGATAAACTGACTTCCGGTTTCGTTTCTGTCACTTTGTTTTTTACAGTGCTTTCTCATAGATCCGCTTGTACAGATGCACAAGAACTTTAGCAATAGGATACGTACATAATACCTTATGAAAAATTTCCTTGATTTCACCTAACATTGACGGGAATGTCCAAGAGCACCGCACAGTCTGCTGGACCAATCACATGAGTTCACTACAAGGCTACTCAGCTGGAGCCAGGACTCAGAATCAAGCTGGAGGAAAAGAGCTTGAGTTTCTCCAAGTTCAAGCCCACCAGATCTTCCAGCTCCACCCTCAACCTGGAAAGGGAATGCAAAAGTATTAAGTCCCCTTGTAGTCCAGCACTTTGCTCTAGGGACCACCAGTAGCTGAGGATTTCTCAATAGGTGTTATTCCTCTCCCCAGGCAGTGAGGGTACAGCTGCCCAGGTCCCAGAACCCAAGGTAAGAGGCACAGGCGGTAACCAGAACTCGTTATCTCTTTATTTTTTGGGAAATAATTTGGCTGCATTAACAAAACTACATCTGCCAGGGAGGGCTGATAAACCATGTGCTGGGCTCCAAGAAAAGTCACCCTGAGCCATGTCCTGGCTCTGCTAGCTGACAGGCAAGAGATAGCCACCAAAGCATAGGGCCCAGGAATAGTACAAAAAATACCAAATTGAATTCACTGCCCTTTCTCTCAAGCTTTGAAACATATCAGTCCAACCTGTAAAATGAGGAAGGATCACACAAGAAGTGTTAAGCCTACAGCAAATACAAACTGTAAAGTCTCACTAAATTATATATACTGGATACAAACTTCTAACACCTATTAATATCTGAGCCTTCACAAAAGGTGGGCTCCTCCCTGGGCACAGACTCCTGCCTATAATACATAGCAATTAGAATAAATCTAAGTTCAAATACCAGCTAACATTGAAATTAAAAAAAAAATTCCCTAAAGAAAGGTATATCGATATATAAGAAATCCTATAGAAATCTAATAAACTGACTTTCAAGTGGATGGTTACCAACACTTCTGTGAGAATGGGACAAGCAAAATACAGAAGTCAACAGTGAAGTTCATAAGGCTACAGTGAGTCTGTAAGCTGCAATCTGTATGCTGTCCGCTTTCTTCCCTTCCACAGCGTGAATGATGGACAGTGGCTTCTGGGTGCCATGGGGATCTGAGCAGCGTCAGCGCCCCACCTTGTCATTCATGGGCAGGCAGACTGAACAGAGGGACTAGGTAACCAGCTGTGTTGAGAGTGCCCATCCAGGGGCAGTCATGGTGTGGCCTTCTCAGCCATTGTTGGGGGGCTAAAATAGCTGTTTATAGTAGGACTATGCAGAAACGCAATTATAAACTTAGAAAAAAAATCCAGGAATAAGATAGTTTGCCTTTTAGCAGCTTGAATTCCATCAGAACTTGGTGTTGAAATGACCTGTTTGTGCTACTTCACGGAAAGAACAGAAGTGCTGATGTGAGACGGGTCAGAGGGGCATAGCAGATGTCTTCAGACAGTCGTGCAGGGCTCTTCGTTCAAGTGCCGTTCTTAGTGGCGCCTTGGGGTAAATGTAGATCCCTTATCAGGGTTAAGGTTAGAGCCTGAGCCCTGATCACCCTTAACCAAACAGGTTTGGCCAGCCAGCCTCAATAAGCCAATTACACGTGTAATAGCAAAAAAAAAAGCAGAAAAATTCATTTTATTCAATGACAAAGAAATCCAGTGGAATCTCCTCCATAAGTCTGTCTCCAAGATCCTAACATGCCGATTAGATTTTAAAGATTTATTTTTATGTTTGATTGTGTGTGTGTGTGTGTGTGTGTGTGTGTGTGTGTGTGTGTGTGTGGTGTGGGTGGGAGGTGCTCTTGAGCTAGTTACCTTTGAGGAGAGTGTTGGATCCTATGTAGCTAGAGTTGCAGGAGGTTGAAAGCCCATCTGCTCCCTATGAGTGCTGGGAACCAAACTCAGGTCCTCGGCGAGAGCAGAAAATGCTCTTGGCCCCCCAGTCATCTCCAGCCATACTTTCATGCAGAAGTATGCATAGGAAAGCTGTGCCTGTCAAGATATGGTACCACCCATCCTCATCCTGAGGCTCTCCTATGACGTTGTCTGACAAATCATCAGGCATGTGTGAAACCTTTTCCGAGAGTTAAGCACCCCTTCTGGCTGGTCCAAAGACCTCAACCTCCCCCTTCTCCCAGCAAGTTTCCTGTGGGCACACCAGTTTCTTGGGGTCCGTTGTTCTGATAGTCTGAGAGCCACCAGGAGGATACAAGTGTCTCATCAGAATATCTTCATTCCTGCCAGGATGGTCACAGAACCGTTGCTTTAAAAGGACTAACTACGCTTTTATTCTGCTTAACACAGAGGGAACTTTCTGGTCATCAGAGCCGCCTGAATAAAATCGGCTCCAATGTAGCAGGAAAGCTTCTTTTTTGGATGAGTCCTGATTGTTTTTTGGGACCACACAGGGACCAGGTAGGTATTCATGGAACTCTACAACTCTCTTGTGTTACTCAGGGAGCTGTGCCTTCTACTACTTTCGGCCCAGAATTTCTGATCTGTAGGTCCTGAGTGGCGAGCTGCCAAAACCTCAAAGCTAATTTCTCACCTGTAATTTCTTTCCCAATTCATTCCCCCTAATGTCTGCCTGCTGCGAGCAGGGCTTTTCTAAGGCAATGGAAAGGCATTTCCAGAGTCGTGTTCTCTTCTCAAATCTATTTACTCAGCCTCCCTTTGGTGAACAACAACCTTGTGGGTTTTTTTGTTTGTTTGTTTTTTGTTTTTCAATATTCAGTCTGTTTCGCTCAGCGTGTTTCACAGTGTACTGGCCATTACTCTTTAACTAACTGTTAAATTACCCCAAATCCCTGGGTTTTGCCAAATGGAAGATTGATCAATATTTTTATTGGAAAGCCGGCTTCTTTAAATTTCAGTAACTTTGTAAGTGTGTTTCTTCAGGGGTAAGGCTTTTGAGGTTTTTAGTAACTGTGAGTGCTCCCTTCTTCCTCACCACAGCTTGGAATTTTACTCATTACACTTTAGAACTGCATAATTGCGCAATTAATCTCAAGGATGTCAGAATGCATATTTTTAAAAGTAATTTTCTTAGGGAAATAATACATATCTCATTACTTTTTTACTGTAATTGGTATTCATGGTCCCTTAGTTTATAGGTTTAAACTCTGCCAGGGATGGCCAGTCTCAGGGCCATATATTATTAAAATGGATTAATTTTTCAAACACATATTCCATTCAATTTCTCATTAAACGAGGCTTTGTAAATTCTGCTGTCAAGGGATACAAATAACATGATTATACAATACTTGAATTATTCAAAGTCTTCTCTGCTGGAATGGGTCCTAGACACAGGCACTGGGCTCAGTCTTTATGGAAGAGAGTCTCAAGATATAGATATCCAACTAATGATTCCAGTCTCCTGTTTATTGCTATAAGTAATGCCATGATCACAAGCAATTTATGGAGGAAGTGATGTATTTGAGATATACTTCCAGGTCACAGTCTGTCGTGGAGAGAAGTTGGAACAGGAGCTCCAGCAGGAACTTGAAGCAGAAACCATAAGGAATGTTCCTTGCTGGCTTTCTCATTCATAGGCTCACATGTAGCTAGGTTTCTTAGATAGCCCAGACCCACCTGCGTAGAGAGGGTGCCAACTGTGGCAGGCTGGGCTCTTCTGCGTCAAATTGATGATAAATATGGTCATGCGTAGACTATATGCCCACAGACCAATCTGATAAGACTCAATTGTGATGTCTTGTGTTTCCAGGCTGGGCCAAGTTGACAGTTAACCACTAGCTAGAACTCTAACCAAGGATCAACTGTGGTCCACATTGACTTCATAAAAGAGGTTGATAATAACACCCAACTGGGAGTTGTAAACAGGGTAAGACCTAAAGGCAGAGTCAAATTTACCTTCCTTACTAAAGTGACTTGTTCAGGGACCACTATTCTTTGTCTTACACAAATATGAAGAAATACATGAATGGATGAATGAATCAGAATATATAGAGAAGAATGATGTATGGCAGCACTGACCTGGGTAGTGTGTAAAAATGTGTGCATTGACAGGATTCCTGTGTGGCCCCTGCACTCATATCATGCAGGCAGAATTCTGTTCTACACAGAAGTACACTGTTCCTTATCAAAGGAATTCAACTCAACAATAAATCAAAGGCACCTCCAACAATTTAATGGAAATCTTGGAGCATTAATCTTCCCTAAATGCAAGGCATAGGACCTGATGGTTAACTGTGACAGGCCCTCACTGTTAAGAAGTTCATGGTAGGGCTGGAGAGGTGGCTCAGTAATTAAGAGCACTGGCTATTCATCTTGAGGACTTGGGTTTGATTCTTAGCACCTGCATGGTGGCTAACAACCATCTGTAACTCCAGTTCCTGGCAATTCAATATCCTCTTCTGGGCCTCCATGGGTACCGTATAGTCATATGTGGTGCACAGATATATATGCACACAAATACACATAAAAGTAATTAATAATTTTAAAAAGGAAGTTCATGATGTTCTAGATTAGACACATGTTTTATTATAACAATTTCAACTTGGTGTCCTTATAACATCTTGAAAAATTCTCTGTGCACCTCCTAAAAGACATCTCAACTTTTCAAGGTGTAAAGGGCTGTTGGTATGTTCCCCAGAAGAGGAGAGAACTGTGCTGTGTATTGGAAGGTAGAGAGGGCTATGCCTGTGGAAGGAAGGAAACTGTTAGGACTACCAGACCCAGTAGATATAAAAGTACCAGATGAACACAGACGTAGCATTTGCAAGAACCACTATGGAGTTCCATGGAGTGGAGTGTGGGAGATGGAGGGAAGTTTGAAGGATAACAGGGGTAAATGAGGAACCACAGTACCAGGAAACCCAAACGAGCAGGCTGACTTGAAGCAAATAAACAAAATCAAATGCTGTGGATGACTGATTGATATAAATAAAATGCTGATTGGCCAGTAGCCAGGCAGGAACTATAGGCGTGACAAAGAGAGAGGAGAAGTCTGGGAAGTGGAAGGCTGAGGCAGAGAGAAGTGGCCAGCCACTGCCATGACAAGCGAGATGCGGTAAGCCATGAACTACATGGCAACTTATAGACTAATAGATATGGGTTAATTTGAGATATAGGAACTAGATAGCAATCGTCTGAGCCATTAGGCCAAACAGTTTAAATAATGTGAGCGTCTATGTCTTTATTTTATAAGTGTGCTGTGGGACTGCCGAGGCTTGGCGGGACAAAGACAGAGGAGAAGTCTGGGAAGTGGAAGGCTGAGAGGGGGAGACGCCAGCCTGCTGTCCAGGGAGCAGCACGTAAAGGCAGCAGGTAAAGCCACGGAACATGTGGCGACATATAGATTAACAGAAATGCGCTGAGTTTAAGGGTAAGAGCTAGATGGTGGGAGGCCTGAGCTAATGGCCAAACAGTTTAATTAATATGAGCTTCTGAGTGATTTTTTTAAAAAAAGATTTATTTATTTATGTATACAGTGCTCTGTCTGCATGTACGCCTGCAGGCCAGAAGAGGGCACCAGATCTCATTACAGATGGTTGTGAGCCACCTTGTGGTTGCTGGGAATTGAACTCAGGACCTCTGGAAGAGCAGCCAGTGCTCTTAACCTCTGAGCCATCTCTCCAGGCCCCTGAGTGATTATTTTATAAGCGGTTGTGGGGTCCATGGGGCTGGGCAGGACTGGAGAAAACTCCAGCTACAATCAAATCCAATCAGACATTGTGCTGGAACGTCTCAGATGTAAAGGAGGGAGAATTGATGTTTGGCCCTTAGCGCAGATCACAAATGTAAAGGTGGTAGGGATGTGCTAGGAAGAATTTCAGTGTAGGGTATGCTATGTTGAAATCACTATGGAGCTTGGGAATAAGCATATGTTTTAGAGGTACCTAGTGAGCACTTTAATGATTTTCTTAATTGTACTTAATTTGTTAAAAGGAAGTTCTTGGTTTAGGACAAAACTTAGCTGAAGTAATGTGAAGTTACCTTATATCTTGTCCCTGCCACACAGAGCCTCTCTCATTTGCTGCTTACTCCAGAGTAAGACATTTCATAATTGAGGAATCTGCAGTGCCAAACTCGCCCTTAAAGTTTATAGTTTACGCTAGGCTTTACTTGTGGGCAAGCATGTGATGCATAGCCACCACTGTGATATCATAGTGGTCACTTCCACAGTCTCCCAAATCCTTTGTGTTCTGCCTATCCATTCCTTCTTCTCCCTTAATCTCTGGCAACCACTTAAAAAAATAGTCATGTGTTTTGTTTCAAAATGTTACAGAGTTGTAATCATATACTATGTAACCCTATTTCAGATTGACTTCTTTCATTTAGTAATATTCATCTCAGGTTTCCCATGTTTTCTTGTGCCTTGGTAACTCATTTTTTCCCCCCGTGTTGGCCATACTCCATTGTCTTGTTATACCACTGCATAGTTTTCCTTTTATCTGTGGAGGATATGTTGGATCTTTTCAGATTTTATCAATTATGAGTAAAACAGTCAAAATATGCATGTGTGTTTTTAGGTAGGCTTAGATATCTAGCTCATTTAGTTAGAAATGAAGAGGCATGATTATTGGATCACATGGTAGGGATGCGTTTAATTTTATAAGAAACTTTAAAATGTCTCCAAGAGTGACTGGGCCATTATATGCCCCTGCCAGCAATGAAAGAGCATACTATATCCCTGCTGGTCTTTGTTGTGAATCTGGGCCATTGGATTAGGTACCTGGTGACGTCCCACAGCAGCTTTAATTTGCACCTGAGCATCTTTTCACATGTTTCTTTGTCATACATGTGTTAATATGTTCATTGCTTAAATGTCAGTGTGGGTTTGTTTTGCCCATTGTGAAATCAAATTGATTATTCCCTGTGTTTAAGAGTACTTCGTATATTTTGGATAGCAGTTTACTATCAGATCTGTTACAAGTACTACCTTCCAATCTATATCAATAATGTTCTTTCATTCATTTTCTTGAACTAACAGCAGATGGAAGGATAATCCGAATTACCTACCAAGACTAATTTAAACCTTAAAGCTTTAAGTTTGAAATAACTTTGGATTTATAGAATAATTATAAAGAGAATAGGGCTTGGTGTGCCTCAGTAATGTCATATGCAGGATGAACAGTCTATCAGGATGGCATTGTCAAGATAGTGGCATTAATCACCAGGTTAAATTGGTACTTGCCAGGGTTTTCAGTAAGTGCTGGTACGCTATAGTTTGTCCCCTTTGCATATTAGGTATGAGACTCTAAGTCCTATCCCTTCCAGGAAAGGGAAGTAAGCCCTACTCATCATCATGAAAGGCAAACATCAATATAGTTGTTAATAATAATAAAAATGATCAAAATCATTATTTTTCCTATAAATATCTCAAAGACGTCATCACTAAGAAGAAGACTCCCAAAGAATTCAGTCCAAGATGAACTTTCCTGCCAGTTTTATAAGCACCTAGAAAATAACCTTTCCTGGGGTATTCTGTCATATTCTGTAAACTGTCCATCTGCTAAGGGACATGACACTAAGCAATAATGCTATAACAAGAAATATGACCTCAATACAAGGTAATTACCACATGTCATATATTGACCATATTCTTTTGGCTGTGGCAACTGACTTCAAACCCCCCAGAACTCCATGTGTCCTAAAGTACCCATCAGGATTCCATATCTAGACAGTCTCCTTCCCTTACAGATGCTGAAGCATAGCAATAAAAAGCAATAACCAATAAAACTAACTTTCTGGTGAGGGCTACTTAGAATAAGTGGATTCTTATCTTAATATTTATTCATCCACAAAGAGTACTCTGTGTTCTTAGAATAAATATTTTATGAGCCATGGCATATGTTCCAAATAAGAAGTAGAATAATAAAAACTGAATTTTAAAAGCTTGATGTAAATACAAATATAGAGAGAATAAACATCCATGTGTTTTTTTAGGTACCATGTATGGTTAATAGTGTTTAAATATCTGGGATGTCCTCTCTCTGATTTTAAAAGTTGAAGGACTTTCCTCCTTCTCTTAGAATTTTTGAATATTGTGACTTGTTGGAATTTCACTAGAGTCAAATAGGCATTTTCCAAACAAACTTGACCATGCTATGCTCAGCAGTGAATGACAGTGACACCCAAGTCTCCACCACTCATAAGTACCAATGAAAGAAACAGGAAAACTGGGTAGTGTTGGAACCTGTCTCCCCACAGGCTCATGCTTCTTTCAGTTCAAGAGCAAGGAATACTATTCCCATAGAGTTAGAAGCCCATGGCATAATTAGGCTGATTCATTAGTCTTTCCAGGGCACCCATGTCTTTCACTTTCTAATGGGGAAGTGAATTAGCCCAGTTTGAATTGAAAAAAGTGACTTGTTGAATGAACCTCTGTCTTCACATGCTTTTCCTCTGTTTTTCAGCATAATAATTACTGGATAGTAATAAGCACCTCCCTCCCAATAGAATAACTTGATTCCAATGTGTCATCTGCTAATCTGATCAACATTTTCTTCAATAAATGCATTTTTTAAAAAAGAGTGTGACCTTTGCTACTGAGGTCCATTTTTAAAAGTCAACAATGCCACTTAAAGGTAATAGTTGAACATCAGAAAGAATATAGAGCCTGAAAGTTTCTGTAGCCACGTTATGGCTTCTGAATTTGGAAGCTCTAGGCAGAACCTAAAGGAAAGGAAGCAGGAGGTGATGTTTGTGTTGGGCTTGAAACGAGAGTTGAAGAAAGAGCAACGTGTAAAAAGTTATTACAGTGGCTTCTGTGTGTGCCCTCAGTTTCATGTGTTTTAAACTTAATCCCCAGATGGTGATTAGAGGTAGGGCCTTCCAGGAAGGGTGACTGCCTAGTGAAGGCTCTTCCTTCATAAATGGATTAACCTATTCATCAGTTAAATAGATTGTTTATTGAGAAACTTCTTTGTTATGAAAGGTATTGGTTAGTTTTCTGTTGTTGTGATAAAACACCATGACCAAGATAGACAACTTATGGGGCTGGAGAGATGGCTCAGCAGTTAAGAGCACTGGTTGTTCTTCCAGCGGTCCTGAGTTCAATTCCCAGCAACCACATGGTGGCTCACAACCATCTGTAATGAGATCTGGTGCCCTCTTCTGGCCCACAGTGACACATGCAGGCAGAACACTGTATACATAATAAATAAATAAATCTTAAAAAATAAAGATAGACAACTTATGGAAGGAAGGTATATTTCCATTGTTATATTAAAACACCATGACCAAAAAAATCTTATATGGAAGGAAGATATATTTGGGCTTATGGTTCTAGAAGGTTACAGTCTGTGATGATGGAGCAGAGGCAGTATTGGCAGGCGTGATAGTTGAGGAGGCAGCTGAGAGCTCAAGTCACATCTTGAACTGTAAGCCTGAAACAGAGAGATCAAACTAGAAATGGCATGGCTTTAAACTTCAACCTGCCTCAACTGAATGTACCAGGCTCTGCTGACTCCCCATGTCTCCACCTTGCCTTAGAGGGGGTTCAGAGAGGGAGTGGGTTGGAGGGGAGGGCTGGGGGATGGGAGGAGGGAGGACAGGGCAATCTGTGGTTGATATGTAAAATTAATGGAAAATATCTCTCTCTCTCTCTCTCTCTCTCTCTCTCTCTCTCTCTCTCTCTCTTCTTCTCTCTCTCTCTTTTTTAACAGATCCTGCCTCAAGTTTATTTGTAAAAACAGCATGGGGTCCCGATCATCTGCAAATAGTGTGTAGGTGTGTCACACCAGTCCATCTGTCTGGCAGACAGAAACCTTTTCTATGGGGCCTTCACAGGGGCCTGGGCACCTTTGGGAGCCTGAGCTGGAGCTGAGGCCTGTGCCTTGGTTTGAGCCTTGGGCTTTGGTTGGCAGAGCTTACGGCCCTTGGCCATGTAGCTTCTAATCTGCTTCCCAAGCTTGGGGTGAGCGATGAAAGCAAAGTGGCTGAGCTTGTGGCTGGGGCCCTTCGGCATCTTGGGCTTAACCACCTCGGGCTTCACGAGAGCCTTGATGGCCTCTGTACGCGCACTCACTGCCTTTGCGTTGTTGGCCTGCATCTTCTTCAGGCCTTTCTTGTTGTGCTTCTTGGCAAAGCGCATGTTCCTCAGGAACTTGGGGTCCACCCCCTTGAGAGATTCGTATCTTTGCGACCGGGGTTTCTTGATACCGTTTCTGTGCCATTTTCGAGATTGGTTGTGTGTGGTGTGGTTCTTGGACTTGGCCATGTTGGAACGGTAACCAGCAGCTCCGAAAATCTCTTAATAAAAAAAAAAAAAGGAAAAAATTTCAATGCCCTGTGGTGGTATTGTGTTCCCCAAAATATTGTGCACCCTCATAAATTTATCTGGGGTCAGAGAACAGACAGCCACTAGATACAGAGCCAAAAATGGTGGCTACAAATTGGGTCAGAGCTAGCCATAGCAGAAGTTGGGCGGTAGTGGTACACGCCTTTAATCCCAGCACTTGGGAGGCAGAGCTAGGTGGATCTCTGTGTGTTCAAGGATACAGCCAGCATGGAGACACTCACCTTTTATCCCAGAAAGTGAGCCTTTAATCCCAGGGAGTGACGGCAGAAAGAGAAAGATATATAAGGCGTGAAGACCAGAAGCTAGTAGCATTTGGCTGGTTAAGCATTTGGCTGGTTAAGCTTTTAGGCTTTGGAGCAGCAGTTCAGCTGAGACCTATTTGGATGAGGACCCAGAAGTTTCCAGTCTGAGGAAATAGGATCAGCTGAGGAACTGGCAAGGTGAGGTAGCTGTGGCTTGTTCTGTCTTTCCGATCTTCCAGCATTCACCCCAATAACTGGCCTCAGGTTTGATTTCATTAATAAAAACTTTTAAGATTCTGCTACAAAGCCCATCCCCAGTGACAGATTTTCTGTAGCAATGGCACACCTTCTGAGTCTCCCTGAACAGTGCTACCAACTTGGAACCAGGCATTCAAATGCCTGAGACTATGGGGCATTTTAGTTAACCCACCAGAGAAGGTGGCACTCTTGCCCTGTTTCATGGGAGACCTTTTGCTGTACCATGACCCAGCAGGAAGGACCTCACCAGGGCCTGAGCTTGAGCCAGATACTATGTTCCCCAACATCCCAGCCATGAATATCATGATAAATAACCCTCTTGTTCTATGAATTACTGTGTCTTGGGCATTCTATTCTAGCAACAGAAAACAAGATAAGGCAGGTACAGAGCATGAAATTCTGGTATGTAACTACGGGAGCAAGTGGTAATAGGTAAAAATAATAAAAGCATTGTGATTAGTTTAAAGGAGTGCTAGGTGTTATGTTAAGAAGTTTGAGAATTAACTACAGGATAGTTAAGTAAGGCAATTACTCTCAAATCAGTTTCGGAAGGATGGTACTGTAAGGATCATCAAGAAGCAAGATGGATGCCAAAGATGTCCAACTGAAGGATGTTTCAGGAGCCCACCCAAAGGGATGCCCCATGGGAAGGAAATGACAAAATTAACCTCATTACTTCATGGGTGTATTCGAGAGACCCAGGTTATATAATTATGGGCAATACAAGAGTCAGGGAAGGGAAGTCATGCTGAAAAATAGGTGGGACACAACGATCAATTTGGGATAATGAAGTAAATGTGAGGAGAAGATGAGGAGGGATTAGGTGCTAAGAAGACTTCAGGTCTCTGGACCAGTCATGAAGCAGAATGTGAGTAAAAGCGTGATAAACCATGTAACTTTGAAGATATGGTGAAAGATGAAAACTGTGCAAGTAGTGTGGATCCTTGGTGTTGGTCAGCTGGGCCGGGATGCTGGCCATGTAGTTTCCGTGGCCCTCCTGATAATAGTGTTTATACAGATCCTGATTTCTGCTGAGGTTCCGTGAAAGCCGTTGTCCTCCGAGGCTCTCGGGGGCTGTAAGAACGTTCTACTGCTGTTGGATTATTTCAGACTCAGCAGTAATCATCTTTTGTAACCATTTCTCTTTCTAAAAACATCTCTCGATTTTGCATGTTTGTGTGGAAGGAGGGGGACCTGTCACAGGAAGTATGTGGAGGTCAGAGAACACACAGTAGCAGTTAATTCTCTTCTTCCATGGTGTAGGTCTGGAGAATGAAGCGTGGGTTTTCAGGCTCGGCTGCAAGGACTTTTCTCACGGAACCATCTTACTGGCCCTGGCTGATAAGCTTCTACAAGTGTTTGGTGGAATTTCTTCTACACACTGAAAAAGGTGTTACATGAAAGAGAAAACAACCTCCCACTTGGGGGAATGTAATGAAGAAACTTGAACGTTTGCAGCTCACAGCTTTTTATAGGCTATGAATAAGTAAACACAGGATGAGACGGAAGAGAATAAACATATGCTTTGCTGTAGAAATATTTGCTTTGTGAGACATCCACTGGCACCATTCACATTTATTCTGTAGAAGGAGGATGCTGGGGGATGCAGTTGGACTAAATTATGACCTGCTTCTGCTACCCTTTAGGTCTCACTACTAATCACCCTATTTATTTATGCTGTCATATATCAATTATTTACTGAACATCAATGATATGTCAGACACAGAGATACCCAGCTAAAACGTTCAAGAATTCCAAGTGTCCCAGGTGAGGAGGGCTCATGCAGTGAATTGTGATTACATTTGGTGGATCTGGAGATCCTCATTTTCTTGGCACTTGGCTTACAGGCATCTCTGTGTAGGGGTGACTGTATATATCCTTTTCCATGGGGGCTTTTCTTGGGCTGAGGGACAGTATAAAACACTGAAACATCTGGTAAATCTACAGTATGTTTCTATAATGTTTCAAATAGTACTCTCAAAATATCATGTCTAAGGCAGAGAGAAGATGAGTGATATTCCTCAGATCACAGTAGTGAGCAGTAAGATCTGTGTCTTAGCTAGGATTTCTATTACTGTGAAGAGACACCATGACCACGGCAACTCTTATGAAGGACAACATTTAAATGGGGGCTGGCTTACAGTTCAGAGGTCTAGTTCATTATTGTCATGGTAGGAAGCATTGCTGCATGCAGGCAGACATGATTCTGGAGAGGTAGCTGAAAGTTCTACATCTGGATCCATAGACATCAAGAAGAGAGAGTGAGCTGTTGAGCCTGGCTTGAGCTTCTGAAACCTCAAAGTCCACCTCCAGTGATACACTTCCTCCAACAAGGCCACACCTACTCCAAAAGGCCACACCTAATAGTTCCACTCCCTATGAGCCTATGGGAGCCATCTTCATTCCATCCACCACAGTCTGGTATGACCAAGTGTCAGCCTCCTTAGTGTGAATAGTTTTCTCTTTTACTGCATCATTTGAAGAAATGGTCTGAGAACCGTGCTGTACCTAGCCCATACATCAGGGGTGGTTTTTGACCCCAACATTGTTAATGAACTACCCTGCCACATCCTTGATTTCTCTTGTACCATTGTGGGTCTATGCTGGTGGGCCATTCTTGTAATAGCAAATAGAAGTGGCAGGTCTTGCTGTGTGGTCCCAACTGTAAGTTGTAATTATTTAATATGCTAGATTTTCGATTACTTAAAATTCCCAGAGTGAGAAACTCAAGCCAGTTCAACCTGGATGTGTCACCAAAGAGGACACTGAAAATCAGCCTCCTTGCTTCTGCTGACTGTCCCTGGCCATGAGAAAACTTGGTGATAGATTTCTCCCTGTGCCCTAGTCTGACATGCTTCATGGACGCAGGCGTGTATGGTACAGCAGGGAGCTGAAAGAACAGAGCCCTATCCGTGTGAAACTGAACTCTGGGAAATTTGGGTTCAAAGTCTCAGCTCTGTGTGTGATTCTCCTTCCACTGACAGTGCTCACCCCAACCCCAGCAGCTTCCTGCAGGCTTCTGTTATTCTGTCCTTCTTCCTTGTTGCCCTTTCTCACAGATGTCTTAGCAGAGCATTTGCGGTCAGTAGGAGGGGGTAAGTTGTCTGACATATTCTCGGTATATTATGGTTGATCTTTGGAATACCATGATATTTATTATAAATTAGAAGTGATTGAATTATTACTTATATTCTATACTAGGGTTATTTTCATCTTTGTAAAGAATGTTTCTTTTATAGCCAGGGCTATTTTCAGCACCTTGGGGAGGTCTGGGAGCATGTGGGTCAGGATGACCATTCCTCTGGCTCCCGAGAGGCAAATGTTCAAGGAGATGCTGTATTGTTCCTACACCCGATACCTTTCCATCAGTGTTCTTGTGCTGAACAACTGAGTAGCCGTAGAAGAACAGGTGATTCTGCCTTGGTTTCTTCTGTTCTTTCCACCTCCCATCAGCAACGATGTCACACCTCTTTGCCTGTGTGCTGGTGAGTTTTTGTCAACTCGACGCAAACGGGAGTTCACTTGGGAAGAGGGAAACACAGTTGATGAATTACCTCCACTAGACTGGTTCATGGGGCATTTGCTTGATTAATGGTTAATGTGGGAGGGCCCAACCCACTCTGGGTGGTGACATCCCTGGGCAGGTGGTCAAGGGTTGCATAAGCTAAGCAGCACTCTGTATGTCCTCTGCACCAACGCCCACCTCCAGGTTTCCGCTTTGAGTACTGGCAGCATCACTCAAGGATGAACCGTAATCTCCAAGGGGACTCTTTCCTCCCTGGGTTGCTTTTGGCTACAGCATTGGTCATAGCAACCAAAAGTAACGAATACAACCTGTTTCTCCTCTAATAGGCAGGAGACATTGGAATGCAGGGAAGAGTAAGAAAGATACCCTCTAAATACTCCATCTCAACCATGTGATGACTAAAGAGAGTCTGGCCTCTGAAGGACCGACTGGAAGACATTCAGTGAATGCTTCTTCCCTGTATATGATGAGCATTTCCTGTTCACTCACATGGCTAGCCTTTTCTTTTGAGCCTTTCGTGTCAGGTTTAATTAAGCTAGACGTGTGAATGGAGACAACGTCAGATGTAGTCTCTGCCCCTGAGCAGCTTGCTGTCTCTTTGCAAGAGGGAGATAAATTAAAAGACACGTAAAATGTTGTAGTGGTTTTTCAGGCAGGATTATGCATACAGCATGTCAATGCATATGCCAGTGGGAAAGTGATATTCCAACTCAGACTTTCCCTGGAAGTGGTGAGACCCATGGTACATGAAATGGGATTTCCCTCCGCTGTCCTAGACCGCTGCAGGGGGAAAATAATCGGAAAAGCTGATGGCGGCCAGATGAATGTGATACAAGGGGCTCAAGGACTATTAATGAACGTTAAGAGGTGAGGCCTAAAAAGCAAGTGTGGGTAGGTTTTATGCTTGATATCCAGTCTGATTATTGGATGACAGGATCGCAGAGTTCAATGCATTTATAAATTTGAACCTTCATTTCCCCCATTTGCCAACATATGTTGGTCACTATACGTAGCTTTGACTTTGGGTAAGGGGTAAAGAACATGTCTCTGCATCCTTTGCCATTCTGTTTCTGTTATCCATGGACCACTTCTCAAACTGGAGATAATAATCACACTAGCCCAATACAGTTATTTAAAGAGTAAGTTGAGGCTGAGGGGTGGTGGCACATGCCTTTAATCCCAGCACTCGGGAGGCAGAGGCAGGTGGATCTCTGTGAGTTCGAGGCCAGCCTGGTCTACAGAGCAAGATCCAGGAAAGGCGCAAAGCTACACAGAGAAACCCTGTCTCAAAAAACCTAAAAAAAAAAAAAAAAAAAAAAAAGAGTAAGTTGAGACAATATACAGAAGACATAGAAAGCACGTAACACAGTCCCAGACCCTTGATCATCCACTGCTGACTACACCCACAGGTCTAAGATTCTGGAGACAAGCACAGAAGAATTCCATCTTGCTCTCCAGTAGTATGGAGTAGAAGAGAAGGACACCACTGTGGCATATCTAGTGCTGTGGGATTTGTGGCATGTTTGGAGGAAAATTCTGGATTAGAACTGGGGTAATGACGGACAACTATAGGGAGGAAGGGCTGTGTCAATGAAGAGCCGAGTAGAAACTGTCCAGAAAAGTGTGTGTGTGTTCAGGGGAGTATCAAAAAGCATGGGCAAGGGTTGGGAAGCCGGGCATGCTGGAATACTTCCTCTTACATGGTGTTTATGGAGCACCAGAAACAGAAGAGTTCGTTCTCAGGAGGACCAATGAGAGGCTGCCTATGAAGAATGCTCACATCTCATAGGGCAGGCGAGCCAGAGGTTGTCAGCCCAATTTCAGATGAGCAGGATGAACTCCGGCAGTTTCTTATGGTTCCCAGTGAGAAACCGGCCCAGAGTTAGACACTACCTGCTGTGTTACTGTTTCACATTTCTCAAATGGCCCAAAGAGGTTTAACCCCCTATGACGTACGTAGAGTCAGGAAAGCATAAATAGCTATGTGCTCGAGTCCGCTGCTCCTTGGATTACCTTCCTCCACATGCCACGTGCTTTGTGCCTGTGCTGGCTCCCTGTTTCACAGAACAGTTCACATGATTATAATGGCATGCGCATACGACATCCCATGGCCCCAGGCTGCAGAATAAGACTCACCGGTAGCCACAGGGCTGTAATATTTTGAAAATGGAGTCCTAAGTGATGCTTTCAGGTCCCCACCAGGCAAGAAGCTTCTTCCTGCTTACTTTCCATCCTGCTATGTTTGGCACCAAGGTTTGGGTTGGTGGGTGGGGCCTGAAATTGATCTGACACACACGGGTTCAGTAAAATCCAAACGTCTTTGGGAACAAGCCCCAGGAAGTAGCAAGGTAGCATCAAATGCATCCTGTCTACATGCTTCTTAAGGTCTTTTTAGAAATAGCCTAGAGTCCTGGGGGTTAGAACTCTGACTTTGCTGTGTTCCATCATAAACTTACAGAGGCTACCTGCATTGTCAGCCCCAGGGTGAGGGGGCAGGGCACTTTTGTGATTATCGACAGAACTTTCTTGTTTCACTTATTTAAAACAGAAACTTCCTGTCTTCCAGTGAAGAGAACACATTTGTTTCAAATCATGGGGATTTATTAATTCCCTCATGTTATATTGTTTGGCTTCAAGGTACAAGCTTCTCAGAAATGGGGAGAACTTGAATTTGTATTCTGGTGTCTTAAAATATTCCATGGATTCTCCCAGGAATTTAGGCAATTTTTTTCCCCCTTTTAAATCATAACAAGTTTTGGTTAGAGCTTATAAATAAGGAATGTCCTGAATCTAAGAGAAAGCTAAACCAAGTTTAAATGTTACCCGCAAAAACAAACAGTACCTAGAGAGAAGGCTCCATAGTTAAGACCACCTGCTGCTCGTACAGAGGACTTGGGCTTGGTTCCCAGGACCCACACTGTGGCTCAAAACCGCCTATAACTCCAGTTTCAGGAGACTGAATTCTCTCCTCTGGCCTCCGTGAACACCTGTCAGGCATATCAGTTTCATGATGTGAGTGAACACAACACGGATAAATGATAGAAGTCATTCCCAGCAGCTCAGATTGTGGCTTCTGCTGTTCTTGGTCCAGAGTGATGTGCTATTGGACAGGGCTACTAGCAAAACCACCAATAAGAGATAACCACGTATCCCATGCAAAAATGCTAAGTAACAAGAATGTCTCTAGGAGATGTGCATGGCTCTCCCTGGGAAGAGGAAATAGTATATATTTTGTGGGTGTTCTGGAGGAAGGTTGGGGGAACAGAAAGGATCAGGTGAGAAAGGAAGGGACAGAGGGAGAGAAGAAGGGGATAGATGGCTGGAATAGGGGAGCTTTCAGTGCGGGGGGGGGGGGGGGAGTGGAAACAGTGAGTGCAAACTTCCTGAAACCAAGAAGGATGACCCTCTTGAGGACTCCTAGCAATCAAGAATATGGAGGCTCAACCAGCCAATGTCTGTAACCACATAAAGATACCAACAGTGGGACTGTGACACCAAGCCAACCACAAACCTTTGTCCTGCCTGCAAGACATGTGGGGCAATGGTGGTTCAAGCTTCTGTAATGGCCAACCAATGACTGGTCTAATTGAAGCCCAAGCTGTGAGAGGAAGCCCATGCTAACACTGCCTGGAAGGCAAGGAAGGGGAACTAAAATGGCTCAGAGAACTAGGGGAGAACCAAATACAACTCACCAAGGGAGAAAAAGTGAAATGATTTGTAAATATTTTCTGCTGTAATCATATATTGGTGCCTAGCCCAATTGTCATCAGAGAGGCTTCTTCTGTCAGCTGATGGGAACACATGCAGAGATTCCCTACCCACATATTAGCTTGAGCTCTAGGAATCCTGTGGAAGGGAAGGGTGAGGATTGCAGGAGCCAGAGGGGTTAAGGAAACTAGAACATGGCCCACAGAATCAACTAAGCAGGGCTCATAGGGGCTCAGAGAAACTGAAGTAGCAATCATGCAGCCTGCAAGGCTCTGTGCCAGGTCCTCTGCATATGTGCTATGGTTGTTTAGCTTGAGGTGTTTGTGGGACTCGTAACTGTTGGAGTCATGGTGTCTCTGACTTTTTGCCTGCTCTTGAGACCCTTTTCCTCCTTATTTGGTTACCTCATTTTGCCTTGATATAAGGGTTTGTGTCTAGTCTTATTGTACCTTGTTATGATGTGTTTGGTTGATATCCCTGGGAGGCCTGCTTTTCTCTGAAGGGAAACAGTATCTGGGGGAATGGGGATTGGAAGGGGTAGCTAGAAGGTGTGGTGGAAGAGGAGGCTGCTGTCAGGATATATTGTATGAGAGAAGAATCAACATAAATAAGTAAGAAAAAAATGAAAATGCATTTAGTCTAATTTCAATGATCCTCATAATCTGTAATAGCCCGAACAGTGCAAATGTCCCAAGTCTCTTCTGACACTCAGGACAATCTCTTGACTGTCACATCTTGTAAAATCAAAAAATAAATTAAGAATTTCCAACGTACAATGGCATAGGATATATTCTCATTCTGAAAAGAAGAATATGACCATGTTCCAGCCTCCACCTGAGACAGATATCCTCTGCTCATGTGCATGTCACACCAGTAGGTAAGCAGGGCACCAGCCCATAAACTTCCACATACCTTACATCCTCACAGACTCAATCTCCCACCAACTCTACAGCTGTTACCCCCAAATCCATGTCCCCACTCCAAAATTGGATGGATATCATCTGTTCAAGTGCAGGCCACACCAGCTGGAAGACCACGTAGGCAAACTGAGGTGAAGATTCCCTGGGGGACCAAAGACCATGCCAGTAATCAGAATTCCACATAGGCTGCTCACCTATGGAACTCCTCCATTCTTTCAATAACCCCAACGCTATCCCCAATCCCACTTCCTTCCTCATCTCTGTGATGTAGCCTCCAACTTAGGTGGAGACCCCTTGCTCAAACAAAGGACACACCATCTGCTTGAATTCCATCTGCCCACAGCCCTTCCCCCGACTCTCTCAGTGTTCCCTCAACACAATCCCCAAGCTCCCTCCCCTCTTCTCTTGTTTCAGGCCAGAACTTTGGCAGATACCCCATGCTGGAACAAAGGCCACACCTAATGCCAGACCTACATCCCCCAACTTGGGGTGAGAACCCATGTTCAACCATAGGACACACAGACCAGAAGACCAGAGCAAATAGACACCAAGGAACAAAACTCTCATTCAAAAAGGTTAAACTGAGAAATCGGCACCTAGACCCCCCCCACTCCCCCCAAAAAAAATCACCGCAAACTCAGATACCTGGACACCAGCATAAGAACACAATCAACAACAGCCAGAGCAAAATGTCACCACCAGATTCCAGCTATCCTACCAGAGCAAGGCCTGAATATTCCAACACAGTGGAAGCACAAGTAAAAGACCTTAAGACCAACCTTATGAAGATGATAGAAGTCTTAAAGTGAAAAGTGAATAAATCCCTTATGGAAAGCAGGGGAAGGCAAAATGAAATATTAGAGAAAATTAAGAAATCCCTTAAGGCAAGCAAACAAACAGTTGAAGGAAATGAATGAATCTGTTCAAGACATGAAAATGGAAATAGAATTTTTCAGTTTTAAAAAATACAAACTGAAGGAATTCTGGATATGAAAATCTAGGGAACTGAACAGGACCTGAAGAGGCAAGCTTCACCAAAAGAATACAATTCATGGAACAGAGAATTTTATGCTTTGAAGATATGACAGAAGAAATTGATAAACTGATAAAAAATATTAAATCTACAATTTCTCTGAAATATAACATCCAGGAAATCTGGAAAACCATGAAAAGACCAAAACTAAGAATAATCGAAGTAGAAGAACAAATCAGCTCAGAAAAAATTATCAAACAAATTCACAGTTGAAAGTTTTCCTGACTTAAAGGGCATAAAAATACAGCCCACAGAATCACCTAAGCAGGTTTCAATGGGGCTCACAGAAACTGACACAGCAATCACAGAACCTGCAGGGGTCAGCACCAAGTCCTCTGCATATATGTTATGCTTGTGTTACTTGGTGTTTTTGTGGGACTCCTAACAGTGGGAGTGGGGGGGGGTGTCTCTGACTCTTTTGCCTGCTCTTGGGACCCTTTTCCTCCTATTGGATTTGCCTCATCCACCCTTGATATGAGGGTTTGTGCCTAGTTTTATTGTAACTTGCTATGCAGGGTTGTGTTGTTATCCCTGGGATATCTGCTCTATTCTGAAGGGAAATGTACAGAGAAGGGGATCTGGTGGAGAGGGGAGCAGGGAAGAGGACTGGGAAAAGAGGAGGGAGGGGAAATTGAAATAGGGATGTATTGTGTGTGAGAAGAATAAATTTTTAAAAAAGAAAAAAAAGGAATGTGGACACAGTGAGGGAAGATTGGACCGAGGCAAACATAAAATTCAGCAGGGCAAACAACAAATCCTGTAGCTCTGTCTCAGATAAGTAGGGCTTCATTCTCCAAGGGCTTCTATATACTCTATCCTTGAAAATGTTCATACATTTCTCTCCTTTGCTATTTCCACTCCCTGTATGCAGCTCTACATGGCAGATATCTCATGATTTGGGTATTTCAACATCCTATCATCTCAAAATATAACACTGCCTTCATCTTCACAGCTTCATGCAATGAACTCTCACAGTCTCCTCACTGGGTTCTGACTCTGCCAAACATGATGCGTGCAATAGTACTGAAATAAAATCACAGAGGAAGGATCTATGATCTATAAATGTTGCATCTTTCTTGTTTCCAGGCCAGTATGATGCAGGTTATTCCCACCCCTACCCCCCAATATAGCTTCTAAGTTGTGTTGGATGCTACCAACCTTGTACCAGAGTTGCAGCAGGTTCTGGATGAAGTTGCTTCTTGGGATTAGAAATCAAGTTGCCTATTCCTTGAATAAACTGAGGGCTGAGATGGATGGAGTCTTACCCTTATGGTACCTTTCTAGCCTTCAAATGCCAAGAGGGACCTTCTCTTCAACGGTGCTAAACATCTTGAAATTTTCAGCCTCTGCTTCACCACAGGACTGCCATGTGAAACTACCCAGTGCTGTTTTCCTCTACAAAACTGACTTCATTTCTTTCTGCACCACTTGTTTCTTTTCCACAGCAGACCTGAATGAGTCATCAGTAATAAACACCCAACAGAATCAATACTTTGCCCAAGAAATCAGCCAATTCCTTTTTAATTCTGCCTTACTCAATTTTTCAGGGAGTGGAGAAAAATTGGAATTATTTGGGGACAAAACATTATACACATGCCCTCCAGCCACGTTTTTCATGGAGTCTATTTCCCACTGAAATCCTATGACCCTAAGCTCCACTGTCTGCATTACTTTCAACACTTCCATATTCCTAGTCCCACAAGAATAGCTGATTAAGCTCTGTGTGCAGCTTTCTATGGCTTTTGCCATCTAACATCCTAATATCTTCCACATTCCTCCAAAAAACAACATTCCCACGTTTTACATGGCAACACAATCACTTTTGGTGTACCATATGTTCTTTCTTGCTATGATTAGACTCTCTAACCAAAAGCATCTCAGGTAATGAACAGGTTTATTTGGCTGGTATTTGCAGATCACAACCCACAATTGTGGGAGCTTAGCATAGAAACTCAAGCTAGGAACTAAAGGTGAAAACCATAGGGAAATATTGTTTCCTGGCCTTCTTTCTTGCCTGGTCTTATCCATCTCAGGCCCACTTGTTTCCGGTATTACAACCTTAGTTGAAGAGCCTTCCACACCAATCATCAAGCAACATAATTTTGCAGAAACACAGTAACTAGTGATGCTGATCTGGGCATAGCCTCTATTGATGTGCCCTCAGATGAGTGTAGGCTACATCATGTTGACAGCTGAAGCTAATTAAGACAAAGAGACAATAATAATATATGAAAAGATTAAAAAAAACCAATATATTAACCATATCAATCAGTTAAGCATCAAAAACATAAACGTGAAGATGGAAACAACTGGAAAACATAAATATGTCAAGAAATGAGGAGATACAAGCCTCTAAGATCAAGAAGAGAAAACGAAAACTGTCTCTCCATAGAAAGTTGCCAAACCAACAAAAACTCCAGGAACTTTTAACATAAGTAATTTTCTCAATACAAAATTGGTAAAGTCCAACATTTCCCAGAAAATCAACAATATAATTAGGTTACAATTAACAAAATCAACAACATGGATGGGGTACCACTGACAAAACAAGACACAAAGACGACCAACAAATATACATTATGGTCCTTAAACAAGAATGAAAAGATTCTAATCAAAATTCAAAATCCAAAAAAAAAAAAATACTGGTCATTACTCATTCTATACACACTCTGGTTCTCTTCTTTATCAATAACAGAAAGGGTGTTGGGTAAAGAGGGTGTTCCACAAAAATTGGAGAGATTCACTGGAAGCATTCTGATGTTTTAACTTTAAAGAAAAATGGTTTTGACTACTTAAAACAGGATCTTATTCTCTTATAGGAAAGAGAAGGAAGTCTGTTAGGGTCACTTAGACACCACTTTGTTTCTTATGACTGATGATTGCCTGTAAGTCTGCATCAGAGTAAGGAAATGAAAACTTTTTTAAACAAAATGTAAGATAACAGATTTTTGAAGAATCAGTGTATGATCTGTATTACATATCTAAGACAACTTGTTTGCTCTAATTGCTTTTAAGTCACAGCACTTTTGAAAACAGGTTTATTGCTATTTTTTGCATGTTTGTGCATGAGAGAGAATGTCTTCCATATGTATACAGGTGACACACAAAAAAAGAGGCTGTTAGATCCCTTGGATCTGAACGCGTAGATAGTTATGAGCCTCCAAACTTGAGTATTGGTATCTGAACTCAGGTCATCCCCAAAAGAATATGTGCTGAGCCACCTGCCAAGACCCACAATACCTTTTATCTAATCAACCAAAGATCTGGCACAAATTACCAACAACAAGAACACCAAAACCTAACTAAATAAAGAAGTAAAGAAATGATCCTTGGGAACATGATGCTTCAAAATTATATTGTTGTGTATGGTAAATCTGTAGAACAAATAGAAACCAATGACAATGCCCAACAATTTATAACAGAAAAGCTGATTCCAAAACTACATGCAGAGTGGAAACATTTAAAAAAAATAGTACACAGATTGACATAATATGACTTCTATACTTACTACAAAGATATAACAATCAAGAATGTGTACAATATTTGTGAAAGAATAAGGGGAATGGAGAGAAAAGGCCAACAATAAAGGCAGGAAAATATAGTCAATTTTTAAATTAAAAAAACAAAAACAAAAACAAAGGAGACTTAGCCAGTAAAAGTGTGATCTTGATCAATTTTACCCAGCTACCAATGATTCAATGTGCATAGAAATGAAATAAACACTGACTTCACAAGTTTCACAAAATTATCTCAAAGTGACCCTTAAACTGTTGTTTCTGACCCTCCAGCTACTGATAGTTCTTCCAAAGACAGTAGCCCCATGCTCTAGAGCTCTCTCTGCAAATGGAGGTGATCTCCTGCTATGGCTCTGCAGCCCCTTAGGCCCCCTTGTGGTTTCAGGTAAACCCAGCCCCATTGATGCCAAATCCCAAAGCAACATAGAAGAATAATTTATAATCTAATTCCTGCCACATCCATTACGGCACAAGATGTGGATTCTACCCAACACCACACACTCACACTCTCTGCCGATAAGAAACTCCTTTAGTCCCTTGGAACTAAACTTTACTGAATTACAACATTGTGGGTGATGGTAGCAGAAAGTGAGAAGCATTCTAATCATGTATTGCTGAAAGATGATCCACATCACAATCTTTCTACCAGTTTATAAACTATTTGTAGCAAATTTTAAGAAACATGAGAGTGGAGTGCCATATTCAGAACTTCTAAAAGCCAGACTATCAGTTCCAATCTGTATTCCCACTGAACACCAAAAGCAGTGCACTTGTGTGCACACTAGACAGTGATGTTAACCAGCATTATATCCTTCCATGCCAGGACTACAGTCCTCCCCTCTCCAGGAAATTCAGACACAGGAAGGCTCAGAGGATAAACACCATTGCCCAGGTCACTACATGGACCAACAGAACCACAGTCTTGCTCATGGTCCATCTAAATCCCAACAGAAATGACAGCACAGCAGACCTGCTGTGACTACCCCACACTCACCATGGCATGGCTTGTGGTCTTCCTTACAACTCCCTACAGAGGAAGCAGAGGAGAATCCCAAAAAGTACCTAAAAGCTACCTGTTGCTGGTACTTCTCATTGATAAGCCTCTCCATTGGCTATGGCCAACCAGCTGGGCCTCAGAATATTTTCTTTTAAGATTTATTTATTTATTATGTATACAGTGTTCTGTCTACGTGGATCCCTGCAGGCCAGAAGAGGGCACCAGATCTCATTACAGATGGTTGTGAGGCACCATGTGATCCCTGAGAATTGAACTCAGGATCTTTGGATGAGCAAGCAGTGCTCTTGACCTCGGAGCCATCTCTCCAGCCCCCTTTTTAAAAAAACCTTTTGTATGGTCTTATTTTTTGTTTTTCTGGAGCTGAGGACTGAACCCAGGTCCTTGCACTTGCTAGACAAGTGCTCTACCACTGAGCTAAATCCCCAACCCGAATGGGCCTCATAATATTAACAGCTTCCCTACTGGGTGATCTTAGATCAAATGACTCAGACAGCACCCTCTCTGCCCTTCTAGCCCAGCAGCCAGGGCCCTAGTCTAGAAAGTTTGTATTTTAGTAGACATTCTTCCACTCTCCAGAGCACCTCCTGTTCCTCATCCAAATCACAGGGTCCTTAGTATGCATATTCCATTACACACTTAATGTCTAGTACAACCAACCTATTGCCTCATAGCTGGGAAACATTGAAGCCAAACACAGGTCACATTCACACAGTACATGTTTTACTGTGTAACTGCTGTTAAAGAAAAACAGGCCATGAATTAGAAAACAATGAGGGGTCATGGTAGGGCTTGTTGGCAGGAAAGAGAGTGTGGATATGATGTAGTGATAATCTCAAAAAATTAGTTGGAAAAGCTGAAACAGGCTTTGTGCACATGCTCCAGACACTAGGGATTTGTTTTAGAGCACATCAAAGATTTCTCACACCTTTGTCTCAGGATGAACATCTTAAACTAGAAAATTAACAGTCCTGTTAGGCAGGGCCACAACATTTTACACAGATCTTCTATTTTGGTTGAACTACTATAACTATAGCCATTTGGTTTCATGATAAGGTCAGTCCTTTATGCAGAATCTAGATTGCCCTGGCCTGTGGACCCCAAGAAATGGCCAATCAGACATTATGGAGTATCTAGAATCGATGACTTAATTCCACATTGCTCATCTCAACTACTGTTGAAGAAGGAAAGCTCTCAACTGTGTCCTGTCTCTCCCTTTCTGCACGGTGACTCTACCAACTTCAAGGCTGGTTTATGAACTCAGTTCTTGCACAGGTCCCTCTTCGTTTATGAGTCCCCTCTAAAAGCCAGAGATACTGGAGGTCACTCATTAACTAGTCTATTTTTCCTTCTCACTGCAGTCAAGGCCCAGAATGGAAGGAGCTGTGACACTGTCTTCCCAGCACTGGGCAGCAGAGGCAGGATTAGGTGTTCAAAGCAATTCTCAATAACATAGCATGAGGCAAGCCTGGGCTAGATAGGAGACATTGCTCTACACAGAAATAAATAATCAACAGCCCTTGAAAAAAAGGGATGAAATTAAACTTTAGGTCTTGAAACAGTGGGGAACAGAAATCAATAGAGATTAAGAGCAGTAATGTACTTGAAGAAAATATTTTAAAAATTTTAACATTTAACATTAAAATATTAAGATATATATAAAATGATAAAAATAATGTATTTTTATGATTAAAAAACCCTTAGCTATATTGACTTTGAAGAAGAGTAGGCCTTCTCCTAGTAGAGGGAATATCATTAATAATTGATAGATCGGTCCTGTCCATATGCACATGTTGGCTGCTGAGATCTGTTACCTGACACACAGTTACAGTCAATGGCCTGTTTCTCAAACCTCTGAGCTGACATAATTGTGTCTAGCAGAACTGACTATATCTGCTCAGGAGAGTTGCCTAATTGCAAATTCAATATTCATTGGCTCAAGATAACCTTCCCAAACTGTACACCTACACAGTCTGGTCTGTGTTCATTCACATGAGATGAATTAAGAAACATGCTGGGATTTAACAAAATCACCCCCACTTCCACAATCGGGTCCTTTTTGATAATGGTGACTGTAGCAGCTGATTGCCTACCCTGTTTCCCCTGAGGTGTACCCAAGAACCTATTCCTCCTATTTGGTCTGAAGACAGAAGCAATGTTCCACATGTGGATCCTTCTCCTGTGACTGCATTGGATGGTCCACTATATGACTCAAATGGATAATTTTAAAACTCTGGGCAGGTACAGTCATTTCATTTAAGACAACAAGGTCATTGCCCTGGAAATCAACAGACTGGAATCAAGGCCACCTGAGTCAACATAAGAGAGCTCAGAAACACTTTTCCAACAGGATGGAAATGCAGCTGTTATAGAATTAACATGCCTTCCCAAGAAGTAATCACTTCACACACTTAGGAGAATAATAAAGAAAAATCTCTTTAAAGATAGTATGCCTCCATCTCTGGCTAATGCTCAAAGAGGAAACAGCCTAGACATATACTGCACTCCACATACGCTGTCATCCTCAAGTGTCTTTTAGGTTCATGCTTCAGGTTCAACTTTGAACAATCTAAACAGAGACAGGCAACTTGTAAAAGTCTAGCTCCTTAGACAGGTGGGGGAGTTACATGGCAAAGATGTTCCCAGAATTATTTCTTAAGTACACCAGTGACTTGAAACAGCAGAACCTTCTTCAGTGACAGTGTCCTGAGGTGGAGGTGCCAGGGAAGAGAAAGATAGGAAAAGTAGAAGGTAGACAGATAAAAGTTGTGGTGGGGCGGTCCTGCACAAGCTATGTCTTATGCCAAGTAAGCATCTTAAGAAGAAGAATAGTATCATCTTGTATCCTATATCCAGGGGGGAAATGGAAGGCAAAGGGGAAACATCTATGAAGTCAGCAGAAACTATAATACATACAATGGGACAAACTCAGGGAAAAAGCTAATCAGAATATGCTGCATAAGGGGAACACAGGGAATCTCAAGAACATTACTGACTAAGCCCACAGTTGTCTTGGGGCTGATAACCATAGCTCCATGTAGATAGAAGGAAGTGTTGGGCTCTCAGGATCTGAAGCAATGCCTCCACAAAGGTCATGGGCCCACACCATTACCAGCTCTTCCAAGCACATCCCTGGTTTTAGAGAAGCAGCTCTGTTTTACTGTGAATGTATCAGGATCTTAGGATAAGCTCTCAAGGCCTTGGCCCCACTCAGGCCATTACTACCTCTCCCAAGAATGTTCCTCCTCCCTACCTGAATGCCTAAATGAAACCCTTGCTTGATCAGTTAAACAACACTGCTTTACATTTCAAATAGTTGCCACCAGGAGTCCTATAGCCCATTTGCCAGAACTCAGCTTTTCTCTGGGAGAAAACTAGAACTTTGTGGCACACCATGCCTTAAGGTTGGCTGTGACCCTGTAATGTCCCCTTGAGCAGCTTGTTAGGGGCCTGTTCTTTGATGTGGGGATGGGCCCAGTGGCTGGTTGTAAATCACGGTGGCTCCTTTGTAATGGTTTGGAGCCAAATGTCTGGACAATCCTGGTGAACAAATGTGTATCTTAGCATCCTAACCTCTGACAGGCCTGGTTAGCATCTACTTATCTTTGGGGTGTTTCAGAGGCAGTCCTCCTTTGACTAAATTCTACTTTGAGTAATTACTACCTCCTAAACTTTCGTAAATGCTTTATATCACCAATTCTACTCTTCTATATCACGGCTTGGTAGTGCAGTGCTACCTAACTCATGTGATGCCTTTTATAACTTCTGCAAAAACAACTAAGTATAAATGGGCTTTACACGAAAAGATAAAATGCAAAGTGCTGAATGTCTAGGAGCTACTGGAAAAACTATGCCTCAATGAGTTTGGCAACTAGCTTTCCAGGAATGTACCAAAAGCATGTTGAAGTTGACTACAAAGATCTTTCTATACATAGCTCCCTGCTCCCAATGATCTGTGAAGATGCAGCCCACAGAGCAAAGTTATGCAGAGGCCTGCCCCTGGCTCTAGGGAGTTGTAAGAACCTCGTGGGACCTCACAGGACAGGGAATCTGGCTGCAGGTTCTCCCCTAGACCTGAGGAGGACCTGCCACACCGGCTCCTGCCACCTCCCCATCTGGAGACCTTAGAGCATAGCTCACCTGGTCATGGTTTCCCATGCTCTCTGCTCAGCTCCCCACAGCAACAGCACTCAGCACAGAAGACCTCTCAGGCCAGCTCCTCTTCAAAGCAAATCTGGAAGCCTGGAGCCTGGAAGAGCCCTGCACTACTTATGACTGGCAGGTTGCCTAGAAGGCCTGATTGGCTAGGGAGTTCTAAGTGACAAGAGCACCTCCCATAGGGTTACCCTGTGTTTAAAGACACAGCACAATGGTTCCTGACCTTGCCTTCCACCTTAGCCAAAGACCTTTTCTACAGCAGACATATGCATTTCAATAGCACTTGCCACTGGCTCTAATTGCACACCCTGCCATCTTCCTGCTCTCCAAAGGCACTTCCCCTTCCTCCTCCTGGACACAACGTGGCTAGCTAGATTGTACAGCCCTCTATACTATGTGGGTAGAGTAATTCCCTATCACACAGGTGGAGGGGTGCCTTGAATATTAACAACTATAGAGGGATTTAAGGACACAAAAGGAGATGTTTGTTCTGTGGTTTCACACCAGGGTTAGGTGACCTGAAGGTGTTTTTTACCTGATTGTCACAAGGACTTCTGAGATCCAGAAAAGAAAAGCAGGAACCAGATCATAAACAAGATAACCAATCTTTTTCCCATCAGAAGGCTGGATGATGGCTCCATTAATTTAGGAGTTTTATTCCTGAAATTCAGAGCAAACTGGGACCAAATGAGTAACAATAAAAAGAGTAGTCTTCATGTTGAATACTTAGAGACTAATGGAGCCAGGAAGAATGTCTTTATGAGCACTATTGTTAGCCAGCATGTCTTCCTCAGTGGGCAGGTCCAAAAAAAAAAAAAAAAAAGCTGCATTATTCAAGGTTCTCTAAATGAACATGACTAGTAGAATGAATCTTTGCATGTATGTATAAAGGCAAATTATAAGACTGTCTCACAAACTGTGGTCCAGCTACTCCAACAGTGGCTGTCTATCAATGGAAATTTGAAGAATCCAGTAGTTGTTCATTCCCTTTGACTGGATATCTCAGCTGGTGTTCAGTATACAATAAAATTACCAAAAAGTAGGTTATAGTGCTAGTTATGAAATGAACTTGATAGCCAGAGCTAGGGCAAGCAGGCAAAGACAGAGGGTCTCCTTCTGCAATATCCTTTATATATATATATATATATATATATATATATATATATATATATATATATATATATATGCAGTCCAGATTAAAGGTGGACCTTATTGTTTGTTTGATTGGGTTTTTTGGTTTGTTTGTTTGTTTTTTTTGGTGTTTTTGAGACACAGTTTATCTGTGTATCCCTGGAACTCATTCTGTAGACCAGGCTGGCCTCAAACTCAGAAAATCAAATGCCTCTATCCCCTGAGTGCTGTGGCTAATGGTGTGCACTGCCACCAAGCAGCTAAAGGTGGATCTTATCATCTCATATGATCCAGATTAGTCTTTAATTTCAAAACCTTTAAGAAAAATTCTTCATAGTTATACCCAGCTGTTTGGTTTTACTTAATTCCAGAGTTAGTTAGTTTGACTAGCAAGAACATTCATTCATCACAACAGCCAAGACAGAAAAAATTAGAAATACTTCTTTCTTGAAGGAGGCAAAGACAGCATGTGAGTTATTTCCAAAACAATGCTTTTCCTAAACAAAGGAAGAATGTGGATTTTACTTAGGGAATCTTAACATGTTCTCATAGAGTTCTGCATATTCCTAAGCATGCTCAGTCAATAAATCCGCTATTCAACGGGATCACAATGTAATAGCAGAGACATTCAGGGACGTTCTTACCTCAAAGCCATGTAAGAACATACATAAATTATAAGAATGATGGAAAGCAATGCCTCTGGCAAGTTCATCTTGTACCACAAGGTCTTAGCTGAAAATCAAGCAAATGACACTGTGAAGGTAGACTGCTTGGAGCCCATGGTGCCTGTCACTCTTGATGTTGGATCTAAAAGATAACTGTACCGATGCCACAATTCTCACAGATACAAAAGACAGAGGACACAAATAAAGGACACATCCAGGAAGGTTCACCTAACAGCACTGTATACTCTGCTCTTAGATGAACCGTTATGATGAACTCTATTAACCTCAGACCAAAGGTGCTTCTGCCTCTGAGCAGGCTGCCTCAGTAGAAGGCCACAGCTGCTTCCATGAAAGACCAGGAGTACATTTTAACTAGCCCTGCATGCTGTCTGTCTCAGGCCTGTGACATCACTGTAGAGAATTCCATTCTTTCCTTTTTTTTTTTTTTTTTTTTTTTTTTTTTTTTTTTGGTTTTTTGAAACAGGTTTTCTCTGTGTTGTTTTGATGTCTATCCTGCATCTCACTCTGTAGACCACTCTGGCCTTGAACTCACAGAGATCTGCCTGGCTCCCCCCCCCACCACCACCTCCCTCCCCCCAGTGCTGGAATTACAGTCATGCGCCACCACTGCATGTTCCATTCTTTCCTTTTTCTAACTTATAAAAAAAAAAATTAGTTATGTGGTGTTTTGCCTGCATGTGTCTGTACACAGTGCCTACAGAGGCCAGAAGAAGGCAGGAGATGCTGGGACTGGAGTTACAGCAAATGGTTAGCTACCATGTGAGTTCTGGGAATGGAACCTGGGTCCTCAGTAACAACACCCAGTGCTCACAATTGCTGAGCCGTCTATGAGCCCCTGTTTTTTATTTAAATTTTATTTCATTAAATGGTTAATTACGGGCTGGAGAGATGGCTTAAAGGTTAAGAGCACTGTCTGCTCTTCCAGAGGTCCTGAGTTCAATTGCCAGCAACCACATGGTGGCTCACAACCATCTACAATGAGATCTGGTGTCCTCTTCTGGCTTGCAGGTGTACATGCAAGCAGAACACTGTATACATAAAAAATCTTTTAAAAAATGGTTAATTAAACGATATTACATCACTGTCCCCTTTTATCTCTTCATTCCATCCCTTCCCAAACACCTTCCTACTTCTTCCTTGTTAAGTGTGTGTTAACAAGTATGCTGAATACATGAAAACAACCTGCTGTGTCCATTTGTGTTGTGTACATTTCTGTTGTACATATATGGATAATGAGCTGACCACATTGTACTGGATAATCAATTAGGGAGGTCATCCCTGGCTCAGGCTAGTTCTCTCAACTAGAGGAGAATTCCACTTATTAATGAGCATCAGGTGTCTGACCTTGCTTGGACAGAAAGCAGAATCAAAAACAGAAAACTTGGAGTGGAAAATACCTTAGCAGTTATGAGCACTGAAGATTCTCTCAGGGCATCTAGACTCTATCCCCAGTACATATAGGAGCTCACTACTATCTGTAACTCAATTTTCAGGGGTCTGACATCATCTCCTGGCCTCCCTGGCCCCCATGAGAAGAGGGGGCTTACCCCATAAAAATTATTCAAGCTGTGTGTAATAGTGCATCTTTTAGTACTAGCAAGAGGAGCACTGGAGAATTGGGACAATACAATACTTCTTAAAGACATTTCAAGTGTCTGCCACTGGTGCCGAAAGTATCATTTTCAAAAATAAATATGGCTAAGCATGTGAAGACATGCCATTTATCCTAGCCACTGGGAGAAACCAAACATTTGACAATGGGCCACCAAGTTACCATGCAACCTGAACTGCCCATCACAAGCTGGGTGTTATCAGACCCTCCAAGTCATAAAGTAGGCCATACACAGCAGCAACTATTATCAAATGATAGTGGTATATAAGAGATCAGGCCAAAGCAGGTCCTGAAGGCAAAAGCAAGCTCCATGAAGAAGCTGCCCGAATGCCTATGGTTTCTTCTCCTGTTACAATACCTTCTGCTGCCAAACATGTTTCCTATAGTTTCATGGAGTGTTCACTATGATTGTTTGAATGAGGAAGAGAAGACGAGGGCTGGGTTTACTGATGGTCCTGTCCACCATGCAGGCACCACCCGGAAGTGGACAGTTGCAGCATTACAACCCCATTCTGGGACAACCCTGGAAGATAGTGGTGAAGGGAAATCATCACAGTGGGCAGAAATTTGGGCAGTACACATGGTCATACAGTTTGTTTGGAAGCAGGAATGACTAAATGCGCAACTGATCACTGATTGATGGGCTGTAGACAATGGATTGACTGGATGGTCAGGGACTTAGGAAAAGCATGACTGGAAAATTAGTGAGAAAATATATCTGGGGAAGAAGTATGCAGATAGATCTCTCCAAATGGGCAAAGAATATGCAGATACTTGTATCCCATATAAATGCTCACCAAAAGGTGACTCCAGCTGAGAAGTTCAATAATCAAGTAGATAGGGAGATTCTTTCTGTTGACAGTCAGCCTCTTTTCCCAGCCATTCATGTCATTGCCCAATGGGCACATGATCAAAGTGGCCATATTGGAAAAAATGGGGCTTCTTCATGGGTTCAAAAACATGGACATCCACTCACCATGGCTGACCTGGCTACAGATAATACTGAGCGCCAGATCAGCCAATAGCAGAGACTAACACCGAGATGCAGATATGGCACCCTTCCCTGGGGTGACCAGCCAGCAATCTATTGACAGTGTGACTACATTGGACCACTTCCTCCATGGGAAGGACAGCTCTTTGTCTTTACTGAAGTAGTTACTTATTCTGGTTAGGGATTTGCCTTTCTTACAGGTAATACTTCTGCTAAAACCACCATTGATGGATTTACAGAATGTCTCATCCATTGACATAGTATTCTACATGGTATTGCTTTTGACCAGGGAACTCACTCCATATCCAGAGAAGCATCTTAGTGGGTCCACAATCATGGAATCCACTGTTCTTACCTTGTTCCCCAGAAGCAGCTGGCTTGGTAGAAAGATGGAGTGTCTTTTGAAGACACAGTTACAGCATCCATTAGATGTCAGCATCTTGATCACTGGGGCAGGGTTCTCCAGAAGGCAGTATATGCTCTGAATCAGCATCCAATATATGATACTGTTTCTCTTATAGCTAGCACCCATTTGTCTAGGAATTAAGGGAACTATCACCCCTACTGACCAACTAGGAACATTTTTGCTTCGTGTTTTGGCAACCTTAAAATCTCCTGGCCTAGATGTTTTGGTTCCAGAGAAGGGAGGTCTCCTGCCAGGAGCCACTACAAACATTCCATTGAACTGGAAACTCTGACTTCCCCACAGCTATTTTGGGCTTCAAATGCCCTTAGACCAGCAGACTAAGAAAGGAATAGCAGTGTTAGGAGGGCTGATATATACAGGTTAGCATGGGGGAATTGGATTGCCTCTCTACAATGGAGATAAGAAGGATTATGTCTGGTGGGCAAGAGACCCTTTAAGGCATCTCTTTGTACTACTGTGCCCTGTTATTAAAGTTGATGGGAAACTGTAACAATTTAATTCAGGAAGGATGACAAATGGCAGAGACCCATCAGGAACGTAGGTATGGGTCACCTCTCTAGGAGAAGGCCCAAGACCTGCTGAAGCTCTTGCAGAGGGTGGAGGAAATACAGAATGGGTAGTAGAGGAAGCTAGTTCTAAATAACATCAAAGGCTATATGACCAGTTGCAGAAATGAGGATTATAACCAACAAGAGTGCTTCTGCTGTATTTTGTTAATAATGTATTTGTACAATCATTTGTGTTTTCTTTCAATTTCCTTATCATATGTTGCAACATGAATTAAGAGAATATCGTTGGTTATCAGATGTAAGCTTAAGACAATAGAAAGATGTCCCCCAAGGGACATTGCCACTATTCTAAATATATAATGCATTTGCAATTGTATATGGGATAGTTATGCTATGTTTAGGCATAATTATGACCTGGTTATTGTTTTTCATTTGGAAATTAATCATGACATAAGGCAATGTGATTGTGTGTCAAGTTAACAAGGGGTAGATTGTGATGGCTATTCTTGGTTATCAATTTGACTGTATCTTGTATGGTATTGTGTTCCCCAAAATATTGTGTGTTCCCCAAAATAAACTTATCTGGGGCCAGAGAACAGGACAGAAATATCTATGGATCTCTGAGTTCAAGGCCACATTAGAAACAGTCAGGCATGGTGACACACCCTTTTAATCCCAGAAATCTAGCCTTTAATCCCAGGGAATGACGGCAGAAAGTAGAAAGATGTATAAGGCGTGAAGACCAGAAACTAGTAGCATTTGGCTGCTTAAGCATTCAGGCTTTTGAGCATCAGTTCAGCTGAGAGCCATTGGGATAAGGACACAGAAGCTTGCAGTCTGAGGAAACAAGACCAGCTGAGTAACTGGCGAGGTGAGGAAACTGTGGCTTGTTCTGTCTCTCTGATCTTCCAGCATTCACCCCAATAACTAGCCTCAGGTTTGTTCTTATTAATAAAACCTGTTAAGATTCCCGCTACAGTATCTGAAATGAACTATAATTCAGAAATGGAGGGCACAGTTGTGATCTGGACCTTGATCCAGATCCTGAGGCTGCAGGATTTAAGCTTTTAATCCAGACCTTGAAGCTGGAAGGCACACCTTTAATCTGGCTCACACCTGCTGCTGGAAGTGCTATGGAAGAGGGAAGGATGGTGGTTTAGTTCTTTATCTGCTTTCCCTTGCCTTGTCAGCACATCCATTCCTTCACTGACATTAAAGCCTACTTCTTTGAGATTCCTGCATATACAAAAAAACACCTGAGAAGCCCAGCCTCACAAGGTTGAGCAACTGCTAGATTCTTGGACACTCAATTCATAGCTAGCCATTTTTAGACTGCAGCCTGTAAGGCATTCCAATAACTTCATACATATAGGAATCCATTTGTGTGTGTGTGTGTGTGTGTGTGTGTGTGTGTGTGTGTGTGTGTAGGTGGGTGGGTGGATGGATGGATAGATAGAAAGGGAGAAAGAAAGAAAGAAACAAACAAACAAACAAACAAAGAAACAAAGAAACAAAGAAACAAAGAAAGAAAGAAAGAGAGGAAGGAAGAGAGGAAGGAAGAAAGAAAGAATGTGGTGATACTTTATTTGTAAAATGTGATTTTATTTGTATATTAATAAAGTTGCCTTGGGGTCAGAGCAAGCCATAGCAGAAGCAGGGCGGTGGTGGCACACGTCTTTAATCCTAGCACTTGGGAGGCAGAGCTAGGTGGATCTCCATGTGTTCAAGGATACAGCCAGCATGGCAACACACGCCTTTAATCTCAATACCAACCACAGAAGACCTGGAGGTCTGTACAGACAGGCAGTGATGAGGAGGTCATGTGGTTGGGTTTACAACCAATGAGAAGGCAGAACAGAAAGTCCATAAAAAAGAAAAAACACACAGAAGTAGGTCTCTGGTGGAGAAGAAAGACAGAGCAGCAGTGAAGGGTAAGGTTTTCAGCTCTTAGCTATTGCTCTGACCTCTTGGCTTTTAACTCTGCAATTGGCTCTGTGTTTCTTATTTAACAAGATGGTTACATCTATAAAGAAAAAAGATAGGTAGATAGATTTATTCCATAAGTTCTGTGTCTCTAGAGAACCCTGACTAATACACTGGGATTTCCAGTCAGTGAAATTTCTATACTTTTAGGTCCTGATTTTTGATTTATACACTAACTACACATCTGAAACACTCTTAGCAAATCCCTCAGTACCACATTACTTCATTTGCAGAAATTAACCTTTCCTGTTGTATAAAGCTAAAGAATATGGAAAACAGAGAAGCATAGGGTTGGTTGTTATTTTTGATGAAAAATTTATAAAATAGTATGAGCCATCAGATACATGGCAAGATTTGGTTATTTGTTTTGATCAAGTTGATAAGGTACTTGTTACTTAGTGGAAAGCTACTTATTTATTAAGTTAATCTTATAGGCATTTTTTCTTTAAACCTATTAAAATTCAAAAATTAAGATAATTGATGTTTAAGAGGAAACACCATTATCAAAGCTCCAAACACCAAAGAAAGAGAAATGAAACTCTGTCTCCAGTTATAAAGCCACCCTTTAGAATTGTAGTCAAAGGATTGATGATGGGCTGGAAAGATGGCTCAGCAGTTAAGAGCACTGACTGCCCTTCCAGAGGACCTGGGTTCAATTCCCAGTACTTACATGGGTGGTGGGTCACAATTATCCGTAGCTCCAGTTCAAGGGGACTGGACACCCTCTCACAGACACACATGCAGACAAAACATCAATGCATATAAAAAATTAATATATTTAGAGTACTGAATGAAATTTAACAGCCCTTTCTAAATGGAGGGATATTATTCTCGGGTCATCCTGACAATGGATTTCCCAGAAGTGTGTGTGTATACTTCCGTTGCTAAGCTGGAAGACATGAAATTGGAGTGCAAAAGCTTCAAAAGTATGGGTTCAGCCTGGCGGTGGTGGTGGTACACGCCTTTAATTCCAGCAATCAGGAGGCAGAGGCAGGCAGATCTCTACAAGTTCAGGACCAGCCTGGTCTACAGAGTGAAACAGAGAAACTCTGTCTCAAAAAAACTAAAAAAAAAAACTAAAAAGTATGGGCTCATACTGAGGTTATACCCTAAAAAACAATATGCATAGGAACGTTTGGGTTGTTTTTTTTTTTTGGAAGTGTAAGAAAATTAAGGAAGTTTATTTCACATGTCATTTTACTTTGAAAATGTAAAGTAACTTAGACATCTTCAACACAATCTCTACCATGCTGTCTCTCACAAAGCCTGTTATTGAATGGGTATTCATTGATGTTCGCTTTTCTTTTATGTTTGAAATATTTGCTATGTTTCAGGGATTGTGTGTGTGTGCATAAATTTGTAGTGTTTTGTTTTTCCTTTTGTTTTAGTTTTTTTACTCTTTGGGGACCCACCACCCAGCTCCCAAATAAATACAAAGAGATTTATTCTTAATTATGAATGCCTGGCATTAGCTTGGCTTGTTTCTAGCCAGCTTTCCTAACTTAAATTATCCTATTTCTCTTTAACTACATTTTGCCTCTGGGCGTTTTATCTTTCCTTACTCTATATATCTTTCTTTCCTTCTTACTCCGTAGCTGGCTGGGAGGTTGGGTGGCTGGCCCCTGGAGTCCTCCTCTCCTTCTCCTTTTCTCACTCCTCTCCTTCTTTAGATATCTCCTGCTCTTTATTAGACCAGTCAGGGGTTTTAGGCAGGGAAACTAACACAGCTTTATAGAGTTAAACAAATGCAACATAAAAGAATGCAACACATTTTTGCAGCATTAACAAATATTCCACAGCATAAGCACATGTAATATATCTCCCCCCCCCCCCCCAGAGCTGAGGACTGAATCCAGGGCCTTGGGCTTGCAAGGCAGGCATTCTACCACTGAGCTAAATCCCAATCCCCATGTAACATATCTTAAACTAATATTCCACAATATAAATAAGCCCCATAACTCACTATAGACAAGACCTAGGATTTATGTGAAATTTACTGTGACTGAGCTATGCTATGTTAAGATACATATGTTATTGTTTGAGTTGTAGATCACAGTCTCAGGAAGAATTGGCTATAGCTGAATGCCATGATTGATAAAGCATTATTGAACTTAAAAAAATAAATAATTGTAATGGCATTCTGTCTTTTGCTGCTAAGCCAAATATGTCTTGTAAATGATTGATATGTTCTAAGTGGAATTTTAATGGCTTGCTGCAATGGTTAATAAGTACTGCAGAAGGACTGTTTTGAGTGCCTGGGGTCAGCAGGTGAAATGCCATTGGTTCCCAGAGTGTATGTGAATTCAACCTGTGAGGAGCTCAGGCTTATCTCTGTAGTTATTTAGAGTAAGTTAAAGTATCAGGTATGTTCTTGCTAATAAGTGCAGTATTTGGTAGGATAACTAATATTCTGTCTTTTAATACAATGTAAGCACTCATGAGTGAAACCTTTTTGCAAGATTTATATATCAAGGATTACTTTGGGTGGTACATATGTATTTAGTTAACAAAGACTCCTTCATCTGCTATTTGTTTTGTAATACTAATGCATAATTTATATCATTTGAAAAAGTATTATTAAGTAGACAAGGGAGAAATATATTAACAAAGATAGCATGCTTACTTACTGTTTAATTGTTGTGGGTTTTTTTTGTTCCTTATGTTTCTGAGCTTTTGACAAAAATAAAATGGTAACATTGTTTAAATCATCCTTAAAACACAGCAAGGGAAACACAACTGACTTTTTGTATTGAGTGTGTTGAAGTTACTTTCTGAAATATTTTTCTGAGACAAATTTTACTCGTATTAATTTCTTTCTTTCTTTCTTTTTTTTTTTTTCAGGAGCTGAGGACCGAACCCAGGACTTAGGCTTGCTAGGCAGGTGCTCTACCACTGAGCTAAATCCCCAACCCCTCATATTAATTTCTTAAGACTCTGGTTAGTACACCATTGTGTATTTAATAAAAAAAAAATTCAAGAGTATTTTATTGATAGGTCTACTTATTTAAAGAGGTAAAAAGTACCCAGATAAAATTTCTCCCCTTGAGAATTTTGGAGTTAGACTCTACAAGAAGTGCTAATCAGCCCTACTCTTTTGTTTGGGGATTGGTGTCAGCATTCAAAGAAAATGGATGGACATTTGTTAGGTTTCAAAAATAGTGAAGAACACCAGTCTGAATCTTTGGGAGGGGAAATTCTTTGACACAGGGTCTCACAGGACTCCTTAGCCTGCTTTGAAACTAGTGGTCATCCTCCTGCATCAGTTTGCTAAGTATTGAGTTCTAAGGTGTTAACCACCAAAACAGGCATGTATGATGCTTGTTTGCTTGTTTTGTTTTGAGACAGGTTCTTGCTAAGGAGACTAACCTGACCTGAAATGTAAAATCCTCTTGTCTGCATATTCAATGTGTTTGGATTACAGTGTGGAACAATGTGCCCAACTGTGCCCAACTGTGCCCAACTGAGATCTGGCTCCTTTGTCAACCTCTGATGGGTTTCACAGCCCTCAGCCTTGAGCTGGGAAGATTGCTGAGAGGGATAAATCACTTGTTGCCAAAAAGAGATGACCTCAGTTAAATCCCCTGTATCCATGGGGTTGAAAGGAGAACCAACTCCACTAAGCTGTGTTCTGACCTCCACACATGTGCTGTTTTATCCTTATGCCTACACGTAGATACACATACAACACACACACACACACACAAACACACACACACACACACACACACACACACACACATGGAGGTGGGTGGGTGGGTAGGAGTAATAAATAAGAATTTAACAAATTAAACAACAAACAACATCAGTAAATACTCTTCATGTTGAGTCCTGGTCTCACATATCAGAAACTGGAGAAAACTGCAGAAAACTTTATTCTCAGAGAAGGGATGTTGAAGCCTTAGGGCTCTGTTAGAATTCTTTCTTGTGAAACTTAGACTCTCTTTCACTCCAGAAATCCCTGAGCTCTGCCTGGGGAAAGAGCAAATAAAACTGCATTAGAGAATGACAGATTCTAAAGGTCCTGGCAGAGGTGAGAGGTGAAGGAGACAAGCTGTGTGAAGTCCAGCAGGCTTCCTAGGGTCAGGTGAAGCTTCAGCTCTTTTCTCCCACATATGCCCCAGAAAATACCTTGAACAACAGCACATCAGAAGCCCCCCAGGTAGACTGGCTATCTGGGATCCTCAGCTTTCTAAGAGGCTGGCAACCTCTGGATTGATGAAGCGGTGTATCTTCCTAACTAACATGGAAGCAAGGAATTTAATGGAGGTCACATTCTTGGAGACTTAGGCAGGAAGCAGTAGTGAGGCTTGGGCAGGAAATTCCCCTGGAAACCTCGATGTCCCCCACCATTGGTTCCTTCTACAAGAGAGGTTTGCTCACTGTACCATTCATCAAATGCACTCCCCTCCAGGGGACACTGGAAGGAGGATGTAGATAGGAGGGACCCTAGGTAAAGCCAGGATGCTGACCCTTCTCCTATGCCTACCTAAGCTAGCATTGCCCTAGCACACATCTTCCCAACCTCCTCAGTCTAGATCTCTGTGATCCTAAAAGTCCATCCTCTGCCTCTCAGTGAAGATCCTTGTCACAGTCTGAAGTCAGTGCTTGGCCCATCAGGAACCCTGGGTCTTCCTGGCTTCACCTTCTGTCTTCCTGCCTTGCTTGGTCTTGAAGAGGCCTAAATTAACATTAGTGCAGCCATGACAGGCTGCAGACTAACAATACTGGGACTAGACCTCACCACTACAATAACCAGGAAAAGCCATAAACTGTACCCTGTGTGTGTGTGTGGGGGGGGGGGACCAATCAGAATTGAGACAAGTACTAAATGCCTTAGAACATAAAGGATCGCTTACATAATCTATGTATAGATTTCCAATTTCCTTACAGCAACTGTAGTAAAATTACTTTTTGACAAGACTTCTGTTACCTTATTCCTGCCCAACCCCCATCTGAATCTAGATTTTTCCCTACACCCCCATCCTTCAATCTTTAAAAACCCTGCCACACCACCACCACCACCCCCCCCCCTTCCACCACCACATCACCACCACCGCCACCAAGAAAGAAAAAAAAAGGAAAAAGGAAAAAAAAAAGAGAGACAAAAGAAAAAGAAAAAAACCCTGCCATAACTGAGCTCAATGCTCTCCCTAGTCCAACCACTGTGTCAGAAGGGACTAGAGGCCAAGATAGAGCTTGCAGGAAAAACTCCTTGCTATATCATACAAACTCAGACTCCTGGTGATCTATAGGGGCACATGATGTGAGCATAACAGTCTTTGCCTCCTTAGTGCCCTTCTCCACAGTGCCATGTTTGATCTTTCAGAAGCCCCTGGACTACATCACAGCTGTGGCCTTCTCCAGGAGTTATCATTGCTCAGAACACAGACCACAAACCCTGTAAGAATTCTAAGAAGTCTAGCAGCTGCTCCATGTCCAGATTCTGCAAAGAAGGATTCAGCCATCCATGGTTCAAGAGAAAAAGTATACATCTCTATTAAATATTGCACACACACACACACACACACACACACACACACACACACATACACACACACCTTTGTAAATATTTTACATCATACTTATATTGTACGTATATAACAACATACAATTTAAATCCTGTAATAATGATTAACTACCCACATAAATTTAGACTTTTTGTTTGTTTCCTTGTATTTGATTTGTGATAATCTATAGGTGCTATATACTTACCTATAATCTGAGCTATTTAGAAAACCAAGGCAGAAATTCCCAAATTGGAGGCATGCCTGGGTGATAGAGTGAAATATACTGTTTCAAAACAGCAAACACTTCCATAATGCTATTCTTTCTCTACACAGTCTGTAGTATACTGGTGAACTTAGCTTGTGTTTTGCCTCTTTCTTGTAGTATCTTAGTTTGAGTTTCCACTGACTCTATTGGTCACATTGAGATAACTACTTGTATATGATTTGGATAAAAACAATTTTCCCAATCTAAAGAAGGGGATCTCTACTAAAAAACAAGAGGCATACTGGACAACAAACAGAGAGACCAGAAAAGAAACCCTGAATGACACATAAATAATCAAAACACTAAATGTACAGAGCAAAGAATGAACTAAAAGCTGCAAAGGAAAGAGACTACACATACAAAAGCTGTGTATAGTAGACTAATGCCCCACTTTTCAGTGGATACTCTTAAATACAGAGGTACCTGGGTGTACGTTCTACAAGTTGTCACAGACCACAGATGCCAAAATAGACTGCTATCCCCAGCAAAGGTATCATTAACATCAAAGAAAAGAAACTTTTTACAATAAGATCAACTTTAAGCAATTTCTGTCAAGAAATCCAAGCCTACAAAAGGAAAACATCAGTCTGAAGATAAGACTTATTACATGCAAGAGGACAGAAATGAGAAATAATCCTGTAACAGTTCATCAAAAGAGGGTGAAAAAACACACCACCACAACAAAAGTAACAGGAATCAATGAACACTGCCCATTAATAACTCTCAACATTAATGGTCTTACTTCCCCATAGAAAGACACTGACTAACAAATTGGATTAGAAAACAGAATGCATCTTTCTGATGCCTGCAAGATATATACTTCACCATGAAGACCAGTCATTGCTTAATTTAAAAGGATTAGAAAATATGCAAGGAAATCTATCTAAGAAAAAGCAGGCATAGGTATTTTATCTGACAAAACAAACATCAAACCAAAACTAAACCAAAGAGGTTGAGAAGGACAATATATACTAATTAAAGGGAAACTACAATAAGAACATATTACAGTTCTAAACAAGTTTGCACCAAGTACTAGTTTACTAAAGTTTGAAAAAAAAGAAGCAGTACTACTGCTAAAATTGTACATTGGTCCTAATACAGTGACAGTGGGTGACTTCAGGACCCTAATCACACAAATAGGTTGGTCTTCCAAACGTAATCTAAACAGAGAAACACTAGAGATAGATAACATCATGAATCAGATGGGCATGACAGCCATCTATGGAATATCACAGCCAAACACTAAAGAATATTCTTTTTTTCCATCAATGCATGGAACTTTCTCCAAAATTGATCATGAATAAAGAATAAAAGCATCTCCACAGTTATAAGAAAATTGAAAAAAGACTCTGGACTCTATCCTACCACCGTGAATTAAAGCTGGATATCAACAATGCCAACAGGAAATATACACGCTCATGGAAACTGAACAACTCACTCCTGAATGAACAGTATACATCAAGACAGAAATCAAGAATGAAAATGTGGGCTGGAGAGATGGCTCAGAGGTTAGGAGCACTGACAGCTCTTCCAGAGGTCCTGAGTTCAATTCCAAGCAACCACATGGTAGCTCACAACCATCTGTAATGAGATCTGGTGCCCTCTTCTGGCATGCAGGAATACATGCAAATAGAACACTGTGAACATAATAAATAAATGGGTTGGGAATTTAGCTCAGTGGTAGAGTGCTTGCCTAGCAAGCGCAAGGCCTTGGGTTTGATCCTCAGCTCCAAAAATAAATAAATAAATACACAAATAAATAAATAAATCTTTAAGAATGAAACTGTAAACACAGCATATCCAAACTATGGGTCACAATGAAGGGAGTTCTCAGAGGCAAGTTCAAAGCAATGAATACCTACATAAAAATAATGGAGTGATTTCACATTAATAACTCCATTACACACTTGAAATCTCCAGAAAAAACAATACTTGAAAACAGCAGATGTAAAGAAATAATACGCCTGAAAACTCTGGGCTATAAAAATCAGGGATGAGATAGAAACAAACAGCAACAGCAAAAACCAAAAGAAGAATAAATGAAAAGCAAAGTTGTTTCCTCAAAGGAATCAATAAGATGACAAGCCCTTGGCCAAAGTAAGTCAACAGAATGAGAGAGACTATGTAAATTAATGAAGTTAGAAATGAAAGGGATGACCTTACAGCAGATTCTGAGGAAACTGACAGAATCATAAGGACATATTTTAAAATTTCGTTTTTTGCAAAACATAAAAAGAGATGAATTTCCTGATATATATGACCTATCAAAGTGAAAGAAAACAAGATGATATAAACACTATAAACAGACATGGCCAGGCGGTGGTGGTGCACAACTTTAATCCCAGCACTGGGGAGGCAGAGGCAGGCAGATCTCTGTGAGTTTGAGGCCAGCCTGGTCTACAGAGTGAGTTCCAGGACAAAAACAAAAACAACAACAACAAAATAGACATGTAAGGGAGGAGATGAGCTTCTCCTGGGAGAGAACACCAACTAGTTGCTAAACATGGAGCCCAGAAATCATGCATGCAGATAACATTATACCAACCGAACAGGTAATATCTAGGAATATATATGTATATACAGATACATGTATGCATGCAGTAACTAACACCAAACCACCACCCTGTTGTTCCTGTTGGAGGGGACAACGTTGATGGTGGTGGTGGCAGCTGAACCCTGACTACCTAAGCTCACTGGGTGCTATTCCAGTGTCCCACAGCTGGCTCCAGTGTCCCATGCTTTTGCTCTCCTCTGACTCCTCCTGTCCCTCTGGTTCCCTGAACCTTGGCTTCAGGTTTCTAATCTCAGAGCTAACTCAGGTTACCAATTCTGCCATTCCACCATGAACTCCAACAACAGACAGCGCTCCGAGTGTTACAACCAGCTCCAGAACCTGCAGCACTTCCCTCCCAGACCCCCACAACCTAACAGGATGCCACTCACAGCCAGCCACCCCTGGGCCAGTTCTCTCTGGTGTTTGTCCCTGATCTCAGCTCCCAGAAAATGTGATGCCACACACTCAGACAATGTAGCCACTTGATGTCTGCACAGGGTAAGGACTGAACAAGGGTATGCTGGACTTTCTTGGCTGCAGTGTCCACAGAACACCCAACACACCCTGATACCTAAACCACACAAAGATGCAAAAAAGAAAGAGAATTACAGACCGATCTCCCTCATGAAAATTGATGCAAAAATACTCAATAAAATACTGGCAAACCAAATTCAAGAACACATAAAAAAAAATTATCCACTATGATCAAGTAGGCTTTATCCTAGACATGCAAGGATGGTTCAATATATGAAAACTTGTCAATATAAACATCATATAAACAAACTTAATTTAAAAAAACCACATGATCATCTCATTAGATACTGAAAAGGTCTTCGGCAAAATCTAACACCCCTTCCTGATAAAGGTTTTTGGAGAGATCAGGAATACAAGGAACATACCTAAACATAGTAAAGGCAATTTACAGCAAGCTGACAGCCAATATCAAATTAAATAGAAAGAAACTCCAAGCTATTCCACTAAAATCAGGAACAAGACAAGGCTTTCCACTCACCCCATATTTATTCAATATAGTACTTGAAGTTCTAGCTAGAGCAATAAGATAACTAAAGGAGATCATGGGGATACAAATCACAAAAACAACAACAAAAAAAGTCAAACTTCTGCTATTTGCAGATGATATGATAGTATACATAAATGACCACAAAAATTCTACCAGAGAATTCCTACAGCTGATAAACACCTTCAGTAGTGTGGCAGGATACAAGATTAACTAAAAAAAAAAAAAAAAAAAATCACTAGCCTTCCTATGTACAAATGATAAATGGGATGAGAAAGAAATCAGAGAAACATCACCCTTTACAATAGCCACAAATAATAGAAAATACCTTGGGGTAACTCTAACTAAACAAGTGAAAGAAAGACCTGTATGACAAGAACTTTAAGTCTCTGAGGAAAGAAATTGAAAAAGATAGCAGAATATGGAAAGACCTCCCATGCTCATGGGTAGGTAGAATAAACATAGTAAACATGGTAATCTTACCAATAGTAATCTACAGATACAATGCAATCCCCATCAAAATCCCAACACAATTCTTCACAGACCTGGAAAGAACAATACTCAACTTCATATGGAAAAACAAAAAATCCAGGATAGCTAAGAGAATCCTGTATAATAAAGCAACCTCTGGAGGCATCACCATCCATGACCTCAATCTCTACTATAGAGCTATAGTAATAAAAACTGCTTGGTATTGACCTAAAAACTGACATATGGACCAGTGGAATCTAATTGAAGACTGTGACATTAACCCACACACGTATGAACACCTGATTTTTGACAAAGGAATCAAACTCAAGTCTTCTGCAAAAGCAGCAAGCGCTCCTAACAGCTGATCAATCTTTCCAGTCACTATACTACTTCCATTCTTTAAATGGAAAGGGTACATCTGAGCAAGAAATTCCTCTATAGAAAAGTCAGCACTATCATATTAAAATTCTCTTTGTTTTATTTTCTCTTGGTGGTACCATACTGTGTACACTGAGTTGATTACTGCTAATTGTGAAATTTCCCTCATGCATGTCATGTAGACACCTACCACTATAATCACATGGAGAGTATCATTCACATATCAGGAAATGATAATCCTGCTGAAGTGTATAAAAATGATAAAGTGAGATTACACGCAATTTTAATTTTCAGATTTGCAGGAGAAATTTCTTAATACACAAAAAGTCTTGTCCCAATGACCTGAGAACCTTCCTTAGAACCCTAACAGTTCCATCACCTCCACATAGAACTTCCCTGGGGAACAATGCTTTAATATCTCAGCCCTCCAGAGACTTTAGGTACTCAAACTTTAGCAACCAGCAACCTCAAAGTCAGAAAAATGCACACCTCAAGCAATCCTCATTTATTGTTGCTTAGCTCTAAAAGTGCTAGGATAAGTTTTTTCTATTACTAGAGGAGTAATTTGACATAGGCCTTAATTTTAATATTGTCTTACCTCTAGTCAAAATGATCTTAGCTCAGTTTTCAAATACCTTCATCTCATATTTGTGCAGTCCTTCAGAGCCCAAGAACATAATCTCATATGAGAACCCAGAAAAACTCAGCAGATATTACTATTTTGAGGTTATTGATAAGAAATCATAACCCAGAAAGGTTGATTTTCCTTGGGGCACATGAGTAGCAAAAGGTCAGAATGTTAACATGGCTTCTGTTTATTAGCCTGTTTATGATCCCTAATTTTTTGGTCAAATTTAAACCTTTTATATTTTTCTCTGTGTATGTAAAGCAAAGATTAAGTATAATAACTACCTTCCCCAATCTGAAAACACACACACACATGCATCTCTAATGTCCTAACATAAAATGAATAAATTGTTTAAGTAGGTTTTCACTTGATGGCTTTTTTGAAACCAAATGGTGACTCTGTCTCTATTATCTTGTCTTGATGCTAAGTGACAGGCGTTCACTGGTGGCATTTTTAAAGTCACAGCCTCATTTTTTTTTTTTTCTGAAGATGCTGGGTGTCAAGCAAAGATGGAAATAGAACAGGACTCCTATTAAAAAAAAAAAGGTCACAATTGTATATTCAAACTGAGGAATTAAAATTTTTGAATGCCATAGGACAGCTAAGGTGGGAGCAGATGTTGCAGGTGTGAGAAAAAAAAAAAAAATGACTGCCTCCTCATGGAGAATCCAGGGAGAAAGTAAGAAAGTACCTCTCCTGGGGCAAATTAAGGGGCCTACTCAACATCCTCACAAGGGAAACACAAGTACTGTTCAAGCTGAAATGCATAATTCTCACAACACAATGCTCTGCATTGTTGATGATAAAGAACCAAACAGAGGCCCAGAGATAAGTGAGAGCCAAAGTCTAAGCCATTTTGGAGCATTCATGATGTATCTATCCTGTTTGGGATTTCCAAGTTCAAAGCATCAGGATGTACTAAGAATGTTTTCTTTTTATTGATTTTATGTAATATTTTAGTCAATGAGGCAAACACATCTTACTTAAGAAAATATTCCTAGACTAGTTTTCAATGTTGTTAATTTGTTTTGCTTCCCTAGTGTGCCATATACTGCAAACTGTGATGCTGTGGTTTTTATAATTATGGATCTGAGATGGATGGGTGGGTGGATGGATGGATGGATGGATGGATGGATGGATGGATGGATGGATGGATGGATAGATAGATAGATAGATAGATAGATAGATAGATAGATAGATAGATAGATAGACAGACAGACAGACAATAGATTCTCCTCTCTGGTTTTCTAGCAAATCTCTTTCATTCCAGTTATCTGGAATTATAAAGACATTTTTGACATCTTAAGAAGATAAAACATTGCTGCATGCCACAGAATTATGCAATAGGAATTCAGCTGTCAGTTTGAGGCCAAACAATCAGAAACATGAATCTGCTGGAGGAAACCATCACACAGGGCATTTTGGGATTATTTGCCTTTTGAATGGATAGCTGCTCTGGCTGCAGGATTTCTTGTGAGCCACAGTGCTTCCCATCTGTTACAACCTTGGGTTTATTCCCATACTTTAGCAGTCTTGAACATTTATTGAGCACAATTTCCCCCATGTATTGGTGTATTTTGGATGACATACCTCGGCTATGTGTGAAAGCAGCCCCAAAGCGGCTTCCCACAACCAGGTCTTTGTTCCATTTTCCAATATAAACTGAGAAGTCTGCCCCCCTGCAATTATCTTCATGGCAGAACATTTGGTCAGAAAAAGTATCTATACAAATAGATCACAACTGGGGCCTTCACAAGACAGGCCCAAGGGCAAAATTACAACTTCTCTAAGTTTGTTATCCCTCAGAGATAGGAAGAGCAGAGGGCCCTGGATTCACTCTGCCAGTAGATAAGGGAATTGCTGTCCCAGGCTAACCTTGCACTAACCTAAAAAATAAATTCTTAACTCTTTGTACCTTTCACCTTAGTTTATTGATTCAGCCATACTTAGGAATGTAGTATTACACATGGATTCCCCTTTTCCCTTCTTAGATTTCTCTATTTGATTGTCTATCTCCCTCTCATTTGATCCTGTTCCCTTTAAGAGTTCACTGAGGTTTTTTACAAGCCACTCCCACCTTGAGTCATAAAGAAAGCCCTTCACTGCCTGGTGCAGTTCTTATCTGTTTTTATGACCCTGAAAGAATCCAAGCCTTGTGACCTTGCTTGAATCAGAGAATTGATAGTTGTCTATAGTATATAGAAAAGTATAGAGACGGGAAAGAACAGAGAGAGAGAGAAGAGCAAGGAGACAGAGTAGAAGAATAAGGAGATATGCAACAACGTATGATGTGAGCAGATTCATTCTTTTGCCCTCGGATATTACTTACTTTCCCCTTGCTTCTTCTAGTGTCTTTTTAGAACCCTGAATAGAAGGCTTTTAAGGCTGGCACTTAAAAGTCTTCATTAAAACACAACCTGTGGTTGAAGGTTGAAGAGATCACCAATGGCCAATGATTTAATAAATTACGCCCAAACAACAAATCCTTCATGAAATCCAAAATGACTAGGCTTGGAGAGCTTCTAGTAAGTGGTTTGACCTGTGGAAATGCTTGCCGGTGTCAGCATAGCGTGCACTGAAGCTCCACCCCCCAGACCCTACCTTACTCCACCCAACTCTTCAGCTGGCTCGTTATCTCAATCCCTTTGATGGGTTCTATAAGAAACTAGAAAATGTATTTCCTTGAGTCTTTCAGTGGTTAGTTAAACTAATTAAGCCCAATTTACTGACTATTGGTAAGAATTCTACTGACAACATTGCAGAAAGGTGGGAGGCAACCTTGGCAGGTTGGAGCCATGGGACCCTAGAAAGTCATGCAGCCCAAAAGAACTCATATGAAGAATTTATTGGGGGAGGGTAGAAAGATGCAGAGTGCGCCTCTGGAGATGCAGTGTTTAGGAGGGAGGAGGAAGAAAAGAGAGGAAGGGAAGAAGAGACTGGAAAAGGGGGAAAAGAGAAGGTATAGACTCGGCCTCATGCAAAGAGAGGGAGACTGGTATGGCGCACAGAGACTAATCAGTCACCCAGCATATGAGTATAGACTGTGTTATGACTTATAACAGAAGAACCCTGGGCTAACTAAGCATTTATCTGAATGCTGACAGCACATGTGCTGCCTTAGGCCCCTGGGGCTGGCTAGGTGATGCCTGAAATGTTAACAAACATCCTATTTGTGCTCAAGATAAGGATAAGGGTTAGTGTTTGTAGAGAGTGGGAAGTCTTATGAAAAAGTGTGTTCTGATGTTATCTTCAAGTGCCTAGTGATAATATTTAAATAAATTATTTAATACTCAGTTGGTATCTGCTAGAGATTATTTTTTTCTCCCCATATTCATTTTGGTGACCAGAGATAAAGTGTTCTTTATCAAGGGTTAACTGTTTAAAGGAATAGGAGAATACTTTGATTCTTTTGCACACAGCTCCTTACAAACATGAAGTTATAAGCATTCTTGGAGACTGACGGCCAAGATACATCTCTGTTAACAACTCAGTAGGCACATGCGCTCCTCCAGGGAGTCAGCAAGGTCAGTATGTGTAATTATCCTTTCCTTACAAGTCCATTCAGAAATAACAGATCTCTGCTACTAAAAAGAAGAAAACGAAGTTTGATAAAGAAATGCATCTTTCTCTGCATCACAGTGGTGTTGCAACTTTAAAAAAATTATGATAAAGATCGCTGGTTATTTCAGAAGTTCAAAGCCATTATCTTTGTTTGAAGCTTGTAATTGTGACCCAAAGGAGGTTAGCCTGCTTCTTAGTTAGCAGAAATGCAGAGAATGCAAGGCACTAAGGACTGATGAGCACACAATATTATACACTCACAAATAGATCCCACGAGACAAGAGGGGTAAAACTCGATAACTGATTTATAGCTACATTTTGTCTATGGGCTTATGGAAGCAGATGGTGAGAGGAAAAAGAAAACCCGTGTGCACATTCAGATTTTGAAGGAGAAGCAACATGAAATCCAGAAAGCTATGATGAGTAATCTACTTGAAATGTACTCATCCGTGTTTCTATGGTTTCTATGGGAGTGTGTTAAATATGATGCTTTTTTTTTTCCTAAGAGAAAGAATGGGTGTGGGTTAAATAATCTTCAGTGAGTTCTTTTACACGTAGCTTATAGCAATAGGAATCCCAGACATCAATCTGAAACACTTCCATGCATTTATTTAGTCTATTCCTATCTGCCTTGTTTCCCACAGGACCCTGAAGACGTGTATAAATATTCATATAGCTAGTTCTTCTATAATCTAAGAGGCCTCCCGGTTCTTACTTAGAATGAGTGGCTGCTTCCTAGCCAGCAAATCTTCCCTCCTTAAGGAGAGCCTGTTCACCAGGAATGCTCTGTTATCCGTAGCATTTCACAGCAAATTGCACGCAATAAACGACAGTGTACAGTCTCTGCAGAACTAGAAATTAATCCCTTTCTTTGTTTTTTGTTGATAAGCTAATATTTATTCTTACAATCTACCACTTTCAATTAATACAAATAACCAGTTAGAGAAATGAAGATATGTGTATAAACACACAACTCAGGAAAACAGAAGTCAAGAGACTGAGCACAAGGACACCCTACCTTCATTGGAGGTGTGTATACCAATGGGTCCATCCCAGTTGGGCCAAGGAGATACACATGGAGTGATAGTGAAAGTAACATTTTCGGGTTGGGGATGTAGCTCAGTGGTAGAGCGCTCGCCTAGCAAGCACAAGGCCCTGGGTTCGATCCTCAGCTTAAAAAAAAAATAGGAAAAAAGTAACATTTTCCACAAATTGGGTAAGAGCTCGTATTTATCCTTCTCTGTTGCCTCTACAGCTCTCATGTTGCCTCTGCCAAAGTCATCGCCAGTCTTTGAAGTTTGAACATTTGAAAGAATCGAGAGAAATGACTCTGAAGTTCCAGGAGCTTCCCCTAAGCTAGCAGGCTATGTGAGGGACAGTGCAGATGCCCAGCCTGAGCACTACTCAGAGAGCAAACCACAATGGCCTATCACTAGAGAGCTGATACTGGAGAGTCCTGAGCTCCTTGAGGTTGGATAGCAATGGGAGCGCTTCAGGATACTGAAGTCCAGAAACTAGGCCATGTGTCTCCTCATCTGGGAGGTTGAAGTTAAGGTGGGAAAAGAGAATGGTATACCACAAGAGGTTAAGATGCAAAACAGGCCGGGCGGTAGTGGTGCATGCCTTTAATCCCAGCACTTGGGAGGCAGAGGCAGGTGGAAATCTGTGAGTTTGAGGCCAGTCTGGGCTACGGAGTGAGTTCCAGGAAAGGCGCAACGTTACACAGAGAAACCCTGTCTCGAAAAACCAAAAAAAAAAAAAAAGAAGAAGAAGAAGAAGAAGAAGCAAGACAGTCACTGAAAAAAAATATTTTCCTAATGTGCAAACAAGTATCTTCTTTAATATCTCTTTAATGTGCTTGGACAAATATCCCCTGTTTCTTACCATGTAACTCATCACTTCTTACTTATGAGAGATGTAACCTAGCAACTATAACAGAAGTCCCAAGAGCTTAGGCACAAACAGTCCACATAAGATAACACAGCCCTTTCCCTTCTTGTCCCAGGGTATGGCGGTCTGTCCCTGTAGCATTCTGGAACACTAATCATTGAGGGACTGCCAAAAATAGACCTCTCATCATTCTGTTCCATGAGGGAGCCTGGTTTATTGGAGAGGCTAGCAGTGAGAAGTCCTGCCTGCATTGGTTCCCCAGCTGTGAACACTCTCCTGTGAGACCCCCGTCCCTGGCCCCCAAACAAAATCAACCAAAGCACGTACAGAACTCAATGCTTCACTTTGGTAAAAATAGACATAAATTTTACAATGATCATCCGTAATTAGCTTTCCTGAGTTTGCAATTTTCTTACTGTGCTAAAAAAAGGTTGTTCCAAGAGTCAATGAAATTCAGTTTCTGGAGAACTCTGATTGTTGGCTTCCCAAACCTATGGGCCATTTCATTTTATTCACAATCTTAACAGAAAAAATAAAAGCCACATGACATGCACATACCCCAGGAGAGGATTCTTTGACCTTTATACACTAGATGCTACACAGTCACACTAGAAATAAAACGTCTTATGAACAAACCAAGAAATCCCAGTCGCCTTGACGAAGTGTATTTCCTTAATGCAAAAGAGAAGGGAAGTCAATTTTTTTTAGCATCCACTCTGATATTGTCTCAAATCTAACATATAGGTTTTCTGTTCTACATTTTCATGTTCCTCAAATAAGAAAAGCATCACCCGAGTCAATCTCTCTACATGGAATCCTATGGCTGCCTCCTCCTCAAGCTCCTGGACCAATCAATTGGTGGATTTTTAATGACCTATTATGCTTTGGAATACAGGAGGTGAGCATTACAACAGAAAGGATCACATATGCTATTTCATGTCACTTTCTGAAACAGGTCTGTGTACTCTCATTGTACTGAAGCAGAAACCAAGATACAGTTTATTTCCTTCACTTATTCAAAATGGCTTGCCCAAGATACACAAGCTCCATGGGGACATACACTATTAGAACTTACTTATGTCTTCTTCCTGTCAAGTTATACTACATTATAATGGAGGCAGGAAACAAACTCCATCTAGTAAAACTACAGCTGAGAAAGACTCCTGTCTTCTGTGAGACCCTATTCTCTATTCTTGTTCATTTCTTGTTTGCTCTATTATCAAAACTAACTAGATGGTTTATGGGATGTTTTAAAGTGATATCAGTCCTTTCCTTAAGCTAAGTTATAGTTTTAATGGCTCATCATTTTTCATCATTTCTTAAACAATGAGTGAGAGGCATAAAAGATGATTAGCTAACAGTCTTCAAGACTGAACGCTGCCCTGATGCTGAGAAATGATGTGGAAGTCTTGACATAATTTTTGGGGACTGTAATTTAGAGCTTTCAGGAAGGATGTGAGTGTTCACATCACACAGTGTTCCAGGCATACTGAAAAGATGGAACCATGTCTAACTGGTCTATGGTTCTTTTCGAATTCAGTGAAAACTTCCCTATAAGCAGTTTCTCTTTCCAGTGAACTCTGTTTTTCCCCCTAAAAACTGATGAAACCCAGAAACATTTCAACATAAGGCTAATTTAATTCCTACTGGCATTACTTCAAAGCAAGATACATATTAATAGGCTCCATTCAATAAGTAATCTTAGAAAGAAATGTCAATTATCCACAGTCAGGTTCTGTGGAATAAAATCACTTAACACCATGGATCTCAATTTTTCTTTCCCCACTGTGGACCAGTTTTATAAGCTATTTCCAGAGAACAGATTCAAGTTTGGGGAAAAAAAAATATCTTCTTCTTGCTAGTATTAGGATTTATCTAAAAATTTTAAATGAAAAGCAAACAGTGAATGGATTTGGTACCAATCATTCAATAATTAGTTGTCTGATTGATATAAATGTACCCACTCTATGCGTGCACTGACAAAATGCCACCTGAGTATTTTAGAAGACTTGTTCAACTTGAACAGAAAAATATTTATATAAACCTTCTCATTAATGTTTGTGAGCTCTGGGCACAGACTGTCGGAGGCATGGGGATGATGGTAAGAGAGGTTGCAACTCAAGAGTATCACATACAACACCCCTGCAAGAAACAGACCTGTTCATACCCATGATAGCCTGGGCTCAGGTCTGAAGATGCGGGGAAAGAGGTTCTGATAGTGACACACTCTTGGAGAAAAATCTTCCCCTGAATTTGTGATATCGATGAGGATAAACCATTGAACACTTGGAATAAGTTCGCCCAGGAAAGAAAGGGAGAGAGTGGGGTAAGAGCAGTCAACAAGAACTGCAGAAACAGTGCGCATGTGCAGCACAACTATCTGTCTCATCTGCTGCCCTTTCAGGAAGCAGCAAGGGCCACGCCCCCTCACCTGCCCCTTCTCTCCTGGAAACAGCCTTTGTGGCAGCTCACTGCAGGGCGGAACTCAGATCTGGGGGCTGGGTGAACCAAAGCGTAGAGATCAGGTCTGTCAGCATGGCCAGATGTCTGGCCACAGTGGGTACTTCCATTGCGGCCATCATCCGTCAGTGAAAACCCTAAAGCTGAGGTAGCACTGACTGCGCCATGTGCAATGCTCTAAAGCCAAATGCCCATGCATATGGAGATTAATCAATGTTACTGTCATCGGACTTGTTGGTGACAGTCAATATGGCTTTAGCTTAGTTGAAAGTCATGACAGATCCATACTGACACAAGGGATGGGGACTTTTTTAGATGAACAGGTTTTAACTCACAGGAAATTAAGACTAATTAGAAAATAGAAACAGAGCTGGGTGGTGGTGGCGCACGCCTTTAATCCCAGCACTCAGGAGGCAGAGGCAGGCGGATTTTTATGAGTTTGAGGCCAGCCTGGTCTACAGAGTGAGATCCACGAAAGGTACAAAACTACACAGAGAAACTCTGTCTCTAAAAACCAAAAAAAAAAACCAAACAAACAAACAAAAAAATAGATTAAAGGTAATTTTAATCTCTTTATATACACTTAATTTTAGAACTTAATTAAAATATATTTCATATATAAATTGTACCCTACATCTATCTATCTAGTATTTATATATATATTTTTTCCAGTTATAAAAAGGAAAGTGCAATCTTTACCCTACTATATGGTAAATAAACACTGAAAATGTATATTAAATGAATTTTTAAAGCTATTCACCCTAGGATCCAATACAGAATTAGGAAAAGACGGGAGGCTGAAGGAAACAGTAAATAGAGAGATTAAAATGCAGCTAATTTCACATAGAGCACAAGATTGGCAATCAAGATAGATATATACCAGTGGTTCTCAACCTGAAACCCCAATGCCCAGGGTAGCTATATTTGGGAATAATGGTCATGGGAAGTAATTAAGATTAAATGACATGTTGAGAGTAGGGCCTTGATCAAGTAGGATTAATGTTCTTTCTGTTGTTGTTGTTTGGGAGCTGAGAATCGAACCCAGGGCCTTGCGCTTGCTCGGCAAGTGCTCTACCACTGAGCTAAATCCCCAACCCCTAATGTTATTACAGAGAGAAACACACCAGAGAGCATTCCTCTCCCCAGTTCCCCCTTAGCAAGCTAGCAGGAAGAGAGTCACGTGAAGACAGGCAGCAGAGACAGCGACATCCCTTCTCAGACAGGAAGAGAACCCTCTGGAAATGTGATCTTGCACCTTCTTGTTACAGAGCTATGGAAAAAATGAATTCCTGCTATCTAAGACATACCATCAGTGGCATTTTGTGTGATCAAGGGATGAAGATGAAGGAGGACGGAACAAGGGTCCATTCCATCTGAAACTCAAAACAATGGTATTATGGTAACTAGCTGACAAAGATATAAAAGTGGGGGGACACATGGATTGCCCTGGGAAGGGGAAATAGATGAGACCTCCATGAGTAAACTGGGGATGAAGGGTGGGCAATGGAGGGTAGGGGGTGGGGGATCAGAACATAGGGGAATAGGATGGTCGAGCTGGAACAGGGATGGAGTAGGAGAGCAATGAAAGATATACCATGATAGAGGGAGACATCATGGGGATAGAGAGAAACTAGGTGCTAGGGAAGTTCCCAGTAACCCCCAAGGATGACCCCAGCTTGGACTACTAGAAATAGTGGGGAGGGTGCCTGAACTGAACTGGCTTACCCCAGTGATCAGATGGGTGAATACCCTAACTGTCATCACAGAGCTTTTCTCCAGTGACTGATGGGAGCAGATGCAGAGATCCACAGAGGTAGTTCATCATATCCGCTCTTGAAAGGGAGCTCACCATATTGAAGAGTTGCATATTTAGGTTTAGGAGATAAAAAGAAAGGGATTTGTATGCATGACTTAGTTTGAGGTAAAGAGATAAGCCTGGAGCAGGAGTCATGTTCTGCAGACAGCAAGAGAGTGAGAATTTGAATTGTCAGTGTGAGAAGGTAAACAGTACACATTCCTATTGAAAGTCTTGGGAAGGGAGGACCTTCCTCTCCTTCATGCCCAGGCTCACACCTCCCATTGCTTGTGGATCTGCACAACATGGCTCAAGCGTCCAAGATCAGAGTGCTCTCATTCTTCAGAAAGCTTGGTCACATCTGAGGCTACAGAGTTTTATAGAAGTTGTTATGACTTATTCATGCATGGGGAACCCCCAGCTAGCAAGGCTAGGGTATCCCACTCATGAGAGGAAACATGGTTGGCAGGCTGTGTAGGATGTGGCGAGGTCAGATTTGTCTTGTTTCACTTGCTGGTACCACGTATCTTTTGGGCTCTAAGCCCCTTGGCCCCCATCCCTAGGTAATGGCATATGGAGACAGCCTGTGCCCTCTCAATTCCGTGGCCCAGAGCCTTTGTGACAATGGTCCATTGGCTATCTTGTGCCGTTATCATCAGCCCCCACTGGCCCTCTGGGACTCTGAAGGTCAGTCTGTTGGGTCTTATATCTCACTGTGGAAATGCACCTACCACTCCCATTCCAGCTTTTTTCTCATTGCCTACTCCCCCAACTCCTCCCCCTCCCCCCACCTCTCTAAGCAATTACATTATCACCTGTCACCAGGTTTCTTCATGCGGCATGTACACCCCTTGCCTCTACTTCCTCTCCTTGTGTATAAGTCTCTCTCTTAAACCTTTTCTTTCTGTTGCTTGACTCTGTTGCTGGAACCTTCTCTTCCACCCACGGGACTTTGGTGCAGGGCCTTTGATATGAAGTCACAACATGCCCACACGGTTGGGTACGCCTGGCAGACCTAGACACTCCCGCCTAGTTATTTCCAGTTCAAAATAGCCATTTCTAGGTCAAAACATCTCGAGTGACTAGAACTCCGTGGCTTTGCATGGTTGTGTAAAGCGTGTGCAGCCACATAATCTACACATGCGTGGAGTAGCCACATGCGTTCCTGTATGCATGTGTGGCCCACCCTTTATAAGCCGGCACCATTTTTACACAGGTCTCTCTCCTTTCTCTTGACCACGTGTGTTTCCCACAGGCCTATCACGTCTGTCTCTTCCTATCCTATCTTAATAAAAAACTCTTCTGTGGATTTGTTGTGTTGTGGGATGTTTCCTCACAGGGTAAGAGTGCCAAATAACTAACAGCCTTTCCCCGCCCCACCACTGCTCAGAGCCAAACCCTGCCTTCCTCCTCAATCAGCCCGCCTTTCCTCTACTGCCGCCACTGCTGGGCCTTAAGAGATAGCCATGTTAACTTATTTCTGACTTTTTTATTTGTTTTTTGAGACAGGGTTTCTCTGTGTTGCTTTGCGCCTTTCCTGGAACTCGCTCTGTAGACCAGGCTGGCCTCGAACTCACAGAGATCCACCTGCCTCTGCCCCCCCCCCAGTGCTGAGATTAAAGGCATGCGCCACCACCACCACCCAGACTGACTAACTTTTTGCTTTACCTATTCCTTATCTGTTCAGTTTATTTTGCAAACAACAACATAAAAACCTCCACATGACCACGTGGTCAGCTGCCATATTTGATAGGGGCAATCACGTGATCCGGTGGCGCCATCTCAAATAAGGGCAACCACATGATCAAGGAGCAATCTTAAATAAAGGCAACCACGTGGTCTAGCCGCCATCTTGGCTAAGGTCAAAACAGACAGGTCATATGACCTTGCTGCCATCTTTATTAAGGGCAGCATGGGTAGTGCTCCTGGCACTCGGGCCTTCAGTATGGAGGGAATTTAGGGAATCGCCTCCAACTGTGCATTGTTTTGTTCCTCCACGGTCACTTATGTGGGCAGTGACACCATGCTTCTATGCCAGGATAGGGTAGCAACACTAATGCTTAAGAATTTAAATTTCAAGCCAGGTGGTAGTGGTGCACGCCTTCAATCCCAGCACTCGGGAGGCAGAGGCAGGTGGATCTCTATGAGTTTGAGGCCAGCCTGGTCTACAGAGTGAGTTTCAGACAGGCTCCAAAGCTACACAGAGAAACCCTGTCTCAACACACACCCACACCCATACACCCCCCAAAAAAGATTTTAAATTTCAGATTTTTTTTTTTTTTTGGTTTTTCGAGACAGGGTTTCCCTGTGTAGCTTTGCACCTTTCTTGGAACTCACTTGGTAGCCCAGGCTGGCCTCGAACTCACAGAGATCCGCCTGCCTCTGCCTCCTGAGTGCTTAGGATTAAAGGCGTGCACCACCACAGCCCGGCTTAAATTTCAGATTTTTTTTTTTTTTTCTGAGCTGAGAATCAAATCCTGGGCCTTCCGCTTGCTAGGTAAGTGCTCTACCACTGAGCTAAATCCCCAACCCCTAAATTTCAGATTTTAACATTAATACAATTCTGATACTATTTGAGTCACAAGCTCAGGATTTTAAACCTATAGGTATGAGTCTACTGCTGCTTTTAGAAGTCCCATCCCGCTCCAGTTCAGGAGTTTTTGTCACCTGTCTATTCCTGAGGATGGCATTTTTCTCTCCTGGTCTCCAGTTACCAAAACCATAGGCCTGAAGATTTCAAATAAATTCATAAATTTTAATTCTTGTCTCTAGCCTATATTTCAGCAGGCTGGAAGGAACATCAAGGCAGCAGCTGTGGATACAACCTACAGCACTTTCCCTGCTACACGGATGTCAGTAGAGATTCTTGTCTGTGTGATGAGGACCAGTCCATCCAAATGTAATTGTTCCCTGCCTCTACAGCCGGGTCAGATGACCACATGCCTGGGTTCCCTCTTTACCTTTAACTAGCCAGAGTGCTCCTGACCACCTGTCCCCTGTTTCAGCTTGAAGCAGCTATGGAGAATACATCGTCCTGTGCTTCCTATTCCAAGGACAGGCTGGAGGACTAGATTAGGGATGGAAACCCTGCCACAGAGTCCACCAAGAGGGTCTTTTTCCTTTCTTCAGAGGGTCCTTTTCTCAAAGTTAGGGTTGCCATACCATGACTCATAAGCCCCTTTTCTCTTGTTCTCATTTGGCCTTGGGATCTTTCCCTTGTCAATCTTCTTTGCCTTCTCAGGGGACAGCTTAAGAAATAATTATTTCTATATAAGTCATTCAGGATTATAATATAGCTGTACTCAAAGATCAGAACTACATCTACAGGGCCTTAAAATGCAATAGATCCAGATATCACTGCCAACACCTTAAAAGTGTCTCTCCTTACTCAAGGTCTATTCAGGCTTAGGAATGTGAGCCTTCATGTCCTTACTAACTTCATTAAGCTATAACTAACTGGGAAACCTGTATATTCAGATTTAAGTCATCTATATGCTCTCAAAGTTATAAATGCATCTAAGGGATTTTGTTCCCCCAGTCCTCAAACACCTGTAGATATCTGAGAATGTGGCATTTAATATGAAAGCTTTTTATGATAAAGAGTCATGTCAGCTTCTGGCAGCATCCTGTATCTTCTCCAAGAAGATGGATGGCTGCAGAAGAACTTGGAAGCTTATGGCAAGGTTGGCCATACAGCAAAAAGGTGAGAGCCTGTCCAGATTGTAAATAAGAGGAACAACAGAGATAGGTTGTCCTCTCCACTAAGACAGGTAGGATGACCTCCTCAAATTTCTACTTTACATGAGAAAAAAAAAATCTGTCAGCTCTTCCATGCTTATCAGCTGAACAAGTGCTGCCTTTGGGGCCGCTGTCCCCCCAACAACCACAGAGAGACTTGAGATTGCTGCCTAGGTAGTTGGGAAGCTGTCTCACTTCTTCTTAAATTCATCCTTGTTGGATCTGATGATGTTTGATGACTAGGGTATCAGGTTAATAGCCCCAGACTTCATGGTATAGGATAGACTGGTTTCAGATATAACCCCAGAGGCTCCAAGTTTTAATACTCAAATACAGCTTTAACAAGCTAATGGAACATTGACTACAAAGAGTTCTTAAGAGTTTTTAAATTTCTATGGATTTTTATTTCAGCTGTCTTAAAGATACCTACAGGTTCCTAGGAAAAGTTCTGCTACATCTATTCCACTGGTCTTACAGATAACCTGCAGGTTCCTGGGAAAGGTTCTGCTACTGTATCAAGAAACCTGGTCTGATGAAAACTTAACAGTCTCCAGAGCCCATTTCTGACCCCACCTATTTCTTAGCATATTTTGCAGAATCACTGTTTCTGCCTGACCTCCAGAGAAATAGATACCTGTAGCATGAATCTTAAAAGGTCTTATTAATGAACTCAAACCTGAGGTCAGTTATTGGGGTGAATGTTGGAAGGTTAGAGAAGCAGAACAAGCCACAGCTTCCTCACCTCGACAGTTCCTCAGCTGATCCTGTTTCCTCAGACTGGAAGGTTCTCATTCCTCATCCAGAATGAATCTCAGCTGAACTGCTGCTAGAAGCCTGAAAGCTTAACCAGCCAAATGCTGCTAGTTTCTGGCCCTCATGCCTTATATACCTTTCTGCTTTCTACCACCACTCCCTGGGATTAAAGGCATGAGTCACCTCGCTTGGCTGTATCCTTGAACAGATGGATTTCTGCCTCTGGAATGCTAGGATTAAAGGCGTGTGCTAGCACTGCCTATCCTCTATGTTTAATATTGTAGCTGTTCTGTTCTCTGACCCCAGATAAGTTTATTAGGGTACACAATATTTTGGGGAATACAATACCACCACATCTCCCTTTCTTTGTCTAAAATTTAAAAAAGCTTATAACTAATACAAGAAAAACTATCCAATAAGTATATACAATATATACAGTCAAGAGTTACATTAACAATGTCTAGTCCATTAACATTTGACAGATTCAGATAAAAACTCCATTAATATATAACAATGTCCAGTCCAGTAACATTTGATAAACTCAGATAAAAAATTTTCATTACTTATCCTATTTAAAACAAGTAGTTCCTTTTTAAATGTAGATTCAATAATTGACCTTTTATCTTATAATATCTATATTCTATCTTTTTTCTTTTCATAATAGATTCAGTAATCTACCTTTTGTCATTTTTATATCTTCCCCTTTTTCTTTTTACAGTAGATTCAGTGATCTACCCATTTATCTTATTATTATTTATCTCTTTTCATCAGAGTAGATTCATATCTACCTCATTTTCTCTCTTTTTCCTTTTCTTTTTTAAACAAAACCTTTGAATATAATCTCCTTGTTCAGCTTTTTTCCTGACCATTAACAATTAACAACATGTAACCAACCATCATAAACAATGACAATATCCAAAACTCATTAAACAACCAAAAACCATCCACCCCACCTCTTGGGAATGTGGGTGTCACATTCTTAAAATTGCTTTCTGTTTTCTGGGGGTGAAGATACCTTTAGCGGATCCTGAAAAGAAATTTTTGGGTTAATTGTGAAGTCCTGTATCATTTGTCCAGTCTCTGCATAATAGGAAAGTTCAGGGTTTGTCACAAGTCCTTGTTCGAGTAGTCTGTCAGGCTGGATCATCTCAGCCAGTCATCTCGAAGTTGTCCTGACCAGTTTGTAGTCCAAAGTCGATCTTTCCATGGTGTTAATCAGCTTAATGGTTTTATCATAGTCCATGTGGCATCATCATTTGTGGGAGTCCATCATCCTTTTGAAGATTTCAAATTTGCTGTTAGACGTGGTCATGGTTTCCTGCAGGTTTTTTTTTTTTTTTTTCCTCCTCTGTGGTTTGGAACAATCACAGTCTTGCATTTCTGATACATGAGAAAATGTATGTGGAGAGGATTTACTGGTGTTGTTTAGATTTGTTAAATTCTTAATTATCACTCCTACTTAACCCCCCTCCACGGTGTGTGTGTGTGTGTGTGTGTGTGTGTGTGTGTGTGTGTGTGTGTTGTATGTGTATCTATGTGTCTGTGTCTGTGTCTGTGTTTGTGGGCATAAGGATAAAACAGCACATATGTGGAGGTCAGAACACAGCTTAGTGGAGTTGGTTCTCCTTTCAACTCCATGGATACAGGGGTTTAACTGAGGTCATCTCTTTTTGGCAACAAGTTATTTTCCCCTCTCAGCATCTTCCCAGCTCAAGGCTGAGGGCTGTGAAACCCATCAGAGGTTGACAAAGGAGCCAGATCTCAGTTGGGCACAATGTTCCACACCTATAATATCAATACATTGAATATGGAGACAGGAGTTTTTCCATTGCAGGTCAGGTTAGTCTCCTTAGCAAGAACCTGTTCAAAACAAAACAAGCAAACAAGCATCATACATGCCCGTGTTGGTGGCTCACACCTTAGAACTCAGTACCTAGCAAACTGATGCAGGAGGATGACCACTAGATTCAAACAGGCTAAGGTGTCCTGTGAGACCCTGTGTCAAAGAATTTCCTTCCAAAAAGGTTGAGACTGGTGTTCCTTTTACAATTTTCTACATGTAACCAACATCCTCCCATTTGCTTGAGAATGCTGAAAGCTATTCCCAAAACAACAAGGTGGGACTGATTAGCACTTCTTGTAGAGTCTAACTCCAAAATTCTCAAGGGGAGAAATTTTATCTGTGTATTTTTTTTACCTCTTTAAACAAGTAAGCCAATCAAAAAAATATTCGTGAATTTTTTAAATTAAGTATGCAATGGTGTACTAACCAGAGTCTTAAGAAATATGAGTAAAATTTGTCTCAGAAAAAAATTTCAGAAAGTAATTTCAACACACCCAATAGAAAAAGTCAGTGGTGTTTTCCTTGCTGTGTTTTACAATGATTTAATTTGAACAATGTTACTATTTTGTTTTTGTCAAAAGCTCAGAAAAAATAAGGAACGAAAAAAATTAAAAAGTAAGCAAGCATGCTATCTTTGTTAATATATTTCTCCCTTGTGTACTTAATAATACTTTTTCAAACTGATGTAATTACACATTATGATTACAAAGCAAATAGCCAGCAGATGAAGGAATCCTTGTTAAATAAATACAAAGTTATCCCCAAAGTAATCCTTGATATATAAGTCATGCAAAAGCTTTCACTCATGAGAGCTTATAATTTATTAAATGACACAATATTAATTACTGCACTTTTTAGCAAGAGCCTACTCGATACTTTAACTTACTCTAATTAAATAACTAAAGAGACAAGCCTGAGCTCCTCACAGGTTGAATTCACACACACTCTGGGAACCAGCTCCATTTCACCTGCTGATCCAGGTCCCTCAAAACAGTTCTTCTGCAGTACTTATTAACCATTTCAGCAGGCCATTAAAATCCCATATCAACCATTTACAAGACACATTAGAACATATCAACCATTTACAAGACACATTTGACTTAGCAGCAAAAGACAGAATGTGATTACAATTATTTATTTTTTAAGTTCAATAATGCTTTATCAATCATAGTATTCAGTTATACCCAACTCTTCCTGAGACTGTGATCTACAACTCAAAGAATAACATGTTTCTTAACACAGTATAGCTCAGTTACAGTAAATTTCTAAATCCTATGTCTTGTCTATAGTAAGTTATGGGCTAATTTATGTTGTGGAATATTAATTTAAGATGTTACATGTACTTCTGCTGTGGAGTATTTGTTAATGCTGAAAGATGTGTTGCATTCTTTTATGTTGCATTTGTTTAACTCTATAAAGCTGTGTTCCTTTGCCTGCCTAAAACCCCTCATTGGTCTAATAAGGCGCTTAATGGCCAATAGCTAGACAGGAGAGAAATTGTGGGGCTGGTGGGCAGAGAGAATAAAGAGCAGGAGATATCTAAAGAAGGAGAGGAGTGAGAAAAGGAAAAGGTGAGGAGGACACCAGGGGCCAGCCACCCAGCCTCCCAGCCAGCTACAGAGTAAGAAGGAAAGAAAGATATATAGAGTAAGGAAAGATAAAACACCCAGAGGCAAAATGTAGTTAAAGAGAAATAGGATAATTTAAGTTAGGAAAGCTGGCTAGAAACAAGCCAAGCTAATGCCAGGCATTCATAATTAAGAATAAATCTCTTTGTATTTATTTGGGAGCTGGGTGGTGGGTCCCCAAAGAGTAAACAAACAAACACACAAAAAACCCCTACACATTCATGCTCACACAAAAATCCCTGAAACATAGCAAATATTTCAAACATAAAATGAAAGTGAATGTCATTACATATCTGTTAAATAACAGACTTTGTGTGAGAGAGATTGTGTGTTGAAGATGTCTAAGTTACTTTACATTCTCAAAGTAAAATGATATGTGAAATAAATTTCACTAATCCATTCACTTCCCCAAAACCCCCCAAACTGTCCTGTGCATATTGTTTTGTGGGGTCTAAGTTCATTAGGAACCCACACTTTTAAATCTTTAGTGTTTCAAATTTATGTCTTCAGGCTCAGCAGCTGAAGCATGCACACACACCTCTGTGAAATCCGTTAATTGAGGATGAGCTCCTTAATTATTTATCAAGTACTGTATGGTGAGCCCATTATCTATATCTATATCTATATCTATATCTATATCTATAACAGAAATGTATACAACACAAATGGACACAGCAGGTTGTTTTCATGTATTCAGCATACTTGTTAACACATACTTAACAGGGAAGAAGTTGGAAGGTGTTTGGGGAGGGATGGAATGAAGAGATAAAAGGGGACAGTGATGTAATATCTTTTAATTAACCATTTATGGAAATAAATTTTAAATAAAAAACAGGGGCTCATAGATGGCACAGCAATTGAGAGCACTGGGTGTTGTTACAGAGGACTCAGGTTCCATTCCCAGAACCCACATGGTAGCTAACCATTTGCTGTAACTCCAGTCCCAGCATCTCCTGCCTTCTTCTGGCGTCTGTAGGCACTGTGTACAGACACATGCAGGCAAAACATCATATCACTAAAATTTTACATAGTTAGAAAAAGGGAAGAATGGAATTCTCTACAGTGATGTCATAGGCCTGAGACAGACAGCAGCCAGGGCTAGTTAAAATGAACTCTTTCTGGTCTTTCATGGAAGCAGCTGTGGCCTTCTGAGGCAGCCTGCTTAGAGGCAGAAGAACCTTTGGTCTGAGGTTAACAGAGCTCATGATAACCGTTCATCTAAGAGCAGAGTATACGGTGCTGTTAGGTGAACCTTCCTGGATGTGTCCTTTATTTGTGTTCTCTGTCTTTTGTAGCTGTGAGAACTGTGGCATTGGTACAGTTATCTTTTAGATCCAACATCAAGAGTGACAGGCACCATGGGCTCCAAGCAGTCTACCTTCACAGTGTCATTTGCTTGACTTTCAGCTAAGACCTTGTGGTACAAGATGAACTTGCCAGAGGCATTGCTTTCCATCATTCCTATAATTTACGTATGTTCTTACATGACTTTGAGGTAAGAATGTCCCTGAATGTCTCTGCTTTTACATTGTGATCATGTTCAGAAGTGTATTTGTTGACTGAGCATGCTTATAAATACTCAGAATTCTACATGAACATGTTCTTACTCCCAAAATAAAACCCACATATTTCTTTTGTTGAAAAGCATTGTTTTGGAAATAACTCCCATTGTCTCCTTGCCTCCTTCAAGAAAGAAGTATTTCTAATTTCCTCTGTCTTGGCTGTTGTGGCCATTCTTTGTAGTCAAACTGACTACCTCTGGAATTAACTAAAATCCAGAGTTGAGTACATCTGTGAAGAATTTTTCTTAAGGTTTTGAAATTAAAAAGCTATCTTTACTCTGGATCATATGAGGTTATAAGATCCACCTTTAGCTCTTTGGTGGCAGTGCACACCATTAGCCACAGCACTCAGGAGACAGAGGCAGTTGGATTATCTGAGTTTGAGGCCAGCCTGGTTTACAGAATGAGTTCCAGGGCTACACAGATAAACCGTGTCTCAGAAACACCAAAACAAAACAAAACAAAACAACAACAAAAAAAAAGCCAAAAAAACAAAAAACAAGCAAACAAATAAAAACCCCAATCAAACAAACAATAAGATCCACCTTTAATCTGGGCCAAACCTTTTGGAAGCAGCTGACATATATAAAGGATATTGCAGAAGGAAGCCCTCTGTCTTTGCCTGCTTGCCCTAGCTCTGGCTGCCAAGTTCACTCCTTTACTGCCATTAGGGCCTACTTCCTTTCAATTTTGTTGTATTCTGAAGAGGAGCTGAGACATTCAGTCAAAAGGACTGAACAACTAGTGGCTTCTTCAAATTTCCATTGGTAGACAGCCACTGTTGGAGTAGCTGGACCACAGTTTGTGAGACAGTCTAATAATCTGACTTTATACATACATGTAGAGATTCATTCTATTAGTCATGTTCATATGGAGAACCTTGAATAATGCAGCTGGTTTTTTTTGTTTTAACCTGCCTGATTAGCTGGCTAACTGTAGTGCTCATAAAGACATTTGTCCTAGCTCCTTTATTCTCTAAGTATTTGTCTTTCCATGAAGACTACTCCTTTTATTATTACTCACTCGCCAACTGTTTGCTCTGAATTTCAGAAATAAAACTCCTAAATTAATGGAGCCACCGTCCAGCCTTCTGATGGGAGAAAGATCTGTTATCTTGTTTGTGATCTGGTCCCTGCTTTTCTTTCCTGGTTGTCGGATGTCCTTGTGACAACCAGGTAAAAAAGTACATTCAGTTCACCTGACCTCTGTGTGAAACCACTGAACACTGTCTCCTATTGTGTCCTTAAATCCTTCTTTAGTTGTTAATATTACAGGCACCCTTCCACCTGTGTGATAGGGAATCAATCCGCCCACATCACACAAAGGGCTGTACAAACTAAGTAGTTATATTGTGTCGAGGAGGGAAAAAGCAGAAGTGTTTATAGAGAGCAAGAAGTTAGCAGGGTCGGCTATTGGAGTCAGGAGGCAAATGCTATTAATTTACGTATCTCTGCTGATTTACAAAAGGTATTTGTCTGAGGTGAAAGGCAAGGCCAGAAACCATTGTGCTGTGTCTTTAAACACACGGTAACCCTATGGGAGGTGCTCTTGTCACTCAGGCCTCACTAGCCAATCACGCCCTCCAGGCATCCTGCCAGTCATAGGTGGAGCAGGGCGCTTCCGGGCTCCAGGCTTCCAGATTTGCTTTGAAGAGGAGCTGGCGGGAGCTGTGTTGTGTGCTGTGCTGTGGGGAGCTGAGCGGACAGCATGGGAAACCCTGACCAGGTGAGCTAGGCTCTGCTGTCTCCACATGGGAAGCTTGTGGGAGCCCGTGTGGCAGGTCCTCCCCAGGTTTGGGTGAGAACCTGCAGCCAGAGTCTTTATCCTGTGAGGTCCCAGCGGTCGCTGCAACTCCCTGGAGCCAGGGGCAGGCCTCTGAGTAACTTTACTCTGTCTGTGAAGACAGATCATTGGGAGCAAGGAGCTGTGTGTAGAAAGATCTTTGTGGTCAACTTCAACATGCCTTTGGTGCATTCCTGGAAAGCAGGTTGCCAAACTCAGAGAGTCATGGGTTTTCCAGTAGCTCCTAGACATTCAGCACTTTGCATTTTACATGTACGCGTAAAGCCCATTTATAGTTGTTTTTGCAGAAGTCATAAAAGGCATCTCAAGTGTCGGGTAGCACTGCACTACCAAGCCGTGATGTAGACGAGTAGAATTGGTGATATAAAGCATTTACCAAAGTTTAGGAGGTAGTAATTACTCAAAGTAGAATTCAGCTGAGGGAGGACTGCCTCTGAAGCACCCCAAAGATATGTAGTATGCTAACCAGGCCAGTTAGAGGTTAGGATGCTAGGATACACATTTGTTCACCAGGATTGTCCAGACATTTGGCTCCAAACCATTACAAAGGAGCCACCCCTGATTTACAACCAGCCACCGGGCCCATCCCCACAGCAAAGAACTGGCCCCTAACAAGCTGCTCAAGGGGACATTACAGGGTCACAGCCAACCTTAAGGCATGGTGTGCCACAAAGTTCCAGTTTTCTTCCTGAGAACAGCAGAGTTCTGGCAAAGGGAAGAAAACACGACACCAGGTGGCAACTATTTGAAATATAAACCAGTGTTGTGTTAAGGACTTACCTGCTCAAGCAAGGCTTTCATTTAGACCTTCAGCCAGGGAGGAGGGATATTCTTGGGAGAGCTAGTAATGGCCTGGGGCCGAGGCCTTGGGAGCTTCCCCTAAGGGTCTGATGTATTGGCAATAAAACAGAGCTTCTTCCCCAAATCCTAGAATATGCTTGGCAGTGCTGGTAATGCCTTGGTGCAGGGATTTCCTCAAATCCTGAGAACCCAACTATTCCCAATACATGGAGCTATGGTTATCAGTTCCAAGGCCACTGTGGGCTTTTGTCAGCAAAATTCTGGAGATCCCCTGTGTTCCCCTTGTGCAGTATTGATTAATTAGTCCCCTCCTGATTTTGTCCCATTGTATGATAGTTTCTGTTGACTTCATAGAAGTCTCCAATTGCCTTCCATTTCCTTCCTGAATGTAGTATTATACAGGATGCTCTTCTTCTTAAGAAGCTTACTTGGCATAAGACATAGCTTGTGCAGGACCTTCCCACCACAGCTTTTATCTTTTCTACCTTCTACTTTCCCTATCTTTCTCTTCCCTGGCACCTCCACCTCAGGACACTGTCACTGAAGAAGGTCCAGCTGTTTCAGGTCACTTGTGTACTTAAATAAGTCTGGAAATGTCTTTGCCGTGTAACTCCCCCATCTGTCTAAGGAGCTAGATTTTTACAAGTTGCCTGTCTCTGTTTAGATTGTTCAAAGTTGAACATAAACCTAAAAGACACTTGAGGATGACAGCGTATGTGGAGTGCAGTCTATGTCTAGGCTGTTTCCTGTGTGAGCATTAGCATACTATCGTTAAAGAGATTTTTCTTTATTATTCTCCTAAGTGTGTGGAGTGATTTCTTCTTGGGAAGGCATGTTAATTCTACAACAGCTGCATTTCCATCCTGTTGGGAAAGTGTTTCTGAGACAAGCTCTCTTATGTTGACTCAGGTGGCCTTGATTCCAGTCTGTTGATTTCCAGGGCAATGACCTTGCTGTCTTAAATGAAATGACTGTACCTGCCCAGAGTTTTAAAATTATCCATTTGACTCATGTAGTGGACCATCCAATGCAGTCACAGGAGAAGGATCCACATGTGGAACATTGCTTCTGTCTTCAGACCAAATAGGAGGAATAGGTTCTTGGGTACACCTCAGGGGAAACAGGGTAGGCAATCAGCTGCTATAGTCACCATTATCAAAAAGGACCTGATTGTGGAGTGGGAGTGATTTTTTTAAATCCCAGCATGTATTAATTCATCTCATGTGAATGAACACAGACCAGACTGTGTAGGTGTACAGTTTGGGAAGGTTATCTTGAGCCAATGAATATTGAATTTGCAATTAGGCAACTCTCCTATGCAGATATGGTCAATTCTGCTAGACACAATTATGTCAGCTCAGAGGTTTGAGAAACAGGCCATTGACTGTAACTGTGTGTCAGACGACAGATCTCAGGAGCCAACATGTGCATATGGATAGGACCAATCTATCAATTATTAATGATATTCCTATTCTATTCTCTTATTAATGATATGACCTACTCTTTTTCAAAGTCAAAATAGCTAAGGTTTTTTTTGTTTGTTTTATTTTTATTTTTTGGTTTTTCAAGACAGGGTTTCTCTGTAGCTTTGGAGGCTGCCCTGGAACTCGCTTTGTAGACCAGGCTGGCCTCAAACTCACAGAGATCCACCTGCCTCTGCCTCCTGAATACTGAGATTACAGGCATGCGCTGCCACCACCCAGCCAAATAATTATTTTAATTAATTAATTAATTAATTAATTTATTTATTTATTTTCAGAGCTGAGAACTGAACCCCAGGACCTTGTTCTTGCTAGGCAAGTGCTGTACCACTGAGCTAAATCCCCAACCCTGCTAAGTTATTTTCATTGGAAAAATGCATTATTTTTATCATTTTATATATCTCTTAATGTTTTAATGTTAAATGTTAAGATTTTTTAAATATTTTCTTCAAGTACATTACTGCTCTTAATCTCTATTTACTTCTGTTCCCCACTGTTTCAGGGCCTAAAGTTTAATTTCATCCTTCTTTTCAAGGGCTTTTGATTATTTATTTCTGTGTAGAGCAATGTCGCCTATCTAGCCCAGGCTTGCCTCATGCTATGTTATTGTGAATTGCTTTGAACACCTAATCCTGCCTCTGCTGCCCAGTGCTGGGAAGACAGTGTCACAGCTCCTTCCATTCTGGGCCTTGACTGCAGTGAGAAGGAAAAATAGACTAGTTAATGAGTGACCTCCAATATCTCTGGCTTTTAGAGGGGACTCATAAACGAAGAGGGACCTGTGCAAGAACTGAGTTCATAAACCAGCCTTGAAGTTGGTAGAGTCACAGTGCAGAAAGGGAGAGACAGGACACAGTTGAGAGCTTTCCTTCTTCAACAGTAGTCGAGATGAGCAATGTGGAGTTAAGTCATCGATTCTAGATACTCCATAATGTCTGATTGGCCATTTCTTGGGGTCCACAGAGCAGGGCAATCTAGAATCTGCATAAAGGACTGACCTTATCATGAAAGCAAATGGCTATAGTTATAGTAGTTCAACCAAAATAGAAGATCTGTGTAAAACGTTGTGGCCCTGCCTAACAGGACTGTTAATTTTCTAGTTTAAGATGTTCGTCCTGAGAGAAGAGGTGTGAGAAATCTTTAATGTGCTCTAAAACAGATCCCTAGTATCTGGAGCACATGCACAAAGCCTGGTTCAACTTTTCACAATAATTTTTTGAGATTATCACTACATCATATCCACACTCTTTTTCCTGCCACCAAGCCCTTCCATGACCCCTCATTGTTTTCTAATTCATGGCCTGTTTTTCTTTAACATCAGTCACACAGTAAAACATGTACTGTGTGAATGTGACCTGTGTTTGGCTGCAGGATTCCCCAGATATGAGGCAATGGGTTGGATGTACTGGACATTGAGTGTGTAATGGTATGTGTACACAAAGACCCTGTGCTTTGGATGAAGAACAGGAGGTGCTCTGGAGGGTGGAATAATGTCTACTAACATACAAACATTCTAGACCAGGGCTCTGCCTGCTGACCTGGAAGGGCAGAGCAGGAAGGCCATGTGCTGTCTGGATCATTTGATTCCTGTCCACCCAGAAGGGGAGGTGCTAATATTCTGAGGCCCAGCAGGGTGGCCCTACCCAATGAGGGACTCTCGAGAAGCTTATCAATCAGGAGTTTCAGCAGCAGGTAGCCTGCAGGTGCTTTTTGGGATTCTGCTCTGCTTCCTCTGTGGGGAGTTCTAAGGAAGACCACAAGCCATGCCATGGTGAGTGTGGGGTAATCATAGCAGGTCAAGCTGGAATTTGGATGGACCACGAGCAAGACTGTGGTTCTATTGGTCCATGTGGTGACTTGGACAGTGGCCTTTGTCCTCTGAGTCTTCCTGTGTCTGAATTTCCTGGGGCCAGGGAGACTGCAGCCCTGGCATGGAAGGATATAATGCTGGTAATATCACTTCCCAGTGTGCAAACAAGGGCTTTTGGTGTTCAGTAGGAAGACAGATTGGAAACTGATAGTCTGGCTTTTAGAAGTTCTGAATGTAGCATTCCTCTTTCAGGTTTGTGTTATAAATGTTACAAATAGTTTATAAACTGGTAGACAGATAGTGATGTGGATCATCTTTCTTCAATACATGTTTAGAATGCTTTTAACTTTCTGCTACCATCAGCTATAATGTTGTGATTCAGTAAAGTTTAGTTTCAAGGGACTAAAGGAGTTTCTGATATGCAGAGATTGCTGAGGTCTGCATGATGGGCAGGTAGATATGACAGAATCCACATCTTGTGCCATAATGGATGTGTCAGGAAGCAAATTATAAATTGTTCTTCTATGTTGTTTTGGGATTTGGCATTAATAGGGCTGGATTTACCTGAAACCACAAAGGGGCGTAAGGGGCTGCAGAGCCATAGCAGGAGATCACCTCCATTTGCAGAGAGAGCTCTAGAGCATGGGGCTTCTGTCTTTGGAAGAGCTATCAGTAGCTGGAGGGTCAGAAACAACAGTTTAAGCGTCACTTTGAGTTAATTTTGTGAAAGTTGTGAAGTCTGTGTTTATTTAATTTTCTATGCACATTGAATTATTGGTAGCTGGGTAACATTGGTCAAGATCACACTTTTACTGGCTGTGTTATTTATTTATTTTTTGGCTTTTGATTGAAGGTTGACTGCTTTTGCTCTTGGCTTTTTCTCTTCCTCCTCCTTATTCTTTTACAAATATTGCACACATTCTTGATTGTTGTATCATTGTAGTAAGTCTAGAAGTCATGTTATGTCAATCTGTGTACTATTTTTTAATAATCCCATTGAACATTCTGAGTGTTTCCACTTTGCATGTAGTTTTGGAATTAGCTTTCTTGTTATAAATTGTTGGGAATTGTAAATGGATTCTATTTTTTCTGCAGATTTACCATACACAAGATCTTAATTTTGATGCATCATGTTCCCAAGGATCATTTCTTTATTTCTTTATTTAGTTAGGTTTTGGTGTTCTTGTTGTTGTTAATTTGTGACAGATCTTTGGTTTATTGGATAAAAGGTATTGTGGGTCTTGGTAGGTGTCTCAGCACATATTCTTTTGGGGATGACCTGAGTTCAAATACCAATACTCAAGTTTGAAGGCTCATAACTATCTACATGTTCAGATCCATGGGATCTAACAGCCTCTTTTTGTGTGTATCACTTGTATACATATGGAAAACATTCACTCTCATGAACAAACATGCAAAAAAAAGCAGTAAACCCATTTTCAAACGTGCTGTGATTAATAAAGCAATTAGACTAAAACAAGTTGTCGTAGGTATTTAATACAAATCATACACTGATTTTTTAGAAATCTGTTATCTTGCATTTTGTTTTTAAAAGTTTTCATTTCCTCTCATGTAGACCTATAGGCAGTCATCAATCATAGGAAACAAAATGGTGTTTAAGTGATCCTACAGATATCCTTTTTTTTTCCATAAGAGAATGAGATCCTCTTAGAAGTCAAAACCATTTTCTATAAAGTTAAAACATCAGAAGGCTTCAAGTGAATCTCTCCAATTTTGGTGGAATACTCTCCTCACCCAACTCATTTTCTATTGTTGGTAAAGTAGAGAACCCTGAGTGTGTAAAGGATGATTTTTGGCCAGTGAGTTTTTTGGAGTTTGATTTTGATTAGAATCTTGTCATTTTTGTTTAAGGCTTATATATATATATATGTATGTATGTGTGTATGTGTGTGTGTGTTGGTCTGTTTTTGTGTCTTGTTTTGTCAATTGTACCATCCATGTTGTTGATTTTATTAATTGTAGTCTAATTATACTGTTCATTTTCTGGAAAATGATGGACCTTCACCAATTTTGTATTCAGAAAATTTTTTATGAATTCCTTGAGCTTTTGTTGGTTTGGGAACTTTATATTGTAGTAAGCAAAAAATGGTCTCATTTTGAGACATATGCTGGAGCGTTGTCAGTCTTAATTGCTACAGGTATTACTGTGATGGCCATGACTTCTAATAGGTGTGTAATCACAGAGTAAGCCTTTTCAGAACAAGTTGCTCATTGAAATCCTGAATGGGTGTCAATGGTATGGTGTACATATTTTAATCTTCCCAATTCTGTGAAATGAAACACATCCATCTTACAAATTTCATTTCTTTGTATACCTTTAGGATTACTTCCTGCAGGTAATGGAGTTTGGTTATAGAAGGAACAAGTAGGACTTTTTTTCTTTTCTTTTTTTTTTTTTTTTAAACAATTTCCTTGGTTTCTTGCCAAGTGATGGAAAAGTCCTCCTTCAAACCTTGGCTATTTACATGGTGTTTCTTATGAAATTCTGAGGCTTCTGGCCTATTGTCTTTTAATAACTGATCAATCTCATTATTACCTTGTGTTAGAGTACCTGACAGACCCATATGAGATCTGATGTGTGTTCTGTATAAAAGAGGTTCCCAATTTCTGATGATTTCCTGTAATTGTGTAAATAGTAAAGTAATTCTGTATTATCAGGAATAAATTCAGCAGTTTCAATATGTAAAACAACTCTCTCTGCATATTGAGTGCCTGTATTGAGAGATTCTGTTAATTCCATTAGTATCATAAGAATGGCATTCAGTGCTGCCTTTTGTACAGAATTATAGGGACTTTAAACCACTTTATAAGTCTCCTGATTTATATCCTGCCTTTCTTTTTCTTTTCTTTTTGAACTCAGAGATCTACCTAATTTTTTTCTTTATTATTATGTGTTTTAAATTTTATACATCAGCCATGGGTTCCTCTGTCCTCCCCCCCCCCCCCCACCTTCCCCCCAGCCCCTCCCCTTCATTTCCATGTCCTCCAGGATCCCCCTGGTGATTCATTTAAACCTGGTGGATTCAGTACAGGCATATCCTGCCTTTCTTAATTTATTTGCATCAGTATAGAATATGGGGACTCTGGAGATTGGTTTTTGCCATACAGTGTGAGGAAGGACCCAGTCAGTTCTCTTTATGAATTCTGACAGATAACAATTGTTAATCTCTCCCAAAAAATTTACTGCAGGCTCTTTGCCAGTATTCATTATCTTTCCATAAAGAGTAAATTTCTTCATTAGTTAAAGGTACTACAATTTCTGCTGGGTCCATTCCTGTCAACTGACAAAGTCTTAATTTTCCTTTTAGAATCAAATTAGAGATCTTTTCTACATAAGTCTTTAACTTCTTACTCAGTTTACATGTTAGAACTATCCATTCCAATATAATATCTTCCCTCTGCATCAAAATCCTATGGGGGAGTGTTTAGAGGGGAGTATGACCAGAATATAATTAAGTTCTATATTCATACAATCCACATGTGCCTCTCGTATTTTCTTTTCTACTAGAGCCAATTCCTTCTCAGCTTCAGCTCATAATCTTTTGGATTATTTAAATCCTTGTCCCCTTTTAGGGTACTGGCCAAATTTACTACTCCATTGTTAGGGATTCCAATGATGGTCTGTAAGTTGGAAATGCTTCCTAACAATTTTTAAAAATCACTAAGAGTCCACAATTGATCTCTCCTGAATTGTACCTTTTGGGGTCTAATTTTTTGTAGATCTATCTTTTTTTGTTTGAGACAGGGTTTTTCTGTGTAGTTTTGGTGCCTGTCTTGGATCTTGCTCTGCAGACCAGACTGGCCTTGAACTCACAGAGATCTGCCTGGCTCTGCCTCTCGAGTGCAATATTGTTCTTTACATTAGGCATTGGATTATTTAATTTTCCTAGAGAGGAACTTCCTCCACAGTGATTGGAAATGTTTGGACTGTGTTCGATTTGGGGGCCTGTGAGAGGCCCCCTAAGGTATTTATTTCCCACTGGTAAAGGGTTGCCTCCTATGTCTCAACAAAGGTACTCCATCCATCTCAGCCTTCAATTTATCCAAGGAATTGGCAACTTGATTTCTAATCCCAAGAAGCAACCTCATACAGAACCTGCTGCAATTCTGGTCCAAGCGTGGTAGTGTCCAGCACAACTTAGAAGCCAAATTGTGTGTGTGTGGGTGGGTGGGTGGGGGAACAGTGGTAACCCATGTCATACTGGGTCTGGAAACAAGAAAGATGCAACATTTATAGATCATTGATTTTTCCTCTGTGATTTTATTTCAGCGCTATTACACCCTTTTATGTTTGGCAGTCAGAAACCCAGTGAGGACACTGAGAGTTCATTGCATGAAGCTGTGAAGATGAAGGCAGTGTTGTATTTTGAGATGATAGGATGTTGAAATATCCAAACCATGAGACATCTGCCATGAAGAGCTGCCTACAGGGAGTAGAAGTAGCAAAGGAGAGACATGTATGAAAAATTTCAGGCATAGAGCTATGGAAGCCCTTGGAGAATGAAGCCCCACTTGTCTGAGATGGAGCTACAGGATTTGTTGTTTGCCCTGCTGAATTTTAGTACTGCCTTGGTCCAATCTTCCCTCACCATGTCCACATTTTTTTCCTTTAAAAAAATTTATTCTTCTTGCCAGGCAGTAGTGGCGCATGCCTTTAATCCCAGCACTTGGGAGGCAGAGCCAGGCGGATCTCTGTGAGTTCGAGGCCAGCCCAGTCTCCAAAGCAAGTTCCACGGAAGGTGCAAAGCTACGTAGAGAAACCCTGTCTCAAAAAACCAAAACCAAACCAAACCAAACCAAACCAAAAAAATGTATTCTTCTCTCACGCAATACATCTTGACTTCAGTTTCCCCTCCTTCCTCTTTTCCCAGTCCTCTTCCCTGCTCCCCTCTCCACCAGATTTGCTCCTCCTACATTTCCCTTCAGAATAGAGCAGATATCCCAGGGATAACAACACAACCCTGCATAGCAAGTTATGGTAAGACTAGGCACAAACCTTCATATCAAGGGTGGATGAGGCAAATCCATTAGGAGAAAAAGGGTTTCAAGAGCAGGCAAAAGAGTCAGAGACACCCCCCACTCCCACTGTTAGGAGTCCCACAAAAACACCAAGTAACACAAGCATAACATATAAGCAGAGGACTTGGTGCCGACCCCTGCAGGTTCTGTGATTGCTGTGTCGGTTTCTGTGAGCCCCATTGAAACCTGCTTAGGTGATTCTGTGGGCTGTATTTTCCTGTGTCCTTTAAGTTAGGGAAGTTCAACTATAAATTTGTTTGAAAATATTTTCTGAGCCAAGATTCTTCTCCTTCTATTATTGTTAGGTTTGGTCATGGTGTTCCAGATTTCCTGGATGTTCTATTTCAGGGAAATTTTAGATTTAACATTTTCTTTGATTGATTCATCAATTTCTTCTATCATGTCTTCAAAGCATGAAGTTCTCTGTTCTATGAATTGTATTCTGTTGGTGAAGCTTGCCCCTGTAGGTCCTGTTCAGTTACCTAGATTTTTCATTTCCAGAATTCCTTGAGTTTGCATTTTTAAAAATTGCTTCTATTTCCATTTTCAGGTCTTGAACACGTTCATTCATTTTCTTAAACTGTTTGTTTGTTGGTTGGCTTTCTTTAAGGGGTTTATTCACTTCCTCTTTAAGGACTTCTATCATCTTTATAAGGTTGGTCTTCTGTCTCTTGTGCTTCCACTGTGTTGGAATATTCAGGGCTTGTTGTACTAGGATACCTGGAATCTGGTGGTGACACATTGCTCTGGCTGTTGTTGATTGTGTTCTTATGCTGGTGTCCAGGTATCTGAGTTTGAGTTGATTGTGGGTCTAGGTGTCGATTTCTCAGTTTGTCCTTGTTGAATGGGTGTTTTGTTCCTTGTTTTTATTTGCTCTCTGGTCTTCTGGTCTGTGTGATCTATGGTTAAACAGTGTATCTCACCCCAAGTTTGGGACTGGAAATCTGGTAGTAGGTGTGGCCTTTATTCCAGCATGTAGTTATCTGCCCAACTTTTGGGCTGAAAAAAGGGAAGGGGGGAGGGAGTTTGGAGATAGTGTTGAGGGGACACTGAGAGAATGGGGGAGATTTGTAGGCAGGTAGCCTACATGAACTTCTGGAAGATGGTGTGTTCTTTGTTTGAGCAAGGGTTCTCACCTAAATTGGAGGCTACATCATAGAGATGAGGGAATTGGGATTAGGGATAGTGTTATTAAAAGAATAGAATAGGTCCACAGGTGAGCAGCCTATGTGGATTTCTGGTGGCTGGTATGGCCTCTGGTCCATCAGAGAGTCTTAACCTCATTTTGCCTACCTGGTCTTCTGACTGGTGTGGCCTTCACTTGAGCAGAGGATATCCATCTGATTTGGCAGTGGGAGCATGGCTTTGGGAGTAGCAGTTTCAAGGTTGGTGGGGGGATTGTGTATGTAGGAATGTAGGTAGTGTGAAAGTTTCAGGGCTGGTTTCCTGACTACCTGTTCTTCTAGCTGGTGTGACATGCACATGAGCATGGAATGTCTGTCTAAGATGGGATCTGGAACATGGACATATTCCTCTTTTTCTAAATGGGAATATATCCATTTATATATTGAAAATCCTTAAGTTGCTTCTTGATTTTATTGCATGTGATGATAGTCAAGAGATTTGTCTTGAGGGTCAGAAGATACTTTGGAATTTTTGCTGTTTGGGCTGTTACAGATTATGAGGATCACTGAAGTTAGACTAAATGTATATTTTTTTCTTTGTGTTCATTCTTCTCTCATACAATGCATCCTCACCAGAGCCTCCCCTTCCTCCACTCCTTTCAGTCTCCCATTCCCTCCAAATCCCCATTCCACCAGAATCACTGCTACTCTGTTTCCCTTCAGAAAAGAGCAGGCCTCCCAGGGATATCAACCAAACACATTGTAACAGTGTCATAAGACTAGGCACAAACCCTCAAATCAAGGCTGGACAAGGTAACCCAATAGGAGGAAAAGGGTCCCAAGAGTAGGCAAAAGAGTCAGAGACACCATGACTTCTACAGTTAGTATTTCTACAAATACCCCAAACTAAACAACCACATCATATATGCAGAGGACCTGGCACAGAGCCTCGCAGGCTCCATTATTGCCACTTCAGTTTCTCTGAGCCCCTATGAACCCTGCTTAGTTGATTCTGTGGGCCATGTTATCCTAGTTTCTTTAACCCTCTGGTTCCTACAGTCCTCACTCCCTCCTTCCACAGGATTCCTAGAGCTCATTTTAATGTTAGGGTAGGAATCTCTTCATGTGCTCTAATCAGGTAACAGAAGAAGCCTCTCTGATGACATTTGGGCTAGGCACCAATATGTGAATATAGCCAAATATAGTTATGAATCATTTCATTTTTTCCTTGTTGAGTTGTATTTGGTTCTTTCCTAGTTCTTTGAGAAACATATACAGTGTAATGAAATTAACTTTAAATTTGTATCAATATACCAAAATCCATACCAATGCAAAATGATAGCACACACCCATAACCCACTAAATAACCAAAAGCCTCCTCTTGGAAATGTGGGCATCATGTTCTCCAAACTGTTTTCTGTTGTTTGTGGGTGAAGGCATCATTAGTATCCTGGAGAGAGAATTGGAGATAATGGCCAAACCCTGGGAAGACCAGCTATAATCTTTGTTGGAAGAGATCACCTGTCAAGATTCAGGAGTTCTCCACTAATCAAATCTGATCCATATCAGCCTGGAACACATCCACAGCCTTTGTTTCCTGTGGTAAAATAAAGCAAAACCTCTTCTCCAAAGCATTTTTTATTTTCATTTGACAGTTATATTTTTTGAGTTCCATTTTAAAGTTAAGATAGCCCTCAAGTATCTAGGTTGGTTCAGTTTTGCAATCCTTTCACAATCCCATGTCAGCCACCAGTTGTTTGCTCATCGGCATTCAAAAAATTCAAAATCAACACAACACTATATAGGATGCAGACTCTCTGTGTATTTCTCATCTTTATGTGGCTTTTTCTTTTATATTACTTTTATTGTCCCTTTAAACTGTCTCTTCTACTTTATTATTTTTAACCTATTATTTCTTTCTATGACTGTCTATACCCATTTTCTTTTCTTTTTTAAGCCTACACACACTGTAAAACACACTGGAACCTGATTACAGGTTGGTTTGTTATTTTATGTCTGAACCTACTGCATATCATTTAGCCTTTTTTGACCATATGAGCAAACTTAAACTGCAAAGCTATAGCACCTCAGCACCTGTCTTTGGTGGCTGGCTCTTCCCAGTTCTTAGGTCATGAAAGCCAAGCATGAAGCCTTTTTTTAAAAAATTGTACTGAATGCTCAAGGGCTTGCTGTAAAGCAAAAACTCATAAAGGAACCTGAAATCTGAGCCTTACTTTGGTATGCCAAAATGTCATTGGTTATTATTACTCTTGCTCATAGCCCTTTTGCTGTTTCTTCTATTGGGTGACCCACTACCCAGCTCCCAAATAAATCCCACTCTTACTATTATAAATGTCCAGTCGTAGCTTGACTTGTTTCTAGCCAGTTTTGCTGTACTTAAATTATCCCATCTACCTTTTGCCTCAGGGCTTTTATCTTTCTCTAGTTTGTATACCTTTACTTCTTACTCAATGGCTTGCTGAGTAGCTAGGTAGCTGGGCCCTGGTGTCTTCTTTTCTGGCTCTTCCTTCCTTTTTTCATCCCTTATTTCTCCTCCCATTTATTCTCTCTGCTTGCCAGCCCTGCCTACCCTTTCCTGCCAAGCTATTGGCCATTCAGCTCTTTATTAGACCAGTCAAATATTTAGACAGGCAAAGTATCACAGCTTCACAGAGTTAAACAAATGCAAATAAGAGAATGCAACACATTTTTGCATCATTAAAAAAATGTTCCACAGCATAAGCAAATACAACACATCTTAAAGTAATATCTCACAACAGCCTGGGTTTCATTTTGAGACCACAAGATGTTAAGATACGAAGCCGGGCGGTGGTGGTACACGCCTGTAATCCTAGCACTCGGGAGGCAGAGGCAGGTGGATCTCTGTGAGTTTGAGGCCAACCTTGTCTTCAAAGCGAGTTCCAGGACAGCCTCCAAAGCTACAGAGAAACCCTGTCTCGAAAAAAAAAAAAAAAAAGATGCTGAGATACCTAAGCTATGAGACATCTTCCATGGAGACCCAGCTGCATATAGTGAATGGAAGTAACCAAAGAAAGAGAGATACATGAGAAGTTGCAGGGATAGGGCCATCCAAGCCCTTTGAAGCAAAAGTTCCATACATCTGAGACAGAACTATAGGATTTGATGTTTGTCCTGCTGTGCTTCATTGTTGCTTTGGTCCAATCTTCCCTCACCATGTCTCCATTTCTCTTTTGGAATGTGAATGGTATTCTGTGCCATTTTATGTTGGAAAGATGTAACTTGCTTTCTGATTTTACATGATGTCACTGTCAAGAGATTGTCTTGTGTGCCAGAAGAGTCTTTTGAACATTTGAACAACTCAGGGTCTGTTGCAGATTATGAGGATCATTGAAATGACTAAATGCATTTTCTTCATGGATGATCGTAAGTCTATAGTGAGCTGGTTCACATTGTAGTTGATTGAATGAAAACTTCCCAGGTAGAATGATATATTTGAACATGTGTATCTCCTTGGTGACAGCCTGCTTCCTCCTTGTGCTGTCAAGCCTTCACCAACATTATAGTCTCTACCCCTAAATTACATAAGATACAGTAGGAGCCATTGCTGTTCAGTGCTGAGTGAGTTTGGTAGCCTGCTGTTTTAATATGATTTTTTGCTCCTTTGTTTGTTTTTGAAGACAGGGTTTGTCTGTGTAGCCCTGGCTGTCCTGAAAGTAGTTCTACACACCAGGCTGGCCTCAAATTTAGAGATGCCCTGACTATGGCTCCCAAGTCCTGGGATTAAAAGTGGGTCAACATTTCTGGCTTTTCTGTTTTTATATTATTGGTTGATGGTCCTGGAATATAGGCTTTTGTACATGTCATGCATATGCTGTTGTACTGAAATTCACCCATATCTTGAATTTTAATATTTGATAAAGGGTATCATTCTGTTTCCCAGGACACCAAATATTCATGACATTAATACTGCATGAGCCTTCTGACTTATTAGGTAGGGTTAGGACATTATGCAGGTACAGGACCTTCTTCCTGCCTATTGTGTTTATTTTGATATTTTAAAATGAATATGAGTGTTTTACCTGTATGCATGGTTATGCACCACATGGGTACCTGATCTTCATAGTGATTAAAGATGGTCTGAGAACCCTGAACTTGGAGTAATGGATAGTTGTGAGTCGCCCATGTAAGTGAGCCTACCTAAATGCAAGACCAGCAAGCACTCTTTACTACTGAGCCATCTTCTACCCTGTGTTGATTATTTATGATCAACATTTATATAGCTAATGTTTTTATCTGTCCATTTGTAACTGTTTAAACATGCAGTGTCTTTTAGTAAAATCTTATTGATGTTACAGTTTAAATAGGGGTACTTCAGGTTTCTGGAAGATGAGTTCACAACTGGAGTGAATGTATAACTCTTTGTAGGAATTTTAGTAGAAACCTCTGAGTTCTAGCTTGTTTGTTTGTTTGACTGATTTTTGCATGGGAGACAGTATCTTAATATGTACTTCTGGCTGTCCTGGAACCAATTGCATAGACTAGTCTGGGATTCAACTCAGAGGTAGATATACCCTGCGTTTTGAGTGCTGAGGTTAAAGGCATGAGCCAATACACTCAGCTTGTCCATCTTATTTATTGTTTGTATTTACTAATTGTTCATACAATTTCTCTCATGTGTACTCTGTACTGTTGATCTTTTTACTTGTCTATGTTTGTTAATAGGCATTGCTCTTTCAAGGTGATATCCCATCTAAAGGGACTTGGTAATTACATCATAATGCCTATGTTATGGAATAAGTGTGGGGAGCACCAGAATTATATGAGTATGTTGTCAACGAAGTATACATTTGCAATGTCATCAGTATCATACTTTCTGTTGTACACATGTATGGAATATTTTAGAATACAGTGACCTATGATGATGTGCATGTTGACTTCACTTGGGAAGAGTGGACTTTGCTGGATCCTTCCCAGAAGACCCTCTACAAAGATGTGATGCTGGAGACCTACAGGAACCTCGATACTTTAGGTAAGACCAAATTTTCCTTCATGTTTAAAATAAGGGGAGAACTATTCTTTGGTTATTTATGCTCTTCTATAGTTTTATTGAGAAAGAAGAGGAATGAGGTGAATAATTCAGGCATAGTTCTAAGGTTCACTTAAGATATTAAATTAAATTTTGCCCAATTTTCAATAATATACCAAACATTTTCTGGTACTGTATTTTAGGATACAGTTGGGAAGATGATAATATTGAAGAACACCATCAAATTTCTAGAAGGCATGAAAGGTAATTTTCATGTGCAAGCTGAAGAAATGTGCCTCTGAAGAAACTGTAATGTGTTGTGGAGGTTTTAAACAAAAGCAACAGCATAAATAAGTACTTCTTAAAATACATTGATGATTATGAAATTCTCACAAAACCATACACCACAGTTTCAGGTGGTGGGTTACATTTGCAAGGCAGTCTTTTAAGAAAGAAGACAAGGAAACAGTGCCTTAACAGATATCAGCATTTAGTCATAGCACCATGAGACCTATGCTGTAGAACTGCCAATCCATTTATTTCATACAACTCATATTACAAAAGATATACACATTGAAGAGGTCATAAGAATATCTCTAAAACCCTCTAATAAGAAAAAAGATTCTATAAATGTGAACCATGTCAAAAAGGATCTTTCCATCCTAGGTGTCTTCAAAGATGCAAAACAACCCTTCATGAAGGGAAAAAACATGAGTGTAAACACAGTGATAAAACCTTAAGATTTGATTCCTCTTTACAGTTGGTCCAAATGACAAAATTAATTTATGCAGAGATAAAGATTCAGTAGTGTATTGAATGTGGTAAAACTTTTACATGTGCTAATTCTACTTGTAGGTATGAAAGAAGTCATACTGGAGAGGAACCTTCTGTATATACTCAATATGGTAAAGTCTTTTCATATGACAGTCATCTTCAAAGGCATGGAAGAACACATACTGGAGAGAAACCCTATGAATGTAATCATTGTGGTAAAGTCTTTGGACGAGTGAGTCATCTTCAAATCCATGAAAGAACACATACTGGAGAGCAACCCTATGAATGTAATCAGTGTGATAAAGCTTTCTCTACACAGAGTAGTCTCCAATTACATAGAAGAACACATACTGCAGAGAAACCCTTTGAATGTAATCAGTGTGGTAAAGCTTTTGCATCTCACAGTAATCTCCGAATACATAAAAGAACACATACTGGAGAGAAACCTTATGAATGTAATATGTGTGGTAAAGCCTTTAGACAACGAGGTTCTGTCCATATGCATAAAAGAACACATACTGGAGAGAAACCCTATGAATGTAATATGTGTGGAAAAGCCTTTGGACAACAGGGTTCCCTCCAAGTACATAAAAGGACACATACTGGAGAGAAACCATATAAATGTAATCAATGTGGTAAAGCATTCTCTAGACAGAGTAGTCTCCAATTACATAGAAGAACCCATACTGGAGAGAAACCCTATAAATGTAATCAGTGTGGTAAAGCCTTCTCTATACAGAGTAGTCTCAAATTACATAGAAGAAAACATACTGGAGAGAAACTCTATGAATGTAATCAGTGTGGTAAAGCCTTTGCATTTCACAGTAATCTCCAAATACATAAAAGAACACATACTGGAGAGAAACCCTATAAATGTAATCAATGTGATAAAGCCTTCTCTACACAGAGTAGTCTCCAAGCACATAGAAGAACACATACCGGAGAGAAGCCCTATGAATGTAATCAGTGTGGTAAAGCCTTTGTATGTCATAGTAATCTCCGAATACATAAAAGAACACATACTGGAGAGAAACCCTATGAATGTAATCACTGTGGTAAAGCCTTTGGACATCAGAGTTCTCTTCAAATGCATAAAAGAACACATACTGGAGAAAAACCATATAACTGTAATCAATGCGGTAAAGCATTCTCTACACACCGAAGTCTCCAATTACATAGAAGAATCCATACTGGAGAGAAACCCTATGAATGTAATCAGTGTGGTAAAGCCTTTGGACAACAGGGACATCTTCAAATGCATAAAAGAACACATACTGGAGAGAAACCCTATGAATGTAATCAATGTGGTAAAGCCTTTGTTCAACACAGTGTTCTTCAAAGGCATAAAAGAACACATTCTGGAGACAAACCATATGAATGTAATCAGTGTGGTAAAGTCTTTGCATATACCAGTAGTCTTCGAACTCATGAGAAAAAATCACACTGCAGAGAAAGCCTATAAATGTAGCCAGTGTTGTGAAGTTTGCACTTTATACAGAAATAAACTTTTTGCTTACAATGAGTCTGTTAAAGCCTTTGCATATTACAATAGTATTTGAGTACCTGAAAAAAAATACTAAGGGCTTCTTAATATAAAGTATTTTCTAAGATCTTTAGCCAACATAGTTATATTCAGTTATACAACAGTATTTTGTAGAAAAAAATTGACAGTGTCAACAATCTGTTCAAAAATTATGATGTCCATGTTTATACTGTCTGCACCTGCGAGGTCATAGAAAAAAATTAAATTCATGAATTTATGAAGCCATAAATGTTGGGTAAAAGGACCAGTGAAAGAAACACACACTGACCTTGAAACCAGAACCAAAAAAACCACACATGCATAGCCATTACCAAGCTAGCATGAAACCAACTAATCCCTGATCAGGAAAGTCAACCAATCCCTGACACAAAATCCAGCCAATCTCCAAGATTGTCCAGGCTCAGAGATTGAAATCTGACCAATTCTCACCTTGGAAATTTTTCCCAAGAAAAGTCTACCCCTAAGAAGCCCTATATGTGCCTTGTGCCTGTATAATTAGCAGCTGCCCTTTTCCAGGCACTCTTCTGGCTCCTCTCTCCCTGTTAAATCTCTTGAATAAGTTTTGGTGAAGATCTTTGGATGTCATGAAGCAGAATCTCTGCTGGGACACTCCCTAGTGGCTGCACTGGTCAATGGAATGGAATATGCACAGAAGGGACACTGTATCTTAGAAGAGGAACAGGAAGTACTCTGAGAGATTCGAAGAGTTTCTACTTCAATACATATTTCCTTGATCCTTGTCTGCCCTTAAAGTGGAAGGGCACAGCTGGGAAGACCTGTGCTACCTTAGTTATTTGATCTTTGCTCATCTGGGCTGAGGCCCAAGCAGGTAATAATACTAGCTATTGAGGAACTCTGGGCAAGCCTAACAAGCAGGAGTCCCAGTGGGAGGTAGATAGTGGGGTTTTCTAGAGTTCTCCTTTAATGCAGCTATAGGGAGCCTGGATGGAGACCATAAGCCATGCCCTGGTGAATAGGGGTAATTGCCTTCTGTGCAGGAGGAGTATGTTGCCCGAGCTGTCAGATCTGCTGGGAATTGGATAGACCATGAGACAGACTGGTTCTGTTGGTCGATGTGTTGACCCAGGTAGTGGCCCTTCTCCTCTAAGCCTCCCTTTGTGTGCATTACTTAGGAATGGGGAGGCTCTGCAGTTCTGGTTAGGGGAGATGTGATGTGTCCTGTGTCAACACCCTGGCATTGATTTTGGTGTGCAGTGGGAAGACAGATTAAAAAGCTGAAGGTCTGGTTTTTAGAGATTCTCAACATTGCAATCCACAGTTTGCATGTTAAGTTTTACAAATAGTTTAGAAACTGGCAGAAAGGAGGTAATGGGGGTCATCTTTCAGATATTCTTGATTAGAATGCTTTTAAATTTCCTCTACCACTAGTTACAATGGCATGATTCAGGGAAATTCAGTTCCAGGAAACAAAAGGAATTTCTGAGCTGCAGAGATTCCTGTTGTCCATGGTGTTTGGCAGGTAGATACGGCAGATTCCACATCTTGTGCCATAATCCATGTGTCAGGAGCCAGACATTAAATTATTCTTCAACATTGGTTTGTGTATGAGCATCACTCAGACTGTGTTTTCCTGAAACCACAAAGGGGATGCACAGCCATAGTCAATGTTTCTAATCACCTGCATTTCCAGAGAGCTGTAGAGCATGTGGGCTCTCTGTTTTAAAAAGAGATCAGTAATAGCTGGAGGGTCAGAAATATATCAATTTAGGGGTTGCTTTGAGTTATTTTTGTGGGAGTTGTGAAGTCTGTGTTTATTTAGTTTCTATACATGTACAATCATAGATAACATAGGTCATGTTTACATTTTTCCTGGTTGAGTTTCCTTAGGTCTTTGGATGAAACCTTGACTATATTTTGTGCTTTGGTTCTTGGCTTTTTCTCTCTGTTCCCTTATTCTCTCACAAATATTATACACATTCTTCATTGTTGTATGTAGTAGAATATTAAGGTGTGTTACTTTCGTTTATGTTGCATTTGCTTAACTCTGTGAAGCTGTGTTACTGTGCCTGTCTAAAACACCTGATGGTCTAATAAAGAGCTGAATGGCCAATAATGAGACAGGAGAAAGGATAGGCGGGGCTGGCAGGCAGAGAGAATATATAGAGGGAGAAAACTTGGAGAGGAGATCTAGGAACCAGAGAAGGAGGACTTGAGGGACCAGCCACTTAGCTACACAGCAGGTCAAGGGGTAAGAGTAAGATTTACAGGAGTAAACCAACAGGAAAAGCCCAGAGTCGAAAGGTAGTTGGAATAAGGTAAGGAAAGCTGGCAAAAAAAGAAGCCAAGCTAAGGCTGGGAATTCTTAAGAAAGAATAAGCTTCTGTGTGTGTGATTTGGCCTACCAAAAAAGACCAAAGACCAACCAACAACAGTTGCAGATTTGTGTTAAGTACAAAAGTCACATTGGTCAATTAAGACCAGTTTGTCTTAATCCTATAAAGAGTTCTGAGTTTTTCCACATGGCACATAGCTTTGGAATCAGCTTTCCTGTTATAATTGGGAATTTCATGTGTGTTATATTGAATTTATGCTGTACATTGAATATACCCAACATCTTTTTGTTGTTGTTGAAAATACATCATTTTAATTGTGTTGTTTGCAAAACTATAATAGGGTAAAAAACACTATTCTGTATAATCTTTTTTGTTTTTTTAGCAAACGACAGTAAACGTGTGAAACTGAACCTGATTTGCAAACAAGGTACCAAGACATAGAAAGAGGACTGTGGTAAGTTTAGTGACATAGAATACATTGTTATGTTCACATAAAAGATATCCTATTAAGTATAATTTAATTGAGAAAGCAAAGAGTAAAACGTGCTCCAGAATTTCAGGATAAATCTGAATGTGACACGGGATCGTGTAATGGCATGCAAAGTAATCTCTGATAGCTGTAGTTTGGGATTTTCCACAGATATCAAGTAGAATTAGTTAAAAGCATGTTACATTGTAATAGTTGGTAGAAAACTGCACATATTTAGTGTATGTATTTTGTTGCATTTGGATAGAGTATACACCCAAGCAACCCCATTACTACAAACAAAAAGAGTAAACCATGTTCTCCAGACGTTTTCTTTCTATCTGTGTGTTCATGTGTGTCTACCGAATACAGAATTTTCACAAAATGATAGGATTGCCCTGGACCCCTGCAGTCTCCCAGTATATTTTCCATACAATTAAAGTTAGTATTAAGAAGCATCAGAATTCTTGTGCTCATGGCTTTTATATTCATGGTGGCCTAAATTTGAAAATAACCTAATTTTTTTACTTGTTGAGGACAAGCTTGGGGCCTTAAGAGGACGTAGTGCCAAATGAATGAAGACAATTGCAGTGGTTAAAGGATTATACACTTAGAAAGGACTCTCATAGTCAATGTTGTATCGTTCATGAAACAGCATATAATTACAGGTCAGGCTATGTCAACCCACGTCTTTCTCTCATCTGATTGTCTGATTTTAATCTTTACTGCACTCTCATTTGTCAGGTGTATGTGAGAACTCCAGCCATCTTGTCTACAATACAGGTAACAATAGAAAATGAAGGGCCTAAAGAATACAGAATCTAGTGAAAGCAATCGCCTTCAGAGGGTTTTTCTAACATTCATTTAGTTGGTATGTGGAGAATAATAATTAAATACCAAGCTTTTTGTAGCAAGAATTGTTACAGAGATGAGGTGGAAATGTGCTATTATTCTGTCTCCTCTGAGTCCATTGTTATGTCCCCCTTTTCCTTTCTGATTTTGTTTATTTGGGTATTCTCTCTGTGTCTTTTAGTTAGTTTGGATAAGGATTTATCTATTTTGTTTGTTTTCTCAAAGAACCAACTGTTTTCTTGCTTCTTTGTATTGTTCTCTTTGTTTCTATTTGATTGATTTCAGCTCTCAGTTTGTTTGTTTCCTGCCATCTACTCTTCTTAGGTGTGTCTGCTTCTTTTTGTTCTAAAGCTTTTAGGTGTGCTGTTAAGTCATTAGTGTATCTCTCCACATTTTTCATAAAGGCACTTAGTGCCATGAACTTTCCTCTTAGCACAGCTTTCGTTGTGTCCCATAAGTTTGGGTATGTTGTGTATCACCTTCATTGAATTCTAGGAAGTCTTTAACTTCTTTCTATTTCTTTCTTAACCTAGTAGTAACTCAGTAAATAGTTATTCAGTTTTTGGGTAAAATGTTTTGTAGATATCTGTTAGGTACATTTGAGTCATAATGTCTGTTAGTTCCATTATTTGTCTGTTTGGTTTCTGTGTGGATGACCTGTCAATTGGTGAGAGTGTGGTGTTGAAGTCTCCCACTGTTTTTGTGTGGGGCTCTATGAGTGATTTAAGCTTTAGTGATGTTTCCTTTACAAATGTGGATGGCCTTACATTTCGGGCATAATTTCATAATTGAGACATCATCTTGATAAATGTGAAATGCCTTCATCTCTTTTCATCAATTTTGGTTGAAAGTCTATTTTGTTAGATATTAGGATAGCTACACCAGCTTGCTTCTTAGGTCTATTTGATTGGGAAATCTTTTTCCAACCATTTACTCTGAGGTGATATATATGTTTGATGTTGAGGTATGTTTCTTGTATGCAGTAGAATGTTGGATCCTAGTTTTGTATCCAGTTTGCTAGCCTGTGTCTTTTTATTGGTGAATTGAGTCCATTGATTTTGAAGAATATTGATGTCCAATGACTGTGAACTCCTGTTATTTTGGTGGTGGTTGTAGTGTGTGTGTGTGTGTGTGTGTGTGTGTGTGTGTGTGTGTGTGTGTGTTCCCCTTCTTTGAGTTTAGCTGGTGTGTGACATTATCTATTGCCTGTATTTTTTTTTTTTTTTGGTTTTTCGAGACAGGGTTTCCCCTGTGTAGCTTTGCACCTTTCCTGGAACTCACTTGGTAGCCCAGTGTGGCCTCGAACTCACAGAGATCGACCTGCCTTTGCCTCCCGAGTGCTGGGATTACAGATGTGCGTCCCCACCGTCCAGCTTATTGCCTGTATTTTTATGGGTATATTTAACTTCCAGGAGTTGGAGTTTTCCTTCTAGTACCTTCTGCAGGGCTTGGTTTGTGAATAGGTATTGTTTAAATTTGGCTTTGTTATGAATTATCTTGTTTTCTCCATGTATGGTGGTTGACAGTTTTTCTTGGTCTAGTAGTCTTGATTGACATCCATGGTCTCTTGAAGTCTGCAAGACATTGATCCAGGTCCTTCTGGATTTTTGGTTCTCCTGAGAAGTTGGGTGTAATTTGAATAGGTCTGCCTTTATATGTTACTTTGCCTTTTTCCCTTGACACTTTCAATATTCTTTATTTGTTCTATATGTTTAAAATTTGATTATTATATTGTGTGGCAAGGTGATTTTCTTTTCTGATCCAATCTCTTTGGTGTTCTGTAAGCTTCTTGTAATTTTATAGACATGTCATTATTTAAGTTGGGACAATTTTCTTCTATGATTTTGTTAAATAAATTCTCTGGGTTTTGGAGCTGGGTTTCTTTCCCTTCTTCTATTCTTATTATTCTTATGTGTGGTTATTTCATGGTGTCCAAGATTCCCTGGATATTTGGTAGGAATTTTTCATATTTAACATTTTCTTTGACTGATTAATCTATTTTCTCTATTGTATCTTCAATGCCTGAGATTCTTTTATCTCTTATATTCTTTTGGTGATGTTTGAGTCTGTAGTTCCTGTGTACTTACCAAGATTCTCATTTCCAGGATTCCCTCCATTTGTGTTTCTATATTATTTCTATTTTCATTTACAGGTCTTGAAATGTTTGGTTTTTCTTGGTTTTCTTTTAGATATTTATTAACTTCTTCCAATTTTTTTGTTTGTCTTTTCCTCAATTTCATTTGTTCATATCCTCCTTAAGGACCTCTATCATCTTCATAAAGTAATTTTTAACATCATTTTCTTGTGCTTAAGCTATGTTGGATTGTTCAGGTCTTGCTGTTGTAGAATAGCCAGGCTCTGGTGATGCCATATTGCATTTTTTTATAGTTGAGTGTTCTCTTACACTGGCATTTATCTGTCTGGATTTGGGGTAATTTTGGGTCTAGGTGTTGATTCCTACATTTGTTTAGTTAGATGGGTATTTTTTTCCCCTCGGTTTCTTTTTCCTCTCTGGTCTTCTTGCATAAACGGCCTAGAGTTATGTTGACTAGTGTGGTTTGGAGTTTATTAGAGTGTCCCCTCTGGGGTTTTGGGGGGGGGGATAAGGATCCCTAGATTTGGTCTGGCCTTTGCTAAGGCCAAAGTCCTCTTCCAAAGTTGTAGGCCAGGTTATGGAACCCAGGAGAGAGAGTGAAGACTGGAAGCTTCCATTGTTGGTAACCCTAGATCCACTTTGTGTTCCAGTAAGGCTGAATTCTTCTGAAGTTGTAGGCCTGGGATTCCTAGATCTGGCCTGGCCTCTGGTAAAGTGGAAGACTTCCAAAGTTGTAAACCAGGATATAGAGCCAGGGGTTGGGGGTTGGACATTGTGTGTAGTCTAGGATTTGGAGGCAGGCTTAAACAGAATTAGTAGGTAGTGGGTAGTGTCTTACCTGAGGTTCCTAGAAGCAGTCTCACCTCTTGTAAGGCTGTCAGGGTTGTGAGCCCTAGTTTGGAGCCCAGAGGAAGGTATGCTGTCTGGTTTGCTGGGCGAGCATGGGTGGTATCTTACCTGGGGTTTCTTGAATCTGCCTGGTCTCTGATAAAGCTTCTGTTGTTGTTATTATTATGGTTAATCTGTAAAATACTGGGCAGGCAACTTAACAAGTATTCTTGTTGGGGATGATCTGAATTCAGATACCAGCACTCAATTGGGAGGCTCATAACCATTTGCTACTCCAGATCCAGGGGATCTGACACTCTCTTCTCTGGTGTGTCATGGAATACATTCTCTTACATACCCAAATAGACTTATAAAATGGGATGAACTTGTTTTCAAAAGTTCTTATGACTTATAAAGCAATTAGAGCAAAACAAGTTGCTTTACATGGTGTATAATACAAATCATACAGTGATTCTCTAAAAATTCGTTATCTTGCATTTGGTTTTAAAAGTTTTCATTTCCTCACTCTGATGCAGACTTACATTCAATCATCAGTCATAAAAACCAAAATGGATTCTAAGTGATCCTAACAGACATTCTTTTCTTTGTCATAAGGGAATGAAATACATTTAGCAGTCAGAATTATTTTCTACAATGTTGAAACATCAGAATGCTTTATGCAAAGCTCTCCCGTTTTGGTGATACAGTACTCCACTCCCAACCCATTTTCTCCAGTTGACAATGGAGAGAACTGGAGTACACAGGTTGAGTGCTGGCCAGTGATTTCTTTGATTTTGATTATAATCTTGTAGTTCTTCTTTAAGGGATAGTGTTATATTTTTAGGTCTGTCTGGTGTCTCCTTTTACCAGTGGTGCCATCATTGCTGTGTGTGTTTTATTATATCTATTTATATTGTAGTTTCTCTGAAAATGATGGACCTTGACCTTTGTATTCTGAAAATTTACTGTGTAATTAATGTTATGAGTTCCTTGAGTTTTTGTTGGTTTGAGGACTTTCTGGAGAAACTGTTTTAGTTTCCTCCTCGGGATCTTAGAGTCTTCCCTCTCCTTATTTCTTGGCATATCTGTGTTTTCCAGGTTTGCCACCATCATCATCGTTTGGGATTTTGCTACTTGGGTGATTTATATGGTTGATACATTGGTTTTGGATTTTTCAGCTACTCTCATATATTGTCTCTGTGTCCTAGTTTGCTTCAACTGTCAACATGAACATAGCCAGAGAGCTAGCTGAGCGTGAGACAGTAACAAAGAAGCCAGGAAGCCATGTTTCCATGTGGTGTTTGCCTCTAGTTATTAGCTTGAGCTTGTATCCTAAGCTCCCACAATGACAGACCGTGTTCTGGTGGTGCCGGCTGAATAAATCTCTTCACCACCTGAGTTGCTTTTGGTTGGAGAATTTAATCACAGCAACAGAAAAGCAAGCTAGATTTTTTTTTTTTTAATGATACCTCAAAAGTGATTTTGGCTGGTGGCACACGTCTGTAATCCCAGCACTCGGGAGGCAGAGGCAGGCGAATCTCTGTGAGTTCGAGGCCAGCCTGGTCTACAGAGCAAGTTCCAGGACAGGCTCCAAAGCTACACAGAGAAACCTTGACTCGAAAAACAAAACAAAACAAAAAACAACAACAAAAAGAGTGATTTGTTGCTGCAAAGGACTTGGGAATGTTGTCTTTTGGACGAATGGGGAAGATACCAGGACTTTAGATGGCAAGAGCCATAGAAAGCTGCACACAGAGCTTACTCAGCTATCCCTGTAGGACCTGGAAGATGGTAATGCATGCAGTTGAGGTCAAGGTCATACATAGGATTTTGTTGGTAAATAGTCTCCAAGCAAAGTTCACCAAGAAGTCATTTGTGTGGTATTTTGGCCCCAAATCTTTGTTACTCTTCAGATGTCCTGTAAAATTGAATGAGGCACAATTGAAAAGCAAAGGGCTGATTTCCTAGACAAAGTAATTGATTTTATTGGATGGTTATTACCGATGAGTCATTCAGATCTACAAGTGGGATAAAAAGAAATGCAAAGTCTGTGGTACAGGAAACCAGCACTAGGTAGTTCGAGACGGCAGTCAAGTACTGGAACAGGTAGGGATGTTCAAGATTATCACCATTAAAGAGAAAACCCTTACTGCACCCTGGAATCCTAGTAAGGTACTCTGTAAGGGTAACAATCCACACTGTAAGTCTTCAGTGGATGCAACTTCATACAGATCCTGCTGCAACTGTGATCCAAACATGGTGTTGTGTTTTTCCCACTAATTTTTTTCTGAAGAATTGGGTTTATTTATTATGTAACTTTAGTAGAATATAGGAAGGTAAATGATATAAAATGAGTCATTTTTAGTGTACTGAAAATAACAGTTATCTTCAGCTTTATGACTAATAGTACTTAAAAAACGAGCAAAGTTGTTATACTTAAAAATAGAAAATTTGGCCAGACAGTGGTGCTGCACACCTGTAATCCCAGCACTTAGGAGGCAGAGGCAGGCCGATATCTGAGTTCGAGGACAGCCTGGACTACAGAGCTAGTTTCAGGGCTATACAAAGAAACCCTGTCTTGCAAAACTAAAAATAGAACATACATAGCATCAAACTCAGAGATGACATAGTTATTCCAAAATTTACATTAAAAACATAAAAGGGCAGAAAATACGTAATGTCTCCTCCTGATCACAAGGGTCACCACTGACACTTCTATAGCCAAAGGTAGGTTGACAATAGAAAAGCAAAAAGCTATATTTAATAAAAATCTATATTATAGAATAGTCAGTATAAATCAAGAGACAAAGACCCTGGGGAGACTCGTCCACTTTTGTGCTGAGGTTTGAAGCAGCTGGACAGTGTGTGGAATTGAGATTGAACAACAAAGGGCATGCCTCAGGCTTCAGGGAAAGAGTTGCCTCCTCTGATTATTCCTGGTTTGTCTCTGTAGCATTTCCTCTTGAGTATGGTCTGCTTCAAGAGACTTTTGTTAATCCATCTGACAAGATAGCTCACATGATTTCCTCATTACCTGCTGCTACCCAGAGAAAAAGGAAAAATAAGGTAAGTGTACTATGTCTAGGGTTTATGACAAGCTTTGGTAGACATAGCCTCTGCTTCCTCTGGTGGACTTTGGGGAAGAATTCTTAGTTTGTATTGACTGTGATAATGGAAAAAAGGGAAACAGTGGGAACCAGAGATTTGGGGTTTGTGGAATATCTTACTTCCTTCCATTCAAAGAACTCAACATGCCTAGTCAACATATCTGTTGATCTCAGTTTCTGAGACTAGAGTTCTATTTGAAAAGTAAACCAGATATAAAACAAGCAGAAACAAATCTGTATGTTATATATATTTATGTAAGTTTTTATAAATATATTTGGATAAAATTACATGTATATCAATATATTTATATGAAATACATATTTTGCATTTGTTTAAAAATATATTAAACAGTTTTATATATTTCAAACAAAATATAATGTAAGTAGCTAGGTGAAAAATTTTAGAATGATTGGAACTCAAAAACTGGATGTAAAGATCACTGAAATGGAGGATGTCTTTAATGAGCCAGCTCCTCAAGTGACTATAGCTCAGGGAAGAATTTCTGACCTGGCCACATGCTGAGTCTAAAAGAAATCAGAGGAAAAAGACGTTTAATTATGAAGTACAAGTAAAAAATGGTCAAGGAACAACCTTTTAAGTACAAGAAATAAAAAGGTAGTGATCACTATGCATTCTACTTACACTAAACGTTTTGAAGTACTGTTTCAGAAGAAAATGCAAGAGAAAAATATCAATATCTGCAGAAAAAATACTTTCTGGTTTTTAGAGAGAAGGCCTTGTTTATCCCAGTCTGCCCTTGAAATTAGTTACATTATTGAGGGTGACCTGGAAATCCTGAACCTTCTCCCTTGACCTCCCAAGTGTTGACATTTGAAACATAAGTCATCATGCCTGACTGTAAACAAGAAAATGAAAACTGGATGTTTTACCTTTAGATGATTAAATCTGTCACTTTGCAGGAGATTTTATTTAGAGAGAAGGTGAGAAAAGCTATGGGGACAGTAATCAGATCTATGCAGACACGGTCTCTAAGGGATCAGAGAGAGAAATGAGGGTAGACTGCCCTGGCATGCAGCAGTGGTGTAGATCGAGCATCCTGTACTAGCCAAACATAAGCCTGCAAGGCACTGAGTGAGACGAAACTCCCCCTTCCATAGTGGGATTGCGTCAATAATCTGTCAACACAGGCTCCTTGTTAGTCAAAACAGCATAACAGTAGCTCAAAACATTACCTTGGAGACAATTCACTGAGAGGCAGGAGTATTTCAGTGCTTTTCAACACGATAGGCTCAGTTTCTCCATAATTCATGAACTGGTCTAGAAAACATTTTTTATTTTAAAATAACATTAACAGCCATTCTGCTTTCATCAGTATTGAGGTAGTAAATTCATTTTATAGAGGCTGGCATTAATCTAGATAACATGAATTGTTGCTTAATTTGTATTATCAACTATATAGCTTAAAGGTGACCAAACATTACATATTATGTGATTATATGGTCTCTTGTACCGTATATTATTCATATATGTCACATATATGTGTATTACAAGCTCATGATGTTAATGAACCAAGTTATGTATACATATATACACCTATACAGATATGTGGGGTATATATATGTAAATATATATATGAAGATTCCTAGCAAAATTGCTTGTGAGTATTTTACATGGCTTCTCTGGATGAAAGATCCTATTATTTGTACTGCATTTCATGCTAGCAGAAATATCCTAAGGGCCATGCTATGCCATATTTCCATTGGGAGACATAAATAAATATATCTGTTCACCCAAGGTAGGGCACTGATGACAGAGCAGAAGAACAAGTCCATCAAAGCATCTTTTATTAAGTCACTGAGTATATTGGCATTATTTACAGTAACATAGGTGGGTTGTGACTCACGGGGAGCCCCTTACAGAAACATCCGAATATTATTCATGATGACTCACAAAGCTGGCATCCTTTGAACCCCCTACCCCATTTGGAGGTAGCTAGTCCAGCTAGCCTCCTGCCCCCTGCAATGTTACCACTTCTTTAACCTTGTAGAGATGCCTGGGGATTCTTGCAACTTTCAGAGCTAATAAGCTTTTTAAGCTTTCTGACAGAAGAGCCTCTCTCTTCTCTCTAGGAAAAGATGCTTCTTCGTTCTAGGAAACAGCCATGTAGCAGGCCATCTGAATGGATGCTCAGTCACAAAGTACAACCTCAAGGATTAACTGGCTTGCTGAAAATGTGCTGCAAACAGAGTAAGATCTTCATAAGGTGCAAACATTACTATTCGGAAAGGCAGAACTGTACAAAACTCTGAGAAGGCCTGCTTCCAAATAATCAGGCTTGTAAGAAAATGATACAAAAACTAGTGCTCCTGTTCTCCTTAACAAATATGCCCAGACTCTTGAATTAATTATAACTAATAGGACTAGACATGCTGCTTAGGAAATGCATGCTTTCTAATAGAATTTAAGGTGAATCTAATGGTTCATATATAGATACAGTTAGGATTATATTTTATAAATATCTTTAATCAATTTTAGTGTATACAAAAAATCTAGTTTAACATTTGAAAATAATTCTTTTCTTGATAAATCTGTGTTCATATAATAATCATAAATAAAGGATATATAAGTAAATACTTGAAATAAAAATCAAGTTTCCAAATGTTGCTACTCAAATAATAATTATTTACTTTACCATTTAGGACTAGCAGTATATTACAAGATAAGTATTTTTGATGTTCTGGAACTTGTCTATTTTGCTTATCATTTATGAAATACATCTTAACATTTATAACATGTCTACAGATATTATACTGAGACCACACTGCAGTCATAAACATGTAAGGAGCAAAAGTCAATACACAACAAGAATGCACTGAGTGACTTTCTCTCACAGTAGAACTTACCTCTAACCCTTCACTGGTGCAGTTAGCTGACCCCATTCAGTGACCTCATCTGGATCCGATTCTCATGTGGAGTTGCGATCATACTCTGTCAGCCATTTGTAGTGTAAATGAGGTCTCACTATTTGACTCAAAAGGTCTTTTTTGAGATGATGAAATATTGTCAGACATGCATTGCAGCTAGATGCAATATCTTGTTCCTGTAATCTCGTCACCGGGGAGATAAAAGCAGGAGGATCTGCTGTTCAAAACCATCCTGGATTGCATGAACTCATGCCTCAAAAAAGAAATGAACAGCACACAAATCTGCATGGTGTACGTGTTGGGGCTGGGCTGCAGGTGAGATTCCTTCAACTGTGTACAGTCCAGCTTTCTCTTAGGGTCTCTACTTGCTGTAAAAAGAGGCTTCTTTATGGAGGAGGTGGTAGCTGTACTTACCTGTTGGTATAAGAATAAGATTTAGAATGTAGTTAGGGATTATGCTGGTCAAGCAAAGAGGCAATGTGGTTATTTTCCTAAGGTGCATGACTTCGCTAGTTTTCAGGAAACTGGCTCGATTTCCAATATCAAGTATAATTTCCTGCTTTGTGGGTGAACTTTAAGTCCACTTAGACAGTTCCTGAGTCCATGATTCAAGGAGAGGGGATCAAAACTGTGGTAAGAGTAAGAAAAACCAGGAAGTCTAGTGGGAACAGTCTCTCTTAGAATGCATGCATAAACAAGACCAGGCAATGGTTGGTTGTATAGATCAATGGACAGGTTAACATGGAAGGAGAAAATTTTGGATGGTTCTCCCCTAGACAAGGAACTGTAGGCACCAAATGACTGCTGGGAGAAGGAGAATTTGCCCCTCGCAGGAAAGAGGTCCCTTGTCGGTTGTACAGTAGAGCGGTCCACTCTAAAACCATTTACACAAAAATTGACTGAGCAGGCTGAGTCATGTATATGTATGTACATATGCATGTATGTAGACTCAGATCCATCACTAAGAGTATCAGAAAAATATGTCTCTATTGTTAGGACATTCACTCATTGATATATTTACATTATGATTCATAACTATCAAAATTATAGTTATGAAGTCACAGCAAAAATAGTTTTATAACTGGGAGTCACTGCAACAAAGAGCTGTACTAAAGAGGTGCAACATTAGGAAGGTTGAGAACCACCGCTCTAGAAGGATAAGGAGAGCCTTCTAATTAAGAGAGACAGCAAATTAAGCTTTTGTGTTTCACATATAGTATTCTCCCATGAGGGGACTTAGCAAATTCCATCTCGGCTTGTACTAAATTTGCATTTTCTCGTGTTCCTTGAAAATACTATTAGTGGCTGTTCCTGCAGGTTATTCACAGAAGCTAATTATTCAGTCGTTCAGCCCTGACTTCTCAAACAGTCTCAGAAGAGTAGTGCTGGTCACCCCTGTCACCTCATCAGGAGTCAAGAAAAACCATGTGGAATACTCCCTGTATTTCAGTTGGCTCTACACATTCATGCTGTTGTTCCCTGTGTCTAAAACCACTGTTTTCATTCAAAACTCATAGCTTTTAAACATTGTGTTCTTTTTCCCTGTTTCTGCCAATGTGATTTAATTCAGTAAATGGCCTTCATGACTTGGCTAACAAATGATCCACTTGGAAACTGACTTTTGTCTCTTCCTCAGTTCATTGAGAAGAAACTGTACTGTCATCACATTTGGTTTTACACTTGATTTTTTTTTTAATTTGTGAGTTTCAAATGTTGTGATAAGTATTAACATGATCCATTTTGTCTACTTATATAACTACTAAATGCTTTATCACATATTGTTATGCTATCGTTAAAGCTACATCTCAATAGTTCTAAACCCACAACAGTGGGAAGCAGAGGTCTCAGAAAAAACTATTTAGTCACTGTGACAACATATCAGAACAGCAAACACAGACAAATATGTAAGTAAATATGGATGGCAAGGTGCCTTAGTTGGGCTCTGGAGATAGAAAAAAAAAAATCCATTGATTCTGTAAGCAATAAACCTTTGACACACACCTACCAAAAAAGGAGTCTCAAAGAGATGGTCTGCCATTTTCTCAGAGGAGGACAGCATGAACACACCCTCCATCTTGGCCAGCCAGAGGACATGGTCAGAAGAGTGTCAAGCCACTCCCAGAAGTTCCAAACCAAAGCAGCAGATATCCTGACACCAGAGACAACAAAACCAGCCAAGCAGGTATTTGTGGTACCACTAAAGGCAGATGGTTGTCAGTGCAGACTGATAGCCAATGCAGCGGCCCCAGCAAGGACATGGAGCCTTTCAATTATACACAGATGCTGTGCCATGAGAAATTAGGAATCTCAGTTTAAAAAAAAAGGGGAGAGCTTCTGCTTTACTATACTCAGAGAGCTAAAATTAAAAACAATTAGGTACTTCCCGCCAAGGAGACCCTGTGCTATACATGCACAAGTTCAGTTCTGTCAACACCTTAGTGTGATGAAGCCCCACTCTTCCCTGAGGATTTATAACCAGGTAGTGGTTGATGGGGGCAGAAACAGACATTTTTTTTTCAATAGTGTAAGCACTGGTAAGGTGCCCATGTTCCTGTAAATAACACTCCATTGATCCTGATATGGTAAACAGCCCCAATGAGATTCATTAGGTTATTTTTAAAAAAAAAAAAGAAAAAAAGAAAAGAAAAAGAAAAAGAAATGGAAACAGAAGGACTTATTAGGAAGAGGAAGGGGATGAGTAGAGGTGGAAAGTGGACAAGAGCAAGTAACAGGATGTGGATATGATCAAAGCAAATTGTATACCTACATAAAAGCATAATAAAACCCATGTTATGCATAATTAATATATGCCAAAAAATTTAAAAAATGTTTTAATGGCTCATGAGGTTGACCTGATGACTCAGCACACATGGAGGGGCACCCATACATATACACAGAAGCAAATAGAAATAAAACCTGCATGGCAGATACAGTGAAATGGTATATGCATTAAAAAAAAAAAAAAAAAAAACAGACCAGAAGAATAAACACTTAAAACCTATCCTCAGGGTTCCTACTGCCATACATGGTCTAGTTGATGTTTTGGTGCTGGAAGTGAGCCCAGATCTCAGGGCTACTTATCATGACCTTGTTCTACCTCTTTCTTACACCTCTGGTTTCTAAACGCCATTCACTATAGTATAGGCTGATGCACTATTGTATCACCTACAGAAGCTTTTGCCTACATTCCTGCGTGTGTGCGAATGTGTTAATGTATATCAAACACCGTCCCCATGCATGTTAGGCAAACGCTCTACCACTGAGCTGCACCCCCAGCCATACTCTGGAAACAGCTACTGTGAAAGTAGCACAGGGATTGGGTTAAGGAACCAAGACCCCAGGCCGGTTTTCCTGTAGGATAAGACTCGGGGTGGGGTGGGGAGTGTAAAGTCATGTTCTAGCTTGTGTCATCTAACAACTGGCTGTGTTAACAATTCTCACACTGGGAATTTACTAGAACACCTGGCCACATTACAATACTCAGGCCTTTTATTGGTGACACCTTACTTTCTGGCCAGGTCAGTGCTCACACAGCAGTGAGCTTTACATGCCATAGATGCTCCCAGCTCTGTCAGAGAACTTCAAGAGCTCTGGTAACCTGGAGCTTTCCCTCCATTGCACCTTGTAGGTCAGGAGGTCAGAGAGCAGCATCACATGCCCCTTGTCGATGCTCATGCAGTGACGGAACATAATATCCTGCATCTCACTGATGATAGTTGTCTGGGCAGCCTGGAGGTACAGATGGAGTACCTCACTGTCTCAGCATTCACCTGCAAGGTGCCAGGAGTAGTTAGCACAGGATGGCTGCAGACTTTTGTGACAACAGCTTTTATCTGTGGTTTCCTGGGGACTTTTGAAGAATTCATTCTAGTAATGTTTATGCCAACTTCTATACAATAAAATCTATTTTAAATTCTTATTACTGTGTATATGTGTTTGCCTGTATGAGTATATGTCACCTGTGTGGGGTTACACATGAAAATCAGAAGAGGATGTTAGATCCCCTGGAACTGGAGTTCTAGGAGGTTGTGAGATACCCTACTTCGGTGCTGGAACAGAACTTGTGTCTTTGCAGAAGAGCAGTGAATACTCTTATGCACCACCTCTCTAGCCCCATATAATTTTGATATATTATATGTGTTCAATATCTGTGCTTTATTCATAAATAGGCTGTTTACTAAAAGCATGATCTTTTGTCTCACTGAAAATTCACTCTCAACTGAGGGAAACAAGTAGATCCCATCGAGCAAGTTCAGGAACGTCTGAAGACCACAGGCCAAGAGGGCTGTAAAGTTTATTGATGCATGCTACACCCCAAATGTAATTCGATTCTTCTTTTTCTTGGTCCTAAGATAAAACTGAAGACCTTGTACATGCAAGGCAATCACTTCACTATCAAGCTGTATACCAGGCTTCTAAGTCAGTTCTCCCACCAGAATCACAAGGCACACAGCAAGACAGACTTGACTGTCATTGGGGAACCACAAGATTATGGCACTTGAGAATGGCTTTCACAATTTTTCACATCTAAGACAAGCGTAAGTAGCAAAAGGAAAGGAAGGTGGCAATTATCAATCTGCAATCACTGTCCACCTCGTTGACCTCTAGGAACGTGGTTATCGGTCAACTGTTGTCTACCTCCACCAATATCAGTAGGAGACCTCTGCATAACCTTCCAGCTGATAGCATCACAAACCAGCCAAGCACTGTGCTTAGGAGCCACAGGTGAGGAAGGCAGAACTGGCCCATTCTCTATCCACAGGATGTGCACATAGACGAAGAGATCAAATATCCTACCACCACATGATGACAAACTGAGATCACACTGAGTCTCAAATAGTTTCTTGTGCATCTACAGAGGACATGTCTTGTCTGCATTAGAGCCAACTCAGAAGGAGGTTCAATGGGGTGACCCACAGCATTAGTCTCCACTTATGTCCCCTCTCCCATCCCAGACCTGTACAGGTATACTCTCCACCAGGTTGTGTGGCCTCTGCTGTAGGCAGTGCACAGCTACTGCTCTCCCAATTCCTCAACATGTTGAGTGGAAACTTATTACTAAAAGGGATTCCTCCCCAAGGCAGACATAATCATCACTACCATCCTTGTCGAGCTGTGCTGTGATAACAGGAATGATGTTAAGAAGTAGAAACTGAGCACACAGGACCAGGACTGTGTGTAGTGCACTGTTTTATTAAATCAGTACCTCTTGTAGCCATGAGTACTTTACTAGAATTCACTCAGGGAGTCCTCCAATAAAGGACTTCCAGAGCTCTCACTGAGGCTAACTGGTTTGAGGAGACCTCAGGTACCCATTCCAGCAGGGACGATTATAAGGAATTTTTTTTCTGACAGAGGGAGCCCTTCCTCATCCTTACCAAACCTGAAAAACATTTGTTAACGTTCTCCTCTCCTGTGCATTTGACCTCCCTCTGCCCCTTGCCAGCTCTACCTCTGCTCTCTCTCTATCATCTGTGTTCACAGTGGACAGCATCCTCTCAACACAGGTCTTTGGAGCTAGTCTGACCAGCCAGGAGGAGGCAGGTATCCAAACCCCTGGATGTTCACAATGCTGATCTACAACAAGGAATAGGCATTTTTTTTTTTTATTTTTAAGGAATTTTCTATTCATTTTACATATCAACCACAGATCTCCCCTCTCCTTTTTCCTCCCTGCCCCATCCTTCTTCCCAACTCACCTTCCATTCCACCTCTAAGGCAAGGCCTCCCATGGGGAGTCAGCAAAACCTGGTTCATTCAGTTGAGGCAGGTCCAAGCCCCTCCTACACAAAGGCTGAGCAAAGTGTCCCACCATAGACACTGGGCTCCATCCACAAAACCCGCTCATGGACAGGTCCTAATCCCAAGAGGCCCCCTAAACAGTTCAAACTAAACAACTGTCTCACCTATGCAGAGGGCCTAGACCAGTACCATGGGGGCTCCACAGCTATTGGTTCACAGTTCATGAGTTCCCAGTAGTTTGGCCTGGTCTTCTCTACGTTTTCCCATCATGATCTGGATGTCCCTTGCTCAAGGCTGTCCACTTTCCCCATATTTATTCAATATAGTACTTGAAGTCCTAGCTAGAGCAATAAGACAACAAAAGGAGATCAATGGGATACACCTTGAAAACGAAGAAGTCAAACTTTCACTATTTGCAGATGATATGATAGTATACATAAGTGACTCAAAAAATTCTATCAGGAAACACCTATAGCTGATAAACACCTTCAGTAATGTGGCAGGGTACAAGATTCGAAAAAATCAGTAGCCTTCCTATATACAAATGATAAATGGGCTGAGAAAGAAATCAGAGAAACATCACCATTTACAATGGTCACAAATAATATAAAATACCTTGGGGTAACTAACTAAACAAGTGAAAGACATGTATGACAAAAACTTTAAGTCTCTGAAGAAAGAAACTGAAAAAGATACTGGAATATGGAAAGATCTCCCATGCTCATGGATAGATAGAATTAACATAGTAAAAATGGTAATCTTACCAATAGCAATCTACAGATTCAATGCAATCCCCATCAAAATACCAACACAATTTTTCACAGACCTGGAAAGAACAATACTCAATTTCATATGGAAAAACAAAAAATCCAGGATAGCTAAGAGAATCCTGTATAATAAAGCAACCTCTGGAGGCATCACCACCCCTGACCTCAATCTCTACTATAGAGCTATAGTAATAAAAACAGCTTGGTACTGGCATAAAAACTGACATGTGTACTTATTTTTTTATTTAATGTTTTTCCACAAGACTTAAAGAATAGGCTGCTGTGGGATGTTCTATATGTCGAATGTGTTGCTCTGATTGGTTAAAATAAATAAAGTGCTGATTGGCCAGTAGCCAGGCAGGAAGGATAGGGTAGGCGGGACAAGGAGAAGGAAAATTCTGGGAAGTGAAGGCTGGAGCAGGGAGACACCGCCAGCTGCTGCCATGACAAGAAAGATGTAAGGTACTGGTAAGCCACAAGCCATGTGAGAAAGTATAGATTAATAGAAATGGGCTAAATATAAGAGTAAGAGCTAGACAACGGTAGGCCGGAGCTAATGGCCAAACAGTTTAAATAATATAAGTGCCTGTGTTTATTTTATACGTGGGTTGTGGGACTGCAGGGGCTTGGTGGCACCTGGAGAGAAGATCTCCAACTACAATAGGCATAATGCTTTTTACGCCTAAAGCAATTTGTTGTAGCTCTAGTTCTAATCACAGGTCTCTTAAAAACCTGACTAAATCACTAGGTGCTTATAGAGCATGGCCACTAACCAAGCAGGAGAAATATGATTCAGGGCTATTTGGGCATGGAGTAGTGACACCAAGGGATGAAATGTCTATGAAGCATTTACTGCTCAATATTGATAGCCCTTTTAGTATTTTCTCTTTCATGTTATTATAGCCTCCCAAAAAACCCAAAACATCTATTTCATTTTTTACTATATTCAGTTTTGATTTTAGCGACTTTCTAAAAATCCAAACATTGATCATTACAGCAAACCTGCCCTCTGAACACTACATATTGCCCAGATAACAAATCATAGGCATTCATGAGCCTAAGCACCACTGGTCCTCTAGAAACAAGTCAGAGAGAAGCTACCTGATGGCCTTGGAAGTGTGGATTAAGTCTTTAATCAGAGGCACATCCACAGTGATGATCATGGAGGCTACTCCAGCAAAGTAGAAAGTCTTCAGGGCCATCTCAGTGCCTGGCTCACCAAGCCTCTGCACAGAGGGTATACCCACTCCAGAGCCTGGCTCCATCTGTGTTCTACAAGAAAGGGCACAGAAAAAGGTATGATGCACAAAGGAAAGTCCATCAAAAATGCTGGGAACAGACTTTGCTTATTGCCTCTTAAAAGGAATCATATAGATTCTGTTGGGTTTAGGATGGAGACAGCAAGGGGCCAGGCATTGTTTGTGTCAGAAGAAGAGGCTGGCACAGCCAAGAACAAGAAGAGTGAGATAGTCAGTGTGACTAAATTCTGTGTGGTCAGCGTGTGCTGTGCTTCCCCCAGAAAGACTTCTCGAAACTGATCTTTGACAAACTTCTTCCTTAAAGAGTATATAAGCAATTAGAATGGAAAAGTCATGTGATGAGGTCCTTAGCCTCTTTGCTGCAGGTGATGGTCCCCTCTGGGCAATGTCAAAGGGCTAGCCAAAGACACTACCAGCTTTGCCCAAGAACTCTAATAACCACATTGACAGGGATAGGATATAGACCTGAGCAACAGACCACAAGTCCAAGGCCACAAGTCCAAGGGAGAGATGGCAATAGTACTCATGAAATTCTCTGCTAAGTGGCTGGCTATTAGGGTCAGTCCTGTAATAAGAGGGTCTGATTAAAGCCAGACATGAGTCAATAGTATAGTGCGGTACTATGGGGCAGAGGTCTTAACAAAGTGGCCCCTGGAAATATCAAAACAAAACAACTGGCCCTGTTATGGTCAGTCCTGTTATAAGAGAGGGATGGCCACTTCAATGGAATGTTGCTTCCCATTCATTTTTCTCAGCATGCCCTCCCTGCTCCTTCTCTATGATTAAAAGAGCCCAAGGGGCCAGTCCAGTGTTTTAGAGAGTTCGGCCTGAATCCTGGGTCTCCTTGCATGTGATATTCATGATTGATTTTTCTTCCAGGAAACTAAATGTCTCCTTTCTCAACCTTGAGCTTCAAAAATCACTTTTCAGTTTCTAAACCACTTTCTTCAATTTTGTTTGTTTGTTTTAGGAACATGAAAGGTTACACTTTGACATATAAACTACCACAAAAATCAAACCAATTCAGTAACTAAATGAGGTGGAAAATGCGGTATGTTTCTGGGAACTAGTAGCCTCTTACATTTTCTTTGGAAAGATGAAAAGTGCTCTGAAGATCTCAAGCCACAGTGGTAATGAGGGCCTTCTGTCCTTTCACTTGCTTAAATAATAGCAATGATTGTAATTTTTTAATGTGAGAGTCCAAGCTTCTACTTCAGTACACATGGTGGCTTCAGTTACACATAAGACTGAAGGAATCCGTGCAGGAGTCTGAAAGTGTCAAATTAATCTGCACCGTGACAAAAGAAAACAGTCCCAACAATGACCTGTTGGTGGAGAATGAGCAAGGTCACTAAAGTTACGCTAAGGTGTTTTCTAAAGAGAAGAATTAATGTCTCCAATGGAAAAAAAAAATGACCACCTGCAGATTGCTTACTAAAAGAAAAGGGAAAAACACTAACACTTACCAAGGAACATGTTCAGATCTTTAGATAGTGGTTACTTATCTTCCATTTCCTACATAAGAAAAACTATACTCAAAGAAATTCTATCTTTTTAAGATAGAATCTTTTATATTTCAGAATGGCCTTACTATGTAGCTGATAATGAACTTGAACTTTTGAACCTCCTGCTTCTCTCTTATACATGCTGAGATTACAAGCAAGTGCCACCATGCTCAGTTTTATGCATTGCTGGGGGCTGACTTCAGACATTCCTGCACACACACATGAGACGAGCATTCTACTATCTGAGCTACCTCGCCATCCTTGAGTTCTTTTTTTCTGTATACCACACTAATCCTTTCCACTTAGAGCTAATGGGATAATAAACATTAACAAAAATGAGTGAAAACTTAGTTTTTAAGCAAAGGAATGTATGGTTAAATAGATTTAGTGGAGAAAACCACTAAAAATGAATCCATTTTGAAGCTAATCACACATTCTCTATATTCAGTCTCAAAAGTTAAGGAACCAGAGACAAAAATCAAAAAACCCAATTCCAGAACCTAGCAGGGCCAGTAAAGTTATCTAGCATGAAAAGCATGCATGATGTAGTGTATTCTTAGATATTTCAGACAGGTCAATATAAGAGTAAAGGAGAGAGTCTTCCTTGGCCCTAACAATGCTATACCTCAAATTCAAAGAGTTGGAGATGGCTCTGACCTTGCTATGTTCATTAATAGAACATTAATAGAATACCAACCAAAGAATTGCTGTAAGGAATATGTGACCTATATAGTCCAAACATTAACCAAATAGCTGTATCCTTTGCTATTTGTTGAGTGATATGGTCAGTTTTATTGCTTCATCTTATATATAGTTGAAAAAAACAACAACAAAAAAAAGTAGTAAAGTGACTGTAAAATCCAACATGTAACAGGGTCAGAAACTACAGCTTAGCCAGCCTTCCAATTTGGGAACATTTCAGTTCTCTGACCAAATTGCCCATAACTTGGAAAGAGAATGAAGTTGTTTCTCCCACCTTGATCTCCTATGCATTAGGTTTATTTAACTCAATATGGGAAGGAAAACTTTATTTGAAAGTAATTGATTACTGAATCACAAATTCAGCACAATTTGGCATCAACTCTGTAGAATTCACACTCTCACTGACATCTCTGAATTTGTTTTATTTGAACATTTCAAAGAGCTAGGACTACACTAGGCAGTGTTGGTCTTTTCTCTAGTAAGTTCTGTAAGAGATAGAAAACTTTGCAGAGACAGGACCAGGACACCTCAAGCCTAGTATCTCCAGAGTACATTCCCAATTCCACTCCCAAGAGAGGATTCGGTGTCTGCTCTTACACCAGCTTGCTGCAGCAAAGCCAGACCAATAGCAATGATCAGCCAGCCACAAACCAGAACATTGACTTCATTATATTGTCACTGTGAACTTGTTGGTTCCTGGATTCTACAATCTCACACAACACTTCTGAGACCCTGCGTCCTCAACCAGCAGTCAATGGACAACTTCAATTCTACAGGCTTTGTTCTTTTGTCTTTTGATTGACACACTTGGGAGCTGCTTTGGAATAGCTAAGTAGATCTCCTTGATATAGCCATCCAACAAAAAATATTCTTAAAAATAAATACAAAAGGAAAATCTACTGAGAGTCAACATTTCAAGATAATCTCATTCAAATTCAGTTAGAAATTGAAAGATGCAAAATAGCCCTTGAAACTCAGAAGTAGTCAGGAGATTTTTTTTTTTCTTCACTTCCCCAGAACTACTCAGCACCATTTTTCTACCTCCTACCTCACAACCTCTTCTGTCTTAGAAGGCTAGCTTTTCCAGGATAGAACAGTTAGTGCATGAATGTAGAAATATATAAACACCTTGCATACTCAAATGGCTGACTTAACGATGTCTTTTTACATTTGCTGTTCTTAGAAACATAAATCTAGCAAATGCTTGCAGGCCCCTCCATTAGGTAAATGTGTCTGAATGGTGTTCATTATGTTGTGCATCCCCTAGTCACCACTAGTAACACACATTCCCATCCTTCTTGAGACCTGCATAGATTAATCTATGCTGTCACCCTAATACTAGACTGCCAGAAAGAAACCCAGAAGGTGGATAAGCTTTTCCAAAAAAAAAAACCACCAACCAAACAAAAAACAAAAAACCCGAGAAGTTGTTAAAAAAAGTATGTATATGTTTTTTGTTTTGTTTTGTTTTTATTATTCTTTCATACAATACATCCTGACTTCAGTTTCCCCTCACTCTACTACTCCACCTAATCCCTTCTCTCAACCCTACTCTCTGCCAGATCCACTCCTTCATTTCCCTTCAGAAAAGATCAGGCCTCCCAGGGATATCAACCAAACACAGCATAATAAGATACAAATACTCATATCAGGGCTAGATGAGACAACCCAGTAGGAAGAAAAAGGATCCCAAGAGCAGACAAAAGAGGCAGAGACACCCCACACTCACTGCTAGGAGTACAAGAACACCAAGCTACACAGCCATAACATAAATGCTGAGGACCTAGCTCAGACCCATGCAGGCTCTGTGATTGCTGCTTAGGTGAGCCCCAGTGAGCCCTGCTTAAATGATCATGTAGACCTTGTTAGCTTGGTATTCTGATTTGTTTTAAAAGCACAAGAATGAGGTAGTTCATTATGTCCTTGCCTGAAAGAGAGTTAACCATACTAAAGAGTTGCATATTTCAGTTTAGAAGATAAAAAGAAAGGGATTTGCATGCATGACTTAGTTTGAGATAAAGAGATAAGCCTGGAGCAGGAGCCATGTTGTGCAGGGAACAGAAGGGAACAATTTCAATTGGTGGTGTGAGGAGGTAAACAGTATACATTCCTATTGAAAATCCTTTGAAGGGAGGATCCTCCTCTCCTCATACCCAGGCTCACACCTCCCACTGCTTGTGGATCTGCACAACATGGCTCAAGCGTCCAAGATGCAAGTCTTAGAACAGAGTGCTCTCATTCTGCAGAAAGCTTGGTCACATCTGGGGCTCCAGAGGTTGTGGAACACTCCTGGAAAGTCAGTCACGGTCTAGGCCCTCACCTGGGGGATGTGTTTTGGGAACTCTAGCTACAGATGAAAACAACAAAACAAAACAAAGAAACCATGACTTTGAAAATAACCCCATTTTGAAGCTACTTCTACATTCTCCATATTCAGTTCTCAAAAGTTACCAACCCAGAGGCCAAAGCCAAAAACACAATTCCAGGGCGAATGAGGAGATCTAGCTGAAATACATGCATGATGACATAGACATTTCTCAGGCCAATGTAAGAGAAAAAGAGAGAGTTTAGCTCTGAAGTCAGAAAGAGAAAGATAATATAAGGCATGAAGACCAGAAACTAGAAGCATTTGGCTGGTTAAGCATTCATGTTTTGGAGCAGCACAGTTCAGCTGAGATTCATGTGGATGAGGACACAGAAGCTTCCAGTCTGAGGAAATAAGACCAGCTGAGGAACTGGCAAGGTGAGGTAGCCTTGGCTTGTTCTGCTTCTCTGATCTTCCAGCATTCACCCCAATAACTGGCCTTAGGTTTGGTTTTATTAATAAGACTCTTTAAGATTCATGCTACAGAAGTCCACTCAGTCTTTTGTTAGTTCCCTTGTTTGTCTGCTGAGGTAATGTCTCTTGTAGCCTTGAACTTGCTGTGTAGCCATGGCTGACCTTGAACTCACAGAGATGGTCTGCCTCTGCCTCCCAGAGTGCTGGGATTAAAGAAGGTGCCACCACTCCTGTCTTTCAAAGTCTACCTAGTCCTTGCCAGAATTTCTACATTCCAAATTTGTGCTCAAATTAAGTGAATGTTCACCTTGGGGTTAAAGGGTCATTTCCAAAGATTTCACCGGAAGGCCAGGAATGGTGGCACACACCTTTAATCCGAGAAAAGCAGAGGCAGACAGACCTCTGAGTTCAAGGTCAGCCAAGGCTACATGGTGAGACTATGTCTCAAAACACAAAACAAAGAGGTCACTGGAGCAAGGGAAGAGACAACTATAACTCAAATCCAGATTAGCAAGAGGAAATCTTCAAAAATCTCCAGAGAGATGACACACACTTTGAGCTCTTTGAACAACCTGAATAAAGCCATTACTATCTTTTTGTTTGTTTGTTTCAAGGCAGGGTTTCTCTGTGTAGCTTTGTGCCTTTCCTGGAACTCACTCTGGAACTCATTCTGACCTCCAACGCATAGAGATCTGCCGGCCTTTGCCTCCCAAGTGCTGGGATTAAAGACATGCTGCACCACCACCACCACCACCACCACCACCACCACCACCACCACCACCTCTACCACCACCACCACCACCACCACCACCAGGATAGCAATTACTATCTTTCTATCTTTGTTTTTCTCCTTTTGCTCATTTCTATCCCTTTATTAGCATGTCTTATACCAAGGAAGAATATATATATATATTGTTAATCAACTTTAAATTTCCAGTGGAGTGGGTTAGAAGTTAGAGCCCAATTAACAGGGCACAAAACAGAAAAGCTATAAGAGCACTTTGAGAAAGTAACAGGACTTATCAGGCCTGGAATCCCAGCTACTTGTGAAGATCAGGTAGGAGGCCTTTGAATTCAAGGTACACCTAGGCTACAGAGTCAGTGCTAGGCCAGCCTGGACAATTTAGTGAGACCTATTTCAAAATAAAAAGTAAAAAGAGCTGTGAGGATGAAACTTACCAGTAGATATGGAGTTAGCATGTGAGTCCTGAGGTTCAAAACCCTGTCCTGGGGAGGAAGGCATGGCTAAGTCCTTTGGTATTTGGTAATGTCACAAAACAAAATTATGTCAGTCTGTATAAGAAATGAGAGGCATGCTTTCTCAACCCTTCTTTCTGCCTCTAGTCACCTACTCTTAGGTTGATATTCTTATTTTTGGAGAAGATAAATACAGGACTGCTATGCCAAAGTGACTTGTGGTTTTAATGGATTTGGATATTGCCCCTCCCATTTTCCATGTGCTCATTATAAATAGTCATAACTAAATACTGAGGATACTGGACAACAAATCACTGATGGACCACCTGACTCCATCTTAAGATTAGAAGCCGTCATATTACAAGGTCAAAATAAGTTCATTCCTGTTTCTTATAAAATTTGGATTTGACCAGGTCTTGACCCATTTTCTGGAATTTGACAGGTTCCATGCCTTACACCCTGACCACACCCTGATGAGATGTTCTGCCAAATAATGTTAAAACATCCAGCCAAGTTCCTATGTAACCAAAATTCCTCTGGAAATCCTTGAAAATTCCCAGTCTTGCAGTTTGGGGGGGGGCTATAAAAACCCCACTGTCTCCTATATTCTCTGCCATTTTCTCAAACCCCACTTCAGGGAGATAGCCCTATCTTGCTGTGGTAGCCGGCGCTACCACCACCCATTCACCATGACCGAGCAAGGGGCTGTGGATCAAAAAAGAGACAAGAGATAGCGGGTCATTCGTGCCAGAGGATGCCGAATGTTTATTGAAGAAGGGAGGAAACCTTAAACAACAGGCTTACAGCACAGCAGGGCAGAAGTTCCCTACTGAATGGTCTACATTCTTGCATCTAAGCTGTTTACACCAAATGCAGGATACACAAAGAACCTCCTGTGAGCATTCAGGAGGGTGGAGACTGGCAGGGAATCAGCATAGGGAGGACATCAAGGTCAAGGTCAGGCAAGCAGGGTGGCAGTTACCCAACTTGGGAGTTCCAGGGCACTACACTATCCGACAGAAAATAAAGCTTGTATAAGTTGACCAAAGAATTTGGGTGACGGTCTTTACTCTCTTTGGGTGGGATCAGCATCATGAAGCCCTTTGTCTGGATGTTCTCACATGCTCACAACATCTACTATGGATCAGGTCCTGTGGAAGTGATGGGGATAGAGAGTTATGGAGACACAGTTAGTGCCCTTAGGGGGCTCATTATCTAGGAAAGGATAGTGCTCCATTATGTAGCATGAGGTAGTGGAGTAGGTATATGAAACACATCTATCACATGCTGAGTAAGGAAAACCCCCAGTCTACAATGGTCCGTATTTCTCATCTGGGAAGCATTAGTTAAAGCAGTTCTTTCTACTCTCCACTTTTGGCCTAGTCTTCTATGAAAATCAGGCGTCTGATCTCTGCAGGTGCTTTTTAAAAACCAGCTTTACTCTTTATCCTTCTGCTAGTGATACCCACATCTCCTTATAGATTGCAGCTCAACTCTACTGTGAACAAGGTGTAGGGTTTGAGAAATACCCCCGGGAAGGACACACCCAGCAGAGTTGTACATGTGTGCTTGGACTTAAGATCACCTTCTAGGACACAGATTTAGCCAGAACTGTAGAATGTCGTGGATGGATTTAATTCTTCTGAAGAATGGGCTCTTCACAAGCTCTATCACAAAGAACTAAGGAGAGATTAAGAAATAAGAACTGTAAACCCTTTCGTTCTCTTCACTCCTAATTAATGACTAAGGTTCTACATTGCTGGCTTCCCTCCTTGTGGCTAACTAAATTGTACCTAACCTACTTTCTTTTTTTCTTTTCTTTTCTTTTCTTTTTTTTAGCTGAGGATCAAACCCAGGGCCTTGTGCTTGCTAGGCAAGCACTCTACCACTGAGCTAAATCCCCAACCCTTTAAAAAAATTTTTTTTTAATTTTAATTTAGTTTTACATATCAGCTATGGATTCCCCTGTCCTCCCTCCTCCTGCCCCACCTCTGCCCTTCCCCTACCCCACCCCCCATTCCCATCTCCTCCAGGGCAAGGACTCTCCGGGGGATTCAGCTCAGCCTGGTAGATTCAGTTCAGGCAGGTCCAGTCCCTTCCTCCCTTCACCCAGGCTGAGCAGTTCCTGCATAGGCCCCAGGCTCCAAACAGCCAGCTCATGCACTAAGGACAGGTCCCAGTCCCACTGCCTGGGGACCTCCCTCACGTATCCAGAGGGCCTGATCCAGTTGGGGGCTCCTCAGCTATTGGTTCATAGTTCATGTGTTTGGCTATTTGACCAGCTCAGGAAAAGTGTTATTTTATAGTATTGACTATCACATTAGGTTACAATGCATGTTACAGTTTCCATTATTATACTATGTAATAATAAAACACTGTGTATCACCAACTTTTCTCATTACACGATTAAACGCTCATTTTGTCAATAAACATTATGATGAAATGATAAAAAGAAAAGAAAAAAAGACCTCTAAACCCTCCAAGTCTTTACAACAGAGGTTAAAATTTTGAAATATCAAGGAATCTTGAGAACTGCTTAGTTTCAAAATCCTTTAGGGATGCTGTTAAGTCAGGTTTGGAGAATACTGCCCTGGAGGCAAACATTCTTTGCCACCTAGACTTTCTCCCAAGGCTGGGTAATGATCAATCACTAAAAGGGTGTTGTGCCTTGTCAGACATGACCCAAGGCTATTATGGGGCATGCTCTTGAGTGGAGAAGGCCAAGAGAAATATCGCACCTCTTAAACCAGAAAACACAGGTACAGAGTTTTTCTCTCACAGATTAAACAAAAACAAAGAATCATTGTCAATCTGGAGTTTTAAAAAAAGTCTGTCCCATAGGAAAAAGAGAATAGTATATTAAGAGGATAATCCCTTGTTCTTTAGCTAAGCATAATAGAGAGCTAGATGGAGATAAGAATGTCAAAATATAATTTCAGAGTTAGAAATACAACTTTCATAATATTTCAGAATAAAAACGTGTCACTTAGCTAGTAGAGGATCTGGCCAGATAAATCTGGCTTATCAGAGAATTCAAAAATACATACAGATGAATATGGATACATATGATGGTGAGAGAAAACTTGAGGATAATGGTTGTTGGGCTAGAAACATGAGTCATGTTCTCAGAGCAATGAGACTTTAGTGTATGATTTTATCTTTTTGGATGAGCAGAAACATTTGGTTCCTACAGGACAAAATTCCACAATTGAATGTATAACTTCTTAAAACTTGTGTTAATATCTTCTAGAGCAGTGGTTCTTAACCTCTGGGTTGAGACCCTTTGGGGTCAAATGACCCTTTCACAGGGGTCACATATCAGATATCCTACATATCAGGTATTTACATTAGGATTCAAAACAGTAGCAAAATTACCATTATGAAGTAGCAACAAAATAATGTTATGGTTGGAGTCACTACAACATGAGGAACTGGATGAAAGGGTAGCAGCATTAGGAAGGTTGAGGATCACTGTCCTAGGGGAACATAAAATAATATAGCTGTCTTTTGATGGGCCATGATTTTGAAAAAGTAGGTATCAACATTTTTTTTTCTGATTTCCAAGTTTTGGGGTAATGTTTCTTAACTCTGGTAGTCAACACTGTAGTAAAGTTGACACTTTACCACAAAAGGGCTTGTCTCTTGGTGTGCCAGCCTAATTGATTTACCAACAACAATATGGTACAGCATTTAGTACAACTAATCTAAGGTAGAGACCCATGGGCTGTAACGCAAGAGGCTTTGTGATGCTCTCATTAAGCTTTTAAGAAGGCTTTTGGCCGGGTGGTGGTGGCGCACGCCTTTTATCTCAGCACTCGGGAGGCAGAGGCAGGAGGATCTCTGTGAGTTCAAGGCCAGCCTGGTCTACAAAGCAAGTACCAAGACAGCCAGGACTCTCTAACACAGAGAAACCCTGTCTCCAAAAAAAAAAGACTTTTGATTTTTTCACATTTCTACTCCAAGGCTAAGAAACCAAACCCTAAATCTTCATTCTCACACCATTTCCTCTGAATAATCCTTACATGGGAGTGAATTCCACTTTCTTCAGTGTCCCCCAAATCTTACTCATTCCCTTTTGGTATTTAGAAATAAGAGTCTTACTCTACATTCCAAACTGGATTAAACTCACTGTAACCCAGGCTAGCCTCAAACTCCTGACTGTATTTTCACCTCAGCCTGCCACATGTTAGGATTTCAAGCCAAAGCCACAACGGCCAGACGCCTCCCAAATTTTCTATAGCACTTAGCCTTCCAGGAAGTAGGCCTTTTCTGATCAGCAAAGTTGGAATTCTTTCAGCATAGGACAGGCACCAGCACAGACCTCCAGAGGTATGTTTTGCATGCCAGTTCCACTCAGGAAGTATGCTCTAATTCCGTAATGGCGAGTTTATCGTAACTAATGAATGAGATTTCTTTTCAAAGATTACCAGCAGGAATAGCCTTCATTGCTCCATCATCTCTTCTATTGAACCTTTGGAAACAAACATTCAACCAGAACGTAAAGGGACCCAAATAAAACTGGGGATTTTTGATAGACAGGTAAAACAGTGTATTATTATTATTATTATTATTATTATTATTATTATTATTATTATTATTATTGTTTTCTACTAGGAGGAGAGTTAGAGATCAATCAGGAAGAGAAATAAAAGGCCTCCGCGTATATTCATAACGGCGCATTAAGAACCGAGCCAGCGACACCCCGGGATGAATGACCACAAGTAGTTTGCGTTTATCAGTTCGTTTAGTTATGTGTAATTAATTTTTGTTTAGCTGAAGCTTTTGTCTGCAGCCTGCTATCATAAATTCATGTGGGTTTTTATTTTGGCTACAAAGAACTCAGAAAATAGGTGCCCCCTGGTGCCCGGTGTCATTTATCTAAGTGGTATCAGTGAAGAACTTATCTCTATGGCAATTCCTTCTGGTAGAGTTAAAATACCTGGCACAGGGCTGGGGAGCAAGCATCAGGACCTCGGTTTGAATACCTAGCACCCATTTAAAGAGGCATGGGAGCTGGAGAGGTAGCTTAGCTGTTAAGAGCGCTTACTGCTCTTCCAGACAACTGGAATTTGGTTCCCAGAATTCACGTCGGAGGCTTCACACCTGACTGTAGCTCCAGCTCTTAGGGGCCCTATGCCTTCTTCTTCTGAACTCCTCAGGCTCCTGAACACACATAACATTCATTTACACATATACACAGATATCCACACAAATAAGATAAATTGGACAGTGGTGTGACCATATGTACCTGTAACCCCAGTGCTGGAACCACTGCTGGGGATAGTTTGGGAGAGGTAGACATAGGAAGGTGACTAGAACTTGCTGCCAAGCCAGGCAACCTAGCCAAGAAAGTGGTCCAATGAGACACCTTGCCTCAAGGGGACATGTGGAGTGTGAGAGAGGAAGGAGGTTCCTGGCATCCTTCTCTGAACTCCAGACCTGCACATACAGGTGCACACACTTGCATCCATTCCACACACACCCACACACAATACCTGATATAGTTCTTTCCACACAACTCTGAAACTGTCCCTGTGGAAACTTCTGTTTCTGTTCTGTAGCTTGTATCATGAGAGGAAAGTAAACCCACCATTGATGAGAGAGGTGAAGGAGAGGGAGAAGCAGAGGAAGAGGGAGGGAGGAGGGAGGGAGAGAGGGAATGGGAGGGAGGGAAGGAGAGGGGGAGGGGGAGATAGATAGATAGATAGATAGATAGATAGATAGATAGATGAGTGCATACTGCACAGCTGTCCCATTAAGGATAATTAGTGCTTAATCTCAAGTCTTCCATTATTAAAAACATGTTAGGGACCTGGATTCATTGATAAATTGCTAGCACCTTTAGCTCCATCTTGGAAATGCAAACTTAATAACCTTTTACTACACTGAAGAAACCAGGACCTGAAGGAGCAATCTTCCCTTTTCATTTGCCATGACCCCTAAAGCACTGCCATGGGGCTAAACAATGTCTCAGAGATAAGCATAACAAATTCATATGATTTTAAGGTAAAACAATACATTTCTACATCTTCAGCAACTTTTTGGGAAACCCAAAAGGTAGCTAAGTTATAAGTCACCTGGGATATTTTCTTCTTGGATTTAGTGGCTGACCTCAGAAAAATAAGGTCAAAACTGTTACCAGAAGAGAGATGTAGTGGCTCCCTCTTTTGGTCACTTGAGATTTTATTATTGGGTCACATAAAATTTGATCAACAAGAGATGAAATGATGAAGAGATAGAGCCATCCCATGGAGTATTATTTGGCCTTAAAATAGAATGAAGTACTATGCTTCATACTACAACATGAATGTACCTTAAACAGGTATGCTAAGTGAAAGAAGCCAGTTTGGAAAAATCACACGTGATAATTTCATTTACATTAAATGTCCAGCGGAGGTAGATCCACAGACATAGAAATATGTTGGTGGACTGGAAGAAGCAGCTGAAGGAGGCGTAGCTGCTGCTGCAAACAGGGGTGAGATTCTGAGGGTAAAGCATCCTCATCGGTCAGGACTCCAAATGTGCCAAGCGCACCTGATCATTCACCTGTAAGGGGTGAACTCGATGGGATGTGAATTATATATCAGAAGCCATTATGCTTTAATTCCCAGGCAATCCATAAATATATTGTGGTAGTTTGAATTAGATGCCCCCTGTAGTCTTGGGGATCTAAATGCTTGGGCCCCAGTTGACAGCACTGTTTGGGGGAGGTTTAGCAGGTATGGTTTTGTCAGAGGAAGAATATTACTAGGGGCAGACTCTAAGAGTTTCAAGATTCACATTGTTTCTAATTGACTCTGTCTGCCTCCTGCTTGCAGTTGAAGACCTGAGCTTTCAGCTTGTTGTTTCCAGCCCCGTGCCTGTTGTAATCCTCCGCTGTCATGGACCCTTTGAAGCTATGAGCCTGAGTCATCTCTTTCTTCTAGTAAGTTGCCTTGGTCATGGTGTCTTGTCACAGCAATAGAAAAGTCACTAACACATACATTTTTATATTTATTCCCCTATCCAATCAATAATATGTCCAATGACAACAGAGTTAAATCATGTTTTATCAAGGATGTTTAAAGGCTATGGAAGAAGAATCATCATTGTCCATTGGTTAAGTCTACAGAGTTTCACGTTCATTTTCAATGGCTGCTGATACATGTGTTGATATGCTTGCATTTAATATTTTATTATATTTATATTTGTATGTACATATATTTCATGAACTGTAGTTCTATAGCCAAAGTTCTATGATCCTAGCATGGAAGAAAAGGAGGCAGAATATTCAGTAGACATAGCCTTCAGCTCTAAAATAACATTATCTAGATTAATTTATGTTTCTCTTATTTCAAAATGGTTTATTTAATTATATTTTAGAAACTTTCAAAACTGCATTATTATTGGAAAATACTATTTTACTAGTAAAATATTTTAATGTTAAAATAACTAAACAGAACAACTACCAAGATAACAATAACGAGGAAGGAAATCTGAAAATCATAAAGCAAAGGCAAAGTCATTCAAACAACAACAAACCTGTTAGGATGATTAATAATTTAAGCTCTTTAAAGTCTATTCCGAAGATCAAATATATTGTATAGTATTAAAAATACACATTGCTTGTAAGAGACATGCTATTCATGAAAGAAAGCTAAAACACAAGTGTAGTGTGTACAGTAGATATAAAGGAGACATTATTGATAACACTAAAATGCCAACAGAATTTAAGATACTAAACGATAGAGCAGAGAGCGTAAATTAGACCCAATGAATGGTTTCAGTAACAACAAAAGTCTCATTCATAAAATTCTATGTGAGAAACAGCAGAGGGGTAAAGTATATGAAAAATATTTTAAGAGGGTTAAGAGTAACAAACCATATACATATTGAAGAAGAATTTTATACACCACTCAAAGTCCATCATGCAGTCATCAGTAATTTGAAGGACAAAATAAGAGTTAATCAATAGGGCCCTGTTGACTTACAAATGCCATGCTGTGCAAGAACTATGCTTCCCTTTCAAGTATCCATGATATATTTATAAAAATTGATTGAAGAAGTACTGGAAAACAGAAAGGTCAAATCAACCCTGAAAGATACTAAAAAGTACATTCCACCCATACCCTCAAAAAATTTAAACTAGGGAGTGGGAATTTAGCTCAATGGTAGAGCACTTGCCTAGCAAGCGTAAGGCCCAGGGTTCAATAATCAGCTAAAAAAACAAAACAAAACAAACTTAAACTAGGTGCTGAGTACTATAAAAATATACATATAAAGTATTATTAGTTCAACGGAACAAAATAAGTATATAATCATTTAGATCAGACTGTGCCCTGATTTAAATTACTCAATATTTTGTAAAACGGTGGTTTTTCAAACTGTCCCTGCTCTGATAGACTTTATTTTACAAATAGCTTTTGACTCCATTTTGAGGGTGGGGGGTAACTGTTTGCCTGAGTGGACCCACAAAAACATCATCTGTCCAGCCCCACCTCTGAGGCACAGACTGATGTAGAAAGAGTACCACCCCCATGAATTTTTTTTTTTGTTTTTTTGGGTTTTTTTGTTTGTTTTTTGTTTTTCGAGACAGGGTTTCTCTGTGTAGCTTTGCGCCTTTCCTGGATCTTGCTCTGTAGACCAGGCTGGCCTGGAACTCAAAGAGCTCCACCTGCCTCTGCCTCCCAGTGCTGGGATTAAAGGCGTACGCCACCACCATCTGGCTCAGACCCCACTTATATTTTTATTAGCCTACAATTGAAATCTATGAAAACTCAAGCATGGTCGTCTATGCTTCTAGCATGGTTCAATCATGACAATAATAGCAAGTATTATAGAAAGTATAACAGAATATTAATTCACTAACTTTCTGGGCTACAGAGACAGCTATCCCAAGCTAAACTTATCAGAAAGAATGGGAGGGAGAAAGGGGGAGATGAAATGAAGGAGTGAAGAAAAAGTAGAATGGAAGTGGTTCATTTTAAATTTAAGAAGCCATAATCATCACCTTGAACATTAAGTTAAATATGGAAATAAGTAAATGACATCCTAAGCAAAACATAAATTAAAATATAATTTAAAATTAATAATTCAGCATAGTAATTTAAATTAATAGTTTAAAATAAGCCCAAGAACTTGCTTCTCTTTAAGTTAAAAAAAAAAAGTTGAAATATAGCTCACACTAATCTAATTCAAGAAAAAAAATTCTGAGTTAAATAAAACTTGGTAAAATGTCACAGAGCAAAAAATGTGGCTTCTCACCCAGGAGACTGCTGTGCCTGGCTCAGTCACAGACTGCTTGAGGGAGAGCCTTCCCCAATGCATCCTTTGTGTCTTTACATAGGACTGAAAAGCCTTACATGCAAAGCCTGTTTTGCAGAAGGCTTCCCTCTTTTTGAGAACATTAAAGCAGAAATTTTCACTAAATACGTTTTTAGCTAAAAGATGATTCCTGGCATTTTACCAATACACTTTGCAACTGAGAAGCATTTTTATTGCTATCGTTATCAATACTGTGGAGTCCTTAGGAAGATCCTTGGCCAAGCACATTATTTGGCTAGGTAAGATGCCTTGTTCATCTTTGAGAACATAGATTATGATGAATAATGTATTGGGGCTTCTTTAAAAATTTCTTTCTTTTTTGCATAATGTAACTTTGATATTTACCAAAGAAGAGCTTTTCAGAAAATAAATTTAATCAAGAGCAGAGTATTCACCAGCCATGGAAAAGAAGTATTTTGGGATAAAGTATATACTCCAAGCTAGCTCTGCAAACAGGGCCCAGTAGAAAGTTGAGGGGTAGAATCTGCTGCTCCTATTTCCACTCAGTTGTGCCTGGGTATCTTAAAGCTCAGTCTGATGTTTCCAAAGAAAGTACATATCACACATCAGCCTGAGCTGTTGGGAGACAATGGAGAAGTTGACTAGGTCTCTAAACCTGGCTACTAGCCTTAAGAGCTGGCTCGTTGTATCCTAAGCCCTCTTAGACCACCAGTGCCAGATTGAACCAGCAAAAGACCAGGCTCAACTTACACATCCCTCCCCAGGACTCAGTACATAATATTGTAAGGAAAGTAAAAATTCTAATTAAAAAAAAAAAAAAAAAAAAAAAAGGACATCAGAAACCCACCAGGCTTTGATGTATATTCGGAAACATGTCATAAATCTCTTGATGAGTAAATGGCAACATTTTAATCAACAGCATGAAAATGAAATATGCAAAAATGGTTAGCTTTATTTGAAATAGATTTTGTTCTAACAAATCACAGCAGGAACAGGTACGCAGTGGTCACCTCTATCACCTGTCATCATTTAAGCAGCTCAACAGTGTTTCTGAAGTTTGTTCTGGTTGGTTGGTTGGTTAGTTTGATGGGATTGTGTTTTTTATTTTATTAAAATTTGATTTTGTTAATATTCTTTGACATTTTCACATCTATATGCATATATATATGTAAAGTCTTTTGATCGTATTCACGACCATAACTCTTTTATCTTATCTCATCACCACTGAACACTTTCTTCTTCCCAAACCCTGCTCTGCTATAGTTTCTGTGATATAATGTTGCTGTGATAAAACATCCTGACAAAAGGTTTATTTCAATCTTATACTTCCAGGTCATGGTTCATCATCGAGAAAAATCGGGGCAGGAACTCAAGTCAGGAACATGAAGAAAGGACTGTGCTATTCCATGCAGTGCTATCACCCATGAGCAGAAAATTTACTCATTTACAAGGAAGTACAGCTTGATAGCTTATTCTCAGGCTTATAGTTAGCTAGCTTTACTACACAGCTGGTACTACTTGTCCCAGGAATGTTCAACATTGTTTTAGCCCTCCTATATCTATTAACAATAAAGATAACTTGGTACAGACATACACAAAGGCCAATCTGATCTGGGCAATCTCTCCAGTTGTGGACTTCCTTCTCACATAACTTTAGGCTGTGTCTAGGTGATGGTTAAAGATAACTAAGATAACTTTTTTTTTTTTAAAGAACCATTGAGTTTCATTAGGGCTGCCTACATGAACATTAGTGTGGGGAGGGGGCTATTTACTGGAGTTTCTATAGCTTACCAAAGGCTAAAATATGAAAGAAAAAGGACTTCCACTTCCTTGGCACAAATTAATTACTAATAACTCCTTGAAAAGGGGTAGAGCCTCATGAAGTCCTCCGCCATCATGACGGAATGTTGACAGCCCAATGTTTTGTGTAAGTTGTGTGTAAGCAACCACAGCCGCTCTTGTTCATCACTGCAATAGACACAGCCTGCCCATAGAAAGCGCTTCTCAGAGTTTCTCCCCATCTACTGAATCTCCAGTTTTTCTGTCTTCTCTTCTACCATGTTTCCGAAGCCTTTGAGGGGGTGACACAGATGTCTCGTTTAAGGATGAACGCTCTGCCATCACTTGTCCTTAGCATTGTGATAATTTATGAGTCTATGCATTAACTGTTTCTCAATGCACAAAAGAAGCTTATCTGGCCATGGCTGAGCACAGAATCAATCTCTGGGTATAAACATAAATAGTTGGAAGGCAAGTTGATAGCATGTTCATTTAGCAAAATAGCTGTAGGTCCCCCCATAAGGCATATGACTTCTTTAGCCTTGGGCTACTGATCCTGTTTATAGTACCATGAATTCTTTACTCCACTTGGACCTCAAATGCAATCAGAAAGCCATTGCATACTCATATAAAAACCATGCCACTATTGTACCTATGCTGATTGATTTTTTTTTTTCAGCTCATAAGAAAGTAGAGTTATCTGGAAAGAGAAACCTCAAATGAGAAAACACCTGTATTTAACGTTATAACCACTTTCCTGATTAATGTAGAAAGTCCCAGACCAGGAAGGGTAGTGTCATTCCTTGGTCAGTGGGCCTGTAATCTATAAGAAGCAGGCTGAGCAAGCCATGAGGAACAGTCAACAGCATTTCTCCATGGTCTGCTTCCATTCCTGCCTCCAAGTTCCTGAACTGTTTGAGTTCCGGCCTTGGCTTCTCTTACTGATGGACTGTGATCAGGACATATAATTCAAATAAACCCTTTCCTCCACTAAGTTGACTTTGGTCATGGTGTTTTTTCCAACAACAGAAAACAGATTAAGACAGCAACAATGGGCATATCTTCCCTGGAGAGTCAGTGTTTTAGTATACAAAGTCCACTCTGGATAAGACCTCTGATGGCTTTTCTCTCCCAATGCTCTGCATAACACCTTCCCACACTATGAAAGCTAACCAACAGGGAAGAAGCTTGGAGCTCACTTCCAGACTGATTTCTTTATGTCCTACAGCTGAAGTATGTGGTGTCTTCAGCAACAAGATCTTTTATTTTTTAAAAGATTTATTTATTTATTTATTATGTATACAGAAGAGGGCGCCAGATCTCATTATAGATGGCTGTGAGCCACCATATGAGTGCTGGGAATTGAACTCAGGACCTCTGGAAGAACAGTCAGTGCTCTTAACCTCTGAGCCATCTCTCTAGCCCTCCAGCAACAGGATCTTGCTTTATAGTTCTAGTAAACAAACAAGAATATGGGCCATAGTTTGATTTTTTTTTTCCAGACATGGTTTCTCTGTGTAGCTTTGTGCCTTTCCTGGAACTCGCTTTGGAGACCAGGATGGCCTCGAACTCACAGAGATCCACTTGCCTCTCATAGTTTGATTTTAAGCTTCTTTATCAACAATCAGTTGAGAACAGAAATTAGAAACATTCAGTACCATGGGATTCTGCATTTAGCATTATCCTTCATTTCATTTCCTTTAATTTCTAAGAAAAATGGTAAGCCTAACTTCTAAAGATGGCTAATTTCTGGAGACTGATTTCAGTGAGAGGAACATCAATATCATACCAGCATCTACTAGAGATTCTAAGTCAGTTAGTCCTGCCTTATCTGATACAGTGGTCACTACACTCATGTCCCTGTATGGATGTAAATTTGAATTACCACAAACTTTCAAGTCAAAATTACATTTATTTATGACAAAAACATTAAAATTTTTCTCCCTTAGCTTAGTGTGGTGTTTTTTGTATGTAACCAAGGATGGCTTTGAACTCCTGCCCTTTCTGCCTCCTCCCAAGTGCAAGGATTACAGGTATTCACCTCAATTTCCATCCAGAGTGCATCATTATCATCTATAGTTACTATACTATGCAAAAAAATGTCTATCCAATTGTAACCTTTCTAGCTATAACCTCACTGCGACTTAGGACCTGTTGACCTGTCTTTCCTCAACCCTCCTTCTTTCTCCCCGACCAGTGATCAGTCTCTGGTAACACTGTTGAGTTTCTACTTAAACTTCTAGAAACACAGTGTTTATATAGGCCCAGCTTGTTTAACACAGCATAATGTCTACCAGGTCCAGCTACATTTCCTCTAGTTAGCAAGCAGACCTTAGTCCACACCTAGACTCATATTCTGCTTTCAAACTATTCTAAGCGTTGCATGCCCTTTCTAATCTACGCATCTTTCAAAGACCATTTCAGGGCTTGGCTGTTACCTCTGTTCTAGTCACTTTCTCTCTTCCATATGCTACAGTACTCATAATATTGCAAATGTACCATACTGTGTTTCTTTGAAAAGTGATAGGGTTCACTAACCATGAATTAATTATATTCTGCCTCTTCATTCCCATTCTTATTTAATCTGTCTTTAAACTGACGTGTGAACATCTTCCATCAAGATGGGAACATTGATGCCCCCCATCCCTGGAGAGAGGTCTTTCACTGTTACTCTTGGGGAAAGGGTGCCAGGTACTGGCATACAACGGTCACCCTGACCTGTATCATTCTGGTTTTCTAGACTTCCTATTTCCCACTGAGGTTTTCTGTGCTGTGGATCACTGTCTTGGTCATACTGCCCTCACAGCAGAAACCAGAACTATAACTCTGTCTCCGTTCTCCAAAGTGAAGCTCAGTGAAGAATTTCTCCAACACTTTTTGATTGATATGAAGCAATTTCTCCATCTTTTGCTTTGAAAAACTACATTTTCAGAAGGTCAACATCCCCCTTCCACAAAGATTATTTTCTCCACTTATCTAACCTCTGTATCTCATTGCTTTGTGAATGCATAAACTTTGCAAATCAACAATAGAACTTAGATTTCTTAGAAAATCATGATCTTGTCCCATCTCCTCCCACTCACTACCAGCATATCAACACAAAATCTCTCCTTATTTCAAATAAATGACAAATGAGTAAAAATTACCTGGGATGTACAAAATACATCTCTTTATTTCTGGACACCTTCTTCCTGCTTGTCTTGACAAAGTTCCTGCCTTGGCTTCTCTTACTGATGGATTGTAATCAGGACATTTAATTCAAATAAGCCCTTTGAGCACACAATGCATACATGTATCTAAACAGTATCATGTAATAATATGCCAACTACAAACATGGGCAGAAATTTCTACTTCCAAAGAACACCAACCAAGTACAAGTCCACTAGATAAGATTAATTTAATGAAGTGAAGAAAAAAACATGGAAAACCAAGATAAAAAAAATGAGGCCAGGCGGTGTTGCTGCATGCTTGTAATCCCAGCACTCGGGAGAGGCTGGTGGATCTCCGTGAGTTTGAGGCCAGCCTGGGCTACAGAGCTAGTCCAGGACAGGCTCCAAAGCTACACAGAAACCCTGTCTCAAAAAACCAAAAAAAAAAAAAAAAAGATAGCTTTCTTAGGGTTTTGGAGCTCTGATGATTTTGAAGAAAGCCTAAGAATGTCAAACCCTTTGACAATGTACCGGATGATTCCGTTTATAACATTCATGCTAAGAACCATGTACATCTGTCTTAGGCTATACCCATAGCTAGCCTGGGCTGTGTGTGGCCTCAGGTTAAATGTGTTTGCAAGGAATCTGGGATTTCTTTGGGTTTGGCTGCTTTTTTCTGAAGTTGGATCAAGACAGATAAGAGTTTAACTAGGATTCAGGTCAAGACCAAAGGTGGTGTAATGAGATTAGATATCCAGCAATACTGGAAAAGAACCAAATGGATCTTGGGGACCCACAAGTAAAGAATCTATAGAGGTGGTCCATGAGGATTTCCTCCCTCACTGCCATCTTCCCCTCTCCCTTCTTCCTCTCTTTTTTCTTCTTTCATCCATTGGATCCAACCCAAGGCTTTGTGCATGACAGGTGGGTACCTCAGCTCTTTCTACTGGATTTTTTAGCTGCTAAGTAATGTGGGAAGAAAGTGTGCTTCTTCCTAACTTCCTCTACATCTGTCCTCCCTGCTCCAGTGACAACCTGAGTCAGTATTTCCTCCTCAACCTTGCACAGCTTTTGCCCCATGGTAACAATGTTAGGCACTCTGAATAGTACCTAACATCATTTAATATTTTAAAATTCTCTGCACATTCTTTAAGGTGGAGCCTTTAAGGTGAAACTCATACATGCCGTCTTTCCTTAGAGCCAGCATTGCCACCCACAATGCAAAAGCCATGCCAGCTAACCTGTCAGTGCTGCACTAGGAGCGGAGGTAAATGTGGCGTGGTAAAGCAGTGATGTTAAAATCCTGTACACTTTTTTTTTCATACGCAAATGGTCAGGCAGGTTATTCTTAACTTGTCAACCTTTAGATAATTTTAGACATGATGTACAAACCTCCCAGATGAGCTCATGGGGTCAGAGGACCTTCTTCCCAGGGCCTCTAGCTCTTACGTCATAAAATCAAGCTTCTTCAAGGAAGCCAAGAGAGGTCAGGCCTCATGGAGGTTCTGGAGAGACTCGTGAAGGCAAAACACGTGTTTGTATAATTCCCCCTTCTCACAGTTGCAGAGTGGAATTATTTCATCTGTCAGCTGTACAGCTCAGGAGATAAAATGAGTTCTGAAAGGTGAGGTTTTATATCTGAGTCACTGCCTGGTTTTCCGGAGTGGTAATATAAGTCATTTTCACTGAGATGGTGAGGCATGCTGGATAGAGTCCCTCTCATCGAGCTATGGATGCCTCTGCCCCTGCTGGTTAATATTCACCTTGTTTCTCTGTTTTTAGTTTGTTAGTGCTCTGACATCTCCCCTTGGGTTCTTCAGAACCAATGCTTTTCTAGGGTGACCACTTGTCCCTTCATTCTGCTCATCATTTAACAGGAAGGACCCCCTACACTTCAAGGAATATGCTTGAACTTGGTTCTCCTAAACACTCCATAGCACCAGAGTACCACTCTGTATGAATGGTCGGTCTACAGTAACCTCTGCAGATTCTAAATCTAAAGACAAAAGAAGCATCCCATTTGTTGGGATGAGACCAGGGTCAATGACTACCGTGTACAGTTAAAATCTAAGGAAAAAGGAAGTACTCAAAACCAGCAGCTCTCTGCTAAGAGGAGAATTCTGCAGGGTGAAAGCTTTGAGATCAGAATTCCTTTTTCCCTCACTCAGGAAACCAATCAGGGATGGTTAGGAAGCTAGTGTCTAAACTTCCTCCCGAGAAGGTGAGCTATTTTGTTCTCTTTGTTTCTCCAAACAACTAAAGCTCTTGATGTTTATGCATGTGCTTCTGACAAATCAATCTGGTGGTGGTTTTGGTCTATCTGCTTTCTATGCTGATGGAAAAAAAAAAAAACAAAACAAAACTGAGGAGATAATTCTACAGAACACATACCTTTTTTTTTTTTTTTTTTTTTTTTTTTTCCTTCTGTGAGAGTGTTGCTTGCCTGAAAACCTTGCTGAGTAATGATCTGGGGTCCTTGGGAAATGGCCTACCTGCTGCTGATTACACACATGCTTGTGCTAATGTAGAGTAACATAATGGAGGAGTCTTAGGACTTGTGATGCCTTTTACTAAAATGTAAAATAAACATGAAATCAGAGAACCAAAAAAAAAAAAAAAACCATCATAAAGCAATCAAGAGAAAAGGAAATTAACATTTCAAAACCCTAGATTCTTAATTAAATTTAAAAGTGGTCAGGGAAAAGACTTCTAATTCATACATAGTAAGTGGAGAACAAGCATGGATTATTAACTATTTCCATGCAATGACAGAATAGAGAGAGAGAGAGAGAGAGAGAGAGAGTGAGAGAGTGTGTGTGTGTGTGTGTCTATGCATGTGTGCATGTGTGTATTGACAACATACAGCTGTTGTCAGTATTATACACTTGTTCACCAGAATTTTCTTCTACTTTCAGTACTTCATTTCTTTACAACTTAATATTAAATGCGTCACTAACTCAACATTTCATTAAAGGTGAATGAGGACCTAACTTTTGCCTCCAAATACTTCACCTGGAAGATACTAAAGTCTTCCATGTTACAACCAGTCTGTACAGTTGCCAGCTCACAAATTTTTGTCATGTTAATAACTCGAAGTGGAAATCACTATCCATCAACATCTGTGAGGGTATTTAAGCCAATATACACTGGGTCTTAGGGTTTCTTTTTCTTTTTTTGGTTTTTTCGAGACAGGGTTTCTCTGTGTAGCTTTGGAGCCTGTCCTGGAACTCACTTTGTAGACCAGGCTGGCTTCAAACTCACGGAGATCCGCCTGTCTCTGCCTCCCAAGTGCTGGGATTAAAGGCGTGTGCCACCACTGCCCAGCTTAGGTGGGGGGTTTCTATTGCTGTGAAAAGACACCATGACCACAGAAACACCTATGAGGAAAACAGTTTGAGGGGGCTCACTTGCAGTTTCAGAGATCCAGTCCATTACCATCATGATGGTGGAGCATACTGGCATGCAGGCAGACATGGTACTGGAGGAGCAGCTGAGAGTTCTACATCTTGCAGGCAACAGGAAGTCAACTGAGACACTGGGCAGTATCTTGAGCATAAAAAAACTGCAGAAAGTACCCGCACAATGACATGCTTTCTCTAACAAGGCCATACCCATCCCAACAAAGCCACATCTCCTAATAGTGCCACTCCCTAGGAGATTCAAACTACCATAGACTGTACTTTCCTTATGCCAAAACTCATTGTAAACACCTCAGATGGAAGCATCTTTTTTAATTCTTGTAAATGTCTCTTGAGGGCCACAATATTGTTTCCATCTTACAGACAAAAATAATGATTTTCAGAATTACATAGTAAACAAAAGAAGCTATGAAAAGGGTAATTGTTATTGCTTAACAAACATACAAATTTGACTTTCATAAAAACTGTAGTGAGCTCAGGACACACACTGCCAGTCACAGGCACCTGAACCCTGGGCATCTTGACTTCCAAACTATCATTGTTTCTACCCATTGGATGCCTATCATTTTTTAATAAGGCTTCTGGGATATGAAAATAGCACTGATCTGCAGGAACTGCAGAGATGGACAGATTATTACTGAAACTCTGTGAAATGTATATCTGCTTATCCATCAATCAATCGAAAGAGAGACAAGTATGGATATCACTTATGAAGAATCCCAAGGAAGAGAAGAATCCTGAGCTAGTGTCTACTTAAAATTCACCTCAAGGATGTCACTGTTGACAGAGGCAGTTCTTATGACAGTTACAGGTTGACACCCACAGAAGCAGTCTGCAGTACTATCACAAAACATGCGCACATCCTTCCACGGACACACAGGCAGACATACAGCCACGGTTTGCCATGTAGCCAAGATGTCAGGGGCACCATGCCCTTTTCACATGCAAGAGAATCTTTGTTGACAGTAACTATATATTATTTCTTCAAACTCAGCTTCAAAGAGGCTATGGGAGATTTCTACCTCTGTGTATCTATTTCCACCTCCCCATTTCATACCCAAGTTCCAGTGCCAGAAACCAATCCTGGAGTTTTCTTGCTTCCTGAATGCCAGAAAGCAACTTGTCTTCAGTATTTACCTTTGTTTCCAGTTACCAAAGCAACAATAATCAGGCAGACTGTGTTCTGACTGACCACAGACTACAGAGATATAATCCTTGCGCCCTCTAGTTGGAGACCAGAGCTAAAACTACTGGGGGTCACGTGTTCGGTCACTAAGTAACTGTCAGCCCCGAATGTCCTTCTTAGTTCTTGTCTGCACATCTGATGCTCAATCCAGTGGGAAGTATATCTGTGACAAAAGTCAGGTATGTGGGGTTGGGGATTTAGCTCAATGGTAGAGTGCTTGCCGAGCAAGCACAAGGTCCTTGGGTCCGGGGGAAAAAAAAAGTCAGGTATGAAATGATATCAGTCCTTAACAACCAAAGCTCCTATTTGAGAAGCTATTCACAAGACTCCTATGTTAAAAGGAAATTTTACTGAAATTATTAAATACCTTCTCTTCTAAATAGAGATGTTTGGGCTTCTCAATTTGGCGTTGGGAGATCATAAAGGGGGAGATCCCAACTTTATATGGAAAAATGAGTCACACTTCTTGACAGAGCATCCCCACAGAAGCAGCAAGGAGAGGAAGAGAAGCCACAGGCTCCATGTCTAAGTTTCAGGTGGTTTCTAGAGAGAGCGGTACTAAAGGAGACAGCTGTGGATGAGCCAATGTGTGGTTGACCTTTCTCTCACTTCTCTCTCCAGTGATATGATCCTTGTATACATCTCTTGTTCCTTGCCATTCTCCTCCTGCTGGAAGATTTTCAGTATCCTACAGGGTGCTTTGTGAAGATATAGATTCCTCCACTGAAGATTTTTATTGAAGCTAATCCTGGAAATCATCAGACAGCTTTATAGCAAGCAACTAGGAAGCTCATTCTGGGAAACAGTGCCAGAGCTGTTGGATGGTGATACCCTATATCCAACCACCATTTGTCAGCCATACAGCTTCCCGCATGTTCTCCCGTGTGGGAATAGCTCCTGTGTAATGTTTTCTGACATGTGAATAATGGTTAATATTTCTGTATGCCTTGGACGTCCTCCAGTATATGAACTTCAAATATATCCTAAATGTATCAAAGGATAAATGATGCATGATCAAGTATTACATCTGAGTTCATTTAAGCATTATTAATGGTAATAGGTCATGAATAAGCCTATGGCTCTCAAAGAGAATTAATGAATGTGGAAGCTGAAAGAGATCCCATTAAGGCTTGTTCTCTTGGCAACTGGCACAATTTGGCACCAATTAATTAGATAATGATTTTTAAAAGCTCTAAATTATCTAGTGCTAATTTAGAACGTAAAGATTACAATTACACAAGGGCTCGATAGAAATGGCAAGCAAGGCTTACCCTACCACAGTGAAATTGTAAAGAGCCTTGCTTCAGCAGAGCAAGAAACCAGCTGGGAGGGGTATCCATGAAATTTTGAAACTTAGAGACTGAAAATGGGGCTTTGAACTGGGTCATTGGGAGCTACACTCAATAAACATAGTCCATGACCTGTTTCATTTACATCATTGGTTTTTAATTATATTTATTTATGTGATCTGTGTGAGTACGTGGACACATGTTGGTGGGGAGGACATGTTTGTGCATGAACATGGAGGTCAGAAGAGGGTGTCTGGTGTCCTCTTCCATTGCTCTATGCCTGTATCTCTGAGGTAAGGTCTTCTCCCGGATTTGGGGCTGGAGCCTCTGATAGGTCACCACGTTCTATCCTGTCTCTGTCTGGCTCTAAGCTGGAGTTACAGTCTTTCACGGGGAATACCCCACAGCTTGATACATGAGTGCTTAGACCTGAACTCTGGTCTTCAAAAGTTTGGTGCAAGCACTTTTAAATTATGAGTCATCTCTCCGGCCTTCTCTTCATTTCTATTATTGTTACTGAAGTTTGTATTATTCATGTGCCAATTTGTCTACTATCCATCTTTCACTGTACTCCTGGCACATGAAAACGATATTTTTGTCCTTGGAGTTGATGGCTATAAACTTTATGCTTAGAATAATGTTAAACACAAAGCTGGCATTCAATAAATATTTTTCAGAGTCTAGGAAAGAAGGAATGGTGCAAATCAATGTGTGACTGATTACCACAGGATGTTGAAATAAAACCTTTGGTTTGTGTCTGTGCCACAGAACTCTCTGGCACAGTGCCAAGCTTCTTTGCATGTTGGTATGCCTTCCACTTGGATACTAGTATGACCTGTGATGAAAAGCAACTTCCTATTTTCTTCCCTTGCTTAGCTTCTTATAGCCTTGTGACTGACCTTTCACAAGGTCAAAATTAAGTATTACCATTTGCATAAGATCCTTTAATTCTGTGAATTTTATGAAGCAAAAATGAAGTAACTCATTTTCTTTGTTCTTCTGTGGGTATAGGGGCTGCTTGCCTGTGTGTGTGTGAGTGTGTGTGTGTTACTTCCATATGCACTTGCAGATGCCCATGTCTGTAGGTCCATATGAATGTCTATGCATGTGGACAACAGAGATCTACTTCAAGTGTCTTCCCCAATCACTCTCCACCTTATTTTTTGAGATAGGGTCTCTCATACTTAACCTGCAAATCACTGATTTGGCTAGATTTGTTGGCCAATGAGCTCCAAAGGCCCTTGTCTCTTCCCCTTCCAAGAACTAGGGTTACAGATGACTGCCATCACTACATGCAGCTTTTACACGGGCTTAGAGGATCCAAACACAGGTCCTTATGTTTATATGGCAACCAGTTGAGCAAGCATTTGCCTAGACAATAAATCAGCATTTTAATGGGTGTTTATACTACTAAAACTCAAAGAACTATAGCTTCATCAGTGGTTTGAAAAACTGCGGGGGGTGGGGGGGTGGGGGGTGGGGGGGGGGGGGGGTGGGGGGGTGGGGGGGGAGATGAGTGGATGAGATACTGGAGCCTTATTGCAGCATCAGCAATTGTGACAGGAGAGACTCAGAACTCTCAGAGGGGCAAGAAGTGGCTCCCAGGAAGTACAGACATCCTGAAATACTTCTGGAGGCAAAGAGAACCGAGTGGGGGAGGGGGAGGGAGTGGGGAAGGGAGGCAAGGGAGAGAAGGAAGGGGGTAGGGAGGGAGGTTAGAGAGAGGAGTTTTGAATTTTGTAAGAATTTTTGCTTCCTGGAAGACTGGCGTTTAAGGCTAACTTCTAGCTCACAGCAGGGAGCTAGTCAACTCTAGCCTTGTTTTCCTCATCTTTAACCCTGCGATGCTCATGTTCAATGTGGAAGATCGAAGGGGATGTGAGAAAAGAATCTAGAGTCACAGGTGTCCACCAATGCTGTGCTTGGGAAACACTGGCTAACACAGGGTGTTACGGTATGAGCTAGAAACAGTCTTTTTAATGAGCATCAGTGAAGAGTTTCCTACCAGCGGAAGAAGAGGCACACAACCAACACAGGCTTGAGAGGGAGAGGAGCCAGTGAGCTTCTACAGTGAAAACCCGGGAAGAAGAAATGATGGAGGTACCATGTGACAGCTGGCTCATGTCTGAGTGTAGAATTTATGTCTGATTAGCTTTCCTGTTTTTTGTTTTTTTTTAATGATTCAGACAAAAATGACCAGGGAAGTATCATAGATTCAGATTCTACCTGGAAGATCCTTTAAGCCAAAATTTTGTTCTCACAGCTGATCTATTTAAAGACTCTTTTTTTTTTTTTCATTGTGTTAATGTCTCTGAAGATAATTTTGAGTGCTGGTATGTATCACTATAAACGTGATTTAGTAGGACAAGACTTCATTTCAAAGTACCAGGAACAAGATGTGGAGACTCCATCTCATTTCACAGCCTGGTCTCCCCTACTCAGTAAATTGCAGGAGAGCAGGAACCATCCAGTCTTGGTCAGGAGCATCTCCCCAGCACAATGACTAGAACATGGTACACAGCAAACACACGATTGTTAAATTAGTGAATGAACAAATGCTGGTAAAGCCTGTTTCAAATGTCTGTGGCACCTGTGACTTACAACATCCAGGAATTTAGCGGACTGATTTCATAGTGAGCCACTCTGGGTTGAAGCAACCACAGAAGGCATGTGGGACAGACCACGGTTCTCCTTGGCAAAAAGAACTGTCTGTGCCACCCTCTCTTTGTGAAATGCACTTGGCTCTTCGCTTTGCCTGGAGAGCTCTTAGCTTATTCTTTAAGCATTCATTCTGAAGACTCAAAGAAAAGAACGGATTTTTATCTAGGATACCCATACAAATGCACTGGGGACTTTGGCTTTTAGAAAAGAGAAAATTTAAATAGCTTGGTAGTTTTTCTCCCTTTAAGTCTTTAGTACAAAGCCTTCTAGTTAGATGATTCTGCTATGATTATTTTAAACGTTATGCTAATTAAGAAAAGTTACACCAAGACATTATATAAATCTCACATTGTTCTTCCAAGCACAATTTAAAAATATGTTATAAATATATTTTGTTATTATTTCTTCTAAGAATGTTCCCTTAGAAATATACCACAAAGATAGGAGACTGTAAAATATCCTTCAATATATTTACATTTTCTCATTTATGAAGTTACCATGATTGATTTAGCTATTCTGTTTCTCATGGGCATTCACATTGTCCCAAGAGTGTTGCTATGATAAGCAAAGACTATGAATTTCTTTTGCATGCCCACTGGAATCATACGTTAAGAGTTTCCCAAAAGTGTAAATATAAATATGGGATTGTGTTTGTAGGAAATGGATAGTTGCTAAGAAATACTAAATTTTCCAAATTATTTCAACTTATAGCCCACAAACACTCTATGTGAATGTCTACATTTCCACATTTATACTAATACTTGACATTTTCTAGAAGACTTATGATTTTTTTTAGAAACTGGTATGTGTAATAATTTATGCTTAAATGTTTATGATTCAGTATTTTCTTCCGTAGTACAAAGGAAAATAATATAATTTTGAGAGCATGATTTTTAACCACCAAAATTATTTAAAGAAAGTAATAAAAGTCATACATATCCAGACTGGCTTTAATTAACATGAATGTCAAGATTCTGGTTAAAGGGCATAACTAAGTGACCCGAAGGGTCTCCAACAATGCCTCAAGACTTGGCACATCCCCTCCTACCCACAGAAATAGAGTAAAGCAAGAAAGTTGTTCAGGGTACCACTTTACAACTCCATTTCGAGTCCAATTTCCAGTTTCTGTACTGGGCTCATTCCTGTCCCCCATCTCTGGAGGAGGAGGAGTCTGGCCGAGAATCCCAACTCCTTCTTGGCCATGCACTCTGGCCTCACCCCTTTCAGTCCATTGGCAGATACCACAACTTGCTCATCTGGAAGCTGGAGAAGAGAATGACTCTCTAAATTTCTTGTGAGTACCCATTTGCTAATAGATGTGAGGTTAAGAAGCATGGGCCCAGTATACTAAGAGCACTCATTAACTGTGAGCTCCACACATATCAGTGTTATTAGCTAACATGAGCCTTCTTGACTAAATTTATAATTTATTTATTTATATATATATCCAGAAACTGTAAATTCAGGCACTAATTTGTCTTTCTTTATTTGTTTTTTGGAGGATTTTGGTTTTGTTTTATTTTTTATTTTGTTTTCACTTATGTGTAGTGTTTTATTTAATTCTGATGCAGAAAAGACATTTAGTCACTGATAGTCTATACAATCATTAGAAATATAATTAGGTGTATAAAATTACATGTCATCCTAAATCTCCATCTCAAATGGTATCAAGTACATTTATTTGAATCTAGCAGCTTTCTCAATTAACACTGTGGACTTGAGAAATATCTATAATCTTTAGACCACTTTAAAGAATAAAATAAACTCACTGAAAGTGCTTTGGTAACATAATTATTCCAACTACCCATCAAACAGAAGGCCAGAGAAGACCCAGGGTTAGCCGACAGTGCACATACTGTTCCTCTGCGGACCACACACAGGACATAAGGAAATAAAAAGCTCAGTGCTCCAAATAAACCTGTGAGGAGAGGGGGCATCAACAGGAGAGCTGGCTCATGCATTCCTGAACTCAGAATGTAGATTAACTTTGTGACTGACACAGAGATGCAGAGTTTGTCAGAAAGACTGGGAGAGGCCCCCGGGGCAGACATAGGGGATATGAGGGCATGTAAATAGGGAGTAGAGAGGAAAAGAGAGTTGGGAAGAAAGATTAACTGTGGTTCTGAGTTACTATCTCCACCTTCTTACACTACTGTCTATGGAATGAATGGAACACAGCCAGATATTTACCCCAAGACAAACAAAATAAATAAATGTAATAGTACCTACTTCAAATGGGTTCCCCTATATAATGTCCTTAGACAGGGCTCCCAAAGAAATAGACTCTGAAAAAAGTCTTTTTGTGCTTTCAAGAGAGAGTAAAGGAATGTGGGAAGCAGGCTTGAGCACACAGAGAAGGCAACCAATGTCATTACAGAATACCAAATACCTCAGGGAACCCCCAGAGGACACCGAGAAGCTGAGCTGGTCCTTTAGGTATTTCTAGAACTGAGGAACAAGGCCAGCTCATTTTCTAGCCCCACCCCACCTCACACACTGGTTCTTGTTGATCCATCTCTAGATTCAGCTCGCCCAAGGAGGAGCAAGGTGGTAACATCCTAAGGAGGGACTCTAAAAGCAACAACCTGAGAGGCGGCAGGCCGCGCAGGGGTAAGTTCTTACTGTGGGGAGGAGGAAGGGGGCGCTCCAGGTAGCATGTAAGAAGCACCACCCATCAATTTCAGAAGCCACTCACTGTAACAGTAAAGCAAGGAAGTGATGACAAATTGCTGTAATAAAAAAGCAACGAGAAGAAAGAAAAACATTAATTGAATACATAAGGTGTTTGCCAAGTGAAGCATACTCCTCCACAGATGTATGCGTAAGGCAAGAAATCGTAAGTGAGCGACAAAGAAAAAGACGGAAAAAACCACAACCAAGTTTAAATCAAGAACACCAAGGAAAAGAAAGAAAAGCATGAAAAGAAATAAATATTAATAGAGTAGAACTTACAGGGATGAAGAGGGGAAAGTCAGAAGATGAACAATATTGACACAAGATTTTTACAATAAAATTCATTGCTAGACACTTGTCTGCTTGAAAAATTTCATAACACTAAAAATCAATCTCTTTAATATTTAAGAGAAGATTCTAAAGCTGTATGCAGAGGGGCCAGAGACACAAGGGAAGGTGATACAAAGAATAAACAGTTTTGTCATCAGCCACACATCTATAAAGTGACCTTCGACCTAGACTTTTAACCCAGACAGCATACAAATCAATAATGAGCTCAGAATAAAAACATTTTCAGTCATAAAAAAAAAAAAATTGGAGAAAATTCTCCTCTCACACTTTTTTTTTTTTTTTTTAAATTAGGAGTTCCTTAAATATGTGCTCCAAGAAAATGTGGGGATATCTCAAAAAAAGAGATGAATGAAAAGTCAGGATCCAACCCAGGAAAGGGATGAAAAGATGCAGGAAACCCAACATTGGTGCTCTTGAATTAAACTCCTTCTTCACAGTTGATTTTAATTCTATCTCTTCCTTTCTTGCTCACTTAAGATTTCTTGCCTTACACACACACACACACACACACACACACACACACACACACACACCTACCTGTGAAGTACTTTTTACTTGGCAAATCCTTTATGTATTAAATTGTTTTTCTTTCTTCTCATTGCTTTTATTACATATACATTTGTTATTTACTATAAATCCAGAAGGGACACCTTCTCCCAAGAAAGTAGTTCCTGGCTTAGAGAGCATTTTTACTGAGAGTTCATAAACAAGGGTGGAGAGATGACTTTTTCTTTTCTTTTACCTTTTTTTAAAATGGAAAACAACGGGAGAAAACTCCAAACTGTGACGTAAAAAGAAAACCAAGTCATTGGCATACAGTAGATAGTTTTTTTTAAAGATTTATTTTGTTTATTATGCATACAGAAGAGGGTGCCAGATCTCATTGCAGATGGTTGTGAGATAAACACACACAAGAAAATCTACAGCTAATATTTGAAGTTGACTAGTGACAAAGAAGCGTATAGTTGGGAATTGGGCCGAGTAGGCCAGTAGACAATTGCTTGTTAATACTAATGCACCCTTTGACAAGGAGAGCTGGTGGGTGATGCAGGAAAAGAAAATAGATGCTGGCTGGGTGGGTAGAAACGTAAGTAAATGTATGGGTGGGTAGAGGATAAATAGAAAGATTGAAATCAGATAAAAAAAAAAACTGGGAACAGACTACAATGTGATCAGTTTCACATTCATTTTGTAACTATTATGAGCCACTTTTAATAGAAAAATTAAAAATAAGAACTTCCTGCTATTACTGAATCATAGCTCTCATGGGAAACAGCTCAAGACAAGACCTATTCACTGAGCACTTCTTGTGAGCTAGGAACAAAGGTCATTTCTGCACAGATACAGGTGTCACTACATCACAGGATTTGCCTTCAAACTCACTTGCCAGTTGTTAACCAAGAGAATACCAAGTTCACAGTAAGTAAAGGGAAAATTAAAGTGCATATTTAGAATATTTAGAGCAGATTTATAAAGGACAATAATAAGGCAGTGAGACGAAAGGACAGGTTGATTGCACGACATGGAGCAATCAAGCTGGAACCGATTTCAAATTGTCGTCCCTGCCAACCAGATTCCAGAGAGCCATGCAAGCTTCCGGGAGAGAAAAGGCATCAACACTCTGACCTAGCTATGAACCCTACAAACTATCAGACCACCATGCCAGGCAAGATGTAATAATGATACTACTGGTATGAATGTGATGACCACTCCACAGGAAGTAATCTGTGTCTGGCACTGTAAACCTAGGGAGAAAAAAGCATGACCAGTCAGACATAGACACCAGGAGGAAACTGAATACTGCCATTTAGCTAAATTGGCCTCAAAGATGGGTGCATGGCTGGATGCCTTCTAAATATTCTTATTGGTATCCATAAATGAACTCTGCTTTAAGTCTTATTCAGAATAGACCCCCTTTTCCAATGAATGGTGATGAGATTTCTGGCTCACCAGTGTGCCTGAGAATGCATGACAAATGAGGGCTCAGTCCTAAACAAGACAAACTCCGGAACAATGAAGAGAAGAGAGAAGAAAGAACGTAAGAGTGAGAGATAGGAAGGAAGTCTCCAAAATGCTGTATTCTGGGCAAGACACAGACACCACAACATGAACTCACTCAGCTGTGCGTGTCTGCACTGGGTCTACACAAGCATGGGCCCCTGCAACAGTCAGGCATGGATGGAGGGAGGCACAGGGGACCCTACCCTCCCTTCCCTGCTTTACTATTTGCCATTAATAGATTGAGGAAGGGGGAAGTTATTGCTGTTGCTTGCATAACCACTGGTGTTGCCCCTTCCAGGTTTCAGAAGATGGTTCCAACACAATGGTCACATAGGTTGTCTTGGTTCAACTGAAAAGGTCATAAAACGAACTCAAATGTCATGGATCTGGGAAAGGGATTGGTATGAGAGGTAAATAAAAGAGAGTGGAAAAAATAACAAAACAATTCATTATATACAATGCATGAAATCACCAAAGCAGCGAACTTATAAGAAAGAAGGAAGAGAAAAGAATGGAGAAATTAATGAATGAAGGGGGGACACAAAGGAAGAAATGGAGGGAGAAAGAAAGGAAGGAGGGAGGAAGAGAGTAGGAGAGAGGGAGAGAGAGGGAAGGAGGGACAGGGAGGGACGGAGAGAGGGAGAGAGAGAGAGGGAGGGAGGAAAGGGAGGGAGGGAGGAAAGGGAGGGAGAGGGAGAGAGGGAGGGAGGGAGGGAGGGGGAGAGGGAGAGAGAGAGAGAGAGAGAGAGAGAGAGAGAGAGAGAGAATGAATCACATCCCTGGCAGATCTGTTCATTTAGAGTCACAAGAACCTGGAAAGCCTACAGAGTTCAAGATGGATTGGGCCCACATTTCCTCTCCCGCTTTGCCTACTATGCACCTGGAGCAAGGTACGTAGATCATGTTGAAGTATTAAGCCATTACTGGAATTACGACATAGACAGCCACAAAGCCCTCGTCTATAACTCAGTGCTCCTGGTGGCCACGGGACAAGATGGTGGGGGAAGACAAAGCGGTTCATTGCATAAGGAGGAAAGAAGCTATTTAAAACGCCTTCTCGGAGGCAAGGGCTTCAGATGAGATAGGTAAATTCTAACGTCCTTTTAAAGGGCAGATGTTTCTTTGACGGGTTTCAGTATCTGTGCCACAGCTGTTTTATTTAATGTGCAAAATGAAGTGAGGAGCTATGCCTTCATGGTGACTTTTCATTTAAATATTTGAAATGAGGCTTCACCTCTTACATCACTTTCTACATGAATAAATTCCCTGTACGTATGACGTGAGAGTAAGCCCAGCTGGAATCGCTTGTTAAGACAGTTATGAATACCAGCAGTCAGCAAAAATAAAAAAGCCAAGGACATCCAAACTGATTGATGAGACCATCAGCATTAACCTATTAAGGATGCTAAAAATAAGTCTATTAACATTGTCAGCATCTATTTTTTTCCACTCCCATTGCAACAAATTCACATAAAAAATGATAAAGAAAATTCCATTTGAAACTGGCAGTTCAAGATAATACCACTTAACTGCTTTATAATATTATGCAATTATTGTATGGTAATCAAAAAGCACTTTAATATGTATATTTGAATGTTTTTCCTTTACACACGAAATCACAGTGCCCTTGGAGTATTTACCTTGACTTGAATATTTAGGTTCAAAACAAAAGTTGAGATATTAATTTAGGAATATATCTAAAACAAAACAAACAAACAAACAAAAAAGCCCAATATAGAACACAAGTTTTCCCCAAAGACTCCTAAGAGATCAAGGCAGGAAAAGTGTGAATCTGTGGCTAAGTAGTATAGGTTAAGAACTATTGGAACAGAAAACTGTGAGCTCTAAAGGAGGCAGGCTCTTTTGCCTATGGAGGAAAAGCTGTGAAATTACTTAGCTCCAAGTTCCTTCTCTATGAGGTAGGGATAATATCCATTTAACAAGTAGCTGGTTAAATGAGTGATTTTATGTGAACTGTGTGTCACAGCACCTGGGCCCAATAGACAATAAACATTAGTTTTCTTTCCTTCCTTCTTTCCTTCCTTCCTTCCTTCCTTCCTTCCTTCCTCTTCCTTCCTTTCTCTCTCTCTCTCTTTTTCTTCTTTCTTTCTTTCTTCCTCTCTCCTTTCTTTTTTCTTTCCTTCTCTCTCTCTCTCTCTCTCTCTCTCTCTCTCTCTCTCTCTCTCTCTCTCTCTGTCTCTCTCTCTCTCTCTCTTTTTCAGTTGGTTTTTTGACACAGGGTTTCTCTGTGTAGCTCTGGAGCCTGTCCTGGAACTCGTAGACCAGGCTGGCCTCGAATTTACAAAGATCCACCTGCCTCTGCCTCCTGAGTGCTGGGATTAAAGGTGTGCACCACCAACTCCAGGCCCATTAGTAATTCTTAACTGCTGGAAGTTGATAAAGGAGAAGCATTTGATGCCCTGCAGGATGTAACCTGAGGTCACTCATCCCCCCAGAAGAGGTTAAGGCTTATTTGCTGATTGAACAAAGGATTCCAAGTGTTCCAGACAGAAGCCACAAAAGATGTGCTAATGTTCATTCCTGTAAAAAAAAAAAACAAAAACAAAAACAAAAAAACAAAACAAAACAAAAACCCAAGAAGGAGCTACCAAAGGAAACAACAAATTTGTGGATCATGGATCCTGTGGTGAGTGTGAGTAACTGGAGAGACTGCCAAAGGGGTGATGATGTGCAGAGTAAACACACACAGAAATAGCAGTCAAGATAGACATGGGTGGGAAGGAAAAATCTACCTGAAGGATTACTGCACTCGAAAGTTATTTCTAGGGCTGGGTGGTGGTGATGGCGGTGGTGGCACACACCTTTAATCCCAGCATTTGGGAGGAAGAGCCAGGTAGATCTCTGTGAGTTTGAGGCCAGCCTGGTCTATAGAGTGAGATCCAGGGCAGGCACCAAAACAACATAGAGAAATCCTGTCTTGAAAAAAACAAAAAAAAGTTATTTCTCAGATATTAAGGAAACTGGAACTTGAAAAAGAGATGAGTTTTCATTTTATCTTCATTTAATTTGAATGAGTAAAGTGCTTCCAAAATGGGGAAAGAAGTCAATTTATATATTTAGGAAGTCTACCAAGTTGTTGTTGTTTTTTTTTTTTTTTACACTAAAACCACATAATTTTCTACCCCAAAGGCAAAAGTAAATATGAACTGTATTTCAAAAGAACTAAGAGCTTTTAAAATATAGAACATACCCTCACAAATGTGGCAGTATAAGCCACAGATAAGTAGGAAGTAATTACATATTATGTATAGGATAAAGGACATACCTAGAAAATATAAAGAATGATCTCAATTCAATATGCAGAAGACAAATGGCCAGCATTTATAGTTGGCAAAATATTTCAATAACTACTTCACTAAAATAGATATAAGAAAGGCCAATGAGCACATGAAAATGCTCAATAACATACATCATGAGAAAATGCAAATTAAGGCTTTGAGAAGTTGTCTTAGTTTGGGGTACTATTGCTATTATAAAACACCATTACCAAAAGCAATCTGGGGAGGAAAGGGTTTACTTGGCTTATGCTTCCAAGTCATAGTCCATCACTGAAGGACGTCAGGACAGGAACTCACACAGGGCGGGAACCTGCAGGCAGGAGCTGATGCAGAGGCCACGGAGGGATGCTGCTTACTGGCTTGCTACCAATGGCTTGCTCAGCCTTTCTTACAGAACCCAGGACCACCAGCCCAGGGATGGCACCATTCACCATGAGCTGAGCCCTCCCCCATCAATCATTAATTAATAAAATACAGGCTTACCTACAGCCCAATTTTATGGAGGCATTTGCTCAATTGGGATTCCCTATTCTCAGATAACCATAGCCTGTGTTAAATTTGCATAAAATTAGCCAGTACAATTGACCCCTCGTCAACATGACACTCCATACTTTTAAGATATAAATTTCTTTTTTGTTGTTTATCACTAAGATATTAATATTACAAATATAAAACATATTTCAAACTTAAAATTCCCAGTCTTTACCAACACCTTAAAAGTTCAGCCTGTAAAAATCCAATCTCTTTTTAAAAAAAGAAGGTCAACTATGGACTCCAGTAAAATAAGTTAAATACTTTCTTCAAGAACCAGGGGATAGTCCCAATTTGAACAAAGGAAAACCACACCCCAACACTGTAAATAATTTAGTGTCCAATATCTGGAGTCTCTGGGCTCTCCAAGAGGCTTGGGTCACTTCTCCAGCTCCACCCTCTGTAGAGCGAGCGCACGCGCACACACACACACACACACACACACACACACACACACACACACACACACAAAACTACTTTCCATGATCCCTTCATACCTTCAAAAGCAGTACCGACTGGGAGACTCTTACCCATGACCAAATTTGGCTGCCAGGACAAGGTACAACCTTGGCTACCTCTGGAACACAGCTTCTGTGTGCTGACCCCGAGGAAACGCTTCCCAGAAGAAGCTCCATGGTGCTGGTCTCTTGTTAATTACAGTTGATTCTTTGGCTCCAGCTGGCCAGCATCCATTGTCTCAGCAAAACAAAGTTTTGACTTTTGATCTCTTACTAATCACAGTTGATTCTTCAGCCTTAGCTGACCAGAACCACAGGACTCTCAATTCAAAATAGCAAATGGCTCTAATAGAGTCTTTAAACTTCCCTCTCAAATTTCCCAAGCCAGGTCTCCATCCTCTGAACTGCTCTCACCATTCTTGTCTTCCATGCTCTTCATGAGCAACCCACTGAGCTCTCAACAATGTCTTCTCTAGCCTCAAGTTCCAAAGCTCTTCCACAGTCCTCCCAAAAACATGTCAAATTCTGTCAAAGTCAGATCCATCATAGCAATACTCCTCTATCCCAGTAATCTCTGTCTTAGTCAGGATCACTATTGGTGTGATAAAACACCATGACCAAAAGCAATTTGAGGAGGAAAGGGTTCACCTGGCTTATGCTTCCAAGTCTATAGTCCATCACAAGGAAGTAAGGACAAGAACCCAACACAGAGGAATCATAGAGGCAGGAGATGATTCAGAGGACCTGGTGAGATGCTGTTTACTGACTTGCTCCCCATAGCTTGCTCAGATTGCTTTCTTATAGGACTCAGGACCACCAGTCCAAGGGTGGTTCCACCCACAGTGGTCTGGGTCCTCCCACATCAATCACTAATTAAGAAAATGCCCTACAGGCTTGCCCACAGCTCAGCCTTATGGAGGAATTTTCTCAGTTGGGATTCCCTCTGTTCAGATGACTCTAGCTTGTGTCAAGTTGACATAAAATTAGCAAGCATTGATGCATGTCATTGTTAGGATCATAATAAATACAGACAGTAACTAACCACTGTTGTCAAGAGTGTAGAAAAACATATGGAAGAAAGCAGAGAAATTAGCATTACCACATATTGCAGGTAAAAATGTAAAATGGTGCAGCTACTTTAGAAAAGGTTTATTAAACTATAAAACAGACATATATAATACCTTTATTCTACTCCAGATTCTAACTAGAAGAGTTTAAAAAAAATTATGTCCTAGATAGCTTTGTAAAATTGACACAGCCTGGAGTCACTTGAGAAAGGAGTCTTAATTGAGAGATTGCCCACCGAGTTTGGCCTGTAGCATGTCTGCAGGGGTAATAGTCTTAGTTGTTAACCAAAATTATAGAACTCAACCCACCATTACTTGGGCAGGTTGTCCTGTTCCTGCCTCTTTTGGGGGAGCCTGCCATCCGGCTCCCAAATAAACACACACAGAGGCGTATTCTTACTTATGAATGTCTGGCCTTAACTTGGCTTAGTTTCTTGCCAGCTTTCCTTAACTCATCCTGCCTACCTTTTGCCTTTGGACTTTTCTCGTTTTCTTACTTCTATAAATCTTACTCTTATTCCATGGCTGGCCGTGTAGCTGGGTGACTGGTCCCTAGAGTCCTCCTCCTCCTCTGGTTGCTAGCTCTCTTCTCCCAGTTTTCTATATATTCTCTCTGCTGTCCAGCCCCGCCTACCCATTCTCCTGCCTTGCTATTGGCCGTTCTGCTCTTTATTAGACCATCAGGTGTTCTAGACCGGCACAGTAACACAGCTTCACAGAGTTAAACAAATGCAACATAAACAAAAGTAACACAGCTTAAAATAATATTCTACTACAGCAGCCCTGTGCTACATAAGAAAGCTAACCATGAGCCCGAGAGCCAGAGAATGACCCTGAAAGCAGCATTCCTCCATGATTTCTAGTTGAATTCTTTCTCTGACTTCCCTCAATATTGGACTACGACCTAGAAGTAGAAGCCAATAAACCCTTTCCTCCCTTAATTTTCTGTTGGTCAGAGTCCTTTATCCCAGCATTAGGAAGGAAATTAGAATACCACTCACAGACCTGTCATTCAAGTATTCATTAGAGCACCATTCATAATAACCCCAAACTAGAAGCAGCCCCAATATCCAGCTATATCAGATGGATAACTAAAATGTAACGTGCCAAGGTAATTGTGATGGTCAATATGAAGAAGTAAAGCACTGGAACACTCTGCAACATGAATAAGTCTTACAAACATCATACTGCTTCTAGGTCACCAGACTGAAAACTGGACTGTTCAGCATCACTTATATAGAGTATCTAGGAGAGTGATCAATAGGAAGGGAAGATACATTTGTGGTTTCCGGGGACAAGAGGATGAATGAAGAAAGAATGCACAGGGCAGATAGAGGGGATCTTTGGGGTTAGTAGAAGTTACATTGTAGTGAAGTCTGCACCGCTCTGAATTTATTAAGTTTTATTTGTGCACTCAAAATGAGTATGACACATGAGCTTTATCCCAGTAAATCTGCTTATAAACGAAGAACTTGATAGCATTACTAGATGTGTACAGCCAATGAGAATTTTTCATTTTCCAGGGATGCCAGGCGAGGTATTTGAGGGGAACAAAGTATATTCCTGAACATCAGACAAGGATGAGCAGAAGAGGCAAATGCAAGGCTTAAGCATAGGAAAACTAAGACTGTACCCAAGATTTCAGACTTCTGACTTGGAGTTACTATACACTAAACCACCCATAGAGATCTGTGTGCTTAAACTGTGGGTGGTGACTGAAGGGGTCTCTGCAAGTATCAGGCAGGGAGGAAAGTGAACTGTAGAGAGGTGACAATGAAAACCTGGTTCAGAATGACTTTGTCAGCCTGGATCAAGACTTTGTGGAGTCTGATCCCAGGTGGTTTATTTCCAACAAATTAAAACATAGTATAATTTGGAAAAAAAAAGTTTCCCAGTGTAATACAATCCCCGGTGCATAAGAAAGCATCAGTGTAATACAATCCTTGGTGCACAGGGAAGCATAATTACATCAAAACTTGACTCAGGGTACATGTCAATTCTTCCAAGAAGATGGGTTCTAGACATTGGCTACCTGTTTTAGCATCAAGGCCAAGGTAAGGGTCTGGCCTGGTCTTTGTCATACAGACAGCTTAGAGGTCACTTTGGCTATTAGCCACCTCTGGTCTCTGGTTGTGGGAGCTTGGGTAAGCCCTGGCTGTGATCAGTACTAGCCACCTCTGGTCCTGGTTGTGGGACTTTGGTATTGTCTTGCCCAATAGCCAATGCAGATCACCAGGCTATTAATCACTTCTAATCCCTAGCTTTCTGGGTGGAAGAAAAGACAATCCTGTGTGCTCAACATTCCTGGTTTCTCTGGAGAACTGTGACCACCAAGATGTTCATGCCAAGCTCTCAACATCTCCTCCCTTGTAATGTTTAAAAGAAAAAAAATGGGGGCTATAATAGAGGCCAAGGTTGAATGCATTGACTCTATATAGCTAGTCTAGTTAATATAGGGAAGCCTAAGAGAATTATAGGACTAGCTAACAGAGACCCAAGGAAAGGGGAAAGCCATCCGAACCAGGACGGCCATTCAAAGGTCACTTGAGAAAGTTTGTCTGTCCCTTTATGTAAATCATTAATATGATCATCATTCATATGGGAAAAATTCGACAGGTTAAACAACATACACCAGGAGACTGCTGACAGTCAAGATAATGCTTGAGCAACAAATAGTCTGCAGCAGCTCTATTCTGTAAAACTGTGGTTGTCAATTCACCCTTCTCTAGATTGATTTCTGCTAATATTTTTGCTAATCATACGGGCCATTTTTGAGACTTTTCTGTATCCCAGTAACTATTCCTGGGATAGGCAATAAAAGAGCCAGAGTGGTTACAACAGTTACAGCAGGGTCCAATAAATGCAAAGAATCATCACAATTCTCAGGAAGCACTCCCTTAATTCTGCTGATTGATTGATTGATTGCAAAGATTTACTGAGCAAAATGGGTAAATGGGTATAATACAGCCGGTTTCACATAAATCTTTATAACCTGCAGAAAGGGCAATATCAGTAGCATTTCTCTCTCTCTCTCTCTCTCTCTCTCTCTCTCTCTCTCTCTCTCTCACACACACACACACACACACACACACACACATACACACACACACAGGTCTTTTCCAAAGGCAGTTGTTTACCACAGGGAAGAGTGTGAACAGAAGTGGAATTTCAATAAAGAGTGATGGAGGGGTATACGTATTTTCAAAGCATAAACAATGTGATAGCAAAACACCATCGACAAGAATATCAGGAGGGATCCCTATAGAATATAGATATTCTATATTGTCCCATTATTTGTGCTTAGTGCCTATGAGTGATTCCTATGCCAAATACATTTCTTTTCAAGAGCCCAGGAATAGAAGAGTATCTTTTGAGACATAGATTGCTCCTGGTGACTGCCATGATCCAAATGAAGCCAGAAGTGTCTGTGAACTGCCCAATATGGATTCTGGGGACTGAACTTGTGTGCTCTAGAAGAGCAAGAAGTGTTCTTAACTACTGAGCAGCAATCTACCTTTAACGATTCTATTTGCATCTTTTACTTTTGCTGTGTGGCCCCAAGCACTTTCAGAGTAAAACCCTAAGACAGACAAGTCCACATTCCCAAGAGATGCTCAGTGAATGTCCAGGAAATGAAAGGCTGAAGGAATTTAGCAAGTTTTAAGACCAAAATCTTAGGACTTGGCAAAGCTAGGTCAGTCAGAAATTTTATTACTTAAATATAGTTTATTTAGTCTTGCCAAACATTTGAGATGTAATAGAATTTAAAGATAAATGTGGTGATATTTTATTTGTATGTTAATAAATAAAATTTGCCTGGTGATCAGAGGACAACAGCCAGGCATAAACAGAAGTCAGGCAGTGGTAGCACACGCCCTTAATCTGATCATATGGCAGGCAGAGTCTCTGTGTGTTCAAGGACACAGCCAAGCATGGTGACACACGTTTTTAATACCAGTACCAACCATAGAGACCTGGAGGTCTGTGCAAATAGCCAGTGACAAGGAAGTGAGGTGGCTGGGCTACGAGCCAATGAGAAGGCAGAACAGCAAGGCAATAAAGATGCAGGTTAGACAGGAAGAAGCTGTCTCTCTCTCGGGAAGCTATGGCGGCGTGGTGAGCTAAGGTTAGCTGGTGGCTATTCCTATTTCTCTGACCTCTACAGCTTTTACCCCTGTATTTGGCTCTGTGTTTCTTATTTAATAAGACTGTTTAGAAATTTGTCTACAGATGACTCTTCATCATAACAATTATTTATTTCTCAAAAAGAGAAAGAGTAAAAAAATGAACAGAATAAGGCAATGGATGAGCCAGAAAAGAAAAAAAAAAGTAGAATTAGAGACTACTATCTGTGTGCCATCTAATACACTCTTTGGTGGTGATGAGGTGAGTCACCTGGCAGAGAAGAATTATACATGAACATATTTAACAAACTGAAATACAACCAGGATGTTCTCTTGGTGCCTGGTACTCATCTGCAAGTGGCATTGGGTAAGGAGCTGGGGGCTGGGTCTCAAGTACTGATTCCATGGCTGTACCTGTTGATCATGTTGATGACAGCCAAGCTTGCTTCCTTGCAGCTGAGAAGAAGGCTGCTTGGCAATACCTTCGGATCCCTGGCTAAGGAGGCTGCAACTTCACAGTGGTGTTTCAGAAAACACGTGGCCCTTTGCATTTCACTGTATTTTAGGCTATGAGAAAGCTGCTGGGCTTGTCTCCCCCAGGACACCTTTTACAATTCATCCGCCCCACTTCTTTCCCCTTTAGGGCTCAGAGCTCTCTCACAGAATCCTCATGCCTTGAATAATAAGTAGAAAAACCAGCTACTCTGCTGTTGAATTTTGTATGTCCCAAGTAAACATCCTTAATCAAATCTCTGACATTTGGGATGCCTGGAAGGGAAGAAGCCATGGAAAAGGTCATGTCTGGTGCTTAGCTGTAGTTTTGAGAGAGGAAATCTAGTTTTAAGTCTGATAGAGTCAAAGCATGGAAGAGTGATTCAAAGGTGGTTCCTGAGAACAGACGTGACAAAGGATATTCTCCTGACCAAGCACATGCCACACTGTGAGTGCCCATGCCCAGCAGGATGGCCATGGTCTGCCATTTCAACTACACTGGGAAGGACTCTGCAGAAAATAAAATTAAAATTGAGAAATTTGAACTTATACACTCAAATGATAAAACTAACATATTATGGGGCAGAGATTTGAACATAGGTCTTTCTAAGGGCAAATATCTTGCCCATTGTATTACACTCTAGCAAAACAAAACAAACAAAAAAACCCCCCACTTTCTTAAAGAAGACAAGCATGTAGGCTCATATACTTGAATGCTTAGTCACCAGGGAGTGTAACTATTTGAGAAGGATTCAGAGGTGTGGCCTTGTTTGAGGAAGTGTGTAACTGGAGGCAGGATTGCGGGATTCAAACACTCACACCAGACCCACTGTTTCTCTCTGTCTGCTGTCTACAGACCAGGATGTAGCTGCTCTAGTGCCATGTGTGCCAGCATGCTCCCCACCATGATGATAACAAACTAAGCCTCTGAAACTGAAAGCCATCCCCCAGTTAAATGCTTTCTTTCCTAAGTGTTGCCTCGGTCATGGTGTCTGAATAGAACAGTGACTAGGACAGATGCCCCCAGTCAGGAAGGAAGCATTTTAAAGATGGAGAGGTTGGGACTCTCAACATTTGCTTCCAATTGCCATCCCGTGTGGCTCTCCCTTCAGAACCCCCAGCATCCTCTCCTTCATGGCCAGTACTCTTAGGATAATGTTGTCACACGATTGGTACCTGAGTGAATTCCTTCCTGCTAGCTCCCCTGAGCTTTTGGTCAAAAAAAGAAAGACAGTATTTCTTGTGACCATAAGGAACACTGCATGAGTGCATATCTTCCATTTCCACACCGTAATGTCCTGTGATGGTTACCTGACAGAGCTCTCTACAGGTTTTGCCAATTCTAAAGCTTCATAGATGTCTCAGGCAAGCCATTTAATTCTTTTAAAACTTTAGTTTTCTCTCCTTTGTTTTGCAGGAGAAATCACGAATGTCCATTCCTAGGACAAAGACCAAGGACAAATGAAACAGAACCAGTGAAATGTCTAATGTGTAACAAGAGTTTAAGACACGGCCACTCTTCTTGTTGGGCCTACCATAAAATTATAAGTACACTAAGGATATTAACAATGGTCTGGGATTCCTCTATGAGCCTGATAAAGCTTTCCATGATAAGCAAGGAGCAGGGAAAGCTGTCAATGAGTTTTTCACTGGCTTATCAAAAATTTTAAATGGATAACAGTAGCAGTGTGCTGGCTCATTAGATAGTGTGTTCACTGGGCTTCTGGCTCTGATGGAGTTTTCAAACAGAAAATAGGAGGCACTGTGTCTAAACATTTTAACCAGCTGAAATAAAATTACTTAAACTGCCTGCAGAATCATATTCCCTAATGACTTTGGATCTCAAATTTGTTCTCATTCAAGAGGTCAAGTGTGCATTAATACGTCAAAGAGACTGTGGAATGGTGGGGAGGGAGAAGGGGAGCGGACTAACATCACAGAGCCTCTTTTTTCTTTTCTTTTCCTGTCTTTGTTTTGTTGTTGTTTGTTGTTTGCTTTCAAGACAAGGTCTCATGTAGCACACACCGGCTTTGAACTACTGATCCTTTTGTGTCTTCCTCCCAAGTGCTAAAATTATAGGCTTGCATTTCTAAGCCCAGTTTAGCAGTCCTGGGAATCATGCTCAGGGTGTTGTGTCTGCTGGACAAGCACCTCTTAAACTGAGCTACACCCCCAGTCCCTCAGATAGATTTTATGGTGCTAAGATCAATGACCTCTCTGGGCCAACATTCTGCATGAAGCTTCTGAAGCTCCAGGATTATACAAGGCTTATTACGAGGACTATAAATTGGGTGCAGAATAAGAATGATAGCAAGTCCATGAGGAATCCAGTGGAATCAAAGAAAAAGTTGATCTGAGGTATGTTTGTAGAGCAGTATGAGTTACTTTTAAGTAACTCATCATCTTTGGGTCACCCAGAACTAATATGACAATGGCATTGATATGATCTTGATGTTGCATTTCTCTAGCCATTCTGTGAGATTGGACAGTCATCATCAAATACTTTTATTCAATCGTTGAAAGTCAGCACGTTTAACCATCATAATTCTCAGCTTCCCCTAGTCTGAAACAGACACACCAGAAAGTAGTATTGGGCAAGTATTTGTTACGTTGATGGCATCTTAGTCAGCACAGTGCAGGCGGGGCTGTTTCTCACTTGCTCCGAGGAACTAGAAGTGTGGTAGCTCAGAAGTGGACTTCCCAGGACACCAGGCATTGGACAATTATAGTATCACACCATAGGTCTGATGTGAATAGAACAGCAAGAATACCAAAAACACCAGAACTGAGGAAGAACCTGTTTCCAGATGGTAGGAGTAGCTGAGGAGTCCAGACGGTAGTAGGAGTATAGGAAGAAGAGTGGTCCCAATCTCCACCCTGCAGAGCTCAAGTAGGCTGAAAACTGAAGGAAACCTGGACTTTGGGAGGACAGTCTAGAGTAGGATTGTTGGCAAACAATTGCTGCCCATTGTTTGGAGAAATCTAATCATATGCAATAAAGCTCAGAGTAGTAGCTAAGAAGAAAGGAGTGTACCTTCTCTAGGAAAGAGAGGAATAAAACAAGATTAACTATACTCATGAACTCACTGTAATCTGAGTATCTGTTTACAGCTAAGGAGTGATCCCCACCCTGGAGACAGCCCTGCCCCATGGACAGAATTCTAGACTACCTATGTGACAGAGATCAGTTAAGAGTCGATAGCTCATCTAGGGAGGGAGGAAGGGAGGGAGGGAAGAAAGGAGGGGGAGAGAGAGAGAGAGAGAGAGAGAGAGAGAGAGAGAGAGAGATCACTGATTCCATATGAGCAGTGACATTTATAATGGGACTATTGACCACGACTATCAGATTATAAATCCTTGCCTTTATATAGTGGAGTGAGCTGGGATAAGAAGTCTTTATTCATATATATTCCTCTTTTACACAGATGGCTTAAAGCCCCAGAATTATAGCATGGGCAGAGCCTTATGTCTATGTTTTTAAAATTTATAAATTCTATTCCCATTTCATCATGATTTTAAAAGATGAGCTCTATTAGCCTAAATAAAAAGGCTTCTTCCATATATTATAGTGCAAATATAAAGACTTTGTAATTAGGTGGAAGTCTTAGCTCTGTGGTTCCTAGATGGGTACTAAAGCTGTATTTTATATAAGTAAAATCACTAAGGATTGAAGGTAGAGAAATTACATAATAACATAAATCAAGAAAATAGTAATACAGGCCGGGAGGTGTTGGTGCATGCCTTTAATGCCAGCACTCGGGAGGCAGAGCCAGGTGGATCTCTGTGAGTTCAAGGCCAGCCTGGGCTACCAAGTAAGTTCCAGTAAAAAGACTCAAAGCTACAGAGAAACCGTGTCTCAAAATCCGCCCCCACAAAAAAAGAAAATAGTAATACTTTTACATTATTTATAAGAATCAAGAAAACTAGCATTCATGGTATCTTCACTTGATTCAACAACAGAATGTATCTCGACATAATCAGAATTAGAAGATAATTGATGCAATAACAGCTGAAATACCAAAATCCTAAACAGATTTTAGCAAATTGAATTGAGCTTTGTCAATAAGAATGATATGTCAATCAACTGGGATTTAGACAAAATCTACAAGATTGGTTTAACACTTGAAAAATCAACATAATCTGCTATATCAATAAGCTAAAATATCAGTAATGCTTTACCATCATAATATATATTTTTTAAATTGACAAAATTCACCACCCATTTAATATTTTTTAAAAATAGTTGGCAAATTATACCTCTGCAGAAGTTACAGAAATAACAGAAAAATCAAAACAAATACAGTAAAATAAAAAAAAATGATGATAACAGAGATTGATAAAAGATAAAAACAGAGCTGGGCAGTGGTGGCACACACCTTTAATCCCAACACAAAGGCAGGCAGTTCTTTATGAGTCTGAGACCAGCCTGGTCTACAGAGGGAGTTCCAGGATAGTCAGGGCTACACAGAGAAACCCTGTCTTGAAAAAAGAAAGAAAGAAAGAGAGAGAGAGAGAGAGAGAGAAAGAGAAAGGAAGGAAGGAAGGAAGGAAGGAAGGAAGGAAGGAAGGAAGGAAGGAAGATATAGAATAAATTAACTGCCATTACTATGGTAATTTTGAAGCCATCATATAATAGTCTGCTCAGGAAGACCTTTAAATTCCAAGAAAAAGGTACTAACTATAGTTACATATAGATAAATTTCAAAGTTTAGAAGAAGCTGATAAAGTCCCTCAAAAAAAAAAAAAAAAAACCACAGACAACCATATGCATAGAAGAAATGGAAAATCTCTATTTAAAAATTAAAATTACGCCACCAAAATTTCCCTTGGCTACCCACCATAAACACATGGTCAGATCTTATTGCCGAAAACACCACACAGGACATAGACCAATCAATTTCAAACCAATCTAGAAGCTTCCTCTCTGCTGGCTGGCTTGCATGGTGCTCACAGGTGCTATGCAGGCTGCTTGGGAGGGCAAAGACATCAAGCACATCAACGGTCTTACCCAGTGATGGACCTTGAGTACTACAAGAATGACCGGGCAGGCAAGATGTGCCAACTGGTGCAATTGTGGCATGACTGTTATAGGGTAACCAATCACTTTCTGATTGGATTTGGGGCCTTCTCCACAGGAGGAAATTTCATACTGTAAGCCTGCTCAAAAGCCTGTAAATGGCCGGATAGTAATGGCACATGCTTTTAATCCCAGCACATGGGAGGCAGAGCCAAGCAGATCTTTGTGAGTTTGAGCCAGCCTGGTCTACAGAGCGAGATCCAGGATAGGCACCAAAACTACATAAAGAAACCCTGTCTCGAAAAACAAAACAAAAAACAAACAAAAAATCTTGTAACTGGGGAGGCCATAGGCCCTAGGATTGAGCCTGTTATTGTGTTAAATTTTGCCCCAAAAGGGGTCATATCATCAAATCTCCCTCTGAATATTTGTTTATACAAATAGACCTGAGTTGCTCTCAACTTCGGTCAGATTAGCTTCCTTTTGCAGTGGAGAGATATGTAACTGTGCTTAGGCATAAAAAAATGCTTCAAATAAGAGACCAAGTGCCCAGGCCTAAATGGAACCTATGCATTAATAAATACTCCATCACCAAGGCTCTGGGAACATCATGGAAGAGGAGATGCAAAGGATGTAAGAGCTGGAGGGTGAGGAGAAGCACTGTGAAATGCTGCCTTCTGGGCATGGCATGGCTATTGTGTTCTTGAACTCACGGCTGCTCTGGCTACCTGTACAAGAGCCAGCCAGCTCAAATACCTCCACCACTGATGGCAGAGAGGATCTTGAGGCTCATCCCTTTCTGAGGAGCTAGTGACAATAGATATTTGCTAAGAGAGTGACAATCACTCTTTTATAGGGATATAGCCACTGATAGCCTACCCCTGTGCCCTTATGCATCACTAACTGGACATAGTGGATTATCAAAACAACAAATGAAGCCATGGAGTTGGATGTGGGAGTGTTTGGGAGGTTATAAATGGAATTTGAAAGGGGAAATGAGGGGTACGTATGATCACATTTTATTGTATTCATGGATAAAATTCTCAAAAAAGAAAATGGATACAGGCCACATACCCTCCACCAAGAAAAACCTAGAAAGGGCATAGACATAAAAATAGCACACAAATCTACAAAACTCCTATACAGTAACAGAAAACTCTAGAATACCTTAAGTATGGCAATGACATTTTTAGATGAAACATCACAGGCTTGATCCATGAAGAAAATAGTATGATGAAGAACTGTTCCCTAGAATATAAAAAAAGAATTATTCAGTCTCAGAAATAAGAAAATAAACAACTCAGCCTTTAAATGTGGAAAAGATCTGACCAAAGAATATACAGATACCAACTAATGATATGAAAAGTGCTCCACATTATGAGATACCTTGAACAATGGAGAGAATACCCCCATACAACTGTTGAAATGGTTCGAACCCCCAAAAATCAATATCACAAAATGCTGGTGAGGCCCTAAGCAACAGAAACTGTAATTTCTTGCTGGTGCACATACAAAAATGGTACAACTGCCTTGGAAGATATTTTGTTATTTCTTGTCAAATAAATGTACCCCTACCATACAGCCCAGTGATTGCACTCCATGGCATTCAGCCAAATAAAAGCCCATTTTCACAGAAACATGCGTATGTGGGTGTTTATTATGTCTTTGTTCACAGATGCAAAGCATGGTCTATTTGCAGATAAGTGGATAAACAAGCTGTGGCAAATTCAGGTTATATGACATTATTTAATATTTAAAAATAAATTAGCTTAGAGGAGTCTCAAGTGCACACTGCTAAGTGAATAAAGCATTTCATGGCATTCTAAATAAGGTAAAATTCTGAAAGTAAGACTATTTCTAAGAGGAACTCGATGGAAAAGAAGGGTCAATAAGTAGAGAACAGAGGATTTTGCAGGCACTGAAACTATTCTATCTGGTATTGTAATGCTGGGTGCATATCATTTTATAACTGGCTCACCAGCAGAATGCACATCTCTTAGCAGTGAACTCTACTGTAAGGAAGGGACTAAGAATGAAAATGGAGCCACTTCAGGCTCAGCCTTGGCAACAGTGTACTTGGTGCAGATGCAGGTAGTCTGGTGCAGAATGCTGACAGTAGAGGACCATGGGCCTGTGTGGTGAGGCACTCTAGAGAGAGGCATAGGAGAGCTAGGTCTGAACTCAATCTGCTGAAGCTTGCTGATACTTTCTGTTTATTCTGACAAATCTTTCTAATAAGCTAAAGCTGCCCTAAAACATGAAGCAAATTTAAAATTTTCATTCAATTGCATTGAATGTAACAATGGTGTATAACATTAGTACCCTAGTAATCTTAACTGCAATTTGTGTTTAACACCAATGTGTAGTAACAGATGGGTATTTGGGCATATTGTTCTGCATCCTTACTCAATATCAACAGTAAGACACCCCAAACCATCCCAACCCACTTCATAAGCACACACTGGAGGAACTATAAGGAAAACATAGTCTATGTGAAATCAAGTTGAAAATCAGGCTGTATGTGTTATAACAATGAATTTTCCAGCCATGATCTTGTGATCATGAAGATTTCTGGAACTTCCAAATAGCTGAGTAATGAGACCATGCACAATAACACAATGTTCAATCTCAATCACAACCAAAATAAGCACCAAAGCTGATATTGCAGCAGTATAATGAGTTGTTGATCAATCATTTTTAAGCCCTTTTGTGGCCTAATTTGAAAAAGAATAGCCACAAATGGCTTGGATATTGAAAGTGATATTGTCATGTTTTGGGGACTCTGGAGGGAAAGAAAACACACCTTCCAAATACTGAGAGATGAGTCATCTGCTCAGTCTCTAACATCTGGTAAGTAGCTACACCCTTCCAAACTTTCCCTTGTCTGAACCTTCTCATCTGCAATGGCAGGTGTACAGTCTAGCTCAGTGGTTTAAGTCACACTCTGTAGTCAGACATGTGGAGGCTCCCAGTCTTTAGGTAAACTGTTTATATTTTCTGAAACTCAATCTCTTTGTCTTATAAAATAAAGCAGTATTACCAACCTTACCTGATTGTTTTGAGAATCAGAGCAATTATATTACATAGTGTTTATGCATCATAAAGAAGAGCTATTATACTTAGTGTTAACTTCACAGACTCTTTCAATCAAAAAGTACACTCCTATAGTTTTTATCTATTTATCTATATGTTTGTCTGTCTGTTCATTCACTTGCTCATTCAGCCCAACCAACACTGAATAGCTTTAATCATTATAACTTCAAACGGTAAATAGCCACAGTGTACCATCCAGTATGCCAAGAACAATAAGAGATATGGATTAAATGTCTACCTTGCTATAAAGCATCTGTACACGTTTAATCAATACTAAGATGTGGGCACAAACAATAAAAATACAAAACACGCAAGGGTGCTGAGGGACACAGGCTGCACTGGTTAAAATACTGACGTGCTGAAAGAAAAGAGGAGCCTCATCCATACAGGACCAGAAATAGCTCTTGAGAGGAAGTGATGTTTAAGCTAACACTTACAAAGGGAGGAGGAGGGTGTACCCTTAGAGATGAAGGGACCAAGGACTCCTCAGGCAATCTGCTGCCTTTCCTTTGCACTAGACCCCTTTACCACAAAATCTTAGATCATGGACTTAAGAGCCATCCTCCTCTCACCTTACCGGAAGAGGAATTAGCTCCAGTTCACAAGTTTGGATAGTGGCAAACACAAGCTGAAAATTCAGAGAGCCTGACTCCCATTTCAGAAATCATCAGTTTTATTAGCTCACTCACTGAACAGCAAGTGCCTGCTTAATGCCCTGTTTAGATACTCATTTTCCACATGTCTAGTTAGAGGAGCTGAATTACAACAGGACCTGACCATGGATAACGTTGTTTGCATTTGGCATAAGCACTAATCCATAAATGATGCATAGCTCTGGTCTAAGTTGAAGCATGCTACCTAACTCGCACAAATTACATCATTGCTCCTTGTCACTGTTCTAGTATTGATCTTGATATTGAGCTTAATTCTGCACCAATCTATATTCCTTATGAGTGTTCTTTATTTCATTCCACTAATATGTATTGTGTCCCTCTTAGACTAATAGAAACAGACACCTAGAAGGTGTACATTTTGTTTAGGGCATACAGTTGGAGGGTTGGATCTCTTTTGTCAATCACAACCAATAGAGAACTGTAGCCCTCAAACAAAAAAAGCATCAAAATTCAGGGCTGGGGATGATTAAAAACACTGGAGCAACCAGCAAACGGCCAAGGTAGCCTGACAAATTAAGAACAGTATAATGTGACTTTAGGTAGTAAAAACTGGAAGAAGTTCAGATCCAAGAGACAAGGGAGAGAGAAGTAGGAAAAGGGACAAATGCAAAAATAAGTGGAGGAAAAGACATTTCTTGTTTCCCTGTTTTTCTGTCTGTCCTTTTTTCCTGTTACAATGAACGCTATACTAGTAATGATTGTGTATTAAGAGACAGAGCCTGGTTGTGAATCTCTGACTCCATTCTTCAGGCTCTCCCCATCAAAGGCCCACACTGGGTTCAAATCCAAGATTTACCTGAGTTTGGTAATGAAACAGAACAGCTGGCCTTATGGTCTGCCTTGGGCTCAGGCCTGACTGTTTAATGAAGAGTTCATTTACACATACGTTGGATGCGGTTGTTAGAATTCTCTGCCATCAGGTATTAAACCAAGTCTAAGCTAATGATAATGGACTCTCCACTTCTGTTCTCCCTGCTACGCCCCCATGTGCCTCCCTCGGGGTTCACAGGGATCAGGAGATTGGATTTATGCACAAGGGTATTCCTAGATGGGGTCATTACAGAATCAAAGCACTCAAAGATCTGTCCGTTTATTTTCTAATGCTAAAGAGATCTGGATTTAAATTGCAGCTCTGTTAATTCCAAGAAACTAATTCGGGTGTTTTCCTCATCTTTGAAAAGCTGATGATAAGAAAAACAAAGCAGAAGACAAATGAGTGAATAAAAGTGGATCTAGTTTATAAACTGTCGAGAGCTGTACATGCCGTGACTTAGAAATGACAGTGACTTCAAGGGCAGAGGGAAACATTTTAAGCAAATGATCTCAAAGAGCTCAGCACCACTCAAGCGATGCCTCACTCAGACAGAGTGGAAAGGGCCTCCTCAAGGTCAGCATACAGAAGCACCCCCGCAGCTGCAGTCCAAGGGGCGGGGCTACATCTGGAGCTGGTAGCAGAAACTATCAGTGTAAGCATCCTCCAAGTGGTACTCATTTTAAAGGCACAAAAGATGCAAGATTTAGAGATGGGGCCATGGAAAGAAGCTGAGGCCAGGCACAGGGCGACAGGATTTGGAGAGACCCTATCGAACCACTGGGTGGGAGAATTACCCAAGGAATAGACTGACTCCTATCATTTGAGAATACTTCAGTTGATCAGCCCACCATTTACATAAAAACATGCTCAGCTCTCAGAGTAAAAAGTCCTACCTTCAGGACACTGACCGCACAGCCCATATTTGACTTGAAAGACTTCCACTGGGTAGAATTATTTTCTTTATATTCTTTTCATTTTTGCTCAAGACCTTGTTCAAATTAAATTAAACATTTAGAAAGCATATAGCCTTAATTCTTAGTTCCTCTCCTGGGTTCTTTTATTGTTGGGGTGGTGGGAAAGACACGATCTCTCATATCTCAGGCCCCAAACTCACCCTGTAACAGGAGGTGACCTTGAACGCCTCATCTTCCTCTGTCTTTATTTCCCTGATGCTTGGGTTTTGCTTGGATGACACCATACTCCATTGATATGGTGTTAGGGATTGCATTTATGGCTTTGTACATGCTAGGCAAGTTCTCTATCAACTGAGCTATAACCTCAACCCACTTCATTGATTAAAAAGAGCAAAAAATATCAGTTCTGTGCATTGTCTTAAGTTCTGAAATTTAAATAATTTAGGTAGAAATCAATAAGAACATGGCATTTCATACAAAACACGTGAGCACTGTTTTATCTTCTTCAAAGTCCTGGCACATTTGTTGCTATACATAGCAAACCCATCTTGTATTTCATTAGTGATATATGGAGGAAAGCCTGCCATAGACTTACAAACCAAGAATTAGAAAAGCAGTGTTAGGTGTACATTAAATACTCAGTCTTCCAGCTACTGCAAGCAGCCATAAGTAGGCTTTACTCTCCTTGGCTAAATATCATTCTTTCACATTTGATACCAGACAAGGCAGGAAAAAAAAAAAACAACTAATCCACAAATATTTGATCTTATTGCAATCCAGAAAAGTTTTTAAAAATACATCACAAAGAAGAAAGGAAAAGGTTATTTATTTCTAGCATGCCTTCCCCTTGGGGGCCTCAGTTTCTCCATCATAAATGATAGAGATTGAACCTCTGGGGTCTCTTCTCTGATAACTATCTTAAGGATTCTCACTGCATCACGTCCTCCAGTCAGGGATCTGTTTTTCTCTGTTCTACTCCCAAACAGATGAAGAGAGGAGGGCACTAAAGGGCAGTGGGGGGCAGGAAAGGTATTTCCATGGATACAGTGTGAGACTTCAGTCAGAAACCCTGACGTCTTGATACAATCCTTGCCCAGACCATATGACACCAATTATCTCTTGCAGAATGATGTACTGTTTCTGTGTGGAAGTCTGTCTGCTCTGGCGCTGCATTGTAATTCTCCCAGTGGCTTTCAGAGGCAAGTGTCATTGGCTTCATTTTACAAGTGAGGGAATCAGAGCTCAGGAATTCTAGGTAACTTGTTCCTGGAGTCAGAGCAACAGGCCTAGAACCGTGAGGCTGGAGTCTTCCTCACAATGACTTGATGTGTCTTTCTCAATTTCTCTGTCGTAGACCGTTTTGTGACACTGTAACCAAACATATGATGCTGAATGATTTATAAAGAAGATGGTGTTATTTGGTTCGTGGTTCTGGCAGCTAGAAAAATCCAAACAGTACAATACCGACCTCATGGCAGAGAACTGGAAGTGAAAGTTGGCACGTGGAAAGAGAAAGAAGCAAGAGAGCTCCATGAGAGGGCTGACAATCCATTTTCTTGGGAATGAACTCCAAGATTAGAGCCATGCCTGTAATAAGGTACTCATCTCTTTCTAAGGGGCTATGCTCCCAACTCAATGACCTTCCACTAGGCTCCACCCCTTAAATATCTTCTGCCTTTCAATTCTCTGATACTGAGGACCAGGCTCTTAGCATATGACCTTTCTTATGGAAAAGAAAAATCAAATCTAATACTCCCCTATAGAGTGGGCTTGTGTGGTTGTCAGAAAAAAAGAAGAGTTCAATCAGGAAAAATTGGAAATGACTTTGAACAAACATCCTATCTACCCAAGGAGGAATAATTATGTCCCATTGAAGAAAAGTAAGCCCACACACAGCTAAGCAAAGTTCTCTAAGGCCCTTATGAGTTCTGTGATTTAAAACAAAATTCACCACTTAGAGATTCAGGCACAGGACTCAGCAGGAGCTGCCGGACGCCTCTTCTGCATCCATCCGGCCAATTCCCTAGCACTCACTTTGTGGTCTGCAAAGCGGCAGAAGCAGCAAGGTGTGATGGCCCTCTGGAGTTAATCTGGTCTCTGAATTCACAGCCCATTAATTCTGCTAATAAGCTTCTTAGTTCACAAAGTCCCAGAAGATGCACACTTCCATCTATTCCAGAAAGACAAAGAGAGGAGATCTCAAGCCAGGAGTGAAGACAAATCCTGACCTGGGTACGAAGAAGTGTCTGCACAGCTGGACATTCTCCTATATTTGGAAGAAATTTGGAAACATTGAGCCATTGTGCATGTTATTGTTTGGCCTTGTGTGATGATGGCCATGCAGTCACAACTACTGTGAGCACCTGTTCATTTGTAGAGTACTTTATGCTTGACATTGGTTTTTCCATATGTTCTGTTATTTGCTCATTATAAAATATCCCACATGCAGGAGGCTATATTAGCTATTTTCTTTATGTTGTGATAAAATACTGAGGTAAAGCATTTCAGAGAAGGAAATATTTTATCTCGAGGTCTTAAGGGATCATGGCAGGAAGAGTAGGGCCATGAGTGAGTCCATACAACAGGGGGCAGCTGCTTACATTGCTGAAGCAGTCAGGAAGCAGAAAGAAAAACTGGATCAGAAATGGGGCAGGGCTATAATCCCTAAGACATGTCTCTCGGTGACCCACTTCTTCCTAGAATCCATCTCCTAAATACTCCACACTCTCCCAAAACAGTACCACCAGCAAGGAACCAAGGGTTCAAACACAGAAGCCTGGAGGCAAGAGTGGGGTCATTTCACAATCAAACCATAACAGAGATGCTACCCCCTTTTCATTTAGGTGAGTAAAATCATAGTGGATAAACTCCTCTGATTCTCATTCGTCAATTATTGAGCCAACCCAGGACCTTGGTTTTTCTACTACATATATCCCCCCAAATCAGCAGCAGTTCTTCTGTAAAGTTCATGATGATGTCATCTTTCTATCAGAGTAGCAGCATCGCATGAGGCCTTCCCAAGTCTCCTTATGTTTCCCACTTCTCCAAGCTCAAACTTTTTCTTATGGGTCTTGGCGACATGAAGACCATCATCTAGATCTTCCACTATCTCTGCCTCCTCTGTAACTTTAATGTTGCCATCCTTACCTTGTCTAGCTACTTATTGGCTTCCTTTACTTGTCAAGGAAATGAATAGAGATCTCATGTAGTTTTCCAGCTTGGGGCTATCTGTCACTCACCACTGAGTATGTGACTAACAGATACAACAAACTCACAGGGTATTTATAAAGACTTAAAGAAAACAGTCAACGTGAACAGGTGTCATAATGTAGACAGAATCAATTTTCCCATAATCTGAGGTACTATGTTTCTATTCATAGGTGTTTATTACCTAATAGATGGTGTTTTGTGCAGCCTTGCTCTTGCTTGTAAAAGGCATAGCTTTTGTTTGGCTATTCTCTGTGTTGTGTGTGCCACATGCATGCCTGCCTGCAACAGAGCATCTTCGTGAATTTAAAGGGTATTGTGAAAAGGCCATGTAAAGTGGAAGAGCCTTTATAAATGCAGAGACTCATGACACAGGTACTATTTTAGGATCTTGAGAATCAAACCAAATAAGAATAAACAAAATATCATGTTTTCCATGTGGCCTGGAAAGTGGAAAGTCATTATTGTGACTGCAGGGATTAATGCCATGTGTCTAGTCTCTGTAATTGGACTGATTATATTTCAAATGCAAATGTGTAATCTAATGCAACCAGACAGTCATTTGAGACTAATTATTCTGTCTTCTTAATGCAGCACAGAGAAGCAGGTCTGTGATTCAAAGTATCATAAGCCAAGGAAAGAGCCCTCTGGTAACTACTGAAGGCTCCCAAGCAGTGAGGGGTAGGAGGAGGAAACAGGCATTTTTAAAAATACTATATTGCATGCAAAGAAAGTATATATGGATGCCCAAGTATTAGGATATGAATTTTGACAGGACTTCAGCATTCAAAGGTATATATCATTTAGTCCTGCACTCAAGGAAAACAAAATACCATGGAGATCAGTGCCCCAAATAACCAGATATTGAATGATTTCTATTGCCCTAAGGATATAGAAAATATAAGAAAATTAGAAAAAGTATTCACTTTATAAGGAAAAAGAAATCTTTGCAGAGAATTATTTGAATTATGTTTCCATGGTGACTAACATTTTTCTGGTACACAGAATAGGATATTCCAGGGAAAGAAAACACCATGCAGCATTTGGGCTAGAGAGATGGGACTAGGGATTTGAAAAGGTTTTGGTCATTTGAGGGAACAGGAAGTTCTTAGCTATTTCCTGCATGCTACCCAGTTATCCATCTTATGGTAAAAGGTGTTGTTTAGTTAGTATAAGCCCTGGGATTCTGCAGAGTATATGGCTTTCTGCCTACTGTTTTTTCATACTGGTGGAGGGAAGCAAGAAAGTACAGATGCCTATGTTGCTTCATTTCCTTCCCTGACCCTCTGGTGGAGAAAGGGGGATGATCAGGAAGCCTTGAAATGCCCACAAAGCTGAATTTACATTATGTCTTCAGAAGGTTTTGATTATTCCCTTTAATTCCCATTCTAAGTGTTTACCATATATGTAGACTCCAGGAGAACTAAACTGCAGCATCCCTGGACAAATAAAGGGAAAACAATGCTTTCAGAAACAGGTAACTTTCCAGTGAGCAAAGCATTATTTTTATTTTAGACTTTCAGTAGAACTCTTTTCTAAGTCATTGCCTGTATGTATTAAAAAATGATGCTCACTTATAGGCGATGATAAATTTAAAGACAGAAGGAAGAGAATGGATGAAATCACCAAAGGCATTCTAAAAAGAATGAACAATCTAATAACTAGCCCGGAGAATTCCTCATTTTGACATCAATGACTTCCTCCAACTTTTCTCAGTCCACTCTATACTTTAGACACATTATCAATCCTTAATCTTCAAGTTTAAGAACCCACATTTGAACTGTTAGTCTATTGAAAATGTCCAGTGTCGAGTGTTGATGAAAAGAGAAGGGCTCTTACAGCATGTTAAAATAGGACCTGAAGGGAAGAAAGGTCATTCTTCCAAGTCCTTACCCATGTGATGCGTGCACATAAAAAATGACAAGCTAAAAAGAGTTCTAGAAAGCATTATGGTATACAGCCAAGAGGGCTCTAGTCTCTATGGGACCACGCCCACATCTACTTTTCAATATGTGTATGTATTTGTATGTCCTCTTGTCTAAGGTTTCACTTCTGTAGTTTCAGTTACCAACCATGGTCTAAAAATGCAGTGTGTTAGGGTACAGTTAGAAAATTAAGACAGGTCCATGTAGGTTTTGTTACAGTAAGTGTTCTAATTTTAGTTGTTATTAAGTGCCTAATTTTTAAGATTATACAAACTTTATGATAAGTATGTCTGTGTGTATAGTAGACTATAGACGTTGGTACTATTCATAGTTACAGGCATCCATGGGATATCTTGTAAATTAGCATATAAGGCAGTGATTCTCAACCTTCCTAATGCAGTAACCCCTTAACACAGTTCTTCATGTTGTAGTGACCCCAACCATAAAATTATTTCCATTGCTACTTCATGACTAATATTTCTATTGCTGTGAATCATAATGTAAATATTTGATATGCATATTGTCTTAGGCAATCCCTCTGAAAGGGTCATTAGACAACTACCCACCCCCACCTCCCTGCAAGGGGTCACAACTCACAGGTTGAGAACTGCTGATTTAAGGCTTATTGGGATGTACTGCATATATATGAATAGATGATAGATTGATAGATAGATAGACAGACAGACAGATAGAAGACAGACAGTAAGTCATACACACACACACACACACACACACACACACACACACACAAACTTTCTAGTTTTCCAGTTGTATATACCAGGAACATCATTCTAAATCCTTATGGAGCCAGAACTTGCCATTTTTATATAGACTCTTCTTTGATTCAACAAAAACAGAAATACCAAACTGAACTTTACAATTATTGCAGGTCTCTGCCCTGAAAGAAGCATAGTCTGGACTGTGGTACTGGGAAAAGAGAGCCAATAAAAGAGTACAATATTGAATGAGAAATTGAAAGAAAAAAAAAACTAAATGAGATTACCAAGAATGGGTCAATACAGTGGAAAATATCAATGAAAATTAAACACAATCATAGAATATATCAGAATATAATGCACAGGAGGAAAATGCTAAGAAAATAAGACTCACTGGTTTGTAAAATGGTGCCAAGTGACCTTTCACACATTAAAACGAAGTGTCAGGAAAGGGCACAGAAAAGACCTGTCCTTAGTGCATGAGCTGGCTGTTTAGAACCTGGGGCCTATGCTGGGACACTTTGCTCAGCCTGAGTGAAGGGAGGAGGGGACTGGACCTGCCTGGACTGAATCTACCAGGTTGAGCTGAATCCCTAGGGCAGTTCTTGTCCTGGAGGAGATGGGAATGGGGAGTGGGCTGGGGGGAGGATAGGGGGGCGGGAGGAGGGAGGACAGGGGAATCCGTGGCTGATATGTACAATTAAATTAAATGATAAAATTAAAAATAAAAGCAAATAAAAGAGAAAATGAAAATACGTTGTCAATTGCTTACATTTTAATGGGAGTTATATGATATTGCATAAAGGTAGACTACTGTAAGTACCACACACATTTGAAACTCTACAGGCACCGTTGAAAGGATGAAACAAAGTGTATAAATACTGTGCCAAACCTGACCACAGAATGAAATATTAAAAGCCTGTGAGAATGTATTACCAAAATCTGGCAAAACATTTTAAGGAAAATATAATACAGTAGCTTGGCAACTTTTAAATGTATTAGTAAATAAAATCTAGAAACATACAAAAAGAGTTACGCAATCTGACCAATTTTTCCAGGGGACACAAAGTTGGATTAGAATTTAAAGCTTGGCAATGTAATCTACCCTAGTCACAACATAGAAGAGGAAAGGCCCATGCTTGCCTATGAGAGGGCAGAAAATATGTTGTCATCATTTACACCCACTCATGATTATTAAAAACACTTTTAACAGTCTAGAAATTGAAAGTGACCCCTGCAAGAGAAGAAAAGGCATCTACAGAAAGCCAACAGCTAACATCATGGTTATTTTTCTTTTTTCAGATTTTTAAATCATTTTTTAATAACACATACAAAGTAATGAGCTTCATTATGGCATTTTCATACAGACTTTATTTAACATCATAGCTAATGGTGAGAGACTAAACATCCTAAGAACAAAAATCATTAATATTCAGTGTCAAAACTTGAACTTACAATTCTCCTTGAAGACATTAGCCAATGCATTAATTCAAGAGAAAAAAATTAAATCTCCATTAACATATAAACAACATATGTTCACATACTGACATGTGTCTATATCTGGAAAATCCTAAGAAATCCATGGGTAAAGGGCTACTAAAACTTATCAATGTATTTAGACAGATAACAAAAAGATCAATGGCTCTATATGTAAATAACAACATTTAAAAATATGTGCCTATCATATATGTTAGGTAGCATACTAAACAAAGAGTAGCTTATAGAATACTATTTTGTATAACAAAATTAATTCTTTAACAAGGAAAGATATTTTTAATGTAAGTCATGTGCATATGGATTTTAAAATAAGTCAAAAGAATCATTAACTGGGAAAACAAAAGCTTTAAAATGAAGAAATACATATTAATAATATAGGTTGTAATTTATCAGAAAAATATATATTTAAACTTTTGGGCACCTAATAATATCTCAAAAATCTATAAATCAATACTGATAGACGTATAAATTCAGCATCATCTTGGAATAATTTGAATGAACAACTATAAAATAAAATGAATAGTAAAAATCTCTTTTGTTTTAGGTTTTTAAAACCATAAAGGGTTAGAGAAAACTTTAACAAAGTGTATATAAGTTGTTAAAAATAACCCCATGAAACATATCGTGGTTTGGAAGATGGCATGTTTGAAAATATCCCTCCATTTCCACTCTAGTCTATTTTCAGTGAGATCGCAAGAAACCTTTATTAGTTTTTAACTAACATTGAAGTACAAAACCCAAATCCAGAAGAAGCACTGCCTGGTTTCAAAATGCTGAAGTCACAATAATCAGAAGACTGTGTCCAGTGTGTGAAAAGCCAAGAACACAAAAGACTGTAGATACAGCCTCGTGCCCACATGCACACAGCAAAGCTGTCACAGGGCAGACAACCACCCTCAAAAGTAGACCAAACAAAGTCATTCTAAGCTTCTCTCTCTGCTGTTGCGTGGCAACCTGGCACTGAATTTCTGACCTTGCCTGCTCAACAGCATGCTTATTCAGGTTAGCTTTTCCTCTGCCTCCCCTTTTCTCAGCTACTAGAAGATTCATGGTCAAGTCCAGCTCTGGTTATTTATTGATAAGTCTAAGCTGATCGATGACATTATTGGCTTCTTCAGTGGTACTTTCCATTGATGTCCACTACAAAAGGAAGAGAGGTTGATTCTGACTGGGCTTTGGGCAACCAAAAAAAAAGGAGTTGAATTCTAGAGTTGCAATCTGCATGGCCATGTCACCAACAGAATGTGGAAAATACCAAAGACTTAAAATTGTATACGTTGCTCAGTAAAAGTGAAGACACAGGAGACGGGAAGATCAGTTCTGTTTTGTATTTCTGGGTGACAGTTGTTTTTCATGTTTGTGTTGACTGAAAAGACACTGTGTGTTCTGTTCTAACAGCAACGCTCCCTTTAGGGGACAAAAGTTTAGAGTTGCCATCCATAGAATTAAACAGTCTTTCCCATCTCCAGAAACATGTACCAAACTTAGAAAGTGTGAAGGAAGACAAGCTGGCACGTTCCTCCTGTCCCTCCAAAGGCTAGGAAAGGGTAAAGGATCTCTGCTGTTTCTTTAACGGCTGTGATTTCCAAGTCAAATATCATATTGGAGGAATGCAGGACAAATTGATGGGAGTTATAAAGACAAATACTGACTCACTTTTAAAAGTGTCTGGCTTGAAGCTGCCTAGCAATGAGATGGAGATGCAGCCTTTGTGCGTGCTCACCTTGGCCCAGACTAACTCCCTTCATGGCCATTCAGGTCCAGATCACAGGTCACTTTTTAATGTTAGTTTGCAATTCTTGCCGTCAAACTTGAAGATTATATACAAGATTATGTATTTCTTGGAGAAGGATGGGAATAACAAACACAAAACACTGCTCGTGATTAAATGATTAGCATTTCCATCGCCACTTCGATCTACACTGCAGGATGGTCTTTCTGTATGCTGTGAGTATGTGTTGCTACCATTGGTTAATACAGAAGCTGCTCTGGCCTATGGCAAGACAGGTTATAGCCAGGTGGGGAATCCAAGCAAAGATACAGGGAGAAGAAAGGCAGAGTCAGGGGAGACGCCAGCTTGCTGCCCAAGGAGCAACATGCCAGCTGACGGGTAACACCATGGCCATGTGGCAAAATACATATTAATAGAAATGGATTAATTTAAGATGTATGAGATAGCTAGCTAGCAAGAAGCCTGAGCCATAGATCAAACAGTTTATTCAGGTTCCAGAGGGTGGGAGAGATTTATCCATCTACAATGTTGAAAAGCTGAGTTGGGTAGATGCCAGCCCGCTGCCTAAAGAGCAACATGCCAACAGACCAGTAATGCCACAGCCAGGTGGAAATACATAGATTAATAGAAGTGGGTTAATTTGAGATGAAAGAGCTAGCTAGCAAGAAGTTTGAGCCATAGACCAAACAGTTTATAATCAATATAAGCTGCTGTGTGTTTATTTGGGACCTAGTGGCTGCGGGACACAGGAAAACTTCTGGCTACTGATTTTACGTTTCTATAGCATCTTTTACTTTGGACTTGTCAAAGTTTCCCTTAGCAAGTGAGAAGCCAGCCTCCTCATCATTCTTCAGCTCTCATGATATGCACAATACAGAAACCAACCAGTTTAGTTTGCTTTTTAAAGAAGCCCAGGAGATGGGAGGATAGTTCAGTGAGTAAAGGTGCTGACTCCAAGGCTGATGACCCAAGTTCAATCCCCAGGACCCACATGGTAGCACAAAGTGCTTCTTCAAACATGTTTTCAGAGAAAAATAAATATAATTTCTTATTATTAAGAAATAATAGTATTTCTTAAATTACATTTTGTTCCTTTTAATAGGAAGGGGTGTGTGAGCATGACAGCGCTCCTGTGAATGTGTGGTGGTCAGAAATCAGGTTTTAGGAGTCACTTCTCCTCTCCTACTATTTGGATCCTGGAGAGCAATCTCTGGTCACCAGGACTGGCAGCAGGTACCATACCCACAGAGTCATCTGGCTTACTCAATTTTCTTTCTTGTGACCCTGAGAGGATGGCATTTTCCTGAGAAGTGACATGCCCAAGTTCTTTCTATTCTGATCTGGGAAATTTTTTTTTAAAAAAATTCATCCTGTGAATGGTTTCAATCTCACTTCTTCCAGAAGACACTTGATAGAAGAGAATAACCACAAGGACATGGTTTTTTTGTTGTTGTTTTTTGTTTGTTTTTTAAGACAAGGCTTACCTGTATATCAGCCCTGGCTGTCTTGGAACTCACTTGCTTTGTAGATCAGGTTGGCCTTGAACTCACAGAGATCCATCTGCCTCCTGAGTCCTGGGATTAAAGGCATGCACCACCCACCATACCCTGCTTTTTTTTTTTTTTTTTTTTTTTTTTTTTTTTTATTAATGAGACACTGTAAAAAAAGTCAATTGTTCCCCCCAGGAATAATAACTTAAGATCAACAATATCCATAGTCTTCAAAATGATGCCTTTTCCAAATAAAAAGAGGAAACTTACACATAATCAAATTTGATTTTTCTATGCTCTAAACTTCAAATGCAGAGACACTCTTGTTTACCAATCTGAATGTATAGATTGTAACTGATGTCCAGATCCCATCGATGCCAGTTGGGTTTGCTTTGCGACTTGGCGTCCTGCATTTCTAGTCACCTTGCCTCTAAACCATCTTCTCTCTGCTGACCCTGTGTAGAGTTGCAACATGAGGAATCAGATAGGAAACCTTGTTTCCCACATGCATGTCTTCCTGAAGACATTTGCCCTTTTTCTACATTTAAAAGACTTCCGTGAAGGTTAAGAACTCTGAAAGTCATGAATTATAAAGTGCCTTTGACAACAGAGATGATTTCTGACAACACCTAATGTTCCCGTCACATTTCTCAATGCATCCTAAGAAGTGACCAGCAGACAAGTTAATGGCTATTTGTTTCAGAGGGAAGTTAGGAGCAGACAAAATTGAGTCCAACCCAAAGCCCTTCTATTTATTATTCATTCATTCAAATGGTATCTTTTATGGTTCACAGCACACAAAACCCATTCCAGTCTCTATTTTATTTTTTTCATTTCCCCAAAGACATCAGTAGTTTCAAAGTTAGCAGATGGACAGTCACTCAGCTAATGGCTAACTGATCTGAGGACCACAACTTTCCCTCCCAAAGGAATCATTTCACTGAAGTTAGAATGGATTCCACTGTTACAGCCCTTCAAGGACATGCTGGAAGCCCCACATTTTCTCCATCTTCCACTAGAAGATGGGCAGAGCCTCCAGGCTGTCAAGGAAACATGGAAGCTCTGCAAAGGTGTCTATTTCATCCTGGGGGATATAAAATCGATGTCTCTCACACTATGCAGCTAGCTGCTAGGTTCTTTCCAAGATGATACTTAGAATATGCATCCTTGTCCTGGGCTATCTCCACCTCTTCACAAAGTATTTTTAAGTGCTCACAAGTTTTAAGAAAAAATTTATGAAGTGTTTTGAGGTATGACTTCTCTAACTACAGAGGAATAGCAATGGGTCAGTAGGGTCCTCAGTGTGTTCTGAGGGGCGGTAAGGAAGATTTCAAATGCAGACACTCTTGTTTATGAATCTGAATTTGTAGATTGTAACTGATGTCCAAATCCCACTGGTGCTGGTGGTTTTTCTTTGCAGCTTGGCATCCTGCATTTCTGATTCCCTTCCTCCTAACCACCCTTCTCCCTCTTGACCCTGTGTAGAGTTGCAATGTGAGAAATTAGATAGGAAACCTTGTTTCCCAATTGCTCATTCAACTGTAAGGAAAGGCCTCTGGGAGTTCACATTTTAACCATCCCTTTTTCCTCCTACAAATTGGCACTACCTTAGGATAGGTTCTCTGCCCTAGGAATCCTGTTCCTCTGTGGCTAACATTCTACCCTGAGCTCCGATTTCTTCCTAAGCTTTTCTTTGCCTTCTCTACAAACTGCCTGTCTCCTGGGACGCAATCTCCTCTCTCTAAGCAACACACTTTCCAAATCCATTTTCCCATAAGTTACAGTATACCCTCCTCATTGTATTCAGTTCAACCTCTGCAAGATTCCTATTTACTGTCTTTTTTCCAGTTGACTAATTTGTATCAATACTTTTCCTCCCTCCCGACAACCAGGAAATAAAGGAAAAGAACCCCTGAAGTGCTCCTAGCTCCTTTTTTAGAACTCCTCAAATGTCAGGAGAGATTCAAGTGAAATGTATAGGCTGAATTTTAGGTGAGGTATTTAGCAGATAAACAATGGAGAGCATCCCTGTGCCCTGCAATCAAAGCCTCTGACACTGCCCACCTGAACAAAGCGCTCTTCACATTGAACTCTGGTCATAGTTAGGGACTGAGTGAGAGGGTGAGGCCCCGTCTGTGTCTAGGTAAAGTGCTCCTTCTCATAAAGTATCTTATGTGTTCAAGAAGGAATAGGGATTTAATGTAGCATTTCCATCATTGACCTCATTGATCAACTAAAACAAGGTATTTCATGAATTACCCCAGCATCTCTGATCCAGGTTTTTATTCAACTATAAAAATCAATATGGTATATAATCACGTCCCTTCCTAGAGTTTTAACATTCCAAGAACTCCATACACCAGAATTGTTGGGGAAATAATCTGTTATGACAGTGATATAGATCCTCTTCATGGAAATCTCTTTAGCCTTAAACATTTAATCTATGAATTTTCGGTCAACTGTAAATCCCACTGTGAAATGCATTGACTTTAAAGCTCACCTGACTTCCCCCTGCAGTGTGACCTAATGCTCCGTGCCCTGTAGGGAGCTGCTCTTCCCCTCCTGGCACTCTCAAGAACCATGCGCCCTTCTCTGGGAAGATAAGTTTTCTGTTTTGATTGGATTGGATTTATATTCCGTGTTGGTTGAGAGACTATCTAAGCAGGAAGCTCTTCAAGTGTGGCTTCTCATTTCACAGATGAGAAAAGATAAGAAAAGAGTGATGGTCAAAGTCCACTCAGCATAGATCACTCATCTCCTACCCTAGTGCGGTGGTGTTCCTCTCTGGAGCCCTGATGCAGATATCACACTGAAACTCAACGTGTGTGTGTGTGTGTGTGTGTGTGTGCGTGTGTGTGTGTGTGCATGCGCATGTACATGCATGCTCAAACTATACTTACAAGAATTTTCTGCGTGTTTCCCATCCTACCAGCCTCAAGAACAATCCCACTAGACTAGACACTGAACGTCTTTTCACTCAACTAGGTGGCTAAGGCTCTGGAGAAGAAAACCAGGGTAAGCTGCCAAGAGAGACCAGATCTGCCTTGTCCTCTTGCAAGTCCTGGGGTCAGTGGCTGTGATACAGACCGAGCACTTAAGGAACGCACACTGATGAGATACTTCTCCTTGCTACTTCAGAACTCCTTAGACTTAGTGAGTGTGTAACCACATGTATCTGCCATCCCCATTGGGTTTGAGTGTGTTCGGAGCTGCAATTATGCACCCTGTGCCCATGTTTAATATGTGCCAGGCACTTAGGAGAATCATGCTAAATGATGAATGCCATGAATGGTGTTCATATACTTCAATTAGCTGGACGGGGGACTGGGGGGAGGGTTTCTGGAAGAATAGTGCTAACGGAGGATTCGGAGGCTGCGTCTGCTCCCCCCCCCCCCCCCCCCGCCTTAGCTACTCCGAAGGGCCCTACACACTGTTGCTTCACAGTCACTACAGCCATGGTTGGTCCACATGCAAAGCAGGCAGTTTGGGGTAAAAAATACAAGGAGCACCACCCATGCTCCTTCCTAGCCTAAATCAAAACCATCCAGCTTCAGCTGCTTTTCTGTGCCTGTGCAATTTGAAGCCAGGGGCAGAGACCCAGAACAAAGCAGGTAAAGTAACCCAGGAAAAGACAAGCTAACTCATTCTGTCAACGTCTACTTCACATTCAGAGTGGGAAAAACAATAGAGAGGTTTCCAAGCATTCAACAGTCCTTCCATTTCCACTGTCAAAGAGAAATCGGAAAAAGAAAGCACTTCATAAACAGCACCTTTCCATGGCCGTCAAATTGCTCTGCTGACAGGATTTTTAATCAAAAAGTCCAAAGAAGAAGGATGAGTGGAATTTACAAAGAAGCACTCAGAGAATAAATGGAGACATTTGTTGGGCTTCTATGGGAGAAAAAGACAGCAAATACAGGCGTCACCCCACTGTAGTCTCGGAGACTGTCTATTGGGTAGTTGATGCTGAGTCCCCAAATACACTGACCCAGACAGCATTAGCATTCCTCGGAACATGGGCTGTCACCACGATTCTCCCTGTGCACACCCATCAGAAGGAAAGAGTCATAATTTGGACAATAGCCACCTCCTGGGGGGTCATTTAAGTCCTAACTTCCAGTTCTAACCAAGTTAGGTGACTTTACTCATTTATCAAACCACTCGGAAATGCAGTGTGAGTCACACTTGGCTGCATACATCTCTGCTTGCCACAGAGAGTTTCTAAACATGAAGAAAATCTGTATTTACCATAAAACCTTAGCACCTTAGACTGCAGACATGGGCCCCTCAGAAGGAGAGAAGGTAAAGGGAAGAGGAAAGGAGATGACGTCACTTCCTGGGCTGGTATTATCACCGGACCCTGAGGACTGTGAAGTTACATCAATGGTCAGCTGCAAGGCTCAAAATAAGAGTAACTGCATGTTGGGGCTGGAGAGTGGCATTTGTTGGGAAAGTACGTGCCTTGCAAGTATGAGAACTTGAATCTGATCCCTTAAACTGATGCCAGACATATTGGCATACACGTGTGATCCCTGTGCTAGGGATGCAGAAACAGGCAGATCTCTGGAACTCACTAACTAAGAAGCCTAGCCTACTTACTGAGCGGTTGTCTAGTGAGAGACCCCGGCTCAAAACATATGGAGAAAGAGAGGTAGAACCCCAAGAAATAGCACCTAAACATGTCTTCAGCCATCCACACACATGTGCACACACACATGCACATACAAATAAGTAACTGTAAGTCTTCTCTTACATTTTCTCCAATGTTCTTGGTAAATTTTCCAAAATCCTGATATGAAAGTCATAATTCTTCCCTACAGTGAATGCAGATCTCAGTACATAGTAGATTGTTAATCCACAGTGGGTGTGGTGACATGTCTGGAATCAGTTTACTGACAATAGTACAACTTTCAGCAGAACGTCTCAAGTCCAGTGAAATAGGCTTACCTCCTCTGGTTCCCTAATAACACAATGTCATCATATCAGAATGCTCAACAGAGTTGGAGAAACCAAACTATGATCCTGTATAAATTCAAAAGCTGAAGTCCTTACTGCAGGAAGAAAATAATTCATCCTATATAAAAAGGAAAGTAACATGGTTCTTACTAGCTCCTCCATGACTAGGCCTCAGCGAATTCACAGAAGGTAAAGAGGCATGTGACGTGCAGGGCTGCCTTGAAGAGCTCATGGTCTTTAGCGGAGAAAAGAAAGATGAGCCAGACATACAATGGAAGACTCTCATGTGGCCTGATAAGAGCCTTGTGGGAGAGAACATGCACAGGAAGTCAGAGGCTGAGCCAAATAATTCTGCATGTCATGGAAAGACTGGGAGATGGAAGAAGGTTCTTCCAAAAAGGTGGCAGTTGAGTTAGAAATGGGCTAAGGGGCATTACCAAGAGAAGACAAAAAAGCATTATCATTCAGACTCACAGCACACAAGAATGAAAGGACGCTAGGGATCTGTGTCTGGGCCACTACAAGGCAGCTACTAGTTCTGCTGCATCTGAGCTCTGATGGTTGGGGTTGTTTATTCAGTACAACCTGGAGTCTCCTGGGAAGAGAGCCCTCAATGATAGATGATCTGCATTGGATTGGCCTATGGGCACATCTATGAGAAATTGTTCTAAGTTCATTGATGTAGGAAGACTCATCCCAAAATGGGCAGCTCCCTTCCCTCGGCATGGTATTCTGAACTGTGTAAAAGTAGAGAGATTAAGCTGAGCATAGGCAAGCAAGTGGGAATGCATGAATTCATTTCTCTCTCCTCTCTTGGATGTGATATGAATAGCTGTTTGAAATCCTTGCCTTGACTTACCCACAATGATGACTGACCTATGACCCGAAACTGCTTTTGGTCTGGGCGTTTTATCACAGCAATAGAAATAAAATTAGTATACCAGCATTAGAAGCATTTCCTTGGAGAAATATTATCCAACACGATCCTAAATTAGTCCTTTTATTTAGTCTAATAGATCCAGCTTCCTGCCTTTCTGAGCTCTTTTCTTGGATTGAACTGCAATGTGGTTCCTGTTTATACACTGTAGAGCCCCCACAGAATGCACTCCAGGAGGAGCGGCTCCCTCTGGAACTGTACAGTGTACAAACTGCACAGCTGTGGTCATGCTAGTATTACAACTTCACAAAGAAATCACTGCTGACCAATATCTAACAACTAGTCTGAACCTCATAAAAAGGCATGCTCTCAGCATTCAGGATATATATAGCATCTGTCGCAAAATGGCCACTCAGTGCTGACCAGACATTTCGCAAACCCTCTGTAATGAACATTTCACAGATTAGAACGTGAGGCTCAAAGACTAGTTGGCCTGCCCAAGTTCTGTGGTACAATCAGAAGCCCCAAACTATTCACATGGGTTTCTTGTTTTGCCTGTGTGGATTCCAAGATGATAGTTTTCCAAATCTGGCTGGAAAAAAAATAGAGATCAGAAAGTACAAGGTCATTGGAAACCAATGTCTGACTTCACCTCCATAAATACTAGCCCAGCTAGTCAGGGCGTCTTGCCCAGCCTCCCTCACTGTCGGGAAAGAAGTGGCCAATAATGACAGGAATAAACCAGAGACTTTAGACCAATGGCTAACAATCTGACTGCCTCAGCCTGACTTCCTCCTCATGGCTTTCCTACCATGATTTCAAGGTGCTGATTCCATGACCTTATCTGTCTGCCCAGCCTTCCACATTCCATTTCTGATGCCTCTGTGAGCACACAGGCTGCCCTGCCTCTTACCGCCCACTGAAGTCAAGGGACAAGAAGTACCCTTTCCCATGTAACCAGAGAACCTTCCAGAAGCCCAAAGTCTCCTTCCTGCCAATATGTTCATTACAAGACCCCTGTGTCATATGTCACTGGCTGAGAGACATATGTAACACTGTAAAGTTAATATACATGATGCCAGCACACTTTCATTTATTTGAGGGTTTCCTATGATTGGAAACACTGCTGAATTCTGGGAATTCATAGTGCAATTTCTTCTTCCTCAGTTTACTTTGTTAAGTAGATGGCTATATTTGCTCATAAATGTTTACTTGGTCTGATTGCTTTTATGTAGATATATTTTTAAATAAGAGTCAACACAAGCAGGGGCCACTTTGGAGGTGGAAATCCCTAAGAACAAGAGGATCCATTGTAGAAAGGGCAAAGAACCCTGGGAATGGTGAACCCAGGAGAACTTCCTACCTTGTCTGCTTCTCCATGAAGCCAGTTTGTGATAAGGCCCAGCCCCTGAAGTAGTAACCTATGCAGAAACATATGATCATTAGCCAGCACTGAGCTCCATCAGTCCCTACCCAAGAATCCTGCTCAGAAAATGATTACAAATGTCACTTCTTTGTAATAAAAACTACAGTTGACTTGTTCTGATGTTTTACATATTCCCTTCATTGAAGGTTTCTGTGTACACATCTATGGACATGGAGTTCTTTGTACATGTCCTACAGGGTAGAAAGCCAGCTGCTATCTGCCAGTACTGGCTAAATACTGTTTAAGAGTTAAGTTTCAAGCAGCTTGTAAAAGAAATTCCTCATTTGAGATTTCAGGAGGGAGTGTGTGTGATACAGGATTCGGGAGTGGAGAGTAAATATGATCAAAACATGTTGTATGGAATTCTCAAAGAACTAGTTGTTTAGTTATAAATAAATGGGGAATTTTTCTATTCTGAAAAAAAAAATAGAGCTGGGCATGGTGGCTCATGTCTTTAATTTCAGCACTCGAAAGGCAGAGGCAGGAAGATCTCTGTGAGTTCAAGGCCAGCCTGGTCTACAGAGCAAGTTCTGTGACAGCCAGGGCTATACAGAGAAACCATGTTTTGAAACCTCTCCCTAAAAGAACTATTAGGGACAGAGTCAGTGTAGCCACATTCTAAGCATTGGCAGAAGGTAGCAGAAGGCAAATCAAAGATCCAGGACGTAAGACATGTCATTGCATCAGCCTCATTGTATGTCACCAAACCACAACAGCGATAGTCCATTCATGCCCACCTGCGGTTGCTGTAAGTATCCTTGGAAATCGAACTGAAGAAGCTTCAAACTATTTGAAGCTTGTCCATCACTAATGCTGCTCTCTGTAGGTCTGCAGCAGAGCTGATGCAGTTAGGAAGTAGACTATGTCCTGCAATGATGCATTATTCCTTGAAATACTTGGTGTATATGGGGGGTTTGGTATGAGACTCAGTTTGTTCCATTAAATAGAAAGAGGCATCAGAATCATGAAAAAAAAATCAAAGAGAGACTTTGCACTGCTCTGTACCCATGTGCTCAAGGATCCCTCAGAAACCTGGATTTCACTATGTTCCCTCTATCTTTAGGTGCCTCCTCCTACAGAATGGCAAAGTGGATAGGATCCATCCTATTCTTGCTATCTACCAGTCCAGCAATCCTCCAGAGAGGAATGGGCGTGTTTAGTTCAGTTACATCATAAAGACACTTGCTGATCCTGAGCTCCTGATGAACCTTCAAGCCAAGGAGAAGACCAGCGTCTCCCAGGCCACACAATTCACTGGGGAGTTTCCCACAGGGAGCAGAAATGCAAGGATCAACAAAAGAAGAGGCTTCTGGGTCTGCTTAGATGGCAGGTATCCAGCAGAAAGGTAATGAAGTAGCGGAAGTCTGACACTGAGAGGGAAGCATTGGTCCACCCAGCTTGGCCAGAGGCTCATGACTGATCTTACAACATACCTGACAGCACTCAAGAAGGCATAGTTTTCTTGCTACATAAAAGTAATTTTCATTGATTCTTTCTAAATTTAACTCCAGCAAAAGTGTATACTCAGCAATGAAATTATGACAAAAACCACTCAACACAGATTGTTTATCTGACAGATCTCCCAATGGACACCTTTCTAAATTCTATAGCAAACAAATAAATAAAGGACATATTACCAATTTTCAGAATTCATAACTTTAGTACCATCAAACACAAATCCAAATACTTGAGTGGAAGACACATATGTACAGAGAATCTTTCTTTCATTTCCTTATCTACCCAACAGTGGCTTAGTACCTGTCAAGTCCGGGGGCTGCATGCTATCCCAGGCAGCCAGTTTAAAAGATAACATCAGGCTACATCCCATTGCAAGGTAAAAACAAGATTGTTTTGGCCTCCATGAAAGCCTAATCATAACATACCACGGAGTGGCATGGTGGGTTAGTTACTTTACTTAGCAGGGATGGCAGACAAGGTCTTCCTAGATAGTTGGTTGCTCAATGTGACAAATGAGAGTTAATACTCAATTCCATAAAGAGAAATCTCCCTGCCTAGATGGGCTTCTCCAGTTCATAATGATGGACAGATCAGAAAAATGTCTAAGTCAATAATTCATGTCTAAGGAAGTAAAATGGCTGACAATTGGGGTTGGGCAGCTCACTTATTCTCTGGGTTTGGACTAGTTGTATATTTCTGTAATAGTCTTCATAGGAGGAGGAGAAGGAGGAAGAAGAGACTTATATGATGAGGGGAAAGAGCTGTACTTATCTGTGAGTAGATGTGAGAGATGTATGTATAAATTACACATTCAAGTTATACAGGCTTAGGAAGATGGTAGTTATAGGTTCTCCACCTGGGTCCATGACCTACCTCTTCAGTCATGGGTAGTTAGTTAGCTAGGTTTATAGGACAAGGCAGGTATGAAAAGACCTTAAGTCCAATTTAAATGGCTGTTGGTTACCCCCATGACACAAGTGCCACTATTGCACACTTGAGGCTGTCTTGCCATGCTGAGCATTGTGGTGGTTTATGAACGTTACATCGTGTGGGCCTACTGATTCCTCGTCTCCCTTGATAGCATGCAAAGAGCCTTTCAGTACTGTGAGAGTCAGTCTTCAGGGAGGAGACTTCCAGGTTAGTTCCAGATGAATCCCTTCAAGACCTATGTCTGAAGTGTGTGGTGTCTTCAGAAACTGGGTGTATCTTTAAGTTCTGAGAGACAACCAAACGCAATGAAATAGCCAATACTGTGTAAAGAGTCTCTTAGACCCCCAATCAACAACTAGAAGGGAGGATCCCCTTGCCTATCATTGGAATACTGATATATAGCCTACATATCCTCAAAGGGAATGTTATCACCCCACTTGGAACAATTCCAGCAAATAAATAAATAAATAAATAAATAAATAAATAAATAAATAAATAAATAAAAATATGTATGTACGTATGTATTGTGTCTATTATATCTATATATATGTGTGTGTGCACATATATATGTATATGTATATTTTATGGAATCTTATAGAATAATATTTATAAAATAATATTTCCTCATGGCTTTTTTCAAATATCATTTGACCATCTAGTTATGGATCAATGGAGGGTAATTATGTGGAAATTCACTGAGCCACCACTAGAGGGAGAGCTAACAAAGAGCTGGGCATAAATACAGGGGCATCTGCCTGTTTTTTTTCCACAATGTTTTTATCTGACATAGTATTTTCATTACTTCTTTGAAATTTCGTGCATGCACACAATGCATAGTAGGAGAGAGGAGGAAATAAAAAGACAGCAATGTTATCTACAGAAACATAACTTTTACAAGGAACTGGAGTTCATAAGGAGTAACAGTAACTGTCAAAATAACTTCCCACCCTCCTCCACCCAGCTTTTTCGAGCCTTCCTGAAGATGATCCTGATGTCTTGACCTTAATGGGCCACCAGCTCGTGAGAATGTGGGGGGTGGGGGATGACAGACGTGTGGTGATACATTCCTTTAATCCCAGCACTCAGGAAGCAGAGCCAGGTAGCGATCTGTGGATATCAAAACTGGTCTAGATAGTGAGTTCCAGGCCAGTCAGAGCTAGCTACACAGGGAGACTTGTCTCAAAACCAAACTAAACAACAAAGGGCAGTCATGGAGCTGTACTTTCTCACTGGGACCACCAGCCCACAGATAATGACACAGAGACTTACTATTAATTATGAATGTGCAATCTTACCTTAAGCTTGTTCCTAACCAGTTCTTATCATTTAAATTAACCATTATTTTTAAATCTAAGTTCTTCCACGTGGCTCATTATCTCATCTCTGTACTGTGCATCCTGCTTCCTCTGTGTCTGTGTCTGGACGGCAGCTCTGCCTTTCTCCTCCCTGGAGTTCCCTCTCTGCCTGGAAGTCCCACCTATCCTCTCCTGCCTAGCTATTGGCTGTCCAACTTTTTAATTACACCAATCACAGCAATACATCTTCACACAGTGTACAAACATCCCACAACACAGAGCCAAGCACAAGAGCCATTTGAGCCCCCAAATAGAATGGTTCAGAAAATAACCTAGCAGCAAGGGATTATGGTTAAAACACTGAAACTGTAGGACTAATCAACTACATTACAGACTACACAAAGTCAAACAACGTGCCTGAATCACAGTTTGAAAATATGCTATCAGGCAGCATGGAATGTTGCTATGGAACTTAATTTCTCAAGAAAGAACGGTGAGTTAGTGAAAGTAGCAATGACTGGCAGGAAGCCATTTTCAGGTTTTTACATATACATCTCTCTCTCTCTCTCTCTCTCTCTCTCTCTCTCTCTCTCTCTCTCTCTATATATATATATATATATATATATATATATATATATATAGACAAAGGCTTGCTAAAAGCAGCTACTGACTTACCAAACTCTGTACACATTTATCATCTTCATATAAGAGGCCAGTTTCAGACAGAACTTGGATAGCACAAGGAGGATTTCAAGGAGAGAGCTTACGGAGACTGCACACTGGTGGAAGACACATGCGTTGCTGATCAAAAACTGCAATGCTAGACCCTTGGGCAACAGAAGACTACAAGAAGCCATAGCTGGGTCACTGAGAACAGGTCAAGTTATAGTTTCAACAAGAAAATACTATGGATGAGGAAGGAGATGCTTTTCTGGAATAATCTCCATCATTCAGATTTCTGACCACAGTTTTCATGCTTAGCACGCTGCATTTCTACATTGTGGAATCTCATTGCTGGGAACACCTTTATCTTTTTACTGTTCCCACTAGAGAAAGAACAATCAGAACAGATGGTATTCTAGCTAGCATTTAAGAACACAATGTTGGGTGGTTTTTTAATTATTTTATTTTTTTATGTATCACCAAATGGAAACTTGCTTTCCAAAGCAAACTTCATTCAACCCAACTCATTTGAAAAGAGCAGAGGTTGCCATTGTCTTTACAGTTGTTGCTATTGTACTAATTGATGCTTCAATTCAAGTCAGTGCATTTGGCATGTGAAACTCAATTATCTTTCTAGAAGCCTGCGGGGGTTCTTGAAATAATGTGAAAAATTAAATCTATTTAATGTAGACAGAATTAAATAGCTGTTTGGAATAAGATCTTTCCCCCCAAAGGGCTTTTGATAAATTTAAAATAATAATTCTAGTCTTCTTCCTCCCACATTTAGAAAATACAGGAAAATGTATTTGTTGAATAAATAGTGAACAAATGTTGGCAACATGAATCTAAAAGGTGGGTTGCATAGTATCAAAGTTTATCTAAAATGCATCATCTGAAAGGCACTAGAACTCTGTAAAGCAGAATGGAATGTACCCATCTGTTACCTTCCTGCCCTGTATATGTAACTTAAGAGACATGTTGGATTCTAAGAGATGTTATTAAAAAGCAAAGGTGATTCTCCTTTATTGGGTAATGTAGTTAGAGAGCTTCTTTCCAGGTTCTACCAAGCCCCAGCAGTCCCACAACCCATGTATAAAATAATCATACAGACACTTATATTATTTAAACTGCTTGGCCATTAGCTCAGGCCTACCATTGTCTAGCTCTTACTCTTGTATTTAGCCCATATCTTTAGTCTATACTTTGCCACATGGCTTGTGGCTTACCAGTGTCTTTACACGTTGCTTTTCATGGCGGTGGCTGGCGGTGTTTCTCCCCAGCCTTCTACTTCCCAGAATTCTCTTCTCTCTTGTCCCGCCTATACTTCCTGCCTGGCCACTGGCCAATCAGAACTTTATTTACACAGAGCGATATCCACAGCAGGGTAAGCTGAGAAAGATTGATGTAAACAGCATAAGACTTCTGTCCAGAGGGATTTTCATGCACAGCTGTGAGCTATAAAAAGTTAGAAAGCCCTTAGATGAGTGCATACAATGTAGGAAGCATTTCCCACACAAATTAGATCATGGAACATTTGTCCTCCAGTCAACCCTTCTTGGAGACCATGTTTTGGTAGACAGTACACTAGGAAACAAAGATGGTGAGGTCACTTCTCCACCTAGGGAAGGCCTGCTCTCAAAGCAGATGGTAAAGCAAAGACCCAAACCCTCTACAGAGGACATGCTAAGTTTCTAAGATTTGGACAAAGTTCTAAGGTTCAACAACATTATGAAACATAAGCTTAAATATGCTGCATTGATCTGTTCTTAAATTTGGATTTGTTTTTCTGTTAAACTGCTATCTCGGGGCTGGGATGCATTCCATGGTAGAGTGCTGCCCGGGTTCTCAAACTGAATTCCAGTACTACAAAGGAAAATAAATAAATACATACAAGTTTTAAAAGATTTTACAACTGTCGTCTCATAGAAACTACATATGGAAGAAATTCCCTTCTCTATTGCTTCGCAAACTGAAGGCTAGATAGGGAGTTACGTTTTCTTGGCCAGTCTTAGTCGTGCATTCCTCTGAATACCAGAGACTTGATGTCTGCTCTGCCGGGTTCCAGAACCAGAACTCTTTCCACTCACAGCAATCAAATGTTTAAAAACCTTCCCTCTCAATGACACCAGTAAAATAACAGAGTGATATAAAAGCATAAAAATGGTCAAGGATGGGGCTGGAGCACATAAGAGCACTGGCTGCTCTTTCAGCGGTCCTGAGATCAATTCCCAGCAGCCACACGGTAGCTCACAACCATCTTTAACTGTAATCTAAGACAGCCAACAGGAAAAAGAGTAGAATAAAATGCAGAGCCCAATGAACATCAAGACATATGTCCAGTCTGTTACCCTTCCAAATCCTGAGCAGTTCCTTTTGCTTTTATTCATTTGCGTAGTGTTTGCTTTTCAGTACACCCATGTCATATTGGAGTTAGACATGCATTCATTTTAAGCTTATTTTCAAATAGAATAAATCTATAATCTGACTTCCCACATAGAGTCAGGTGCGTATGACACCCACTTGCCTCACCAAGTCAGAATTCCAATAGCGTTGTTTATTAAGAGTTTGAAAATATAAATTTTAAATATCTCAACCACTCCAAGTCCATGCCTCAGTTTCCATGAAATTGCCACCTTCTGCTTTATTGATTAAGTTCACAATAGAAGGAAAGGAAAAGGTAAAGTATTTGGATATATAGAGAGATTAATAATATATTAGTACTCTCTGTTTTAATGTATGTGTCTGTGTATGTGTGTCAGTGTGTATGTGTGTGTGTGTTTATGTTCTGTATGTGTGTGTATGTCTATGTGTATGTATCTGTCTGTATAGGGATGTGTGTGTCCATGTGAGCACAGGGGATTGTGAATGACTAGACATGGATGTTGGAAACTGAACTTGGGTTCTCTGGAAAAGCAGTGAACTTTCTTCATCTCTCCAGCCCAGATGTCTGTATTGAATGTCTTTGCTGAATGAAGTAGGATTATGAATGTCCCCTCAAAGCTAAGCCTACAAATTCTTCCGAAGTATCAATATCTTCACTGAGAATGTGTAACCAAAATGATAACAACAAAATGTTGATGGGCTAACAGTTCCTTATTCAGTGTTTAACAAAAGATAAGCATGAACACAGGCAGATAAACACTCCTTTAAGGATGTCAGATTTTAAAATGTATTTCACAGCCAAGAATGTTTTTGTGCTTTCTTAAGTAGCTAAATGCTAATATCTAAACCAAAAATCAACCCTAAAAACCTGGCAAACAAAACACAAAAGCCCACCAGTATTCTCAAAGCAATCAGTTCTCAGTCTGCAGTCTCACAGATCAGTACTTTTAGCGAGCCAGGACATGTTGTTATTGGAAGGCTAGGGACATGAGAGGAAATGAATTGAGTCTGCAGTTTTGTGAGACAGCAAAGCCCCATAGTCTCCAGAAACATCACTGATAATTAGCATTCTATCTTTGATCCAGGAAAGAAGACCCATTGCAGCTGCCAGATTCACATCTGTATCTCTTCTCAGCAATATGTGTGAGGTACTTTACATCTGCCTACATGATGTTGGCAAACATCCCCCCCACTTATTTCAGATATGAACGTTAATATAAAATTGGCCCAAAGTTCACCTTCAGTGGAAGAGATTGTCCCCGGCTCCCATTCTAATCTTACATCTGCTTCACCTGCAGATTCACAATCCCAATTTCAACCAATGGATGGCATCATGTGGTCTGCAAATGTGCAGAGGAAAAAATGAGTCAGAAGAAAGCAAAGGGCCAGTTGTTTTGTTTTGTTTTCTGCTGTTCATTTAACATGGTTGATATGCAAATGTGCAAGACACTGAACAAAAGCATGCTTCTAGACTCACCCCCAACTTCATCTCTCCCAAGAAGCCACTTTCTTTTTTCCTTTAAAGCTCTCTTATGGTTTTCTAAAATTCTTCAGTCTCTTTTCCTCAAGACTGGTTTATGTTTAGTGTCTTCCTCTCAGAACACTTCTGAGTATTAATTGTGCCTTCTTGTCTTAATGGGACATTCAAAGTCTCGCCACTGTAACTGAATCTGCACCCTCTAGGCTGCCCAGCATGGCATCATACACCCAGACCTGGGTGCATACAAATCATTGCCGGACACTTTCTGATCAACTCACTACACTCAGACCCCTACCAACAATGCTGAGCCCCCACCTCGACCAGATCTCCAGCACACTCACACACTCATTTACAGAAGCAAATGAATCCTGAGGAGGGATCATCTACACTTCTATTTTGGTTTTTACTTATTTACTTTTGGAGATGGTACAGAATTGGATCTTGGGAACATGAATGATAAATCAGCTTTATTTATCTTACAGGCCACATGGTATGTTTCAAATGCTTACAGAGTGTGCAAAGTCTCTCTCTGTGTGTGTGTGTCTCTCTGTGTGTCTCTCTCTGTCTCTCTCTCTCTCTCCTTGATGAATTCTATTCCTTATATCTATACAACATGATCACTTTGCCTTTGTTTCCAGCTCTTGTCTTCATTTTAAATGAAAGAATTTCAGGAAAACACTAAGTTGTAGTTGCATTTCCCCCTAAAAGTCTACATCCCCATCACCTCATTCTCTCTTGCAATGCCCACCAACAGCACACAGCACATGCATCTGCCCAGCTGGACTCAAATCCAGCCAAGAGGTGACTCATCTTTCTGTTTGCTAGTGATTTAGGAGAAATTTATCATTTGCTTCAATTAGTCAATAAGAAAGGCCAAAAGTCACTTGAATGGCAGTGTGCTCTGGTCCTGCAGAAATAACAAATCTAACACAGCCAAGATCAGCAATCAGAAATCCAAATGTCCCCCCATTAAAGGCCTCAGAAATATCTCTTCTCTGTTCCATTCCAGAGAGCAGATGTTAGGCCCACCAGTGAGAGCCCAGCAAAGGAGAAGGAGAAAGCAACTCATGAAGTCAGAGGCCCCATGGGTTGGAACCCATCTGCCTTACAGCCTTTAGTAGCCCGCCATAATATTTACACAGTGCTTATTACTGGTCAGTCAGCATTTCAAATGCTGCCCATATATTACCTTGTTTATACACCTCATAATCAGTCTTTGAGGAAGGTAATGTTACATCTGGGGGAACTGAAGCACAGAAAATTGACCTGTGCTTTGGAAGCACCCAAGATGCATTACAGAAGGAAAATACCAGAGGCCAGCCCATAACCACTATCATGGTTTGAATGTGAAATGTCCCCCAAAGGATCATGGGTTGGAAAGCTTGGTTCCCCAGCTGGTGGTCCTATTTTAAAAGGCTTGGAAACTTAGGAAATGAAGTCGTACTGGAGGAAGTGAGTCCCTTGAGATTTGAAAGCCATCCCCACCTTCTGTCTGCTTTCTGATTCTTGGCTATTGATACAAATGTGACCAGCCACCTCAGCTCCTGCATGGGCTTGTCCCCCTTTGATGGAGCATATCATGTCAAACTGTAAGCCTAAATAAATCCTTCCATCTTTAAACTGCATTTCTCAAGTGTTTGACCACAGTAGTGAAAAAAGTCACTAACATAATCATATGCTAGCAGTAGGGGAGGTGGATTAGTATGATCTGGGAAGGGGAATGTCTTAGTTAGGGTTTTCATTACTGTGAAGAGATACTGTGACCACAGCAACTCTTACAAAGAAAACATTTAATTGGGCTGGCTCGCTTACAGTTACATAAGTTCAGTCCATTATCATGACGGTAGGGAACATGGTGGCATGCAGGCAGATGTGGTGCTGGCTAAATCTTGGCTTGCAGAGAACAGGAAGTCGACTGACTCCCTGGGTGGTATCCTGAGCATAGGTAGGGGAGCCAGGAATGTAGGTGCAAACAATCATCTTATGAAGACGACTTTGAATATTCATGCAAAGGGTTTGAATATTCATGTGGTTTTTGTTTTTGTTTTTGTTTTTGTTTTTTTTTGCAACAGAGGGCAGACTTTTGGTATACATCTGCCACTGGGTACATGCCTCAAAATGTGCCTAGATTTGTGCCAACTCCTCCTTGGGACATGTCTTTTACTATGATAATAAAGCAAAGGTTAATTCCAGGCCAGAGTGTCTTCCTGTGCATGTTCAAGGTTAGGGGAAGTTCTATGACTCTTGGAGCTGGAAGGTCAGGGATGGGAGGCTTAGATGAAAACCCTCTCACTCTTCTTCATATCCCAGAAACTGATGGTGGTCTTTTATGCCTCAGGAGGCTGGCGTTTGCTGTACCCTCAGTCTAGTGGTTTAGACCTCGGCCACTGCTTCTTCTAAACACCATGCTTGCTCTCAATTAACCTCAAACATAATTTACACCTTCACTGTGTCCTGTGGCTTTACTTTCTTGACTGTCACAGGCTAGACCATAACTAAACAGTGCTGGGCTCCTTTTCTTAACACATACTTTCAAAATACACCTAATGGCCCAAACAAAACAGCTGGTCCTCCCTGAGGAATGCTGGGCTTCATCTCTTCCCACGCCACCAAAGTGTCATCAAGTGACCACAGCTAGCTTCCCACCCCTCTCTACTTCCACAGCTGCTGGCCAGGCCGTGTCTCATCATCTGTCACTCACATGACTGTGGCTGAAGCAGCCTCTTTATCAGTCATCACGCTCCCTCCTCAGCTCAGCCACCCTGGACTGTCCTCCATTTAAAATGCAGCTAGGAAAAAAAAGAAAGTACCCCAGGAGCTTTCCAAGGCATACCCAAAGAAAAGAAGAACAAAACAAAACAAAACACATTAGCATAGGATAGCATAGCACAGTGTCTTTAGGTGAGTAAACAACATGCTGGCATTTGTATGGTCTGCAAAACATTTGCACAGATATTCCTCTTTTAATCTTCCAAAGAAAAATCTCAGCCATCAAGAAGCCCTTTAGCCACTTCTTGCGTTCTCTCTGTTCCAACTGCACCAACATACTTGTTTTTCCTGCCTTTGCCCTGTTCTTTTCATACACTAGTCTATTTTTCAATATCAAACTATCTTCTATATTCTGCGTCTTATGAAAACCACTGTTTTTCCCTCTGCTCTGTCCTTTTATCTTGCTATTTTTATATCAGCTCATAACAGCCGTCAGTCCTCAGTTACCCCTTCTGGGACACTCTACCATCCTACCCCAAGGGGCTGGAAAACAGACAGACAAATATGTTTTATAAATAAAGCTTTATTGGAACATCACCATACTCCTTAATTTATAATTGTCTATGGCTACCTTTGCACGATGTCAAAACCTCAACAGGGTTGGAGAGTTATATCAGAGGAACCACTCTAAAATATTTCACATCTGGTCCTTCACAGAAAATATTTGACAACCTCTGTTTTGCTTTACTTTTAGGTCAACTGAATACCAGAGGCATGCCAGGATTCCAGCCTGTGAGAGCTTACTAGGATGCTATGTCCCAGCTGTGATTCCATGAGAGAACTTTGACAAGCAGATTACTGCACAGGTTATGATCCTTTCATGAAGTGAACCTGCTAAAATGTTCTCAAGACATTGATTTTAGGTGACTCTCTCACATCAGACAATGACTTCAGGGTTCCAAACTAGCAATGGTCCACCCTTTGGGGTGTGCCTATGAGTCAAACGTGAGGGGGCTATAGACACCTCTCACATAGCTGCCTGTCACTCATAACACCCAGGAGTAGAGACGCTGTGAGTGCCACTTACACTCCTTGCAACAGTGTGTTCCCTTTATGTGATACCACAGGACATGTGCCTTTCCCTCCACAGGCTCCACCTCCCATCCTGGGTGGTCCCCTGGGAGTGCCCTGTTCAATTCTTCTGAAGAATTCACACAGTACTGACTTTTGAACAACTTCCCTTCTTGCCTTAGAATGAGGGAGTTACTGTATGCTACCCAAGACTGATCTCAATTAGTTTCCTAAGCCAACAGGAGGGATGATCATTCCTTGCATGAGCAGACCCTCTTCTTGCTCTTCCCCCAGACAACCCCCATCTACCTTCTCCAGTGGTGTCCACATGTGGAAGGCAAGCATAAAGACAACATTGAAAGAGGGGTCTTAATCTAGGAGGGCAGTGGTAAAAACATGTATCATTCTACGTTTAGGCTACGAAATCCTTTAACATGACCAGAAAGCAAATGATCAGTCACATTGCTGGGCCATCTATGAGACATCTCACTATGTTAATGATAACCACCAAGCTTTAAGAGTCACTGAGAGCCAGTGGATGCTGTGAGTGATGGCAGCCCTGGCCTTACATAAATGGTTCTAGAAAACCGCCATGATAAGCGGCTCAGTATTGTTTCAACGTGAGCAGATTATCATGGTGACTGACAACAGCATGTCTATCTTTTCCTTGTGGTTAGAAGATATGAAATTAGCCTGGGATGGCACATCCAGCAAAGAACTTGACAAGCTCTTTCCTGAGCTGGACCAGAAAGAGAGGTTACCTGGAAATGATGCAGAATCTTCAAATGTGCTGATTGATTGAAAAATAACAAAACAGCCAACAGCTCTTTTCCGCCCTTATCTCAAATTTGCAGTGATCTGCTTTATCTAGCCCGAGCCCATGAACTTTGTAATATATACATATTTTAATCAAGCTGTTTATACACACGAGAGCCTTACCTAAAACATTTGCATGTGTCCATTATTAAACAATCCCCCATGACTGTTTGGCTCGATCATCTACATTTGGCAACCACTGATCAAATCCGGGGCTTTAAACCTGGCAAGGGCTGCTTGCCAACAGAAGCCTGGGAGTGATTCTGGCTCCTTCATTCACCAGCTGTGACAGACTGAACAATTCCACCTCTCAGCATCTGTTACTTCAGGTATTAAATTTTCTACACTAACCATTTCCTTGCAACATTGATGCTAGTGTTCAAAGGACTAAACCTAGTCAGCTCTGAGGAATTATGGGAGATAGAAAGAACCTAGTAGTCCATTTTATTTACTTATTTTTAACAGACTTCAAAATGGCATTTGTTATACAAAGACATAGTTTCAAGTCTATCAATATATAATATCAATATAAATAGTCCCTCATTTAATTAGAAACCACAGTCTAATTTGATGAATTAAAAAAAAAAATTAAGGCCCATAGATTTTCAATACTTCACCCAAGATCACAAGCTAATAAAGCAAAATGTGCTGGGATTCAAACCCATCTTTACTATGTTCTACTGTCTCTCAGGGGGAAGAAAAGCTATTAATATCATTCAGTAAGTGGTAATATTTTATTGTGGTTATTATATTATAATAATAAAGGAGAAAATTGAAACCAAAATAGAAGCAGAGCTAAAAATAAACCACGGTTCTAATGCTTCCCAACTCACCATCTTATCCACTCATCTGAACCATACCCTGCAGAGAGGAGATCTGTGTAAAAAGTTATACAATTGGGCCTCTTCTGGTGAATGAGATTGTTCATCCAGAATACCAGGTGTTGGAACTGAAATGGGGTGAGGGACTTTTATTCTTAATAGATTGTCATTATAAACGAAGCTGAACAGGAAGCCAGCCCTCTAGATGAAAAGGAAAGACCATCCCACACTCAAACGTCACATAGCTTTGAGAGCCACTGCGTCGGGTTATGCAAACAGTGACGCCATGACTCTATCCATAAAACACATTAGTGACCCCACTGAGTGTCGAAGTCTGAGAGGATTGGAGAATGTTCTATGAAGACCCTGCCATGATGAAAGTCAGGTTGAGTCCTAATCTGTTAAAACTACAGGCAGAATCCCAAGGCATAGAGAGGTTTCACCTTCTCCTCAAATTCCTCTTCTCCCCATTCTTAGGAAACCCACCTTTCTCTTCTGTGGTTTTCAGAGACGGCAGCAGAAAAGACCCAGACATGAGCCAGTGACGTGGCTCAGGAGGCAAAAGCCCTTGGCTCCCGAGCTGATGACCTTAGTTCTGTCCTGGAGCTCACAAAAAAAGCTAGACAAGCTAGATGTGATAGCTCACATCTGTAATCCCAGCATTCCTAAGGCATTGGAGGCAATGGTAAGAGAACTACATGGAAGCTTTAAAATCAGCTAGTTCAGAGAGTGTAGAGCAGCAGAGATTGTCTGAACAAGGTCGAAGGAGAAAACTGACTCCTGAGAGTTACACACACACACACACACACACACACACACACACACACAGCACGAATCTTAAATGGTCTTATTAATAAGAACAAACCTGAGCCAGGTATTGGGGTGAATGCTGGAAGATCAGAGAAGCAGAACAAGCCACAGCTACCTCACCATGCCAGTTCCTCAGCTGATCCTGTTTCCTCAGACTGGAAGCTTCTGTGTCCTCATCCAGAATGAATCTCAGATGAACTGCTGCTCCAAAGCCTGAAAGCTTAGCCAGCTATAGTGCCTTGTCCTCACACCTTAAATACCTTTCTGCTTTCTGCCATTACTTCCTGAGATTAAAGACGTGAGTCACCATGCTTGGCTGTATCCTTGAAGACACAGAGATCCAGGCAGACCTCTGCCTCTGGAATGCTAGGATTAAAGGCGTGTGCTGCCACTGCCTAACCTCTATGTTTAATATTGTGGCTGTTCTGTTCTCTGACCCCAGATAAGTTTATTAGAGTGTACAATATTTCGGGGAACACAATACCACCCCCCATCTGCCACCCCCCCCACACACACAAGACACAGACAGTGATAACAGTGACAGTCACATAGTTCTTTTGGAAATTCTAAGGTTGGTCGCAACTGCTCAGCTGCTACCGTGAGTGGCTTAATTTGGTCTGTTGCCTCTGACCCCTGGCACAAATCCTGCTCCCATATGGACTCTTTTTAAAAAATCTGGCACCTCCTCTGCATTCACCAAAGGCTTAAGTCTACGCTCACAAGTGTCAGAATCTAGGCATCCATTTTCCCCCAAACTTGTGGTCAACACCTTGACCACTCCGCTCTGTGTCTTTGCATGCTTAGGCCTCAAAACTTAATTTCACTTTCAATTCATGTTAGACACTCAGACCCATTGTGAGGTCAGCCAGGTATTTGATCTCCCTCTTCTTTTTTGTTTTGTTTTGTTTTTTTCTTTTCCGTAGCTGAGGACCGAACCCAGGGTCTTGTGCTTGCTAGGCAGGCGCTCTACCACTGAGCTAAATCCCCAACCACTAATCTCCCTCTTCTAACCCTCTCCACCTTTCTATTTCATTCACTTGTCACTTCATCTTCCCATTTCCAGAATAATCCTCAGGCCGGCACAATTTAATCCAGCAACCATGAGCCACGTATGGCTGGGTTTTCTACATTGTTCACGATGAGCAAGTCTAGAACTGTAACAGAGCTAGAAGTCGATTTTGAAAGATTGTGTAGGGCTGGGCAGTGGTGGCGCACACCTTTAATCCCAGCACTCGGAGGCAGAGGCAGGTGGATCTCTGTGAGTTTGAGGCCAGCCTGGTCTACCAAGTGAGTTCCAGGAAAGGTGCAAAACTACACAGAGAAACCCTTTGTTAGTTATTGATTTTGGCAAGGAACACATTCCGAACACGACAAATCCACAGAAGAGTCTTTATTAAAGAGGATAGAAATGTGAATGTGACAGGCCTGTGTGAAGCACACATGTGAGTGAGGAGAGAAGAGAAGAAGAAAGAGGAGAGAAGAGAGAAGAGGAGAGAGGAGAGGAGAGGAAAGGAGAGGAGAGGAGAGGAGAGGAGAGGAGAGGAGAGGAGAGGAGAGAAGAGAAGAGAGAGCTGTGCAAAATGGCACTGGCTTTTTAAAGAGTGGGCCGCGAATTCGTACAGGACCGCATGTGGCTACTCCATGCATATGTGTAGATTACATGGCCATGCATGCTTTACACAACCATGTAAAGCCACAGAGTCCTAGCCACTCGAGATGTTCTGACCTGAAAATGGCTATTTTGAACCGGAAATAATTAGGCAGACCGCTGGGCAAGCCCAACTGTATGGACATGTGATTTCCTATCATTCCTGACTTATTTTCTCTTAAAAAAGAAAAAAAAATGTGGATGAGTGGGTATGGGGTGCCGTTTCTCTCAAAGACTGCTTCAGGCTGAATGGTGGATGTCGATTCGTTCTTGAGGGGAGATGGGGAAGCTGGCTCCTGAAATCCTGGGATAAAGTCCTACAGCTGTGTCCATCCTTCATGGTGTGGCTGGTCCTGGGATGAAGTTCTGTCATGCCTTGTCCTGCAGCTGTCCGTCCTTCATGGTGTAGTTGGGAACCTTCTGTCTGACAAGACACTGGTGACATAAAAGCTTAGAGAAAAGACTCATTATTATTTTATTTTTGGAGTTGACGTTTATCTGAGGTAGATCTGGCCTGTCTGGATGGAGACGTGTTAAAAAGGTGGCTGTGATGTTTTAGTACTCTGCTTAATTTTTACCTGAGACAAGCATTACTCCAGGTGGTTTATTTAAGGCACCTGTTTGTTTTGTTAGTTTAGCATTTACACAGGTGATCAGTTGCTGAATATTGAATAGTGATAGACTGTTATATCCTTACTGCCTGGATATTTTGATGGTCCCTTTTGCCTCCGGCCCGGTGTGGCCCTAGTTGGGAAAGGGGTGATACCTTATTCCTCTTGATTTGGTGACAAGGCAATGTGGATCCTGGTGTCCTCTGGAGCTTGAGAGTGGAAAAGAACTTATTTTTTTGAATTAGGGACAAGGGAAAGATCATGGCCCTGTCTGTATGCACATGAGAAACACAAGCGGTAACTTTGAGGTGAGACAATGAGCTCTTATCTTAGTTGGAAATCTTTTTCATTAAGTAACTCTGAAAATACAATTCAATCTGGTGAGGTAAGTAAGGCTGTCCTCTGTTCCCGACAATAGAAAGGAGGAGTGACATCCTAAAACTCCCAGGACTGAGTCAATGGCTCTGGTGTCCAGAAGGAAAGAAACTGATTGCTTCCCTGCTGAGTTCTGGGTTCCCTGCTGTGTCTGTAGCCAAGCCGAGGTTTGCTGGAGGTCTTAGCTTGATGTACCCATGCATCTTGGTGCCTGGGGGCAGTCAGCTGACTGGTTGTCTTTCTAGGCAGCACAAGGACAAGGCTGTTGATGGCCTGGCAGGGCATTAACTAGCCCATGGCCTTTTTCACTTAAAACAGGGACCCAACAGCTTTCGGGAGTCAGTGAGGGCCAGCATTTGGCAATTTTGTTTTCGGGCTTTTCTCTCTTCCCTGGCACACCTTAACCACCACAGATGACTCTTTTGCCCGTGGGGTCAGGAGCCTTGCTCTCCAGATACTTAACTCTTAGCCGGGAACAAGAGACAGATTTTACTCTGTTTCCTGAATTTTTTCCTGACGATTGGTGGCTTAAGGACAGCTTTTGGAAAATCTGCCAGTAGGCAGACTGTAAACCGATCCTTTTGGAAGACTTGCCTGAGGCTATAAGCTGATTTTTTTTTTTTTTTTTTTTGGCTTAGGAGCCATCCTGATTATTGTAAACCTAATTGTTTAGATCTCAGCTGCTTGCATGTGTCCCTGCAGGCCAGAAGATGGCAACAGATCTCATGGGTGGTTATGGGCCACCATGTGGTGGCTGGGAATTGAACTCAGGACCTCTGGAAGAGCAGTCAGTGCTCTTAACCGCTGGGCCATCACCTGGAAATGGCTATTTTGAACGGGAAATAATCAGGCAGTCGGCTGGGCAAGCCCAACCCCGTTGGACATGTGATTTCCTATCACCCTGTCTCAAAAAAACAAAAACAAACAAACAAACAAACAAAAACCTCTAAGTTCTTGGGTTGGGGAAGAGTGCTTGCCTAGCAAGCACAAGGTCCTGGGTTTGATCCTCAGCTCAAAAAAAAACCCCTCTGTTTGTTTTCAATAAATAAAGGAGAGTTAAGGAAGGGCAAGGAACTCTAGCTCTGGGCAGCTTATAATCTCAGCTGACTCCAATGAGCACTTTGCTGCCCACAACCCACTCTCTTCTCTTCCTTGGCCACACAGTGGGTGAGGACCCATAGAGGGGTAAGCAAGATGTGTTTCAAGCCTGATCATTCTGCTCACATGCTTCTCCGGCCAGGAGTGACCAGGTTACCTGAGAAGCTGAAGACAGGTCCAGAAAGGGAATCCTGGGATGGTATAATTAGGGTTTGAGTTGCTCTAAGCTCCATCTTTGATTCCCAAAGAAGAACCTAAGAAAGCAATGAATGATGCCCTAACATGCAACATCAGTGTTGACAGTGAATTTTCCGGAAACATAAGTAATTTGGAGGCCTCACGTCAGACATGCAGAATTCAGAAGTCCAGGGTAGGACCCAGCAGCTGCATTTTAACTGCTCCTCCATGGGAGTCTAATACTCTGTGAAGGCCGAGAACCACTAATCTCACTCCTGTAAACATTGGCTTCTTCTCTAACAAGTAAGAGATAATAAAACCTAAACTTAAAAGGATTGATGAGAAGGTGAGTGTAAAGGACCCTGTAGCAAAGTGCACACAGGAGATTGCATCACTATTTTCTCCCTCGAGATGTTTTATGAATCTCGAACCTAGTTAGTCTTATCAATAAAAACCAGGAGCCAGATATTGGGGGTGAAAGCTGAAGGATCAGAGAAGCAGAGCAGCAGCCACTAGAGACTTCTTACGTCTCCCAAACTTTAGACTCAAAGGGGCTGAGATCCTGTCTCCACCTGCCTTATATTTCTGTCACCACCTCCCAAGTGCTGGGATTAAAGTCTTGAGCCATCACTGCCTGGCCTCGATGGTTAACTAGTGGCTAGCTCTGCCCTCTGATCTCTAGGCAAGCTTTATTTGTAACACAAACAAAATATCACACAGCAGTTTTAGAAGGAACAGGAAAATAACCCAGTTGGTAGAAGGCTTGTGAAGTATGAACAAAGCCCTGCGTTCAGTCTCCAGCACCAAGAGAACCCAGACATGGTGGTGCAAGGCATAATCTGAGCTCTAGGAGTGGAAGCAGGAGGATCAGAAGTTCAACATCATCCAAGCTATACTATTCCTGGCCATATACCCAAAGGACTCCATAGCCCACTAACCACAGAGATACTTATGGGCACATACATGTTCTTTGTTGCTCCATGTATGATAGCTAGCGAATGGAATCGGCTTAAATGTCCACCAGCTGATGGATGGATTAAAATGAGAATGTGGTGCATATACAAATTAAAATTTTAACCAGCTGTCTTCTAGAATTAGCTAGCCACTGGTGATACTTATTCTTCAGTGGATAGCTTCAATCTCATGCCCACATGAGGGACCCTGTTTGAACCCTGTGGCTCACAAAGAAAAATAAATGAATGAATATAAGAAAGTGAGACAGTGAGAAGGAAGGAGGTTGGTGGGAGTGTGAGGTAGGCAAGAGAAGATGGGGGATAAGTCCGACCAATATGCATTATATACATATATGAAACTGTCAAAAAATGAATTAATTTTTAAAACTAAAAAAGAAAAGGAAGCACTGTATTATCCTTATATCCTTATCTACCTAGCAAGTGTTGCTGAAATTCTTTCCCCACATCAGATGGAAACATGTACTCCTTCTACTAAGGTTCCAGTGACAAACCCAGGTATGTTTCTATCAGAGTTCACACAGGAGAACCAATGAGTTTATCAGGCTTACTTCCAGGCAATGGGTGCAGGGCCCAGGAAGGAAGAAGCCTGAGCGCCCTGAAAGCAGCCACACTGGAAGGTCTGCACTCATCATAAATGATGACTCCCCATGGCTGTGTAGATAGAGCCCTTTCCTGGTGCTTCCCAGCCTATATACTTCTAGCCCGTCCCTGAGACCACATCAACTACGGCAGAAGTGGATACAACAGGTTGGGAGGAGTGGCTGGATAGTCAGAGGAGGGTCTCATGACCCTTTCCATCCCTCTCTTCTATGCGGGGATATCAGCAGTTAACAAGCAAAGCTGTGATAACCATTTGCATCATGGAGATGGTAGTAGTACTTTATCCTGGAGGATGGTCCTCTACTGCAGCTAATTTGAAGCCAGCTTCCCATATACCAAACTTTGTCTCTAAAATAAATACATAAATATCCTTAAAAATCTACACTTTCTATTTGGAATGAGTGATCTTTTTTTTCTCTTTAATGCATTTAGTTATTTGCCTCATAGAAATAATAGCTAGGCATCCGCTTGAGAAAACAAAATAATATATTAGACAGAGATAAGCAAGAAATCATCTTGAGATTGTTCCTTTTTGCAAACTACATTGCAATATAGTGAGAGGGAATGGGTTCTTAATTGAGATCTAGGAAAATAATGAAAATCTATACGCCCTTTCAGTATGGAGCCACTTGGGAAGGCAGAGGTAAGCAATTTGGAGCAAGGTTGTGCTTTTTTTTTTTTTTTTTTTTTTTTTTGGTTTTTTGAGACAGGGTTTCTCTGTGCCTTTCCTGGATCTCACTTGGTAGACCAGGCTGGCCTCGAACTCACAAAGATCCACCTGCCTCTGCCTCCCAAGTGCTGGCATTAAAGCCGTGCGCCACCACCACCCGGCAAGTTTGTGCATCTTAATGTATACAGGTTGTTTCAAGCACCTACATGCCCATGTGTATAACTACTGCTCAGAATGCCTGGGTGGTACACCCTTCCTGCCCTTTACCCAAAAAATTAATCTCCATCAGGAGGCAAAGAGACAGAGAGCAAGTTCTACCATGTACTTGAGTAATAATGTGAGTAATAATGAGATGCTGTTTCCACACTCCTCTCTTCCCTAGTTGATATCATCACTTTGAAATCCCCCATAAACACACACACACACACACACACACACACACACACACACACACACACACACACCTGCTTGCCATGTCAATCAACCTTGCAAACTCTCTATCACTCAGACCCTGAAAATAGGGAGTATTACTGCCCCTATGCACCCGATGCTCAGATTCAGTGGTCAAAACCATAACCAGAGACCCCTACGCCTACCCCAAGTGGCATCTCCATGCTCTGGAGATACTTGATAATCAGTCCTGAACCACAATCATAGATATAATTACTCCACACTTGAAATGCACAAGACCATGTGTTTAGTGGGACTCTGCTGTCCTTGTCACCTAGAAGTCCATTTTCCTCTGTACATTTGGTTCCCACAGCCACTGTAGGGAATTTCTATAAAGTGGTAGATTACCAGCCCATGTCCTGGGACCAGGAATCTAAAATGTGCTTTACTGGACAGAGGTCAAGGCACCTACAGACATGAGCCTTGTGGCGGCTCCAAAGGAGAATGATGTTTTTGCCTTTTCTAGCATCCAGGCTGTGTCCCTTACCTGGCTTTGGCTACTCCTACCACCGTGGCAAGACTAGCAGTGTGCACCCAGCTTCATTGCTGTGCCACATTGTCCTTTGTAGTCAAGCCCCTCTCTGCCTCACACTCATGAAGACGCTGGACCTACATTTAGGACCCGGCTGACCAGTCCAGTCCAGTCTCCCAACCTTAATAACCTTGATAAATCATATCTACCAAGTCCTTTCGCCATGTGGACAGCATTTACAGATCACAGCAAGTAGGGCTTGGGTGGCACTGGAGGCCATGAGTCAACCTGTCACTCAGTAACAAATGTCCTTTTCTCTTAGAGTGATAAATCTTTTCTACAATAAGTGACAAGTCTTTAGGAATGTTACTTTTCCTAGCATTTGGTTTATAAGATGAAAAATAACCCTCCTGAGTTAACATGGTAAAGAACATTTCTTGGTATTTATGCAGGCTTGACTGGAAAGGTAGACGGGGTTTCGTCCCATGTACACTCCCAGGCCTGGGATTCTGCCTTGAGAAACAGGGAGAATGAAGTCTTCTTGTGAAGACAAAGTGAGTCAGTGTGTGACAAGGGGCTAATATGACCTTGTAGAGCAATAGATCTGTCTCAATTTCTTCCTTGTTCTGCAAGCCCTGTCTGCAAGAAATGGGTTGCTGGGGAATAACTTCTTGGATCCAGTGAGCCTTGGCATTCCGTCCTGGATACCCTAAGTGGGGTACCTCTTCCTTCCTCACTCTTCTGAGCACTCCCGTCATCCCTCCGGACTCCTTTGCCAGCCTTCCATCTTCTAACTGTTCCTGCAACAAGCCTAGGGTAACATTATTTCCAAGAACACAGGCTGACTTCCAAGTTACCTGTTCCCACTCTTATTTCCTTCTTTCTTCTTCCCACTCAAGTCTTCCAGTCCCTCAAGTATGTGAAATAAGAAGAGAAAAGTCCTCTTTTCCTTCCTTGTAAGGCTAAAAACAAAGCTTCCATAAAAAGCAAGCAGCTTGAAGAGCTAGATTGGCTGACTAGAAATTTGTTTTTTGCTGTGTCGTCCTCTTTTTCCCCTTTATGCTGACACAACTTGGGCTATTCATAGTTTGGAAGCTGATAAGCACATCCGAGTGTTGTAAGGAATGGATGGTTTATATTGGTACGCTTCAAAGACTCCAAGTCTGCTCCAGGCATTTCAGCCTCCAGAATACTATGCTTGCATGTCCTCATCGCACAAAGATACTGAATGCCTCTGGGTGCTACGATAGAATCAGGCTGTTAACCCATAATTCCTGGAATCCTCCATTTTATTTAAGAAATGAAGACAAAGACTTGGGGACATTCAAAGATTAGTTCAAGACCTCGCAGCTTAATGAACACAATGCTTCACTGTGGTGGGTTAAAACGTGTCAGATGGAGACTCATAGGACCAAGGCTTCATTGGGTCAGTGCATGGCTGTTGGCAAATCACTCTCCTTTTAGGGCTCAGGTCTCAAGCTCTGACTTGGGTAGAGATGGTTTTCAGGTCTCCTCTGCAATCACCTCCCCACAGATGTAATAACAATGCACACATGCAAGCACATTGACATTCTCTGGGAATTCTGCCAACCATGGTTGCATACATCCCATCTCTTTGCAGGAATCCATGAGAAAAAATGATTAGCCAGTATCATCTTTCTAGAATGAAGGTATTTGAAGCTCTATTGAAATAGAAATAAGGGAAGATGGGGTCTGCCTGTTGAGAAACAGAACAAGATGTCCATGAGGCAGAGAAAAGGGAACTTACTAAAAATGAAGAACCAGGAGCAATACCAATAACTCAAATCTTTCCCCTTGAAAGCAGTGTTCTCATCATAGAACCAAAGTAAAGAGAGAGAGAGAGAGAGAGAGAGAGAGAGAGAGAGAGAGATACTGATCCTCTAATGCTTGTAAATATTTTCCATGTTTTCATGTACACATTTGAACATCCATGAGTACAGGTACACATGCATGCACACAGACACAGAGGCTTGCATTGATTCCACATTGACAGATGTGTAGCCATTTCCTCTCAGTTGAAGCACTCCCTTCTATAGGGATGTTCCTTAAGACTCAGGAAGTAAAGAAAACTCATCAGTCTCAGGAGGCTCCTGAAATTTACAAGGTTGTATAAGCACTAAAAGTCACTGGGCAGAGGAGACACTCTGACTGAACATGCCAACTGAAAGTCCTACAGGGAGATCTAAGGATGCAGCTTTCATAAGTTGTTACCCACACTGGGGTGGACTACTCAGAGATGCAATTGCCTTTGACATACCATGCTCTTGTAAGTAGTTTTTCACTCATCCAACTGTTAGCAAACCCAACAAACTCCATGGTTCACTAGGATGGATTTGGATAGTCATTTCTTTGGCATAGCATTGGCTCCCTCAAGACAAGTAAACAGATACTCACTCATGCTCCCCCAAGACAAGATAAGTCATGTAACAGTAGACATACTAACCATTAACCTGATCCATAGATCAGATGCTACAGAGTAAGATCCAGGACAGGCATCAAAACTACACAGTGAAACCCTGTCTTGAAAAACCAAAAGTAAATAAACAAATAGATAAATAAATAAATAAAAATAATAGTAATAACAAAGTGTACTTCTGGATCCTTGGAGAATCCTCTGTCCCTAGCTGCAACAACACTGAGTTAAATTGGTTACCAGGGACATTGGGCATGACAGAGTAGTTCAAGATGTCCATATTTTACAGGCTATCTCATGGAGTGGGGATACTAGAAAGGGAGAAGAACACTGATAAATGTAGAATGAAAAATGTGATCACATTCTGAAAACCCAGAAATGACTGTAACATGACAGAATCCCTTATATAAACATTTTTATGACCACATAGCTTCTTTGTCTTTCAAAACATGGGTACAAATAACATAGGACTGGTGTTTTGGTAAACTGAAATACAGAGATGTTTTTCATATTTAATTTTGCATTAATTTATTGAGTCCAGGACTGTTCACAGACTATCTGTTACATCTCATGCATGGCAGTTTGGACAAAGGTTAAGGTAGTCCTTTACCCATTAGGAAATTTCTTTGTAATGAGGAAGAAAAGAATGCTAAGTGGTAATTATATCAGATAGGATGTCATTACTGCAGTAATATGCTCTGCCCAATAGAATGTGGCAGTAAGTTAAAATGGACAGAATGGTCAAAAATCATGGAATAGTGACACTCTAGTACACGTCTGCCAGAGAGTTAAGTTTTGATATCTAGGGATATGGAGAAAGATACTGCAAATGGACATAAAAAATCAAGTCATGGATAGCCTTAAGGGAGGAAACTGGTGTAACATGGGAACATTGGCCAACCCAGTTGCCTGGAGTATGGGAATATGTGGTGGGTATAATGATAAGAAAAGCTTACGTCAGATTCCTTGGATGCTTGCAATGTTGGTGCTGAGTCTGAAGACAACTGAAAGCTGCAGGAAATGTTTTATGGTTACAGCAATACTCAAGCATGATTAGTCACCCAGGAAAGGGTAACCTGGGCAAAGGGAAGACTGAAAGCAGGGAAATGAGTTTGAAAGATGACCCTGTTGCAGTGCAGACAAGAAGATGAAGAGACAATGATGGGTTGGGGACACAGAGAATTGATGGGCAGCTCCTTCCCATGGTGACTTTGGAGCCCAATATTTCTTTCCCCACCTCAGAGATATCCACAGAATCATATGTTCTGTATGAGTAAAGATAATTGAAAAGAAAGCACACTGACAGTAACATGGAGGAAGCCAACTGCATAGAAAATGTGTGTAATTATGATCCTACTGCTTAAGATTCTAATCATTACAAGAAAACTAGCAACATGCAGAGGGAAGATCAAGACACATGGAGAGACTAACTCATTCCACACAAATGAAGACCATTTGAGCTATTAAAAGGCTATTTAGTAATATTCTGAAAGAAATTCTACAAAATGTAACAGAGTGGTGTGTAAATATGACAGATAAAAAGAAAAACTCTTCAAAGTTAACTATAAAATCAATAGCTGGCTGTTTAATGCTCAGTGGCACAGGGCTTGCCCAACATGTTCAAGACCCTGAGTCTAATATTCATTATTGCTAAATAAATAAATCAAGAAACAAATAAAAATAATGTCTAGGAAATATAGTAGAAAAAAAATAAAATTTGAGCAAAATTTAAGAGCTGCAGATTATTTTAGGAGGTTGTGGTCACAAAAGACTTCATTAGGTAAAAGGCAGAGAAACATAAGTTGTGGGATAGAAATCTGTCATAGGTATTAAATTTTAAGAGTCAGGGAAAGAAGTTGTAGTGGAAGGTCCTGAAAGAAAGGTTTATATCGCTGAAAGTTTTCCTGTGTCCCACTCAGCCCACAGCAACTCAGACCCAAGTAAATACACAGAGGCTTAGATTAATTGTAACTGCTTGGCCATTAGCTTAGGCTAACTACTGACTAGCTTGTACACTTAAACTCAGCCCATTTCTGTTCATCTATATGTCACCACATGTTCCATGGCTTTTCCTGTGTGCCATTACATGCTGCTCCCTGGACGGCGGGCTGGCGTCTCCTCACGTTGCCTTCCTCTTCCCAGAATTCTCCTTGTCTGCCTATCCCGCCTATACTTTCTGCCTGGCTACTGGCCAAGCAGCTTTTTCTTTATCAACCAATCAGAGCAACACATTCACAGCATACAGAACATCTCACAGCAGGTTTGAAAGTCTGAGCGGCCAATAGCCAGACAGTCAACCTGAGGAGCTGTCTATACTTAGACATTACAACAGAACTTCAAAGGGAAGGCTCATGGAGAGCTCTCACAGGAGCTGAGCCACTTAGAAACTTCTCAGCTCTACTTGCACTGATCTGCTGCTCTGTGTTTGCTGTGTGATAGTGGCCCTGAGGTTGCTGTGGTTCACAGCGATAACAGGAAGAGATCTAGACACATAGCAGAAGACAGTAAGGATGGGCTAGAACCTATAGTCCCTCTGATTTTCACTGTTATCACCAGTAAACCACAGGAACCCTCAGGGACCAGTAGTCACTAGTTTTCTCTGAAGTTCCAACTCCTATAGTCACATCTCTATTGGCCAGACCCAACCCAGCTACAGGGGAAATTACCACTTAGCCATGTGGTTCAAGCACAAATCACCAGAATGGTCCAAAGTCTGGCTGATAAACTCTTGAAAGAACAGAAAAAAAAATACACTTGGGGAAAACTATCACCAAAATAAAGATAAAGTCTTCAGATTAAAACAACACAACAAAGCATAGATTATTGTTGTTGAAAATCCACACTTAACACATCTTTGTGAAATTTCCAAGAATGTGATCATAATTAGATGCTCATATGGGCTCTCAGAAACAATAAATCACATAAAAGCAACAATGGCTGTCTCTAAATACCTTGTCAGACATGAGGAAGCAGGTCCATGCCTTCACAGCTCTCATGCAAAATGACATAGAACCTCAATTCCAAACCCCAGTCAAGGGCAAGGGCAAGATACAGTCACTTAGAAGTGCAAATGTCAAGGTATCTGTAAGCTTGTTTTCAATGTAGGCTTTCAGCAAAAGCTAGAGAAGATTTTCAAACGTCATAGAAAGTCCAAACAAAGAAGATGTGAAACCCTTGAAACGTGTCATCCACCCAAGTATCAAAGAAGCATCTTTCAAGATAATGACTGTCAGTAGGACTTGACAAATTGAAATGACTTCTTTCAAATGTGAACAGGAAGGCAGTGGGCTACTACAATCCACCTTTACAATCTGTAGGCACATTCTGAGCTAACGGAAATGTTCACTGATAGAAGTAAAAAATTAAGTTTTCATAAATATGTATTAAAAACTTTTAAAAGCCACTATTTAAACATAAAACAAACTAAAATCAGCAAATGGTAATAAAAGAAGCATGTGATCTAGATGTTGAAAATACTCTGTTAAATAATGAATAGACAAGAAAAATTCAACCCCAGTATATTATTGGGTCTTCACCAAACAAATTAAGATAAAGATATTAGTACATATTTCTTTCTGTTGCTATTCTGATTTTATTATCAAGTAAAATGACTAAAATAACAATTATCAAAAGTCATAGAGGGAAAATAAGAATTCTATATGCTTACTGATAACTTGACATTTGCATTTCTAAACTATATATTTTTTCCTAGCAAAAGGAAAATGAGTATTTCTTAAATAAAATTTATGTCTAATATAAAATCATAGGTAGACATATAAAATACAGAGCCAGGAGCAGACAAAGACAAGCAACTCCATAAATGCATAACAGAATTAGTGGAATAAGTGCATCACTTAGAATTAGGGAGAAAACTCGCCAAAATGATGACAAACAGAAGCAATGAATGTTTAATGTCTCTTAATCCTAGGAAATAGAACTGGGGTGTAGGAGAGTTATTTCCATTCTAAGCACTTCTATGTTATCTTATTTTCATCAGATCTGTGCATCACTTTGGTTTTTAAAATGAAAGCAAATGATTTTGATTACTGTAGCATAGCCATGTGAGAGAATTATTTAGTTGCTTTTAGGAAACACATTTAATAATTTAGTCATAAATGAAATCATATCTGCAACTTACTCTTAAATGCTTGAGAAAAGAATATAGTATGCGAGTGTCAAGATAGAATATGAATAACATAAAAAGATGACTTTAAAGGATTCTGAGTGAAGTCTTTTATGCAAGAATTCCTTGTACTACTCTTGTAACCTTCCTCAAACTTGAAATGATTTGCAAGTAAATAATAGTAAATAAAGAAAAGCAAAATTTTAAATCATTCAAAACATACTGTCAAGACATAGTGACATCTTAACTTGTCAAGAATATAATTTAGAAAAACATATACCACCTTTATGTAGTCCTCACTCCATAACTATAATAAACACAGGAAATTGGAGCATGATAGACAATTAAAATTGTGACTATAAAGAAGAATGATGAAGAGGAGGCCAAAGAGGAAAGTGAGGCTGAGAGGAAAAGCATGGGTACCCTGGGATATGGAAGAGAAAGAAATGAGCAATAATGGGGAAGCTTAAGGGTGGCATTGTTTCCTACAGCTATGGAAAGAATCTACGATAGGAGGAAAAAAGAAAACATTACTGTGCACATTGGTTTTGTAAACTTGGCACAAACCTAGACATATCTGGGAATCTTAATAATTGAGGGAAATGCCTCCATAATATTGTCCTATAGGCAAGTATATAGGACATTTTCTCACTTGATTGATGGACTACCCAGCCAGTTGTGGGTGATACTATACCTGAACAAGAGGCTCTGAGTGTTATAAAAAAAAAAAAAAAAAAAAAGCAAGCTAAGGAAGCTACCAGGAACAAGCCAATAAACAGCATTCCCTCCAAGGATTCTACGTCAGTGCTTGCCTCTAGGTTACTACCTCAAGTTCCTGCCCTAACTTCCCTTCCTGATGGACTGTGACCTGGAGTGTAAGTAAGCCAAATAAACCCCTTTCTCCCCAAGTTGCTTCTGGCATAATGTCTCATCATAGAAAAGGAAACCCTAACAAAGACAACTATGAAGAGACATGGAATCCCAGAACACAGTAAGGGAAGTTGATTTTAACAAATAGAAATGTATGGTCAATGTTTAACTAAAGTGTAAAAGGGAGAGTGGCAGTCAGGCTATGCTAGGGATGAGGGAAAGTGGAGAAGTAACAGCAGGGACAAATGCAAAGAATGATTAAAGACAAAGGGAACTTCGTCAAAGGTCACTTTTCTCCTTGCTATGACAGAGCCCTTGACAAGAAGCAATTTTGGGGGCTCACAGATTTATAGCTGGGGAGGTCTGTAAGAGGAGCTCATGGCTGTGGCAGTAGCAGTAGAAGGCTGTTGCACACATCTTGACAGACCAAGAAGCAGAGACAGAACTAAAATCAGAGCTAAACTTCAAGGTCTATCTCCCATCAATGCACTTCCTCTAGTTAGGCCTCATCACTAAAAGGTTCCAAAACTTCCAAAAAGCACCACCAGCCGGGAACCACGTGTTCAAGCATGTGAGCCCATGGGGAACATTCGTGCATATGGTAATACATTCTCTCATGGAATCCTCCAGGGTGGGATGGTTATGTGTGTTTGTTATACATTAGAAATAAAGTCTTGGTTTCTAGACATCCTTCCCAAGTTCCTTCTACTCTGGCCCACCTCAGCTGTGGGCCTCATCTGTAACAGTGACTGTGGGAGTCTTGTGCAAAGATTTTAAGGCCCATTCTGGTTGTCTTCCCTCTATTAGAACCAAACTTGCAAACATAGCATCGAGGATCTCAAAATGAACCAGGGGACACAAATTTGTAAGAAATGTGAACACTATTCTCAGAAAAGATGGTAAGCATTTTTCAATCCATTTCTCCAAATGGAAAGCAACTCATTTAATACAGAAAATATTTCCGCCAGGCCTCCTTCATTTGACCTTTTAATTAGAGGTTTAACCCATTATTTTGTTTGTTTTCCCTTTAAAAGCTCTTGGAGCTTTTCTGAGAAGGTTTAGATTGATTAGTGATATTATTAATTGCACGAAACAATCAACAAAAACACATTCAGTGAAAGATAAGAAAAATAGTTGTCCCTATATTAAAAGCATATACGTTGCTTTATTTTTAAAGACTGTTCCCAAACAACTGGCGTTCCCTTATTTATACTCTAATACAATTCATGACAATGACATTGAACCTTTGAGGCATTAAAAAAGCAGCAAAAGCAAGGGAAATTTCAAATCAATGCCCAATCAGTAGAAAATGTAATCTCCCAATATTGCAAAATACTTCATAAATTCTATCAATGAAGTCTGAGCCAAGCCACGTTTGTAAGCTGTGCCAAACTGACTTAAGCTAATCAATGTTGTTCTTAAGAAAGCCCTGTATAATTTGAATCCTGCCCTTGAGAGGTCCTTTACTCAATTTAGGAAGAAAGGGGTGAGAGATACAAAGAATGTAACTGGCAATCACTAGAAAAAAAATTCATGGCACACATTTTAATATTCGGTTTCTTATCTCAGAGCAAAATCAATCAATCCTCTCTCTCTCTCTCTCTCTCTCTCTCTCTCTCTCTCTCTCTCTCTCTCTCTCTCTCTCTCTCTCTCCCTCCTTTCTTACCTTCCTTTCTGCATCTGGCTCAGTAGGAAACATGGAACAAGATATTCTTTATCAGAATGCCTTCTCAATCTCCTCCTTTTCCGTCTCAGTTTTAGTTCTAGGGAAATAAAAGCAAGCCACAGCTATACCATTTCTAAGCCTAGAGCTATTTCATTTTTTTTCTAATGCTTTAAGCCCCATAAAGAATATGAAGCTACATTTTCAGACTTCAAAATATATAGCAAGTAGGTCCTTTCTCGGCATCATTTAATATTCGACAACTCGTTCCTAAATGATTTTGCCATCTGAATATACTCTTTATCACAGAGTTTCTCTCCAGTTGGGCGGGGTTCCTTGAATTTGCTTTCACTGTATAGCTTTAAACTCATTCTTTGAAGCACAGAAAGATGACTTTTTTTTTCTGTTGCTGACAAGATAGGAAATAATTCTTTGAGATGCATTTATGTTCCAGAACCATATATTTGTTCCAGTACCCAAGAGTGAAATGCTTTTGAGAAATAGCATGTTTGGTAATAGCACACTGCAGAAGTAATAGGGGAGACAGCACTTGGAATGCTATTACATGGCTGCCTATATCTTTTAATCAAGTTCATGCTCACAGTTTGAAACTCTGTCCTTCCAGGACTTCCGCCTCCAACTGATGCTTTCCCACCAGCTTCGGCCTGTCTAGCTGTCTCATGTTCCTATCTGGCATGGTGTTTTATGATGTTTTCTATGCATTTAGATTATGTTGAGAATGTTTAATTCATCCTGACGCTCCCAGAGCCAAGCTCAGTATCTGGATTCTTAAAAATATCAGGAAACTCCTATGGAGAAGAACTAAACCTTTCATCTATTTTTTCCTTCCATAACTCCAGATCTGGCTGATTTAGCTGTCAGTTGAGTAAAAGCACGAGAGCATAGGGACAGTGGTTCTCAGTATCCTCCAATACCCACCAGACAGAAAGCAGCCATCAGGCTTATTTCCAACCACATTCTCTGGTCACAAACTGTGACCGATGCAATTCCTGCAGAGAATTTAAGACACAGCAGTGCTTCAGGTGTAGGATTTATATCCACTCAGACTTGGTCAGTTCAGAAAGTCTAGGCTGTAGAGAGAGGAAAGTCAGATCACCCAGCATTCTGTGGCCAAACATAATGCCACGGCAGGTCTTCCGCTCACCCTGCTTGGTGTGATAGATACAAAATCAAGGAGTTGGTTCACATAAAAAACTGTTAATCTCTATGATGCTTGGTGTGGCCTCTTTGGCAATGCTTACTTAAGCAGCTTTATATATGGCCTCAAATTTGTCTCTTGCTATCCATGTTTGTTGGCTTACTTTCTTGGGATAGGGTCTCATATATCCAAGGCTGGCCTTATTGGTAAGGATGACTTGGAACCTCTGATTCTTCGGCCTCCATCTCCCAGGTGCTGGGCTTCTAGGCAGGCACCACCAAGTCCATTTTATGGGGTGCTGGGGATCAATTTCAGGTCTTTGTGTTGGTAGTCAAGCACTCTAGCAACTGAGCTACATCCTCAGCCTTCGCAGTTGCTGTTTTTATTTTAGCACACTTTTCTTCTAAGGCCTCTTGACTCGAGTTCTCATGAACTAAAAACAATCTCCTCAGGTGTTTTTGAGACAAGAAGACTTGCCTCATCTATCTATTGTTTGAATTTCACTTCCTTAGTCAGGTACGGATTCATCAGATTATGTCCATTCTTTATTTAACATATATTGAATACCTACACTGTGCCTGTGCCTTAGCAAAGGTCCAGAAGCATTCCTGCAGTTCACTGTCCCTCTACAGTAGTGGTTCTCAACCTGTGGGTTGTGACCCCAATAGGAATCAGATATCAGATATCCTGAATATCAGATATTTACTTTACAATCCACCATGATAGCAAAATTACAGTTATGAAACATTGCAATGAAATAATTTTATGGTTGAATGTCACCACCACAACATGAGGAATTGTATTAAAGGGTCATAGCATTAGGAAGGTTGAGAACCAATGTTCTACACCTTTGTCTTACCTCCTTCCAACTCTTAGTCACCCTTCAAGGTATCAGTTCAAATCCGCTTCCCCCATGATTCTGCCTCACCACATAACCCAAGACTACAATGGGCTCTCATCTCCTGTTTTCTGAAGTCAATGTACTCTGGCTCTACTAGGGAACCTCTAACATCAACTGAATTAAATTGAATTGTATGAAAACATTTTTCCTAGGTCGAAACATAACACAGTAGCTACCATGCATGCTACTGCCAACTAAGGAGATGAAAAATGAAGCAATACAGACTTCCTAATGATGCTCTGGAATAGTCCAAGCTGACTCAGCTGCCAAAGAAATTCAAAATAGTTGGATGCCAGTTTTGAAGCAGGTCTCTGGTTATAGTCCATGGGACTCTGCCATTGTTCATCAGTAGTCTTTATCAAGACCTTCAGGGAAGTCATGTGGGCCAACAGAGTACAAAGTCATAAAGTTGGAAAATAGAGTGACTATATTGGACTACCTTGAAATTAAAATTAATTTTAAAGTATCTTGACCAAAACGGACAAATTGGAGTCCAAGGGAACATGTATAACTGCCCGCACTCCAACCCCTTTAAGGAGGCAAGAATAATGGCTTTCCATGGCAGTAGTAGTTTTCTAGGTTGAGGGTGGTTACAAGAAAATTTAAACAATGGTTGAAGAGTATTGGTAAATTATTAAGGCCACTCCACGTAGTTAAAAGGGAGGTTTATTTTGTGGAGTAACTTACAAGTAAAGGGATAGGTTGCAGTGTCTGGGAAAGGTACGGTGCAGTCTGGTGGCGGTGTTCTCTGGAGAACTCTGCTTGGTCTACCTCCAGTGTCCAGGGTCCTGGAACCAAGAGAAGCCTCTCCTCTCGATCCTGGGTCTTCAGCTTCCTCCCTCAGCCCTGCCTTGAGGTAGACTGAGCAGAGTTCTCCATAGAACACCGTTAGACTGTGCCATACCTTTCCCAGACCCTGCAACCTATCCCTTCATTTGTATGTTACTCACAAAATAAACCTCCCTTTTAACTACGTCGAGTGGCCTTAATAATTTCACCAATATCTGGTGCCCAACGTGGGGCAAATTCCAAAGGCCTAGGCGGCTCCCACTCTCAGCCTCCTCCCCAGCTGGCGGGTACCTAAACATGCCTGCAAAGTTCCATTTAACCAGGGAACACCTACATGGTTCCATTCCCAAAAAAGGGAGCAGCTAGTCTGGTCTCAGTTCCCTAGCTTAGCCCCCAGACCAGGAAAACCTCTGTGAGTGAGGCCTTCCCACTCCTCCCTAAGTGCTGGCTCCCCACCTTGTGGGCGTGACCATTACCTAAGCCTCAATGGGGGTTGGAACTTCCAGGCCAAGGCTGGGATGGCTACCCACTACAGAAGAGATTCCACTGATGCTGGGGGAAGGGAGGCAACAGGTAAGGTGACCAGTCAGGTTTCCAACCCAACCTGCAGCCAGCCATGTAGGTGAGATCAACGAGTAGACTGTGTAGTAAGTGGGCAAGGACCATCCTGCTTTCACACCTCAGTATGAGTTCAATATTGCAGTGACTACTCTCAAAGTGACCCCAAAGCTATAGTCTTAAGAACTGAGAGCAACATAAATAAATGAAGACATTTCTACTTGGGTTTTGAAAACATGAATTGTATAAATAATCTCAAGGAGGGTGATTTAGCTCACAGACTCCAGAGATAAGCCTCCTATTATTATGCTGCATAACAAGTCTGCATAACATCAGACTGCTCTCTAAATGCATGTGTCTCTACCCATGGATTACTGTAACTCAGACCTCATCAGAGAAGTTTCTTTGAGCATTGGACAGTGGTTAACCTGGAAACTCACACCTGATCAAAGTGCAGGGAATAAGTGCCAGCATAGTGCTCATCCAAAAATGAACATCAATATCACTCCTCTCCCAGGGGACAAAAAGATTGTAAGAGCCAGAAGTCAGGAAGAACCAGAGTGTAATAATAGTGTTTTCTGGAAATGATGGGACAGATATACTCAGGAACTCATAGCCACTACAATTGCCTACACCAGACATGCACAATATAAAGCTAACCAATGTTCCATCATGAAGGGGGGAGGGTGCTCATAAGACCCCATCTCCAAAGTGAGAAGCTATTGATGGTTGATGACTTCTAAGAAAGTCAGTTTTCTTTATGGGTGTGGCCTCTGGTAGGTTGACGACCATGCTCCAGTTAATGACCCGACACACAAAAGTATATAGTCAGTACAAGTTGAACTTCATGGGTTATCTAAAAATAATAAATAAATAAAAATAAATAAATAAGATATGAAATTTGAAATGGGTGGAGTATAGATAGTGTCTCTGGGAAGAATTAGGGGGAAAAATAGGGGGGGTTAGTATGATCAAAATACATTGTATGGAGTTCTCAAAGAATTGATAAAAATGGTATACTAAAAATGAAAAAAGAAGGGTGACAAGTATTGATGGAAGATTTTAAAAGTTGTCTTTACTGAGAGTTATGAAATATTCCAAATATCGACTGACCACAAGCATTATCTTGAGCCAACAGGAGTCTGTGGCTGAACCGTAACTGGCAAAGTCCTTAGGCAGTAAAAGGAGTCCAGGGCCAGTTCTAGGGAAACCATAGAATTCTGGGACCTCCCTGCATGAGCCACCTCTGTGCAGACTCCCAGGGAAGTCTTGACAGCAGAGCAATGAGGCATGATGCTCTAAGGACAAGGATATAGGCTGAAGAAGTGGAGGATCAGTATTTGCAATATGTGGGGTATGCTTGAAGGAGCTTAGGCTGATTAATCTGAAGGAAATGAGGCTCGAGGGAGCTATGGAAGCTTTCTCACCATGATTGAAGGGCTGTCATTGGCACAAATGGAATTGACTTACTCTTGTGAATAGAGGACTTATAAAGATCAAGGAACAAAGTCATAAGAGGAAGTAGAGTGTAGTGCAGAGTAGGGAACTTCTAAAGAAAAGAGCTGTCCAGAAATAGTGTAAGCCACTAGGGCAGTGGTTCTCAACCTGTGGGTCTTATTATGATTCATAAGAGTAGTAAAATTACAGTTATGAAGTAGCAACAAAATAATTCTATTGTTTGGGGTTACTACAACTTGAGGAACTGTATTAAAGAGTTGCAGCATAAGTTAGGTTGAGAACCACTGCACTCGAGGAAGTAAATATCATTGCTGCAGAATAATCCTTCTGTACACTGTGTAAATTACACTGTGATTGGCTTAATAAAGAAGCTGGACAGGATAAGGTTAGATGGGAAAACCTGACTAAGGACACTGCAAAGAAGGGTGGAGTCAGAGGAGTCACCAGTGAGTCATGCAGAGGAAACAGGAGGTGCAAAATTAAAGAGAGGTAATGCCACGTGGCAGAGTGTGGATTAGTATAAGTGGGTTAATTTAAGTTTTAAGAGCTAGTTAGTAATAAGCCTGAGCTACTGGTCGAGCATTTATTATTAATATTGAGCCTCGGTATTGGTTATTTGGAATTGGTGGGCAGGAAGGAAAAGTCCACCTACGTGTCATGCCTATGGAGGGCTCAGTCATCTGTCAGTTGCCACCCCTAGAGGTGATCATGAATGTCTAAGTCTGAGGAGAACATTGGGATACATACCCTTCGCGTTCCAAGTAATCCTAATGTTTCTTGATACTGACAAACTATAAACCTTAGTGATCAGTCTAAAACAAACCACTCTTTCTCAAGCCCCATTTTATGGATGAGAAAACCAAGGTGTCAAGAGATGGATGGAAAGACCACAGGGTAGGAAGGTTTAGATAGGGCCTGGGGAGCTCCAGGGAGCTGAAACATGCAATAATAACTCAAGGAAGTAATGAGCACTAGAACCATGGTTAATACCTGTGCTTAAGAATTCAGAATGGACTGCATGCAGAAGTGCCTGATTACATGCTTGTTTTTAGAGGGTCACTGTGGAATTCCTATTCAAGATGAGCATCAAGCTGATTATGTTAGACAAGGTTAAACTAGTAGTATAGCTGACACTCATGTCCTTATTAGTGGATTGGGTCTCTTTCCCAACTTACCAATGGCATGACAGTCATATTTCTTGGAAATACCATAAAAAGAGAAAAGTAAAAATATCAAAAATGTCTAAATCTCCCTTTCTTGCTTGTTTCAAACGACAGCCAGTATTTTAGTACAGGTTCAGTATTAGTATAACTTACATCCCTCTCACTAGTCTAGGAAGACCTCAGCAAATGTCTAACAAATTTATACTTAAAAGCGTCATTTTTGAGAACTACAGATGAGATACAACAGAAGGAAAATTATATTTTAACTTTGAAACAATTGGGAAAAAATCATGTATTGGCAAGTGATAATTATACACACATTTGTAGAGGACAATGTTTATATGTATGTGTATGTGTACAAACACGTTACAAGATGATTAAATTAAATTAAACCTATTTATCACCTTTCATAATCATCTTTCTATGGCATGAATATTTAAAATCTACTTCCCTTGCGATTTCCAAAGCAATGTCACATCATTATGGCTATCGTCACCATGCTGTGAAATAGGTCTCAGAACCTCATATCTTCCATTGGATGGAAACTTTATACCCTTACCCAAATTCTCCCCTTCTTATTCACCTGCCTATCCCTGTCTCTCACTCATCAGTATTGTACTATCTATATATGTAAGATCATGGGGTATTTGTTTTTCAGTGTCTGGCTTATTTCACTTAGCACAATGTCCTAATTTTTCTCTAACCAGTACCCCCAATTCATTCTTCACCAATGGATCTCTCTAGGTGAATGTAGTCTATTCTTTTTCCCAGACTAACTCTTTTAGATATCTTTGGTAACATATATTGAGTTTTTTTTACCTTCCAGCCTAGCTTAGTACGGATATAGTTTGATCAATTTCTACTCTAGAAGTTGATCCTTGTTGGCTAGAACCCATCAATACAGCTCATTCCTTTGGCTACATTAAGTTATTTTGAGATAGCCGCCATTCCTTGCTAAGGACACAAAACACCATGAAGCATTGGCTGGCATTCGCGGAGAAGAGATCTGTGGCCTTTTCCATGAATTTAAAGGCGAAGAATGGGATTGCAATGCCAGGAACTCAGGCAGCTATCCTCTGATCACAAAGCAAGGACTTTGCTGAGAATTAGCCCTTGTCAAAGCCAATCAGTAGAGAGAAACCACTGCCAGGCCAGGCGTGAGTCAAGTTCACCAATGGGATTCCCATCATCTGCATTAGCCACTCACCTTCTTTTACTTATTCCAATAATTTGAATAAGATTCTCAGTCACCCACAACTGAAATCTCCTATTAGATATGACTTCAGGAGAAATTAATAGGATAAAGCTATGGTTTTACTCCATATTCCTATTTAAAAAGTATTTGGGAGTTAATTTTTTCCCAAAAATCACATCTGTATACCTTTCTAGATTTGTAAAGGTACCTTTGAATACCGTTCTCCAGCCTCTGTGCTTCCAACGTATTGTGTAGCTTCTCTGGCATTGGCTGTGTCTAGTACAGTAAACATCCACTCCCTCACTTCATGTCTTACTGACATGAAGTTCTAGTAAGCAACAGCAGTTTCTTGCTTCTCTTTGGGTTTCCCACAGGCCCCATCTCAAGTCCTGTCTCCCAGCAGGCACTTACAAAGTTAGCTGAATTGATTAGCATTTGTTCTCTCGGTCCAGGGTGACACCCTCCCAGGCTGAACATCAAGCTTGGAGCTGTCTGACTCCTCTGTGCTTTTCAAAGCCCAGTTGAAAAATCATGAACTTAGTGGAAATGTTTTCTTCTGAATCACTCACACACATGTGATAGGAATGATGATTCCCAAGAGGAACAAGAACCAGCCACATAGTTTGGGAGGGCAAGGTTAATATTTGTTTAAGTGGTGTTTTTATAACAGTATTATAAAGACAGTATTAAAGAAAATTCTTTCGTCTTATTTTTATAGATGTACAGAATAATGTCTTGTCAAGAGTGAAACACAAACCCAGACACAGAAAAACTCAACTGCTGCAGCCAAGATCCTTAATACATAATAATAATTCATTTTCTCTGATTTAAAAGATCAAGGCAAAGACTACTGAATCAATTAACATAAGCCATCTTAATTGGCTTGATGATCATTTTAGCTATCATCAGAGAAAATCCTGTCAATTAATTAGTCTGACTTCCCATTGTCATCTTAGATCACTTTTGAAAACTGTAACAAATAGAACAAAAGGAGAGGAAAGAAATCAACCTTTCTGGAGTGCTTGAATGCATTAATCAGTTTTTAAACTGTTTTAATTTGTTATTCCTCTTAATCCTTATGACAATCTTCAAGTCCTCACTCAATGGATGTTTCTTTAGTGATGGGCACTGTATGGTGATAAACAATAGAAAACTACAGAGGGGAAAACAGATAGAAACAATGAGTCTTTGCCGAATACTGGTGGTAGAAGCGTGGGGACTGGATTTCTAAAGTCATTAAGGCGAAACTCCTCTAGAGAAGAGATATTTTCAGTGCTGGTCAATGAGCAAGAAGTGTCCATGGAAAGAGCAAAGAAGATGATCTCAGCAGAAAGAAGAGTCACATTAAAGATGCTGAGGTAGTCACGGGCTGAGACGAGATCCAAGAAGGTAGGACATTCCTCACTCCATTTACAGACAAGGGCATTGAAGAACAAAGAGCTTCAATAAATTATGGTCCTGGAGCTAGAGTGCTCCAGATCTATGATTTAAATTCAGACTTAAGAGTCTGTGCTTTTTCCAGTGACAGTTCTACAGAGCTGAAAAGGACGAACTCAAGAGCATAGATCTTTAGCCAAACATCCGACTATCATGGCATTTATGTTAGCAATCAAAGCAGCACCCAAATAAAGGAAATAACAAAAATAGCAATAAATAATGCAGGGAGCAGTGATCGCCCAACTTTTCTCCAGGTTGAGGGAAAGGAGGTGCTAAATCTTAATAGGAAATGGGAGCATCAGTAACATCCTGCTATATCTGCAGAGTATTTTGAAGGACATATATTCAGCTCTTTCTCCAAACAACCTGGGTAAGCAGAACAAAACCAAAAGATCGACTTTTGGGTTTTTTGCTATAAATGAAAACTGTGAAAGCTTGAGGAAGACAATGTTTTTGCCCAAGGTTACAAGCCAGGGAGAAACAAAGACTGACCCAGACTGTCTTGTAGGGTCCTCGCTCTGAAATCTCCATCCTTCCCTCCCTAAGTATGGGATGGCTGTTCTGAAACAAGAAGCCAAGAGCAGTGTTCTGTTGTTGAAAGAGGAGAGGAGAGAAGAGAAGGACAGAGGAGAAAGGAAGGAGGGGGAGACAAAGGAGGAGAGGAGAGGGTGGAGAGAGAATAGAAGGGAAGAGGAGAGAAGAGGAGGGGAATGGGGAAAGGGGAAGAAGGGAAGGAGAGGAGGGAGGGGAAGCAGAGCAGAGGAGGGGGAAGGGAGGGGAGACTAGGAGGAAGGGAGGGGAGAGGAAGCAGCAGGGAAGGGAGGGAAGGGGAGGGGAGATGAAGGGAGGGGAAGGGAGGGGAGAGGAGAAGGAAGGGATTGGAAGGAGGGGAGGAGAGAGGACAGGAGTGTATGGCTGGTGTCTGTGGAGGATAGGATCACACTCCCTGGAATTGGAGTCACAGATGGGTGCTGGACAGTGAACCCTGGTTCTCTGCAAGAGCAGCAAGTGCTCTTAACCAATGCTCTAAGCCATCTCACCAACGCCACTGTTTACACCTTGTATATACTAATTTAAAGAAGTAGAAAATAATTTCTACTTATTTCTGTTGCTATGCCAAGTGTAGCTATTTCCAAACAATAGCAGAAGGTGTCTTTTGTGGTGTTGGTAATAGACTGGGCCTGAGTAAGCAACCTTCTCAAACCCTAGTCATATTGCTATCTACATTGTATCTATTATAAAGATGTATACAGGTAAGAAAACTGGAGATTTATACTAAAATTACATTTCTGGACTCCCAATAGAAAAAGGCAAAGTATTCCCTTTGAGGTTTTGGTCCAATGTCATATGGACTCTATCAAGGCATATGCCACCATGCCATGGTTGGGTTTGGTCTTATTTTGTTGTTTTTTTTTTGATGGGGGGGGTATTTGTTTTTTCAAACAGTCCCACATTGTTGTCCAGGCTGGCCTAAAACTTACTCTGTAGCCCAGGCTGATCCCACCCTCCTCCTTTAAGTTAAGCATTAGGATTATAAATGTGACTCAATGCACTTAGATATTCTGGGGAATAACTTAATCATGACCCAGGGGTGGTGATACATACCTTTAATCTCAGAACTTTTGAACCAGAGGCAAGAGAATTAAAATTTCTATGCTACCCTGGGCTACATAGGGAGATTCTGTCTCAAAAACAGACAACTGAAAAATCCCAAAGCTGGGTTGTTCCTCTAACACAGAGGAAGTCTTTCTTTTGTCATAACAAGCACTCATAAAAGGCAAATTATGTCTTTTAAATACATGGAAGGAACACTGAAACTGCATAGTAGACTAAAGAGATAAAGGCCAGTCAATTGCAACACTGCTCACTCATCAGTCAAGTCCCATCCTGCTCTCTCCATCATTATCACCTTCATCCACAGCCCCACCTTGTCCATCTGGACCACTCCCGCACATTCCTGGCGAGTTTCTTGGTCTCTGAGTCTCCTTTTCCTGTCTACTTTTAAATAGCAACCAGAGTGATATGTGCAGAGACCTAATTAACCGCATCAATCACCTGTTTAAAATCCCACAGTTGCTTTTAACTTCTCCTTTGACCAAAATTCTTCACCTTCAGTTTTTAAGACCCAGTGTGCCTCGGTGTCAGATGGGTACTCTCAGCCCTCTGGCTCTCTCCCTTGTGGCACTTAGTAGAGATGTAATTAAATATGTAACTATGCAATTATTTGCCCAGAGTGTCTCAGGTCTATTGAAGCTAGGCCTTCCATACAGAACAAAGCTCATAACCTCCATAAATGTCTTGAGGTAGAGGACATGAGGCTTCCAGGTTAGGAATCTTAATTTTTTTGAATATTACAAACCTTTGAAGATTTTTGAGCCTAAAGAAACATACATAAAATTTTTAACCAATTTCCCCTGGAAAATTTTTGAGAGAATTTTGCTCCACCTCTTCCATTTATTCCTCTGAAGGCCTCCAGTATATGTTGGAAGTTTCTAGAATGAAGCCCCCCAGAGGCAATAAAAATATGTTGAAGAAGTTAATATTTTACTGAGGTATTTTCAGGAACCACTCTGATACCAGCTTTCTGAGGCAAGAAGTATAGACAGTTCACGCTCTGTGCAGCCCTAGGCCGAGGAAGATGCAAGATGTCTAACCTTCACGTCACAGAAGCTACCGAGCATCAGCTGAGCCTCAGGCCGTAGCTCAGAAAGATTTAGCAGCACTGAAGTGAACCAGGCAGAGCCTGGGATTTATTTCTAGAGATTGTCACAATACATAACCAGCTAGCGGATTTGCATAAACATCCATTTATAGGTTGTCAATATAAATATAATGGATGTGTGCGTTAGAGTTCGTTTGCTCATTCATCTTGAGGAAGTCCTAGGCAACTGCAGGGAACAGAGACTGTGCTATGTCTACTCATGGGAATCCAGATAGGGAGGGGGAAAAATAACTGAATTCAGTCCAAAACGCTGTTTTCTTTTCAAGGCCATCTGTGCAGACATACCCCAGAGGCCCTTTAAAGTAAAAGTGCATGCTTCATTATTCTGGAATAGTTCTCTGGCTTTAATAAGAGGGCTCTGATTTTATAAATGAGAAAAGGCAAAGTTCCCTGGAATAGTGGATTAACTCACTTTTGAAAAATAAATTAACTTTGTCTCTGACTAAACTTTGCTATATGATTCAGTCTTTTATTTTTCACTTGAAACTAATATTCTAGTACATTGAGTTCTGCATCTGGATGCTTTGGGTTCTGTGTCGGAGTTACATGGTTTTTTGTGTGTATGCATGTTTTTTTGTGTGTATGTGTGTGTGTGTGTGTGTGTGTGTGTGTGTGTGTGTGTGTGTGACGGGAGTGTAGGTGGGCATGTTTGGGTGGACAGGTGGGTGGGTGGGTACAACTGGAGGCCAGGTCAATGCAGGTGTTTCCCTCCTCACTTTCCACAATGTTGATGATGGAGTCTCAGAACCTAGAGATCACCCACACATCTAGAGTGGCAGGCCAGGATCTTACAGTTTCCTTCTCCAGCATTGCGATTACAGGAGCATGGCTGCACCTGCCCCTTTTTTGTTATTTTTGTTTAGTTTTTCAAGACAGGGTTTCTCTGTGTAGCTTTGCACCTTTCCTGGGACTCACTTGGTAGCCCAGGATGGCCTCTAACTCACAGAGATCCGCCTGGCTCTGCCTCTGGAGTGCTGGGATTAAAGGCGTGCACCACCTCCGCCCGGCTGCACCTGCCCTTTTTATGTGGATGCCAAGGACTGAAGCCATGTCCTCAAGCTTGCATGGCAAGCACATTAGTGACTATGTTATTTCTCCAACCTGCATTTGTACGTTTGATAATTTTCAGCGTGATATTTGGTTATGTTGTGGGAAAATGTTTCCTTCTTTAAAGAGAAATCTTGGGGCTATTTTCCCCAGTGTATGCAATACTGCTAAGTATGTGAAGGGAAGGGGTCACTTGCTCAACTTTGTGGTGAGATGAGCACATAGTCTTTTCCAAAGCTTTGCTAAAGCATCATCATTTCTATCCCTCATGCCAAAGGGCAGTATGGGTAACATGTTCTTTAGTTTTGATACTAGGTACCCAGTTTCAACTTTGCATGGTTTGTCGGGTGTAGAGAATGCCAAATGTTTAAGTTTCTGTCTCCGACACTTTAACACAATGCCCATTTGGTTTTTGCACGGACCTTTATGATCAGGACAAGGGAAACCCACAGAGCCCTGACTTCTGCAGCTCACTCTTACGTCACAGAAGCTACACCCATGTTCCTGGAGGCTGACTTCATAGAGGGGTGTAGATGTGACTAGTGGTCAAGCTCTTGGTGGGAAGGGCCACCATAATAGTCAGTCTGTTAAGTGAGTTAGAAAGAGGTGGGACTAAAGAGTGGTAGATCAGAATTTGCAACCAACTTAATGTGAGACCCAGCTAAGCCCAGATTTTATCAGTCAAGAAATGAACATAGTTCTGCATCCAAAATTAGTTGTCAGTTCCATTGAGAAGCCTCGTGTGTTTGCACTTGGCACATGACAAAGCCTGACCGTGAAGCTAAAATTATGTAGTTGAAAGCTGAACCTGAGCTACATCAGACCCTGATTCCTTGATAGCAAGGACTTTCTCATTCAGCTGGGATCTCCAGTACTCGCCTGAGCCAGCAACCAGCCCATGGGAGGCTACAGAGGAGCAGGTGGTGGACACTGTCTCTAGGAATGAGTGACCTCACTGGGTGCTTCTGACTCTTATATTTTCCCTTCGCACAGGGCTGGGAATGATGCTTGGTATTTGATACCTTAAATTTTCTGCAAGGTCGAGGTAGATAACTTAAGCTTACTGAGTAAACATGAGGACCTGAGTTTGATCCCCAGACTTTTTAGAAAAATGCTAACAGTAGAGCATCACTGTGTGTGTTTATAATCTCAGCCCTTGGAAGACAGATGCTGGAAGACCCCTAGTCAGTGAGACTAGCCCGCTTAGTTAGTGAGAGACCCTATCTCAAAAAAAAAAAAAAAATCAATGTGACTGAGAAATGGTACCCAAGGTGGCCATCTGGCTTAAACACATCAACATATATGCACAGACACAGGCACATAAAGACACTAAAAGTTCTGCCATTAAGTTAACAGATTATTGTGGCCTACCCTCTTATTCCCCGGTGCACGCTAACATCTCTGGTTTCAATAAACCCTAAGCTGGAAAGGAGAATTCAGAGAAGCAATTGATGGGGAAGGCTTATTGGGCCTGGCGATGCAGAAACGACCTCTCAGTTGACCTAGAGGAAGAGCTGCCATGGCCACATGAACAAAATAGAGAGAGAGAAAGTAGCGGCAAGGTGAAGCTATGGAGAATGGTTGTCATAGACAATGGATCCTAGGCTGCAGCTCCCTTACCCGATGAAGTTCAACTCTAAAGTACAACTCCAAGGAGCAGAAGAAAGTGACAAGGGCTGGATGCAAAAAGGAAGAACAAACCCACGCTGAGTGAACTGATCTTGATGCTCCTGTAACTCTGACCACGTCTCCAGAGGAGGACTTGTACTCACTGGATCCACCAGTATTCACTCCTTGGCGTGTGTCTCAGTGTGCTGTGTGCTGCTGTGATGGAATGCCTGAGACTGGGTAAGTTTAAATGAACAGAAATTTGTTTCTTGAGCCCTCAAGATGGTTTAGTGGGTAAAGACACCTGAGTTTGATCCCAGAATCGACACAGTGGAAGGAGAGAATGCACTACCCCAGGTAAGCCATGTTTAGATATATGATAGATTGGTATGTGATAGAAAAATGACAGATAGGTAGGTAGGTAGGTAGATAGATAGATTACTATGATAGATAGATTGATAATAGATGGATAGATGATAGATAGGTAGATAGATAAGTGACTGAGAGATGACAGATGGATAGATGATGATAAATAAGTAGATAGACATATAGATAATAGATAGATGGATAGATAGATAGATAGATAGATAGATACATACATACATACATACATACATACATACATGACAGATGGGTAGATGGATGGATGGATGGATGGATAGATAGATACATAGATACATAGATAGACAGGTAGATAGTAGATAGAAATATGCACACACATATATACATACATACATACATGACAGATGGGTAGATGGATGGATGGATGGATGGATGGGTGGATGGATTGATGGATGGATAGATGGATGGATGGATGGATAGATACATAGATACATAGATAGACAGGTAGATAGTAGATAGAAATATGCACACACATACATACATACATACAGACATACATGATCAGGTGACAGATGGACAGATGGAGAGCTACAGGTGTGTGGCCTACTGTGGACATAAGCACAAATGCATGCTTAGTAAATTCTGCGGAAGCCTGACTATGAATCAGACTTTTGGTTGCCAAGGGTTCCATTCTGAGAAGAACCTTCTCCAGTACTTCCCATCACACTGAGAGTCAAACAAATCCTGTCCCCAGATGACAAGCTTCCTCTGGTCAAGCCCATCTCACATCTCAGGCCTCGGCTCCGATCCAGCTTTTTGGATCATTGAACCTACTTAGTACCTGATCCGTTCCAGAGCCCCTAATGCGACTTGGCTTTCTACCCAGCATCTATCTCCTCTCTGAATTCCCTTCTCATCATTCAGATTTCAAAAGAAATGTCACTCCCTCTAGGAGGCCCTCACTGACCAGTCCATTTGAGGTAGTCCTGAACATAGCCTGTCTTGAGGTTGTTTTCTCGTCAGAACACTTTTTCCTAGTTTCTTGTTGATTATTTGTGGCTCGCTCCAAGGGAGGATCTCTCAGAGCAGTCTGCCCTGCTCCCTGATCTATGAGCTTAGAGCAATAGATGCTCCTCAAAGATCTGTTACACACAATTCATACAGCCAATCAAATTCACCCCTGGTTGGTGGCTGCAGTTACTTCCCAGGACCTCAGGAGCCAGGCTACAACCTACATCAACTCCAGCTGGACAGCAGCTCCCAGAGGAGTTGGCGCCAAGATTCAAAGCAAGGTTGATCTCAGAGTGGCTGAGCTTTGGATCACAACAGTTCACCTGGAGTAACTAATGACCCTGAGCAAAATCTGAATTGGTTCACATTTTAGAGTCCTTCCAGGGACTGTGAAGATGGCTCAGTCAGCAAAGTACTTCCACTCAGGCATGAAGACATGAGTTTCAGTCTTACACACCCACATAACAAGTTCTGTCTCTGTGATCACAGCAGTGAAGGGACAGAGAGAAGAAGGCTCCAGGAGCTCATGGGTCCACCAGCCCCATCAAATCAGTTAGCTCCAAGTTCAGCGAGCAATCCTGTCTCCTGGAAAAACAAGGTGAGAGTTATGGATGAAGATACCTGAGATCTAGAAGATACTAGAGATGTCTAATCTCCACCACCTGTGAGCAGACACTCACACCAGCTTATATATGCACACTGTAGGCTTGAGCACGCATGCACACATACACGATAAAGAAAACCTTACAAATGTTTTTAACTGATGTCAACAACAAGTTCGATGCACAGACAACATGGGTGATTTCGATGTTTCCTTTTCCTGTAACAGCCTCTGCTTTGCTTTGTTTACCCTCCCTTGATTTCCACAGTGCTGGGATTACAGCCATGCCCCACTACCAGGCTGGGTTTTCTTTGAAATGTGTTGCTAAACATGAACTCGTTTGATGTTATGAACTGTGACTCATTAAGTGTGCCCAGCCCTGTTCTTAGTTCATCCTCCAGCCTCCACAAAATTGGAAGTTCCCTGACAACAGATCCTTGGCAATATGGTTGTAAACCTTTGCTTCTGAGTGTGATTACTTCTAATGTCATGTGTAAGATCTTACAACATTTTTCTGGATCTAGCTTGTTTCATTTAACATAATGTCCCTCAGGTTCACCTGCAGTATTGTAAGTCGGAGGATTTCTTTCCTTTTAGGCTAGAATAACACTTTGTCATATGTCTATACTACACTTTCTTTATTCATCTTTCAGTAGACATTCCGGTTGTTTCTACAATGTTAGCTATTGTAAATAATGCTGCCATTCACAATAGATGCATACATTACTTCAAAGCCTAAATTTCAATTCCTTTGGTGCATCAGCTGTGGCTACACTGTTAGGTCCTATCATGATTCTTTTTTTTTTTTTTTTTTTTTTTTAGTTATGAGGATGTTCCATAATGTTCTCTATAGTACCCATAAACTATCATCAAGCATCCATATCACAAAATAAAATATTTAAATGAGAACAAAGAACAAGGGCTACATAATCTGTCCCTGTCCACCCCTCCAGGGTCACGTGGACCCATCTGATCTGGAGCTCTAATTTCTCCCAGAAGTTTTAGTGTGTATGCCCTACCTCTAGTTTGTCCTAAATGACTAAATCACACTGTGAATGCCTGAGTTTCCCAGTCTCCAGCTCTGCCTTGGGCATTCTCGTGGAAGCAAAGCCAGACAGACACACTGGTTATGAGCTGGTGAGGATGCTTGCTGGTCTCTGCTGGATCTGGTTCCCTGCCAGTGTAATTCCTAGTGAGGAGTATGCTAGTACCCAACTACCTTGAGCCTCATCATCTCTGAATAGTAACACTGAAAGTGGTTGCCTTGGTATCTCCCAGCAGCAGGCAACTTACAAACACACACAACTAACCTCCCTGTCATCGGGAAGGAAGCGCATGTAGATTATTCAGAAATTCAATTTACCTTCACTGAGCCTGTGATGACTTTCATGTAGGAATCAACAGTATGTAAATCGTGGCTCTGATCCTCAAGAAGTTCATAGTCTGTCAGGGTAGAGAAATACATAGAACCTGGTCCTAACATGCATCTAAGAAAAAGCTGATGAAAATGTTTTAAAAACTCTGAAGCTGTCGCAGACAGAAAAAAAAAAAATTAGAAGACATTGTTGCCCATCTGAATGAAATCTACACAAAAAGAAAGAGGCAAGTAGTGGTGGCTGTGGTGAGCAAGAGAGGAAAGATTATAGCCAGACAGTGGTGGTGCACACCTTTAATCCCAGCACCAGCACTCGGGAGGCAGAGGCAGGCGGATCTCTGTGAGTTCGAGGCCAGCCTGGGCTACAGAGAAAGGTCCAGGAAAGGCGCAAAACTACACAGAGAAACCCTGTCTCGAAAAAACAAAAAAAACAAGAGAGAGAGAGAGAGAGAGAGAGAGAGAGAGAGAGAGAGAGAGAGAGAGAGGTTCTAGCAGGAGAGAAGAGGGAGAGAAGCCTGGAAGAAGCAGAGGGGACAGAGGGATGGATGGAAGAAGAGGACTGAGTTAGGTACTGTCAGAGCTACACACAGTCGCTCAGGTGCAGGCACGGTCAGTGGGGTGTCGTTCTGGAGAGGAGGGAAAGCGAGATAATGGGAGGAGGTTGGCCAGATGTGGACTCTGGAGACTTTTGGGACTTTGCTAAAAAGTTTAGTGATGTTGTTGTTGTTGTGGCTGTGGTGGGGGCTCCCCTTGTTTGGGGGAAATTGTGTCCGACAAAGATCGCGGGATGCTCCCAGCTCTTTTAGAAAATGCACTACGGTGGCTAACTGGAAGGAAGCTGTGCTGGGGAGCCCCGCGGCAGGGGAAATCGGCAGTTTTGAATTGTTGAGTCTTAGGGGACCCCAATGGAAGGCTCTGTGGAGAGGAGACAGGGTGTACCCAAAGCTATACTGTGTACACAGGCAGCCATTCCCCTGGGAAGGGGCTACCTGGCCATTGTCTGAGCCTCCGTCTGCATCCCGGTACGTATGGATAAACGCAGCTCTGGGCTGCGCACCCCACAGCCACACATCAGTGGGTGTCTCATTCAGGACCCAGCTGGAAACCACTGACTTTTTGTATTGTTGCTCCCACCAAGCTGTGCAGTCACCCACAAGTCCTCCTGCCCCTGAGGAGACTTCGTGCATGCAAGCACCAGCGAGCTGACTCACACGCTCTTATTGGCTGCACAAATATTTGTGGAGTTCACCCCAATGATTAAATCCTTTCGACAAAGGGAACAGACTTTACGGTGCTCTTTATTAGTTATTGGATTTTCCATCTCTCGCTGTGGGGGTGGAGGAGAAGACGCAGCAAAGGCAAACAGTTTGAAATGGATTGTTTGCTTCCCCTCAGGGTAATTTCCTGGCAACTGACAAAATACACCGATGAGCAGAAGCCGTCGCCGACTTATTGTAAGACCGTTTTCTTTTATTTTTAGATCTAAAAGATCTCTGAAGACCCAATTTCCTTCCTTTCAAAATGAGAATAACAACACCAATCTCGTAAGGTATCTGTGATATCTGTGAGCAGGTGCACCCCCATATGGCAGTGGGTAGACAGTACACTGCAAAGACCGGGGGAGGGGATGCCCAAAGATTGCAGTGTAGACAACGAAGGCATCTGCTTGAGCTTGGCAGTGTACCCGCTGTGGGCGGCATCTGAGGCAGCACCCGCTCTGAGAGAGGGGCAAGGGAGAGTGTGGAAGTTCATTACAAACCCTTCAGTATCATGGCCACTGCCACAGCCAAGTCATGTCTCAACCCCAGAGGTGAACACCTGCCTCTAGCCAGGCATATGACTGAGCAGTGAGCATCTTGAATTGAAAACACACAACAGCAATAAAGATCATTGCCATGCAAATGGGAACTCTGCCAAGCCATTTGACCTGGAAAGGGAAATCAATTAGGAACCACAGGAAGATGGACCACATACTAATAAGAGCAGATGTATACTAAGTGTTCATTCCACAAATTTGCGTACACATGCAGCCCATGTTTATCCACTAGTCTACTCCTCATTACTACCCTGTGAGGTGAGAGCTGATACCATTCCCTTGTTTATATTAAGAAAATTATACCCAGGGACATTAGCTACCTTGGGATGATGCCATCTTTTCCATAGGCCAGGCTTTCTACCACCTCCTTGGTCTCAGCAGAGAATAAAGGAACTTATGCAAGTCAGGGTATCACCACTTGCTCTATGTCAGAAACAGTGCCCACAGCTCAGGCAAAGACTGTGCAGTGGACCTGCCCTGGCTGCTCTGTGACCTCCTTGGGTCTCAGAAGGACAGAAAGTATATATGAGCAAGCTGTGCCCAATATAAGTGTGCCCTGAGTCTGGGAAAATACAAGAATAAAGACAACAGAAAAGACAAGAGCTAAAAAAGGAAAGTGCATCCAGCCGTGTGGACTACACAGCTGGATGTTTAGCACAAGAGGGCAGTTTCCAGCAGGGCTCTCTGAAGGGGCTAGACTCCGCCTAAAGTCTTAGAAGGGAGATACTGAAGGGAAGTGGTAGAGAGAGGTGTCTGTCCGTAAATTTCCCTCTTGGGACTACTAGAGTGTGAGTGTACAAAGGAGACAGAATTGACCTGGTGATGATAACAGAGTTACTACTTGTCAAAGTCAACTGGAAATATATAAATATTCCAGTTGAGGCAGCTGCTACAACTGAAACTTGGGTTTTTCTGGTTCTCCTTTATTGCATCTTTGATGAGGGATATATATTATAGCATCTTAAAGCAATTAGGACCATGACTTACATTGCATATGGACCTCATTTCATGAGCTCATGATGTTAAAACCTGATAGATTCCAAATGATTCCTTCTCCCCGAGGAACATTGTGCTACTGTTGGGTGCTCCAGTCTCTACTACCTTCCTTCATTCCCGTGACGTGTCAGTGGCCCATGGAACCAAAATTGTGAGTGTCTGAAAGACAGCCAGGGTGTGGAGTGCTGAGTGGAGCAGAAGTCTAGGGCCAACAAGCTTACGAAGTCTACCCATGGGGCTGGAGAGATGGCTCAGCAGTTAAGAACACTGACTGCTCTTCCAGAGGTCCTGAGTTCAATTCTCAGAAACCACATGGTGGCTCACAACCTCCTGTAATGAGATCTGGTGCCCTCTTCTGGCCTGCAGGGACACATGCAGGAGGAACACTGTATATATAATAAAATAAATATTAAATGAAGAAGAAGAAGAAGAAGAAGAAGAAGAAGAAGAAGAAGAAGAAGAAGAAGAAGAAGAAGAAGAAGAAGAAGAAGGAAAGAAGAAGAAGAAGAAGAAGAAGTAGAAGAAGTAGAAGAAGAAGAAGAAGAAGAAGAAGAAGAAGAAGAAGAAGAAGAAGTAGTAGTAGTAGTAGTAGTAGTAGTAGTAGTAGAAGTCATCATCGTCTACCCATTCAGACAGCACAGAGAGTGATAACAAAGTTCCTGGAACTAAATGTGGGAGATCCAACACCAAGATCAGTCAGCTGCTGCTGGACCACAGACACACAGACACTCCAGCTCCTTGTGGACCACAATTTCCTTTCCCTCCTCTCCTCCCAGCCCCCCCCCAACAACTTCCTTTCTGCCCCTCCCCAATCCACTCCTCCTCTTTTTTTTTTTTATTCAGGAAAGGGCAGGTCTTCAGAAAAAGGTATCACTCAAATATGGCATATCAAGTTGCATTAAGACCAAGCACTTCCCCTTGTATTGAGGCTGGGTCCACATTATTTTTTAAGGCAGAGCCTCTCACTCAACCTGAAGCTCACGAATTTGGTGAGGTTAGCTGAACAGTGAGCTCCTGGAATTGGCCTGCCCCCATCATTCCATCCTAGCCCTGTGGCTACAGAGCCATATTGTAGCCAGATTTCACACAGATTCTGGCTGTCCAAGCTTGGGTCTTCATGGCTGCATAACAAGCATTTTATCAACTGAGTCATGTACTCAGTACCTGGAAACTTTTTTTTTGTAAAACCTTTACTTCAAAATATTCCTGCCCCCTCAACTTGGATTATTTCTGCCCTTTGAGGAAACCTTGGGTATTTCATGGTGTCCCCAGAGGCAAATAGGAAAGTAGGTGATGATTAACTCGGTTTCTTATGTGATCCATGGTTCCTTTCTCCCTAATAAACCACTCCACTCACTTAGGAGAGCCAGAAGGAAGGCTGGTCTGCACACACCTTCCTGGAGCCATATGAAGGTTCTCACCCACAGCTCTTTCTGCCTGCCTTGAAAATGGACTTCTTGGTTCTCTGTTCTTGTTTGGAACTTCACTCCCATGCTAGTTTGAATGTAGTTGGCCCCCATAATCCCATTAGAAGCTGTGGCTTTGTTGGTGTGGGTATGGACTTGTTGGAAGAAGTGGGTCATTGTGGGAGCGGGCTTTGAAGTCGCCTATGCTCAAAATACCACCCAGTGTGTCTGCCAACTTCCTGTTGCCTGCAAGCCAAGATGTAGAACTCGTACCTCCAGCACCACATCTGCCTGTATGCCGCCATGCTCCCCAGCATGATGATAATGGATGGAACCTCTGAAACTGTAATGAGACACCCCAATTAAATGTTTTCTATAAGAGTTACCATGGTCATGGAATCTCTTCATAGCAAAAAAGAAAAACCCAAACTAAGACAACTCCTGTCCCAACTCTTGCTTCCCAGGCATGATGCTCTCCATGACTTTCAGTCTCCTTCTGTGTTGTGGCTTTCTTCCACTTCTTTTCTTATCTGGGCCACACATCCATGTCTACAACAATGAAGTCACCTGGATCGTCCCCAGTCTTTGTTTCTGGTCTATTGCATGTCCTTCGTTCCTCACATCCTCTAATGTTTTTTGTCCTCTGTCACCCACGTTGTGTGCCTCATCAGGATCTTCTCATGGTCACTTCTCCCCCTCATCACTCCATCCCTCTGAACCCAACTTAGATGCTATGGCTTGTCATTTCAAACTCTTTCCCTCCTCCTCCTCCTCCTCCTCCCTCAGTCCACTTCTTCCTTCTGAAACTAAGGGATGAGTGGCTGGAAAGCCATACACTCTGCCTCCCTTCTTCCTGATTCCATACAAGGGATGATAGGGGAAAAGTGTGTCTGCCAGTCTTGAGCTCAGGCTGGAGGAAAAGCTCACTGCCCTTCTGATCGGCCCCTCTTGAAGTTCAGGTTTACAAATGATTAATTCATGACCAGCACTTTGAACAGCCTGGCAATCTTGCTCACTTCCGACTCCACTTCCTCTCCCATCTGCTCAAGAGCTCTCTGGTATCTTTATCTTTCTTCTCCTGGCTCCAGCAATTTTTCCATCCCCACTCTTGCCTGATTACACTGCTTCTTAATTCACGGGGCAGCAATCAGCACAGGTATATCACGAGCTCCAATCAGGGTGTCTTTCAGTGACTACAGATATGTAGACTGCACACTTCCAGAATGTAAGTCAGGCACATGCCAAAATGTAAGGCAGATTATGTCCCTTTGCTCAAGACTCCAATAATCTCAGGTGTGTGTGTGTGTGTGTGTGTGTGTGTGTGTGTGTGATGAGTATAAACGCATGTGCATACAAGTACTTGTGTATGTGTATGTGTATGAATGCAAAGGTTAGGGGTCCATGTGAACTATCTCCCTCAGCTACTCTCCAAGTTCACGTTTGTCTTGGGGATGGGGACTTTCACTGAACCTAGAACTTTGCAGTTGGCTATGCCAGCAGGTCAGTGAGTCCTAAGCATCTGCCCATCTCCACTGGGCTCTTCTGCACCCACCTTTAAACATTTTTTAAAATATATTTTTATTGATTTCTTGTGTGTGCAATGTGGTCGTGCAAGGCTGGAGGAAGTTGATGGTTAAAGTCTTACCGCAACAAGCGGAAGTCAGAAGACGATTGGAGGATTTGGTTCTTTCCTTCCACCATGTGGGTCCCAGGAACGGAACTTGGTTGATCAGGCTTTGTAACAGACACCTTTATCTACTGAGGCCCCTCACCACTCTGCACCAGGCTTTTCACATGGGTACTCAGATCTGAATTCAAGTCCTCATGCTTGTAACACAACTCCCCCGACTTAGAGTCTCTCTAGACTCTTCACCCGGGACTTTTTAAGCCCAGAAATCCTTACTCAGGAATCATCTTTTCCTCATACTCTTCAGTGCCTCTCACACTCACTTTTCCCTTGCACCCTCCATCTGCAGAGCTGACTAGCCTGCTATTCCTGAAACGCTGCTAGTGCACACCTGCCTCAAGACCCTTACACATGCTTCCCCACCTACAATGCTTCTGTCCCTGATAGCCCAAGGTTTCCCTCCTTCGCTTCTCCTCAGTCCCTGTTCAAGAATGAACTTTTCAAATAAGCCTTTCCTAATTGATTGACAATCGATTCCAGCCTTGATACTCTCTCCCCTGTTTCCCAGTGTTTTGAGCCCTGCACGTGGCTCTGGCCATTGTTGCTCCTGCTGTTACTGAGTCAGAGTTTGGATGCAAGCTCTTTGAGAACCAGACTTTGTTTTCTTTGGCTCCCGGCTGTGCACAAAAGCCCCCAGTATACAGTGTGTGGCATCCAATGGGTGCTCGAGAAACCTTTGAGCAAATGAGCTAATTTGGCTGACAACTTTGGCTTTCATATTAGATTTCACTCCAATCAAAAGTATCTCTCCTAAAAATAAAGTCAAAAAAACCACTGCTCTAGATTACAGAAGCTATTACTTGGACAAATTTAGTCCACTGTTTCAAAAACATTTTGAAATAATAGCCCTATTTTAAGCATCCCAGGCTCCGAACTTGCCAGAGATAGAGATTAAATCCCAAACAGAGACCCTGATTTTGAGAGGAAGCTATCACACCCCTCGCTTCTACCATTTGGGGTTTTAAATGCTCCTTGTCTGCAACACAAACTGAAAGTTCCCACGGTGGGTCTGAGACACGGTGATAAGGACCTCCCCCACGCAGCCCTGTCAACATGACAAGATGATATGGCAGTGTTTCTTGTATCATGACAGGAGTCACAGAACAGTGCCCCGCAATGAATGCCACTGGGTCCGTTGCCCATTTGTGAAAGGCTCTCAGTGTAGCCTCTCTGTCTGATTATTTATAAGCCAGCCTGGCTGACTTTGCTTGGTTCATCCCACCAGCACCTGGGGAAAGCTGTTTTGAGATGATAAAGCCAGGGAGATGCATTAGCTACTTGCTGAGAGCATTTGATTTTTTTTTTTTTTTTCAAATCCTTTCTGGGCACCAATCTTCTAACCCATTCATCAGCATGTAATCAGCATGAGAATGTAGACTTAATGGGTCTAAGCCACTGCAGGCTCACACTGTCTTAACAGTACCTAGCACTGATTTGTCACTCAAAATTAGTTGTTGGGCAAGTAAATTAATATAGATACAGATAGGTTTTCTGTTGCTGTGAAGGGTCACCAGGACCATGGAACTCTTATAAAGGAAAACATTTCATTGGGGCTGGCTTACACTTCAGAGGTTTAGTCTGTTATCATGGCAGAAGCATAGCAGCACACAGGCAGACATGGTGCAGGAGAAGGAGCTGAGAGTTCTATATCTTGATCTGCAGGCAGTAGGAAGAAACTAAATCACCATAGGCCTGGCTTGAGCTTCTGAGACCTCAAAACCTGCCCCACAATGACACATTTCCTTTCAAAAACCACACCTATTACAAAAAGGCCACACCTCTTAATAGTGCCACTCCCTATGAGCCTAGGGGGCCATTTTCTTTCAAACCACCACATACACTTCTACTGAAAATATCTAATTGTTAGTGACCATGTGTCATGCAGGGGATATAAAAAGACAAATCTTATAGTTTTTAAGTTGGAGGTTTCAATAATTCGGGTACCATTAGGGACTAGAAATCAAACAGTAACATTATCACTAGGGTTTCAGTTGGATGTGGGTGAAATCCATATGCAAAACAGAATGAAACAATAATAGCTAAAGCTGTATGCAATGTGGGGATACCAAGAAAGGATCAATTAAGTCAAACGTGAGTCTGTGAGAGTGAGTTGAAGCTGTGACTTGAAGGATAAGGATGATCCATCAACCAACAATACAAGAAACAGCAAGAAGAAACAGGATGGTCCCTACCTCACACATTCCTCCAAAACAATGAGATGGACACCGGCGATACCCTCTGCAACACAGGAACATTTTAAAAACTAGATAAGTCACTGTAGACAGACACTTTTTACAAAATACAGTTAAGATGTCAGGAAAAATCATCAGCATGCTTAAAAGGTTATAAAATGCTCAAAGTCATTTTCTGGCCTAACCTGGATTTTAAACCAAAAGTTACATCAAGAGGCACTGTCCTATACTCAAGTTTCACAGCATCCAAGAAAAAGATGGTACCACTCCTGATCATTTAGAAACATATAAACATTTCTAAGATCTTAGAGGCAGCTCAAAGATGGAAAATGATTAGCAACAGATAGACACAATATTGAACTGCAAATGGTAACCTTGAACCCTTCACACTTACAGCTCCTACCTTCCAGTATCTTGAGAATTCTATCAAGATTGTGGGGCTAGGGAAGAACTAGAGGATATGGGAGACCTTTAACACTGACATTCTATTAATTCCACTTTTTCCCAAGAATTTTTTCCTAAGGAATTGGGCAGTTGTGCTAAGCTTTTATTCATGCTGGCATTGTCGAACCCACATTGGCACAAGTCATCTGAGCCCTCTCATTGCATATGCAGCATTCTAACTTAGGAAACTCAAATGTCACAGAAGGGGTAAAGTGTTCTGCACCTGTATGGTAGAACAGCTATTTCTAATGTTATTGTTTTTTAAGGAAATTCCCTAAGTACTCAAATATAAACTCATAGTTAAGTTAAATGGAATAGACCTGTCATGCCTTCTGAAACAAAAGCCCCCCCCACCTTAGTTGGTGCAGTTGGCCAGTTACCTTACAAGTCTGTATTTCCTAAAGAACACATTTCCAAGTCACATTTCCACGGACCTAAGACAGAGAGTCCATTAGCTGCGGTCTCAAAGGAAAAAAACCACTCTTTTCGACAGAGCTCTGTGGCACTAACAGGAATAAGGCAAGGAGAAAGCCCTGTGAACCCTTCTACTTGTCATTGTGCTGGAACTCCCAGCCAGTGCCTGCAGCTAGCAAAGGAGAGAAGAGTTTAAAAGCCAGGGGAACAGACAAAGCACTGTCTTTGCAAGTCACAGGTTTTCTAGGTCCAGATGCATGGTGGTCTATAGGCCCATTATGAAAATCACTTAGAGATCCTACTAAATTTGCTAGCTATAAAAACCAGTTCTCTTCCTACCTGCTAACACTAAACAGTTAGGAATTTAAATTTTAGAAAGTATACCTTTAGAATAACACAAACAGCAAAGAAAGCCCTGGGAATATCTAAGACCAAATATAACAAATGATGCGAGATCCTGAATGTTACTGGATGAGACTGAAGATAAACAGCAAGAGATAATTAAAAGAGTTGCATAACATCCTTGGAAAAGACAATTCCAGATTCTTGCCAATACTCCCCAAATATATGCAAGGATTCAGTGCATCAGCCATGAAAATCCAGACAGAATTTTGTGGCATACTTAAAAATCTGACTCTAAACTGAATAAACACTGGGGTGGCCAGCCCTACCAGATGACAAACCTTAGTTTTCCAAGGACAAAAAAGAATCACAGGAATTAAGGAAAAATAGTAATAGTTTATGGGCATAAACTATTTATTTAATGGCAAAGTTAGAATTGGGAGTCAGTAGAGAAAAGAAAGCCAGCTCAATACTAGATCCTAGAGTATTTGATTCTCTAGATAAAGAAATAATTGAAATTTGATCCCTATCTCACACTATAGCCAAAATCTGTTCCTAATTAATGAATTCTTAGTTGTAAAAGATTTAGAAGACACTGTCAGAGAATTGTATTTTGGTCTTTCCATAGCAAGGATTATTTTTTTAAGAAAAATGAATAAAATATAAGGGAAAACATTGAAAAATGTACCTAAATTAAAATAAACTGATATTCATTAAATGACATTACCAAAGAAGTTGTAAGTCCAGCCTCAAACTAGAATATATGAATGATAAAAGTTAATATGTGGGTTATATAAATAACTTACAGAAAATAATAAGGAAAAACTTATAAGAACACTACACAACATGCAAAGAATAGATACTTCATAGTGAAAAAATACTCAATTTCCTCAGTAGTTGAGAAAATTGAGTAAAAGGAAGCTAAAACCATTTCAAATTGAACACATTCACAAAATCCAAATGCTGGTAAAAGAACTTGAATAATCTGAACAAGAAAATAGCACTGAATTAGAACCTACAATATAAAATAAACATCCACGAGTCCATACTGATATAAATAAATGATTACATCAATTGACAAATGATAAGAAAACCACAGCTGAAAGACTGCAAATAAACCACGTAAAGACTGTATTCTTTTGGAGGCATTGTGTTTAATCTTGATTGTCAACTTGACAAAACTTTTAGAAGGTAGACTATGAGGGTGTTTCCAGCAAGGTTTGATGAAGAACGACCCATCCTGAATGCAGAGAGCTCGGCCCCGTGAACAAACGGAAGAAAGTGAACTGAGCATCAACAGTCATCTCCTTCCTGACAACTCACTCAGGGTGACGAACACACTCATACACCTGCCTCCATGTCTTCTCCGCCATGATAGACGGTGCCTTCAAACTGTGGGACAAAATAGATCCTTCCCATTTTAACTCATTCTGTGACCAAAACAGCAATGAGAATAATAACCAATACAGGACGAAAAACAAACCATGCTGCCCCTACAGCCAAGCGTGGTGCAACGTGCCCATGGTCTCGGCACTTTGGGGACAGAAGCAAGAGGATTGGGCGTTCAGGGCCAACCTTGGCTATATGCTCTCTTGTCTCAGCAAGAGGATTGGGCATTCAGGGACAACCTTGGCTATATGCTGTCTTGTCTCAGTGAAAACAAAAGAGTTGGGAGAGGAGAGAAGGAAAAGAAAAGAACAAAAGTAAAATCACTTGTCAGACCTTAAATGTGTCTGGTGCATAGTGATGACTTCCTCTCCTGGTACACAGGACAGAATGAGTGAAGAAAGAACCGGAGGAAGAGGAGGACAGGGGGGAAGAAGAGGGGGAAGAGGAGGAAGAAGGAGGAGGAGGAGGGGAGGAGGAGGGGAGAAGGAGGGGAGAAGGAGGGAAGGAGGAGGGAAAGAGGAGGAGGAGGAGGGGAGGAGGAGGGAAGGAGGAAGAGGAGGAGGGAAGGAGGAGGAAGAGAAGGAGGAGGGGGAGGGGAGGAGGAGGAAGAGGAGAAGGAGGAGGAGGAGGGGAGGGGAGGAGGAGGGAAGGAGGAGAGGAGGAGGGGAGGAGGAGGGAAGGAGGAGAGGAGGAGGGAAGGAGGAGGAAGAGAAGGAGGAGGGGAGGAGGAGGGAAGGAGGAGAGAAGGAGGAGGGGAAGGAGGAGGGAAGGAGGAGGGAAAGAGGAGGAGGAGGAGGGGAGGAGGAGGGAAGGAGGAGGGAAGGAGGAGGGAAAGAGGAGGAGGAGGGGAGGAGGAGGGAAGGAGGAGAGGAGGAGGGAAGGAGGAGGAAGAGAAGGAGGAGGGGAGGAGGAGGGAAGGAGGAGAGAAGGAGGGAAGGAGGAGAGAAGGAGGGAAGGAGGAGGAAGAGGAGGAGGAGGAGGAGGAGGGGAGGGGAGGAGGAGGGAAGGAGGAGAGGAGGAGGGAAGGAGGAGAGAAGGAGGGAAGGAGGAGGAAGAGGAGGAGGAGGAGGAGGAGGAGGAGGGGAGGAGGAGGGAAGGAGGAGGAGGGGAGGGGAGGAGAAGGAAGAAACTCTACCCCACGGAGAAACTTGGCAGCTGCTGCTTCAGACAGATGATCCAAGTCAAGCCTGTGTGTCATAAATCATATCACCTCTATGCACTCATGGTACAGCGGCATGGCGGTGGCATTCTTTCTCAGTAATCTTCCTGCCAAACGTTCATAACCAAAACGAATCATGAGAAAAATGTCAAAGACATTCCAACACAGGGCCATCTTCTGGATGAGCTTCCTCGGCACTTATGAAAATTGACAAGGTCTGCAAACGACCACTGTGGGCCAGCTTTAGCCTGCCATCTGCTTCTGTAAATAAAATTTCACTGGGACATAACCATTCTCATCCATCTGTACACTGTCTGTGTCTGCACTGTGATGGCAGAGTAATCCTGGCTGACACAAGATGTCTTCCAAAGCAAAAAAAAAAAAAAAAAAAAAAAAAAAAAGTGTTTGCTACCTGGTTTGCTTTGTGTCGGAGGGTTGTGCTTGTGTGAGTGCATATGGAGGTCAGAGGATAATTTCAAGTGTCCTACCTCAGGCACCATCTACTCTTTGTTTGGGACAGGGTCTCTCATTGGCCAGGAACTGCTGGATAGATTAGGCTAGCTGGCCAGCAAGCTCCAGGGAGAGGCCTATCTCTGACTGCCATGTCACCATCACTGAGACTACTAGTGTGCGAGCACCACTTCCAGCTTTCACTTCTAGGTAAGGCAAGCACCTTCCTGACTGGGCCATTTCCCCCAGCCCCAACCTAGTTCTTTACAGGAAAAAAAAAGTCATGGACCATTTTCATTTCCAAAGTTGTCAAGGACCCACTTCCCATGTCCACAGCTTTTTCTTCTGCCTTGTTTCATTTCAGCCTCAAAGAACTCTGTGGCTTTAAAGGCTTACGTGTTAAGGGCCCACATGGATGATCTCAAATAACCCCCCTATATTAAGCCTGGCTGTCTATATTATAGTTGCAAAACCCCTTTGCTGTGCAATAGAACATCTCCATAGGCTACAGAGACCTCAGTTCAGAATATATGGTAGTGTGTTGCTCGTCCCTGATACAGGCTGAGTGCCCACCCAGAGCAAAGAGGATGGGCACACAAGGGCCCCTGCTCTCCATCATAGCCCCTGGCAGACTTAGTTCATTTCCTATACATACTCTGGTATCTTTCTTTCCATGTACTACCTGTTAATTGGCTTTGGTCTGTAAAGCCAAACACACCTCTACCTAGTATCAATTAGTAGAAAGCCACAGGACAAGAATTTGAAAGGTATCCTCTTTAGTCTATCTGTCATTGTGAAAGTCACTTACCGTGATCATAAAGAGGGAACAATTGACCCTGGAGGCATCCTCCATCCCAGGGATTGATCCAGATTCATGCCCTCCATTGCTTATCTGAATTCTTACACCAGCTTGGAAGCACGAGCTTTGCTTGTGAGCAAGCGAGGCAGAGTTTTCTCCCAGACGTTAAGGAGCATCTTGGAAACAGCAGAGCTGGCAAATGACAGTTGAGGGTCTAAGCTCTCACTGACTCGGAATTGACTTTGTTTCCTGTGATTTGTCACACTATAAGAGGTGACAAAATGACAAAAGTCACTCTCCCACTGACCCCATGGCCAGTCAGGGACAGAACTGTTGGCTTTGCCTGCCACTTTGCCACGCTATTGTATACCTTAAGGCTAAAGTCCTTGAAGCCAATGGTAATGCATCAGTCTGGTTAATCCCTTTGCCCACTAAGTCTCATGGGAGACTCACCCTGTTCCACAAATGTCCAGGGTCAGGCTCTCCAACATTAACCTCCTCCCTGCTCTGGAACTCCATTTAGTCTTTCTTGCTATCCTCTTTAGCTCATCTTGTCTCCACTTGACATTCCCTACTCAGTGCTGGATGAGGCAACTCAGGACTTCAGTCCTGTGAGTGCTCTCATAAACATGGCGCCATGTGTTGCCTCTGTGTGCTGTTTTCTGTAGCCTCGGACAATGCTGAAACCTAAAGGCTGCAGTGCCCATTTTATAGATGAGCTATCAGTGAAGACAAGTACCTTATCCTGGGTCACATGCTTAATAAACCACTGAGCTTGGATTTAAACCATTGCCTGACATCAGGAGTTCCAAGCTCAAGAGTACTAATTTTGATTTCTGGGCAAAGTTTATCTTACAAATTCGAATGTCTTTCCATAATCAAGAAAAATCATGAATGGCCAAGGTGAGTTTTGTCTCTAGACCCTTCTTTTTCTTTTAGACCTTTCCTTGGAAGCCATGCTACAGATCATCCCAAGGCTTCCAGAGTCCAAAGAAACCTTCCAACCCCTGTTCCATCATTCATCAGTTTCCACCAAGGTCTCACCTCCCAAATGTTCAGGGTCTTTGTCTATAAGCGGAGGTATTAGCACACATTGGGAACACCTCAGGGTGGGGACCTCCATCATCCTACCTCCAGTATTCTTCAGGATCGAGTTAAAATGCATATGCTTAGGCTTCTACTCCAGATCCCTGAATGACAAATTCTGGGGCTGGATCAAACCCCTGAACTCGCATCCCTCTTAGCAATTCTGGTGGCCACTGAAAGCTGGCAGCTGCTGACGTCAATGGCTATGTTGAGCATTAGACAGAGTAATGTCAAAACTGCTAAGCCTGGTCCCTCAATGCAGTAACTCTGAGAAATTTAGTACTTCTGATTTAAAAAAAAAAAAAAAAAAGGAGGAATGGAGGACTGATGAGTCACTAACACTTTAGTGTAAACTAGTTTGACGTATTTCCTAAGAATTATTTGAGCCTATGAAATGCTACGATTTAGTAGATATTTTAAGAACCATTTGACATGCAAGTGGCAGAATTGGGACTCAGCAATGTGACCATTTTCCCCAAAGTTACCTGGAACAACAGAATAGAATTCAGACTACTAACTCTGTGCTCAGTTTATTTGCCAGCCCACCCCCATTCCTATTTAGCATTAAACCCCAGCACACTAAGGAGGACGAATCTGATCAAGAATTTTCAAGGCTCTCATACTGGCAGTGCCAGGGACTGACTGCTGTGTGGGAATATGAAGTCTCCTGCCTGGGGACTTGACTAATTGACCTGCTCCTCTTACTGATGAATGCAGGAATGTGTAACCCTGGTCTTGCAGGAAGTCATCCATCCTCATTCACGTTAAAATAGATGACAGATAGATAGTAGATAGATAGATAGATAGATAGATAGATAGATAGATAGATAGATAGATAGATGGATGGATGGGTAAATCATTCTGATCAATACTCACTGAAAGGCTGTTTCAAACAGATCTAAATGGGTCATTTGCTTCCTGTATTAGCCACCTAGTCTTATAAGGTAACTCCTGGTATGCTGTGAGTCAGAACTAGCAAAATGTCCTGGGGTAGTGACAGTTAATCTTGTTTCTCAACATGACTCGATTTACAATCGTTTAGGAGACAAGACACACTCTGAGCATGTCTTAAAAGCTGTTTCCAAAGAGGATTGATTCAAGTGGGAAGACCCACTCTAAACAAGCTGGAGTTCTGGGCTGAATAAGAAGGGAAAAGGGAATTAAACACCAGCAGCCATCTTGCTTGGCTTCCTGACTGAAGATGTCATCTAACCGGCCACCTGAAGCACCTACACCCACATCTTCCCTGTCATGAAGGACTGTCCCCTCAAGCCTGGAGTTGAAACAAACCCTCCCTTAAATTGATGTTTTCCAGTGTTCTGTCACAACAAAAAGAAAAGTGACTAATGTATTTGTGAATCTCACTGCTTGACTTGTATTAAAATGTAACTGAATTCGTAAAACTATAGCCCAGACATTTTCTTACATTTTGTCTTCCTGCATCCAGCACCTTGGAAAGCCCTCCTATAGAAAGAACAATGTACCTGATAATAATTCTTCAAAACAGAGCCCTTGTGTTCATAAACATCTTGTCTCCTCTTGGCCACAGGATCCACTTGAGTGGACAGAGGAGTTTTCTTCTTGAGAACATCTGGATTCTCCTATTCCCCGCCCCTCCCCCCAAGAACCAGCGTGTCTCATGCACAGGGGAGGAAGACCTTCCTGAAGCCTTCAGCCTCTCAGACCACAGAAGGGGTGAGATGTTCTAAGCTTTGTCATCCCAGGCTGAAAGAGGCTTCAGCTGATGCTAACGTGAGAACAGCTCCTCAGCAGACAGTCCTTAGCAAGCTATACCTGCTCCCAGAATGGGGTCCTACTCTCCAGGTCAGAGCACGGAGACATAATAACCCTTCCTCTTCTCCACCAAGGAGGGAGAATGACAGAAGTCAGAAAAGTGGGTGGCTGGGGTGGGCGGGGGGGGGCAAGACAGAAGGACAAACACACTGAGAAGCTCTAGGTTGCAACCTACCCTGCCCATTGCACCATCATCTCTACTCCACTGCGGTGGACTATCCACAGCCAGACCAAGGATGTCCTACCCTCTCTAGAAGCCCTCACTCCCTCATCCGTAGAAGGGACTAAGGTATCTCTTCTCCCTCACCCTGGGTACCATTTCTGCTCCTGATGATTCCACCATCTTGATGCCTGTGTGTGTGTCCCACAGTGGTGTTCAACTCTGCCTTCACCAGCTTTGCACAGGGCTACCCCTTCCTTCACCGACAGGCCAGCTTCCACTGTTCACAAGACCACTCTTGGTCTTTTCTCCAACTATGATTTTCTGCACAAAAGAGCTCCAGATGTTCTTTGTTTCCCAACTCCACTTATGTCCCGAGAACACTGAGTCAGGCAAGCTTTTTATTTATTGATATGGTGCAAGTCCTTTAGCTTCTGTTTCCACACCCCCCCCCCCAAAAGTAGAATTAATAGTAAATGTCTCTGCTGTAGGGATCAATAAATAATATATGTGCAAATGCCTACCTGTGCCTGGCACTAGGTAAGGAGAACTCTTGTTGGTTATTATTGGCAAAATAATAACCTTTCTCTTGTCTGCTAAGGAACCAATCTTGTTTCTGCAGGCAACATACATTTTGCGACCCTTTGACAAATACTGCCTTCAGAAATCTTAGCCTGCAGTCACAGCTTACATCCTGCATTTTCACTTGGAGAACCAACACTAAAGACTTCCACTCAAACAGATCCCTTTTAGGAATGTCTAGTCATCTCACTGCCTGGGGACACAGAGCACAGGTCACAGGGCCAGAGTTCAGATGTACTCATGGCCAGGATAGCCCACTGTGATGTGTTCTCAGAGTATAGGCTGAGGACCATCTGTACCACAATCCCAGATGTCAGAATGAGCTAACAGCAGGGTCTTGAAGAGACACTTAAAACAGACGGTCCCCGACTTGACACAAGTTCAACTTGAAGTCGTTCAACTTCACCATGGTGGGGAAAAGACCCGCACAATCACTCTGCCTTTCCGATTCAGTACAGTGTTCAGCAAGTTACATCAGATAGTCAGCATCTCCTAGTACAACAAGCCTTGTGTTGCAGGGTGCTATCTGACTGTAAGCTAATGTGAGTATTCAGCGCACAGTTACTGACTTTCCGTAAGTGGTGAATTAAATAGATGTTCAGCTTGCAGTATTTCCACTTTATGGGTTTATTAATGTCTAAATAGGCACACTTCTGTCCATAGAGGCATTGTTCACAAGAGCCAAGAGAGTCAACAACTCAGGTATCTGCTGACAAGTGAATGGATAAGCACAATGTGGAAGACAGATGCGATGGAATGCTGTCAGCCTTCAGAGGTAAAGTACTAAGTGCTATAAACAAGACACAAAAGGACAAACACTGTATGACGTGCACGAACTAGTGAGATTTATAGGCACAGGAAATAGAATGGCGGTTGCCAAGAAGTAGGGAGAGTGGGAGTGGGCTGTTAATGTCTAATGGGTAATAGGTTTCCATCATGGGCTGAGGATGGAACACAGTGGTACACCGTTTTCCTAGTACAATAAGGCCCTGGTTCCAATCCATGGCACTGCAAATACATACATATTCAGAGTTATAAGATGAAAAGAATTCCAAACATGGGTGATGGTGAGAGTTGCACATTAGAGATGTTTAAGATGGGATCAGTGAGACAGCTCAGGGGTAAAGGCAATTGCTATGCAATTTAGCATCCTGAGACAGACCTCTGGAACCCACGTGATAGAAGTTCCTACCACAAGTTGTCCTCTGATCTCTACAGATGCTTATGCACGCACATGCACAGTCACAATAAATAAATCAAATATAACAAAAGAAATGTTAGTCTTAAAAAAGAAAAAGTTAAGATAGCAAATTGTATATATTTCTAATAAATTGTGAATGTGTATGTGTGATATGTGTACTTGTTTGTATGTTCACAGGGGCATATGGAGAGCATCTACCTTATTTTTTCTTGACTTTAAGTTTTTGAAGTAGGGTCTCTTACTGGACCCGGACTTTGTCTATTCAGCTACGCTGCCTGATCAGTGAGCTCCTGGGATCTTCTTGTTCTCCACCAGCCCTCAGCACTGAGGTCATGGATGTGGGATGCTGTCCTTGGCTTTGGAATTCATTCTGTGGATCTGAACTCAGATCCTCATACACTTTACTAACCGAGCCAAGTTCCCAGCTCCATATGTTAGACATCCTGTAATAGAGTTACTTACAATAATAATTTAAAAAATAAAATGATTATTTCTCAGCCATTCTGGACTCTCAAAAGCAGTGTCCAACAGCACCTTTAAGAACTCTTAACTGACACTAGACAAAATGCATCGTCCCTGCTCTGCCATACACAAACAGCTTATAGGAAACAGTGGTGCAGGGGTATACATACCCATGCATGGGCTGGACCGCATATGAAACTCCAAATATCATCGAGAAGATACCATCATTCCCTACTAACGAGAAGGGTGCAATTCAGTTTCCTTTTGCTTAGAGTGAGGAAATTAGGCTAGGTGACTTTCAGCCTCCAGACTTGGCGGTCCCTTGATGGGTCTAGCATTTCTGGGCACACACACACTGGCTCCCTCATCATCTGGACAGCATCCTTGCCTGAGGTAATAAAGCTCTGTCTTGCTCTCTGTACTAATTAAAACCTCTTTTCCAGATAAGCACTTGGGAAGAGAAAAGCCTGCAACTGGTCTGGGAGAAAGGGGAACTGCAGCCGCCATTACAATTTGCAACCAGCAGTCTCTGCTGCTCTTCACTTAACTCAACTTCCTAACTGGCCAGCCTCTCCTTCCTGGACACTCCCAGGTCTAGGATAAACAAAGAAGAGTAGGGAAGAATGGGGAGTAGGCAAGGCTCTGTGTAAGATGACTAGCTAAGATATTTTTCAGGGGTCCAGATGAAACTGGGGTGCAATAGGAAGGAAGAGTGGATGTGTTGGTCAATTTCCTCTACTATGACAAAAGACATGAGAAAAGTCACCTTAAAATGCCAAAGATGTATTCTGGTTCATGGTTTTGGAGGTTTTATTCCATGGTCATCTGGCCCCATTGTCTTTGGAGCTAGACTGAGAAGTTGATGGGAGCAAGAGCATGGGGCAGAGCCATACCATTTACCTCGTAGCAGCTGGGGGTGACAGGGGTGAGGTCTCAGCCCCAGTGACCTAACTCCCTCCAAGTAGGACCTTCTTCTTAAAGCTTCTGTCACCAATGACACCATACCTGCACTAAACCTTAATCTATGAGGGGCTGAGACAAGAGAACTGAGAAGCTCACAGGCCAGCTAGCCTAGAACAAGCAGAACCATAGAAGCAACAAGAAAGCCCTACCTCAACAAGGTGGAAGTGGAGAACCAACTCCCAAAAGTTGTCTGAACACACACACACACACACACACACACACACACACACACACACACACACACACTATGATATACCTGTATCTGCATTCATACACATCAAATAAAATAAAATTTTAAATTAGGAAAAATATGTGAAAATTTCCTGTGAATTTTTTTAAACATATGATCTCATGTATCCCATGCTGGGCTTTATGACCTTGAACTTCCAATTCTTCTGCCTCTCCCTCCCAAGTCCTGGAATTACAAGTATGTACCTCCATACCTTGTATACATGATGCTAAGGATTAAATCCAGATCTTCATGCATGCTAAGCAAACTCTCTGCTAAGTGAGCTACAGTTTCAGCCCTCCTTTGAAAAATATATATTCTGATAAATAAACACCTTTGAACATCAAGATCCTAGGGCACTGGCTGGGTTTGGTGACTGCATAGAGCAATGAAGAAGGACCACACACCTCCCAGTACAAGCTACAGACTAGAGCCGCCTTCCTGGAGGAGAAGGGAAAAGTTCACTGTGAATCAAGTTGGGATTTCCCTAATTTCCTCAGCCTGACCTCTCAATATCTTAATAAAACTGGGAGTGGCCGCGCTTTCCACCACACGCTAGGAACAACCAGCGTGCTCAGGAGAGTTACACCCTGCAAACCAACCAAGAGTATGATTGATTGAGTGCTTCACATTCAATTTACACTAATTTGTATGGGTGGGCATGTGGCTGAGGGGATTTTATGTACGTCATGATAGTCTTGAACTCTCTGTGTAGCTGAGGTTGCCTTTGAACTCCAAATTCTCCTTCATCTGCCTTTTTTTTAAATTGAAAAGGTATTTTTTTCATACAATATATTTTGGTTATGGTTTCTCTTCCCCCAACTCCTTCCAGATCTCCTTCGTCTTCCTCCCCACCCAAATCTCTCTCCTCTCTCTCTCTCTCTCTCTCTCTCTCTCTCTCTCTCTCTCTCTCTCTCTCTCTCTCTCTCTCTCTCTCTCTCTCTCTCTCTCTCTCTCACACACACACACACACACACACACACATTAGAAAATGGACAGAAATAGTAAGATAAAACAAAAACAAATAAACCAGAATAGAACCCCAAAAAAAGCAAACATTAAAAAGAGGCCAAAAAAAGGACAGGGAACACATACTCACAGAAATCCCATAAAACACAAAACCAGAAGCCATAATATGAAAGCAAAAGACCTGTAAGTTTTTTTTTTAAATGCCCAAACAAGGCACTATGAGTAAAAAAAAAAAAAAAAAAAAAAAAAATAACCGAAAACAACCAAACTCCAAAAACACTACTGACTTTGTTTTGTGTTGGCTCTCCAGTCCTGGGCATGGGCACACCTGCCCTTACATGTGGTTTGTATACCCAGTGACCCTCTGTTGGAGAAAACTAATTTCTCCTTAGAGAGCAGTTGTCAGGTGGAGATAGTTTCTGGGTTAGAGATAGGAGATCATGCTCCCTTGCCACTCCCAGTGTTGGGACCCCATCCAACTTGAACCTGTTCTGGCCTTGTGCATGCTGCAACTGTCTCTTTGAGTTCCAATGTACATCTACCTCTTAAGTGCCATGATTATAGGCATCTGCTACCATGAAAAAAAGTAACTGAAAAAGTGTATTTTAAAAGATCACTGGAAAGCATATGAAGAGTACATGAAATGCAGCCAGAGCAGAAGGTAAATGATCACTGAATTGCTCCAACAGTCATTTAGCTGAGGGCTTTGACATGTTGAAAGATGCTATAACAGTGGAAATGGTAAGAGATAACCAATTAGACACACATGGACTGAATAAAGCATAATGGGGGAAAGGAGAATAAAGGATGGCCTCTATACTCATGGCTAGCACAATGGAGGGCATGGTTTTATGAAGATGCTCAGCCAAGGAACAAAGAAGTTTATCAACAGAAACATTTCCATGTTAAGTTGTCTTGATAAATATGTTAGTCACTTGTGCAGTTGGTTATAAATCAAAGGTCAGATGCAGTTGTATCAATCTGATGGGTTTTTTTTTTTTTCTGCTAAGTATCACGCTTATACAAAGTCATTGAGGACTGGATGATAAAATACAGGCTGAGATGAGAAAGTAGTCAGGCAAGTACAACTAAGGGCTAAGGACAGGAAGGAGGGCAATTGTGTAGGTGAGAAACAGAATAGCTTCATCAGGATCCTGCAGGAAAGAGTGTTGTTCAGTCTACTTGGCTGCCACTGAGAAGCCCAAGAAGTAAGAAGACAGTGTAGGATGCTGAGAAGTCAAAGAAATATGAAAACAGAGCTGGGCTTTAGACATAGCAAGGTAGGGATCATCCAGGACTTTGAAGAGCACCACTAGAGTGAAATGACATCAGAAAACATGGAAAGCATCGAGAGTAGAATAGGAGGAGAGAAAATGCAAAGAATGAGCATAGAGAAATCTTTTGAGCAGTTTTGCTATTTAGAGGTTAAAGGTTAAATGAGGCTTTGTTTTTAATGGATGGGACCCAGGGATATAAAATTAGGATCATTCAATGCTCCCATTACTATAGGAACTATGGCAGATTGTGCATACAAATCTAAGTCACCACATGGATTTAGTGATTGTCACTGCCCAATGGCAGGTATCTCGTTAATAGCATGTGTGCTGTCTAGTTTGTGTCAACTTGGCACAAGCTACAGTCACCTAAGAGGGAACCTTAGTTGAGAAAATGTGTCCATACAATGGAGCTATAGTCAAGCTTGTAGGGCATTTTCTTATTAAGTGATAGGAGAGGGTCCAGCCCTGGGCTGGTGGCCCTGGGTTTTATAAGAAAGTAGGCTGAGCAAGCCATGGGGAAGAAGCTAGTAAGCAGCACCCCTCCATGACCTGCATCCACTCTTGCCATTGGGTTCCTACACTGTTTGAGTTCTTGTCTTAACTTTTCAATGATGATCTGTAATGTGGAAATGTAAGACACATAAACCCTTTCCTCTCCAATTTGCTTTTTGGTCACGATGTTTCATCGAAGCCACAGAAACGTTAACTAAGACAGCAAGGATGACCACAGTGAGTCAGCAAATGAGGTTCCAGTTAATGGTGTAAGTGAAAGAGAGATGGTGTGGATTGTAGACTGAATTAGAAGTCAGGAGATGGGAGCAATGAACTTAACTCATTCTCCAGAGAAAGCATCTGGGACTAGGAAAGAGAATCATGTACATGGCTGGAGCAATGGGGTGGATGCCTGGACCACTTGTTTTGATGAACAGAAGAGAGCTGGCAAAGTAGACTCTGAAGCCAGATGTTACTGAGGACTATTGTATTATGTTAAAATGGGGAAAGCTTGGGCATGTGGAAATGCTGATGGGAATGGGGGAGTATAGAGAAGATGACCTAGAGCAGCAGTGGGGTGATGACCCTGAGAACAGAACTGAACTTCTGTAGTGAGAACATGGGGATATAGCACATGCAGGTGGGCTTCTAAATCTGATGGGAAGGAGTGAAGAGTGGTTTTTTGGTTTTTCAAGACAGGGTTTCTCTGTAGCTTTGGAGCCTGTCCTGGACTAGCTTTGTAGACCAGGCTAGCCTCAAACTCAAAGAGATCCACCTGCCTCTGCCTCTTGAGTGCTGGGATTGCAAGCGTGCACCACTACCACCCGGCCAAGTGTTCTTTATAATGGCTTCTTCTTCCCTTGTGAGTAGAAGGAAAGGTGTTTACAGTAAGAAGGAAGGAAAAGAGAGGCTGGTGAAAGTTACATTTTATGGTTAAGATTAGCTGAAGGGGGTATATCAAAATAGGATGGGGACGGGTAATCAACAAGCAAGAAAAAGAAAGGGATGAAAGGTAACATCTTGTCAGTCTGTCCAGCCATTCACCTGGATAGTCACCAATGAGTTCCTTTTAGGAAATGTTGGGGAATACTTCATGTGGTCATGATGCAGAACATTGTCAGATGATCATGGGACTTCAGTCCTAGAAGGGGCTTTGGGGATTTCCTACTTCAATATCCTTGCTGTGTAAGCAGGAAAATACACATCCAGATTGGTGAAATCTCTGGTTACTAGCTGCAAAACCAAAATTAGTAATACTGTCTCCTTCCAAAGCTACACAGGAAACAACCCGCATGGTCAGGATCCAGAAGAGCAAAGAGTCATTTCAGTCCACCAAACAGCTGACTGAAGTGTTCACTGTTAGGGAACCAGCCTTTCTGGGCTCACACAGAGCCCTTGGCCATTCCTGAAGGGCTTCTCCTTCAATTCATGCAAGAATTATTAGCATATCTCTGTTTTTTATTTTCTGTGGGAGTTTCTGACTCATTGTTAGACCCAACAAGTTCTTACAGTGACTGAGCAGAATTCAGAAAGCCCACACAAGTGGGGCTACCAAGCAAGGATGGAACGGCTGCTAACTCACTGGAAAACACCAAGTTCTCTACTCTTTCATTGGGCAATGCCAACCAAGCTAGGCTTCTCTCTGTTACTATATTACCATCTCCAGGTATACATGGGACTATCCAAGCTTCCAGAACACCTCAGGAATGCTTTCAAAGCTGGCGTTTGAGAGGTTTCCTCCCCCCACTCCCCAGTATGGAAAGGAAAAGTTCTCAAGCCCCCATGCTTTGATATTGCTATGCATCACATCTTTTGTTCCCACATCACAAAGGCTCTGGTTTCAATTTACAGATGGAAGAATTAAGCAAAGGTGACACAGAGGCCAGGAACACCAAAGCAACTCTATAGTCCCCCAGACGCTGCTGGGAATAAAGCAAGCTTTCAAACTTGGCCATATACTGGGTTTTCTTATTTCACATAATGATACAAAGGTATTCTCGAACAAAATAGAATATCAAATTATGTTCACAGGCTTTTTGGGATTTGTCGTTTCTTTTTCATGGAGCATACTTGCAACAACCCAGGCTCTCATGGAAGGTGGTGTCTCAATAGTGACAATGTCTGCCTGTAAATTCAGCACACCCAAGAAGCAAGGTACCACCATTGACTCAGAGCAGCTTGCAGACAAAAGGCCAAAGCCTAGGTCATTGTTACCAGAGCATAATGGAGATTCACCTTTTGTGAGGATGGAACATTCTGATGTGTCCTGTGCAATGATGCTAATAGGCACAATTATTGTTCTTGAGGACAGAAGGCCTGGAATATAGGACCAAGAGAGGACAAGAGAAAACTAATAGATCATTAAGATGCTTGAAGGGAAGCTCCTTTGGCAACCGCAAATGTGTTATCCAGGACCAATGTGAAGATAGGAATGAACTTAATTAGTTGGAAATGGCTTTGCACATTGACGAAGCTGAGGACTGAAGAAATTGGAACCTAGTTGAAATAGTCTCTGTAAACAGAACTGTTGAGAAGCTAAGATGGAATTCTCTGAGTGTTCAACTCCTTGTAACTGATCCCACGGCTAGTTGTTAGTTTTATAAGTTTTAATAATTAGATATAGTAAGTGTGAAAAACTGAGTTTTTTTTTTTAAAGATCTAGTTTCAAGTCTTGCCCTTGCAACACATTAGTTCAACAACTTGAGCCATTTACTAACATTCTAAAGCCCCAGTCTATAATAGACAGAGAACGTCTGGAGTGGCCATTAAGATACTATGTTGGACTTTCCAAATCACTGCTCTGAAAGTCTCTTCTTTTATCACCCCTTTATGTGTTGTGTACTCTGGCTTTTCTCATTGTCTGTTCAGTCAAACAACCCCACTGTGATCATTCTAATGCCTTTGAGTATGTAGAGCAGATGTGGGCCCCTCACATGCTGTCCATTTGTCTAAGTGTACACCCAAATGGGAGTCCCAAAGGAAGGATAAGGCTGAATATCTGGCCTCGGGGACTTTTCAGCAGTGTTGAAGAGATGGAATGCACATGCCTACAAGTTAAATGCCACACATACGGTCATCTGCATTTCATGCCCTGCAAATGGCACATATATTAGTGTGGGAAAAGTTCAGAAAGCAAGGGCAAAGAAAATTGCTTTAAAGAGAAAGACTAGTCTGGAAAGGTGGGCAGAACTCAGAATGTCCCCTATTTACGTAGATTGGAAGACAAAAAAAAAAAAAATAGAAGATAGGGAGAGAATTTATACCTCCATCGCAAAGCCCAGTATATAAGAGAGGTCTCATTCTCCCAAGTGGATTCCATCTACTGCATTCCTAAAGACCATGCCAAGCCTTCCCTATCACAAAAGAGGAACAATGACAGCTCAGCCATCTGTGGGAGAAGAGAACCTTTATGTTCGAACAAATTCACACCAACATCCACGCCACATTCCAAAAATGCATCCAATAAGTTTGGTTACAATTATATCAGTGCTTTCCTACGCATCAAGGTATGAATCCATTAGTAAGCCTAGGGCTCTGGGGTCCAAGAAGTAGATTCAAAACAATGCATCAGACAGTTCATAAGCGCTCATGTTTAGCAAAATATAATTAATGGGAAATGGATCATTCAGGTGTGGTCCTTGATATTAAGAAAATCATAGGCCAGAAACAAGAGTCAGACACCTATCTTTAGAGCTAAAAGACCATATGAGCTAAGAGACATACAGGAAGATACATACACTGTTGCTGACCCGAGAAAGTAGCAAGTACATGATAAAGGAGAGACTAGAAAATGTTTCTTGAGGAACCAGATGCAGTATCACTAATCCATTTCGTCTATAAACTAATGATAATTGTCATACCTATGTCAGAGCATTGTGACATCACAACTATTTATTACTCGTTAGCTCCTTTTTGCTACAGAGAATGGCCATGGAGGATGGGAAACGTCACATGGGTAATGGATGAGAGCAATTTGGAATCACAGAGAAAGCAATAACTGACTTTGCGGGGCTGTTTATTACATAGGCAAGGAGAAAATATTCAGAGATCTGAAGGTGGCATAGCCAAGGGTGTACCCAGGGAACAGAAAGCATTCTCTGGGTAGGAAAACAGAAACATCACATAGATGAGGCTTACAAACAATTTGAAGAGGGCCTTGAATGCCATTCTGGAGATTTAACAACAACTCTTGGCATTTACCCAAGCTTCCATTATTATAAGAAATAATCCAGTCATCCATATCATCTTAACCTGGCAAGGCTCACAGATGGACCAGTTCTGAGAGTGGCATCCCCACTCAGCTATCAGACTGAATGCAGTCTTGGAAGCATCAAAATTGCAGGTTTTCAATAGAAGCAGGCAAAGATATTGATCCGTGCGTTCTTTTGTACCTTATGACTCTTGGACTGGACAAATGTCAGCTGCATTTTTCTGAGAACTTCTGTCTCAGCCTCACTCAGCAGGATAAAGATCAGACAGACTGAGCAATTCAAGTGCCAGAGAAAGTCTTTAGCTGTAAGTGCATAGTACTTAAGAACAAGTACAAAACCCCCTTTCAGGCCAACTTTTCTTTGCCGGAGAAAAATAATAATTAGGAGACACAACATCATCCTGAAAGAGTCAAGAAACAATAAATGTTGAGTATCCATGAGAATGAGTCTGTGCCCGTGCTATCTGAGGAAGGAAGTGTCAGGAAATTCAGGAAGGTCTACAGCACCTGAAGAAAGGTTTGCAGAGATGAACAACAGGAGGTGGAAGGACACCCTGGAAGTGAGAGATCCTACTCATGTATTAGTGAGTGTTTACTGAGTACTTGCTATGTACCTGATACTGCCCAGGGCTTAATAGCAGCCATGGCAAAGTCTCTATCACCGTTGCATTTAAAAATAAATAAGGGAGACATGAAACAGATGCAAAAGAAAATAGTAAGTATATGATACAATGTTACACAGTAAGTACTTTGAAGGAAAATAATGTCAGGTCAAAGGAATAAAAATATACTATAGATTGAATAGTCAGGATGTGTCTGCCGGGGATTCCCCAACCAAACGTAACCCATTTGTGGCTTGAACAACAGAAACTTATGTTCTCACAGTTCAGAAAGCTGGACACCTAGCATTTAATCTTTTATTTCCAAATATAATCTCATTCTGAGCTTCTGAGGCTGCAGCTCCAACATCAGTTTGGAGAAAAAGGAAGAGCTCTGTCCTTAATAGTGGATTTTTGTTTGTTTGTTTGTTTGTTGTTTTTTTTTTTTTGTGGTGGGGACATTTGAACAGACCTAAATACCTGGTAGGATAAGCCATGGAGCTGTGAGACTATGCAAAACACCACTCATTATGTTCTAGGTTATTGGGTGGCTGAGAAAGTGGAGGCAGACAGCAGGAGATGACATTGGAGAAATAGCCAGAGGTCAAACCACACGTGACTTAGAAGCTACATCAAATCAAAGTTTGAGAATTTGAGCAGAGAAAGATTTAGAAGACTTTGAGCAGGCCAGTAGCATTGTGATACATATTCTAAAACTGTTCCTCTAGATTGTAAGTGAGAGCATGAATGAAGAGGAACACAAAGTAGACAGCTGTAGCAGATGAAGGATGGTGGTTCAACCCAAGCTTAGAGAGAGGCAGGAATATTTCTATCTTACATTATCTCCTCAGCTTCTGAACAAGAAAAAAATGAGCTATTCCAAACAGAATTAGAGGCAAGCTCACCATCCTTTCCCTCAAGAAGATAAGGCCAGGGGAAGGAGAGATGGATCAGTAGTTAAGTGTATTGGTTGGTCTGGTAGAGGACCCAGTACCCACAGGGAGGTTCACAACTGTAATTCCAGGTCTATGGGATCTTATGTTCTCTTCTGAGCTCCATGGGCACCAGACATGGTATGCTTATATACATTCAAGTAAAACACTTCAGAACATAAAAAGTAAAAAATAAGTAAAGATAAGAAGAAGGAGGAAGAGGAAGAGGAGGAGGAGGAGAGGAAGAGGAGGAGGAGGAGGAGGAGGAGGAGGAGGAGGAGGAGGAGGAGGAGAAGAAGAAGAAGAAGAAGAAGAAGAAGAAGAAGAAGAAGAAGAAGAAGAAGAAGAAGAAGAAGAAGGTTGTCCAATCTGAGTCATCAACTGAGCATGGATTCACCAGAGTTAAACTGCAGGCTTCTATAGGAACTCAAATCTTAAACCACCTCACTCAAATCAATAGATGTGCACTGCTATGAACTCAGCATGTGTCACATTCCCCTCAAATAATAATAATAATAATAATCTGTTGGAACTTCTATCCCCAAAGTGATAGAATTTGGAAAGGAAGCTTTTGTTATGTATTCTAGTTTCCTTTCTTTTGTGATAAAAACACTCTCTGACCAAAAGCAATTTAGGGAAAAAAGGGCTTCGCTTGGATTTCACTTCTAGGACATCATCTACCACTGAGGGACACCAGGGCATGAATTCAAACCAAACAATAGAGGAAATTTGCTGGCTGGCTCACTCAGGCTCATGTTCAACTAGCTTCCTTAACCAGCCCAGAACCACCTGCCCAGGGAATGGTACTGCCCATAGTGGGCTAGGCCCTCCCACATTAATTAACTGTCAAGACGATCTCCCCCAAAGATATGCCTGCAGGCCACTCTGATCTGGGCAATTCCTCAACTTAAGACTCCCTTCTCAGGTGACTCTCAGCTACGTAAAGTTGACACTTAACACTAACTAGGCCAATAGGAATATTAGTTATTATTCTCATTGTTATAATCAAATATCTGATGAGAAGCAAGTTAAAGGAGATTGGATTTATTCTACATTATAGTTGAATTCTATTATGGTGGAAGAGACCAGCAGTGAAGAAAACTTTGGAGAGTGAAAAGGAAATTGGACAAGGATATAAAAACTTCAAGTCCCACTCTCAATGACTCACTTCCTTCAGTGGGCATTCCACTTCTTAAAGGTTCTACAGATTTCTAAAACAGTATCACCAGCTGAAGACAACGTGTTCAATACATGAGACCATGAGGGATATTTCACACTCATACCACAATACTCTGCCCCTGCCCCCCATTGACTCAAGTCTATCTCATAATGCAAAATACATTCGTTTCAACTTCAAACCATTCCCACAGCTTTTGGTAGTGTCAACCCTTTTCAAGAGCTCAAAATCCCTCATGATACTCAAGGCAATCTCTTAACTGTAAGATCCTGCAAAGACAGAAAATAAATCCCATAATTCTAATATAAAATATCACAGATTAATCATTTCTATATCAAAATGGAATAATGGGGCCACAGCAGGAGAGACCAGACCAAGACCCAGCAGTGCAAACACCAAATCCACAGTTCCATGTCCTGCATATGGAGCTTGTGATAGAATCATCTGGGTCCCAAAAAGCTTGGGTAGCCCTGCTCCTTCAGTGCTGATGTATGTAGCTTACATAGCTTCTCTTTGGGGCCAGTTCCACTGTAATTTCTCAGCTTTCCTGGGCAGATGTGTCATGGTCTGGGTATCCCTAATATCTTCAAGTATCCACTATAACTTAATTTTCATCTTTACAATTTCATAAAAAAACAGCCTTGTGGTGTCTCTTCGTGGATAATTCAATCTTGCCACACATTATCTGGCCTCAGTTGCTCTCTGAAACCTCGATCTTACATCTTTCATACGTGTAAAACCAATACCCTACAGACAATGCCACCAAGTTTTGGCAGCTTGAGATGGTGTCTGGTGCCAGCGGACTAAAGCTGAGGTTGTATCTGTGTGTTTGGTTGAAGACTCTGAAAATGCTTTCCTGATCAATTTGTTTTGAATGGGGAGACCCTTCATTCTCATTGTAAGTTCAGGTTTTCTCCTTTCAAAAAAAAATGTGCATCTTCACATATTAGACATCAGTGAGTAAAGGGTTCTACCCTTGGGGCATCTTTCTATCTGCCCTATACAGACCAAATTTTTCTTTAACAGTTAGAGCCTCTTTTTCAACACACTTTTGGCTGCAAGTTTAAACTTTCATGAACTCTTTTCTTCAACAAACTGCAGTTTTTACATTTTCCTTCCCAACTTACTGCTCTTTATGGTGTACCTGAATCAAAACGGTGAGTCATAACCATGCTATAGCCTGAATGCTCTCCCGCCTTAAAATTCCCCCTGCTATATACATTAGTTCATTACTTTTAAATTTAACATCATTCAAGCTCTCAGGACATTGGCTTCTCGAATAAACCAGATACAGATTCTCTGCTTGAATATATACAGAATGGCCTCCTGTCTGGTTCCCAATAGAGTCCTTGTTCCCTAAGAAATTACAAGAGCCTAGCCAACACTTTCTGAATTCCTTCAGCTTCCTAACCTTCCAAACTCCCATCAAAATAGTCCACTGACCTCTGCTTACAGTATTTGAGGGCCTATCCCAAAGTTCCAAACTCTTCCAACTTCCTGTTTTAAATCAGTCCCAAAGACCTAAGAACCACATGGGGGGGGGGGTTATTATACAGTATCCCGTGTGTGTGTGTGTGTGTGTGTGTGTGTGTGTGTGTGTATAAGAGAGAGATGGGGGGGGAGAGATACAGTAAACAAGGAATAGAAGCTTCAGCACCTCAATTTTACATTTCACAGCTTATGGAATAGTGAAAATACATATTTATTGTTAAATCCACCAGAAATATGTAATTTTTATTATAGGAGTCCAAGCTGAGCAGGACACCCATCAACTTGACTCAGTTAATGGTAAGATAGACAAGGAGTGTGCGTGGGCTTCCCCTTAATTTGAGCAACCTCTGCGGTTTAAAAGCATAGCTGGGCAAACATTTCCACAGTCAACTCTTAATTAGATCCTATTAGAGCAGAAAATTGGTGGGTAATTCAAATACCTAATTTTTTCCTATTGCATTAAACAGACTTCCCCAATCCTTCGATGTATTTCTCTCTCTTGACCTATTTTATGTCAATATGTTAAAATTGTCATTCAAGCATGAGGAACAGTAAATGTCTCTGGCCAATAAATAATTCAACCCGAATAATTCCCCTGACAAAATTCTAGTAAGCAGAGTTCTTCAGACACAATAATCAACATAATTTGCAGTTGGGTAGAACTTCCTAATTTTAAAAGGAGTTTAAATTAGCCATCATTTCCTCCTACTTACTGCTCAGAACTGTTCAAGGGGCTCATAATGGTCTGTCTGTCTTCTTTGTGCTAATGGAATTCCTGTTTGTAATAGAATGTCAGCCTTTAAACAAGATGGTTCATCTCTGCGGTGAAGCCCAGACCTCTTTCCTATGTTTAGTTAGCGTTGAAGAGCAAGCAGTCCCTATGTTCGGTCTTGATTTCCTTACCTCTCTTCAGGGTTCTGAAATCTGTGCATCAGTTGAGCCACATGGCTCTTTCAGCCTCTGCCTGTCATGAGGCATTCTAAGATGTTCTGTGGGAGTGAGAGGTACTCAGTTGAAGGAAGCCGTGATGCTCTAGCCGGCAACCCCAGTGCCAGATACACCGCTCACTTCTCTACTGATCAGCTACTGTCTTTTTTAGATTGCATCCAATACCAGTAAAATAACTTTGGACTTTTGAATTGATAGTTACACCATATAAATTAAAAAATCTTTAAAATCCAAGCAAAAATTATTTTAATATCCAGAAAGAAATTGGCCAGTTGGCTCTGACACAATTAGGGGAAAATGCAGATAATTATAATTGGGTCATGTTAGAACTGCTTTTTTTAATTATTATTTTTATATGTCCCTGTATGTGCCTGTGTGGGTTTATGTTCACCATAGGCATGCAGTTGCCTTCAGAGGTCAGAAGAGGACACTGGGTCCTCTGGAACTAGAGGGACAGGCAGTTGTGAGCCACCCAATGTGGGTGCTGGAAACAGAACCAGGGTCTTCTGCAAAAGCTGTACATGATTTTAACCCACTGATTCATTGCTCCTGGCCCTAGGATTGCTTTGAATTTGACTATAAGATGTTTAAACGTCTTGGTTTTTTTTTTAATTAAAAAATGCACAATCTCAACCTAATGGGGGTAAAGATTTTCTTGAGTGTCTAGGGTTAACTTGAACATACCTTGTCCTAAATGATAAGGGTTATATGACTAATGCCTTTAGATTATGGCAGTAATGATACAGACAGGTCCCCATGAAAGAATTTTGTTGTCAAGAAAAATCTAGTCAATTTAGAGACCAAAATAGTTTGTTGTATAAGTTAAAATTGTTGGAAAATGGGTCTACACAGCTAGTTTATGGTGATGTGACTATTTAACTAGTAGACAAGCTTCTTCACAACAAAGTTATTTACACTGAAGTTTCTAATGTATAAGAAAATCAAATTGCTTTTATATTTAGTCATCATGAAAATGAAGTTAGGGAAACTGTAGGGGGAAGTATTTCACACACAAAAGTCATCGGTAGGTTCATACACAGGATGTAGGTATATAGCAAATATACTCAAAAGAAAATTCATGGGCTGCGAGCCAATCTGAAATGTCTGAAAAGGCATCTAGGGATAATTGAAACCTTGATGAAATGGGAGAAGTTTGGTCAGTTCACCTTGTAAGGTATTCTGGGCTCTGGTGAAATTTGTAACATAAAACCTTAAGAATTCAAGCTTTGGGGAACAGAAAAAAAAATGTCATTTTGAAATGACTTCTACTTCAGTGCTTCCACTAGGGCCTTGTTTTTTTTCAACCTTCATTTGCTCAATGAACATTTTAGTAGTACTGTGTGATAGGCATGTCCCCTGCCTTCACTGCTTAAGTTTATGATTTGATGAAAGAAAATCAGCAGCCTGTGCACTCGACCAGGGGTTAACAGATCCATACCTACTAGTCTATTTCATGTTGCAGGTTGTGACTTGGAAAGTTTAAGGTAAGAAAAATGGGTTTTGTATGAGACACAGACACAGATCTTTGGGGGACAGAGGATAAAATGTGGTACCTTGCAGAGTGACAATCTCAAATACATCCATGCCCTAGCCTGGTATACGTTATCCTAAATGGCAAAACAGAATGCACAGCAGAGGTTAAGATTGCAAAGCTTGAGACTGGAGAGGTGATAGTGAGCTATCTGGTAGGTCTAATCTAATTATAGAAGTCCTTGAGAGGCGTGAGCCTTTTCCAGGTATGCTTAGATCAAGAGGGTGACAGATCTAAGAGATGTAGTGGAAGAAGAAGAAGTCACAAGCCAAGGAATTTGACAGCCTCTGGAAGCTAGGGGGAAAGAAAAACAGAAAAGAGGCTATCCCTTGTATAGGTCTGGTAAGACAGGAGTCAAGGTGTCAGCAACCTCTGGAAATGGACAACAGTTGGCCTACTTTCTTATTTGAGTTGCATTCTGAACTTCTGAACTACAAAATTATTTATTAATAAGTACGTTATTTAAGCCATAGGAAACTAATACGTCAGATCAGGCAACTGAAAGAAACCTCGGTTTTCCTCGCCTGCAAAATGAAGATAAAGGTAGCGACAGGATTGTCATTAACTGGATTCGATGATGACCAACTGAGTGTTCTGTTCTGTGGCTGTCAATAGGCTACTTAAGCATAGGCTGCCTTTCTTTTTTATGGATTCACTAAAGAGCTTTTAAAAAAAGATAGAAGAAATACTTCTTACCCCAGTGCAGAAAAGGCACAGGCTTTTGTCCTAGGCCTGGTACCAACAAGCTACCTCTGAGCTCAGACAACACCTGCCCCCTTTCTGGGTTGAAGCTTTTCAAAATGAGGAATGTGAGCCAGAAGATTCATTTCTAAGGGCACCTCCTTATCTGACACGGCTGAATAAAATAAATGAAAACCATAAAACTTTTGCATCCAAGTATGAAGAAGAAAGATATGATAACAAGGATTCAATTCAATATTCAGACTTGAACGGCCTTCTGAGAAAGCAGCAGGCTTGAGCTGGCCACTTCCACAGCAGCTGCCCCAGGTCTATGGAGTATGGGAGATGTACCCACCACCTTCAAAAACCTCCAGGACCCAAACTCCCATGGCATTCAGATCTCACACAAAGCTCTAGGAAGTCATACCACTGTAATTCCTACGATGACTCCAGATGTTAATCAGGACACTTAGAGAATAACACAGAAATGAAAGGTCCCATTTAGCCGGTCCTGTCAACCCAAAGCTACAGGATCTCTGCAACACACAGCCACAGCAGGATATCCAAGAGGAGTCCCAGTGAGGGCCCAGATCCATAGTGTAGTAGAAACCAGAGGCCTCAAACCAAAACAATGCCTCTTTGCAATGAACACTTGCATGTAAAGATATATGAACATATGGGTTTACTCAGTGACTCACTGTATCACACTACAGCTTCCATGATGAGTTTTTTTTTCTTTTTTTCCTTTTTTTTTTCTCTTAAATTTTATTTTATTAGGAGCAGGGTGTTGCAAGGGCAGAGGGCAGATATGAAGGGAAGGGGAATGAATAGGATCGAGATGCATGATGTGAAAAACACAAAAGATAAATAAAAAGAAAAAATTTGTAAAAAAGGCTCCACTTAGAAGCAGCCACCAAGTGGTCAAATATCTGGAACTGCTCTCTGCTGCAGCGCAAGTATGACAGTGGGAAAACCATGAGAGAAGAGAGGGAGTCTGGGCCACCACACACTGAGTCAAAGGGAAAAAAATGTGGCTGCAGTGGAATATTTCTGTCTAGCTTATCAAAGGGTAAACATTTCCTTCTTGGGAAGTTGTTTCAGGCCAAAGTCTGATGTAGTGATCAGGTCTAAGCAGAACTAACTTCCTTACTACGCTCCTGGGATCCCTGAAGGGTCCTCACGCTTCCTAGGCACGTTCCTTCCCTACAAGCTCTCTCCCCAGCCCACTCACAGCTTTTTAATGTTGCTCTGTTATTGCCGTCTTGGCAGATACCACTAGAGCTCAGTTGTGCTATACAGTAACAACATGGATCGTGAAATGAGAGATTAAAATGGTGCAACAGAGCAGAGCCATTTATCACTACTTTCCCTAACCTGGAAAGGGAACGCCCTTCCACAACGCCTTTGGACTCAAACCTTTGAGCATCATTCAAAAGAATCATAACTTTAAAATAATGAGTTGACCATGGAGGGAGTTATAAACTAAGTCATTTTTATTCATGAGCATAGGAAAATTACCTCATAATAATATTAGTAAAAAATGGTAATGTGTTTTTTAATCATACAATCGTTTGTTATTTTCTGATATGTACCTAGTGAGTTTTATGGCATTTCCACCCATTACTCTGTCTCCTCCCTTTTCTGCTGAAACCTTTTTTCCCAGTAAGTCTCCTCCATATTTCATTTGCATTTTTATAACTATTGAATTTATTCTTTTTACAATTGAATACCTGGATACCACACACTCTAATGACTCTACCCACCTCAACCACTGGAGACATCCTCCTACCCATATTTGGAAAATATTTCTTCATCACATTCAGTGGAACAAGATTAGAGTGGGTGGTGACTATCAACTGGACCTCAGAGAACCAAGTGACTTGCCCAAGCTCACAGAGCCATCAAATTGCAGACCCAGACTTTAACTTCAGATTTGCATAATGACAAGTCCTATAACTGTTGGCTAAAACTCCTCTCAATTTATCTGCCTAATTTCTTTTTATTTTCTTGACCAATCCATTCAAATGAGAAATGAGTCACTTACACATCTGAATCTTGGTTTCCTCATGTATAAAACTGGAGTGATGATGAGCTTTCCTTACAGTGTATTCATGAAGCTTAAATGAGACAATTTGAAAGTCCTTAGACGTGAGGCCTAGCTTTTCAAGAGCTGTTAGTGGGAACTAGTCACAGTGACAATAACCACAGCTCTGATGGCTGTGGGCTAGTGGCTACTTCAATCTTAAAAGGAAGGAGATCTTGATCAAGATGTACCAATGGCTGATGGAAGAGCACAATTCAGTCCTTGACTTTGGCTCATGATTTAGTCTCTTAGCTATGTCCCCAATGTGGTGCTTTGCCCTGGAAATCTCCAAGATCCATAGGTTGCCCCTCTGAGAAGGAAGAAAAGACCAAGAATCATTCCCAGGTCAACTAATGGAGCTGTGGCTTCCTCTCACCAGTCCTTGTCAGCGAGCTACAGGATCTGAATTCATCACTCCTGGGTGGCTGGAGCAGATATGGCATTTCTTGCAGAGTTAAAGCCTTTAGGGTTCGGTTGGCCATCACTCAGTCCCAAAGTCGTGCTTTGGATCTCATCAGCTCACTTCTAGCCAGCTTTCCATTTGAGCTATTTGGCTGAGCAGTTATATTAGAATATAACTGGGTTTGGGTTCAGAGACTGGAATGTACATATTATCATAATGCCTTTAGACCCAGAAGCATTTCTTAGCAGGAGACTGAAGGTTGGTGGTTGCTAAAAGGTGTACATGGCTCCGATAGGCCTGCTCTGGATTAGTTCCCTGCATGCTTTAAATGCCATCAATGTGCCCTGCAGTAGATAATTTGACTGGAATCATCTGGAAAATCTTGGGACAGCTAATACTCTCCATCCTCCAAAAAAGTTTATATAAGGTCTTTGGGAAACAGAAGGATGGCCCTCCCCATTTTTTAAACACCATGCTTTCTTTATGGCAACTCCTAGTTTTTGTAATAATTTAGATCCCAGAAGCTTAACCCTCAGAGTGGCACTCATGGAAATGATGGGATCTTTAACAGGCGTTTCTACAGAAACACAAACATCACATGTCCTCACTCTTCCGAGGCTTCTAGCTCCAATTCAGGTGGGAATGCATGCCCTTGAGTAACTGCAGAACCAGGAAAGTGGAAAGGCGCCATTGCAGAGTGGGGAGCAGTAGATGAGAGAATAGCCAGATACAGTGATCTAAAGGGGGGAATGGGAAAGACTGGGAGCTCCGATTAGGGAGGGAGACTGATACAAAAGAAGGAGGGAGGAGAGCAAAATAATAGTAAAGATGTCTGACAAAGTCATAGGAATCATACCATTGGCTATTTAAAAGTACCTCTAATACATGTAAATCAGTATATACATGTATAGTTTAAATGAAATTTTACCAGTTGACAATCCTCCCTCCAAGAGCAAAAGAGCATCTCACAAAATCCCCAACACCAGGCATGCAAAGCCACAGTCCCCAAACCAGGCCAATTGATCATGGACTGGAATCTCTAAGTGCGAACCAACATAATCCTTTCTCTTTTGTGTGTCTGTGTGTGCATGTGTTCACATAAGTTCTTTTGCAGATACATGTGTGTCTGTGTGCATGTAGAAGCCAAAGGGCAGCCTTGATTCATTCCTCAGGTTTCATCCATCTTGATTTTTAACAAGTTTTCTTACTGAGCTGGAACTAGTCCACTAGGCTATCTGATCACTGAGTCTTGGGAATCTGCCTGCCTGTCTCTGCCTCCCCAGCACTGAGATTACAATCATACTGCACGACATCTGGATTGTATATGTAGTTTGGGGGTAATCAAACCCAGGTCCTTCTGCTTCAAACCCAGGTCTTTATGCTTACAAGGAAAACCTTTCTCCCTTAGTCAGTGCTAAGAGAAGTTGGACGGTGAACATAAGAAGCTGTGAATTAGAGACTGGAAGGTTGAGATTTGAATCCTGAACCTGTTCTATGCTGGGAGACCTTTGTTGTTATTTTGTTGGTGTTGGAGGTAGTCATGGTTATTTTGCTTTGTTTAGTTTGTGTGGTGTCTATGGTGGGGCCTAGGGCCTGCACATGGTCGGCACAAACTCCAGCACTGCACTACAACACCAGCCCTGTGTTCTAGTTTTATGACTCATTTAATTTCCTTGAACATACCCCTTCCTCAGAAAGATGCGTGTGGAGAGTCCCTCCTCAGGCTTAAAACAGAGCAAGCAAGAGTATGGATATGGATGCTAAATCATAATGAAAGTCTGCATACAATCCCAAACCCACCTTGATATGCCAGAGTTGTACAATGATTTTCTCCAAGATAAAGCATTCCATCCTAGAGGTAAGCTCCATGAGACTCAGGAATTAGACAACTCAACAGCTTCAAGAAGTCCAGAAACTGACCAGATTCACAAAGCTCCTCCCTCTCCAAACTTATATAAACTGTAAAGATGTCTGAGAGACTCTCAGACAAGCCAAGCTGCCTGGAAGGAGCAGAGACCAGCCACACTTCCTAGAAAAGACTCAAACCAACTGAGCTACTTGGAAAAAATACTCCCTACCAGTTATGCTGCCTATAGGTGTTTGGTTGGCATCTCCAGCTCACCCCTGCTTGATCTGCCCTTTCCTACCTCCCCAAACCCTGCCCTCTCAGAAAAACTGCCAAAGGGGGGCTCTCCCCTGCAGCTGCCAGCTGCACTATCCCCACCGAAAGCATTATAATTGGACACAAACCTAGCTTGTAGAGGACACGTCATCACCCCCACACTTACAGGTTATTTTAGCCCCTCCTCTAGACCATCCATGTGATTTTTCTCCTGCCTCCTTCCTGTGCCTCGATCTCTGGGAGCTGGACTGTCACCCGGAAGTGCTTTGTTCAAATAAACCTGATCTTTTACTTTCTAATTCTGCTTGATCTGGCTTACTGCATTGGCAGAGAAACTTATTATTGGGGTACAGAAAACCTATCAGTAGGTTGTACAGTGCACTCCAGGTTTCTGGCTTTCACGGGCTGAGGTGATTTTTTGGTGATGCCATTATCTTTGGTTCATTTCTGTTTCTGTAAGTAACCCCTCACCTATGTACTGCAGTCTGTCACTGGTTCCCTGTCTACGGTGAGGAGACATTTGTTCATGTCTTCCCGGGAATGCTGTCACACAACAGCCAACAGACTGGGTGGCACACACAACCAGGACACAATCTTACATGGATTTCAGGGGTTCATGGTCTTGTTTATGAGAGCAAGAGGTTCAGCCAGGCTCCAGGTGGACTGGAGGCCACAGGGGGTGAATTCCCGCCAGCAACAGAAGGCAGCTGGATTGCTTGGGAGTGAGCAGGGACTGCAATTGGTCTTTAGAGGCTCTCGGGAGTTTAGCAGGGAAATCATTTGAAAGCAAGGTGTAAGAGGAAAAGGGAGACCCAAGTTCTGGTTCTCAGATGAACTCAAGATTTAAGGTGCACTCTTGAAACTTGAAATTCAAAGACTTATTTGGGGAATTCTGATGGAACCTCTGTAGCCTGTACATGGAAGACGCTGCCCTGAGTTTCAAGAGGCTCACAGTATCTCTCCGTCCATTTGATTCCAGAATTCTGTTCCTTTTCCCTGTTTCACCCTTAGTATCACCTTTTTGTGTCTGTTTTGATTTTTCTTGGATTTTTTCCTATGGATAGGTCATGATGATACTTCATGCAATCCAAGAAAAGGGAGCCCTGCCTCTTTTCCAACTTCAGAACTAACTAAGGGAACAAGGAAAGGCTGATGGTAGAACTCAGTTGATACAAGGCTTTCCTAAGATACGTGACGCCCTGGGTTCAGTCCCCAACACCTCATAAAACACAGCATGATGGCTGCAGTCCTAGCTCTCAGGTGGTAGGATCAAAAGTTCAAAGTCATCCTCAGCTACACAGCAAGTTCAAAGACATCCTGAGCTGTGCGAGACCCTGCTAGGGGAAAAAAAAAAAAAAAAAAAAGTTTAACTGAGGAGAGAAAATAAGCCATGGAGATGAAGACCAGTGTGTCGTCTTTATTAATGACAAAGCTATTTGGAGTGATGTGACTTACAATGTGTCAACCACGAAGATCCTAATACTCCTTGTCTCCATATTGGACCATGGGCCAGTACTTGGTAGAAAACGACTAACTAAACCTGTAGAACACACCCTCTCAATCAAGATCAGATCTGTGCAATGCCCAAGGGAAGAGACTGCCTGAAGGGGTTCCACCTGCTTAGGACTTAGGACTGATATATCCTCTCTACTGGAACAAAGGCATGTACAATCACCTCTCTCTCTCTCTCCCTCTCTCTTTCTCTCTCTCTTTCTCTCTCTCTTCTCTCTCTCTCTCTCTCTCTCTCTCTCTCTCTCTCTCTCTCTCCTTGACTTCTTAATGGAAGAAACATCCTGAAGTAAAGAGCAAGACTATTTGTAGTAGATCCTTCCCTACTAGAGGGCCAGGCATAGAAGCATTTACTCTAAGGAAGCTCTTTCTATCTCCCATTGCCTTGTTTAATTATGTAACAGATATCCACTGAGCTCCAAATATGCTGCCAATTACTGTGCTGACTAGGTGGGGCAGGGGGATGAAATAATGGCATGGATCCTGGAATATCTGTCAGGAGGATGAGAGAGACACAAAACCATTAACCCCACTAACAGCAGGTGTCACACACTGTCCTAGGCAACGGATGAAGGCTGCATGATGCTGTGAACCATCATAGCAGACATGACTTGACAAGATCAGTAAAAGAAGCATGCCCAGGTATACCCTAGAAGACAGGCAGGTTCTAGGTTTGTCAATTGACTCTCTTCTTCCTCGCTTTATCATGTACAGTAACCACTCAGTCCTAGAGTTTGATAAAATGTGCCTTCTGTCCCGTCTCTACATCAGTGAGTTTTTAAATCTCAAACATTGTATCTGACATGCTGACCTTTCATGGGACATTTATCAGGTGTGGTGAGTGACTAGCCCCCAATGTTCTCCTAAAAATTACTCTGCCAACATCCTGTAACAAGGAGGTGATAGAATTCTGCAGGGGCCATTGAATTATGTAGGTCCTGGAGAGATCATTCCATAGATAAACCAGAATATAAGCCCAAAAAAGGTCCACGTGGAGAGATGATATTGAGAGATAAGTGTTTTTAATAAATGAATAACACAAATATCAATAGATACTGGCTGGCTAGTGAATAACCCACGATAATAAAGTTAAACAACATAAGAAATAGATTGGGAATTTCTGTAGTTGGGATCTTGAATGTTCTCCCAAATGGCTGTGTGTTGAAGACTTCTTCCCCAGGGTGGGCTCTTGAGAAGTGGTCCAGCACTCAGCTTAAGGAGCCTTGTGAAGTGCTCTGAGTCTTTGGAGGAGGCTGGGTTTTTAAATAATATTCCTGGACTCTTGGCCTTTTTCTTCCTTTAGTTTTTCTGGCCATGTGATGAAGAGTTTGTTCCGCCCTGTGCTCCCTACCACTGCCATCCTGGACCTCACCAAAAACCTCAACGTAATGGCTCTGCCTAATCATCAACTAAACTTCTAAAACCATGAAGCAAAGGAAATGTTTTTGTTTTTTTTTTTCTGGTGCTTTCTTATAGTGACAGAAATCAGAAACAAAATAATTTTGTGCCAAAAGATCAATAAAATTTAGTATTGTAAACCCATAGGTAATATAGATAAGAAGCAGAATCGATGCATGAAAATACCACCTGATTTTGAAATTCATCAATAATATTATTTATTAATAATAGTTCTAAAAGTGGTGCCTCTATGAGTATATATAAAAGATATTCAAAATAGTTCCCCCATACTGCTTATGAATGATAGAATCAGAGTTAACAGAGAACCAAGAACAAAGAAGCCTCGCCCAGTTAGGACTGAATGGCAGAAATGAACAGTCCCATCATTTTAACCAGAAAAAACAAAAGCAGTGAGCAGGTTGGATGGCTACAGTATCAGGTTATGTTTATCAGAATTCAGAATGGGACCCTAGGAAATCACATAGGAAGTAGCATTGATCCACAGGGAAATTCCAAGAAGAAAGGGGATCCATGGAACAGACTAGGTTGCCAAGATTAAAAGAAAAAAAAATGAAAATTGGCTTAGTCGCGTGTGGTCCTGTGCCCTTTCATTTGATAGACAATGTGTTGTAACGCAGACTCATGTTTGAACACTTGGTCTCCAGCTGGTGGCACTGTTCAGGAAGGCTGTGAACCCTTTAAAAAGTTAAAGTTGTGTTAGACCCATTCTTCTCAACCTATGGGGCTCCACCCCTTAGCAGTTGAATGTCCCTTTCACAGGGGGTCGCATATCAGATATTTACCTTGCGATTCCTAACAGGAGCAAAATTACAGTTATGAAGTAGCAATGAAATAGTTTCACAGTTAGAAGTCACCATAACATGAGGAACTGTATTAAAGGGCCACAGCATTAGAAAGGTTGAGAACCACTGTGTTAGAAAAAGTGGGCTCCTTGAAGCTTTAGAGTCCGGGCCCCATTTCCTGTTCTCTGTCTGCCTTTTCAGTATGGATATAGTGTGAGCACCCAGCCTGTTCCTATCATCATGCCTTCCCTGGCCCTTGTTATGTGTTGTACACTTCCCCGTCATGATCTATATCCCATTGGAATTGTAAGCCAAAAGAAATTCTTTTCCATTTAGCTCAGTGGTAGAGTGCTTGCCTAGCAAGCACAAGGCCCTGGGTTTGATTCTCAGCTCTCCCCATACCAGAAAAAAGAAATTCTTTTCCACTTAAGTGGCTGTTGTCAGAGTATTTTACCACACCGATGAGAAAGTAATTTAGACACGGTGTTAATTGCAGTGTTCTTTCAGAAACCTTTGCTTTCTACATTCCCACAATTGCATCTACAATATTTAAAAAAAAAAAAAAAAGTTCAATGGTGTCAGGTTGCGTATGATCTGATAAGATAGTGGGAAAGGCCATGTTGGCTTGTCCAAGATGAAGAGCCTGTATAAAAACAAGTCTTGAGCTGCCAAAGAGGAACACACAGAGGAAATGACATTTATTAAACAGACTTCAGTATTTGCAACTATGTCTAAAGCAGTAAGAACATTGCTTTTTCTCTTTACCTTTAAGTAGGAAAACTACAGATACATGTGTAGCGGTGGAGAGGAGAGGCAAGGAGTAGAGATGAAATCTGGTCAAAACCACAAAGAATTAGCTGACACCTGACTTGAGGCCAGTGGTTGAGTGAAATATAGAATTCCAAATTGCACCCTTTGCTACCAAGTCCCTGCTCCTACCGCTCTGGTCTCATTTAGATTTCCTACTATAGCTCAGAATGACAAGGTCTGAGCTTGTGGACTGGTAAGAGAATGTGGTTTATAGCATCCCCAGTACCACTGCCTCAGCCGTTATTCAGAAGTAACAGTTGGGATGTATTCTACTCTTTGATATAGTGGGTTTTGAAGACAGAGTAATGCCCGATGATCAAACAGCTGGGCTATTTTACAACCGGGGAATAAAGTTATCTATTACTTCCCTCCAAGAGGCTCTAGAAGTATGTGTATTACTATATATTCTTTGTATCATAACCCCAAACTGTTTCACTATCTGAAAACACCAAAGGGTTTCAGTTTACCAATCATAGAACTAACAGTGTTCCCATGAGCATGGACACTCTCCATCATATTCCTACAATTTAGAAGGCAAAGAAATGCATTGATAGATGTAGGTTTTAGCAAGCCTACCGAACTGAAGATCTCCCTGGAGTTTACCGAAAATACAATACATTTTAGTGATAAGTATACTTTCTGTGAATGAAACAAAGACCAGGGCCTAGAATATCCATTTTCTCCCTTTTGTGTAACCCACTTACATCCTTGAAGACTTCCTTCAACTGACCTCCAAATTATTCTTATACTAAACAATTTTCATCAAGATGCCTTTGTTCACATCTACCTGGCAACTCAAAGTGTCTCTTTACGCAGGTCAGGACTTGGTAAACCTAAGACGTGCCTTTCTGTGCTACAGTGTACTTTGTCATGATCCATAGAGCTTCCTCTGGATCAGGAGAGCCGCTGGTTTGGAAATCTGGGGGACTGAGTATGCAGCATGTTCAATGTGTCTGAAAGCAAAGGCCTCACTACCCCACTTTTAGATGTGTTTTTGCCTTGCAAGGCAGCAGCAGCAGGCTAGAGAGCAGACAGAAGCAAACTGCAGCTGCTGAATAAGAAATGATGGACACAGGAAAAGGAAGAAGCAGAAGAAAGCAAAGAAAACAAACACAAATCAGGAGCAAAATCAAGACAAGCTGGCAGCGAAAATGAACTTTAATGGGACGAGTCTTGGGAAATCAACAATGTGAAGCTGAATTCGCTGCAGATTCAATTAAAATCATAGAAATTTCTGAAAAGTATTCAGGATGCTTGAATTCATGCATTAATGTCTTTGTTATCAGGAGTTTGCTCTCCGGGGAGGAAGGGAGCAGCTGGGAAGGAGACATGGAGAAGAAGTGGGAGGGGGGAGACAAGAAGAAGTGAGAAAACAGCGCCAGAGCCACAGCTGTGTGCACCCTGTGGCAGGGTGTCTTCCTCCTGACTGTCACCCAGACGAGTAATTATAATGAGCACTACAGCCCAGTGGCTGATGTCTGGGGTGGTTAGCTGCAGCAGTAGGCAGATGTTCTGGGAGCATAGACATGACTTGTCATCACGCCATCCGCGTATAGAGAATTCTGCACCCAAGAAGAAACACTCTTCCCAGCAGCTCAAGGCAGTTTATAAAATCGAGTTCTGATCCCCAGCTAGAAGGGCATAGCAAAGATGGCTGGTAGAGAGTATTCTGAATTGACAGGCAAGAATTTGTTGAGAGCTTTGGGAGTATCCAAAGTATTCCTTCTCTTTCCTAGACTTCTCGAGGGAAAGCCCTCTTTAAGATTTGAGGGTGTGGAGTAAACAATACTATAAAAAACCATGCAAGCTTTTCATAAACAAACAAACAAAAAGGAATGGGGCATTCTTGTTTCCTTTCTACTTGGTCTTTGAGTTTTCAAAAATCTTAGTTGCAACAAGTATCGAATATGGACTTGCACAAAACAAGGGAGAAAGTTTTAAAAAGGAGTAAGCACTAAGTGCCTTTTTGCAAGCATCTGTACAGCCAATCATGAACCCAAAAGGATCTTCATTGTCTGTATTAAACATGTATATATGTTTTCTCGTCATTGTTCCATAAATAACAAAAGTAAGCAAGACTACTATCTATATAACATTTGTACTGTCTTGGGTCCTATAGATAACCTAGAGATGTTTCGTAGCATTCAGGAGAATGGGCAAAAGCTAAACGTAACTTTGTCATTTTATGGGGGGGTGGGGATTGACTGTCCATTGGATTTTGGTCTCCTACATAGAAGTCTGTCCAAGTTAGCTTTAACTATCAGTGTGACACGGCCTATAACTACCTAAGGGGAGAAAAAGGAGTTTCATCTGAGTATTTATATCAGGTTGGTCTATGAACTTGTAGGGAAAGAGATTATCTTGCTTTTTTTAATTGATATAGGAGAGCCCAGTGTTCTGTGGACAGCACTATTATCTGGGCATGGTCCTGAGTTATACAAGAAAGCTAGCTAAACATTAGGCTATTGGTGACTAATGTAACCATTATAGTAAATATATATATATTATATTAATGACTAATATAACCATATAGTGAATAATATAACCAGTATTCCTCCATGGTTTTTCTGCTTTTAAGTTCCTGTTTGACTTCCTGCCCTAACTTCCCTTCATGATGGACTGTGACCTGGAAGTATAAGCCAAATAAGCCCTTTCCTCTCCAAGTTTGGTCAGTGTTTTATCACAACAACAGAAAGGAAACTGGACTAGAGTCTTAGAACCAGTAACTCGCAGACACCAAGGAAAACCTGTGTGACAGTGAGTCTCTGTCTATGTCCCCTAAACCACAGTCTACCTCCTGCTCTGCTCTATGTGCCATCTGGACTTCCTGCCTGCTAGCCACCTACTCAGTTCAGAGACATCAAATGACTGGAGAGGTGGAGTGTTTCTCCCCCAGCTCCCTCCCTGTTGGTTTGCAGTGCAGCTGGATGTCCTCTTGGGTACCCTGATTTATTGAGTTGACATGGTCTTTGTCTTCTTAACCTGATAGACTTGTGATAGCTTATGTCTTTTTGCCCAGGTTACACTGTTGCAAATACCTCAGTGTTCATCATCCCCCCAGTACCACCCCCAATGCCAGTCAGCTCTCTATAAGCATTCTAGCCATTATTCATTCAAGAGGCTCCAAGTGGCTCTCTGTTTCTTGTCACGACTCTGAAAGAGTGACTTGGGTATGTCTAAGTTTTGGGTTACCTAGCAAAATGTCTTATACTAGGTGACCCATAAACAATGGAAATTTGGGTTGGGGATTTAGCTCAGTGGTAAAGTGCTTGCCTAGCAAGCGCAAGGCCCTGGGTTTGATCGTCAGCTCCAGAGGGGGGGAAAACAGTGGAAATTTTTCTCACAGTTCTAGAAGGTGGGCATTCTAAGACCAATGCAAAGACATGTTTATTGTCTGCTGAAGGCTCATTGGTTCCTGATTTTTCTCTGTGCCCCACACATTGGAAAAGCAAGGGTGTGCTCTGGTGCCCCCTTCACTGGCACTGTTACGGTTGAATGTAAAATATTCCTGCCAGGTTCACACATTTGAACAGTTTTCCCAGGTGGTAAAACTGTTTGCAAGGGTTGTGGAAACTTTAAGGAACTCAGTCTCACTGGAGGACATGGGTCATGGGAGAAGGGCCTCGAGGTTTACAGCTTGTCCTTGCTAGTCTACTTTCTACTTCCTGTTCAGCTGAAGAGTGAGCAGGTAAGGAGTCCCAGGATGCACCTTGTCCTTGCTATAAAGCTACATACTCGTATGTCTTCTCTGTCATGATAGACTACATCCCCTTAAACCCTGGGCCAAGACAAATACTTCCTTCTTAAAGTTTCTTCATGTTATATTTGGTTATACAATGATGAGAAAGTTCCAGGACTAACCCCATTTACAAGGTCTTGCTCCTGTGATCTAGTGGCCACCTAATGCAGTGTGCTTTAATCTTGTTATCGGACTTGCAACAATGGAAGACCCTATAATGTTACTCTGTCAGGGACCCAAGACAGCAAATATTCTCATGGTGCAGAAAATAATGATGGTGTCTGCGCCAGGAAAAGGTGTTTTTAATCTTGCAATCTGTATGTGACTGTAAGGAGATGGGGAGAGAAAATAGAGATGTGGGTAGAAAGAGACAGGAGAGTCACTACGGAATTCTTGGGATAGGCAAGTGCAGCCAGTCTGTGGAAAGCAAGAAAAAAAATATATAAACACAAGATACTCAGCAAGTGTGGAGGAGGGCTACCATACCAGGAGTTTATAAAGATCAAGGGCAAAGCCCTACAAACCTTTCTGCAACCTTGTCCATCAGAAAGCCAACAAGTCCTGCCCTGTGTCAACAGGGGCACAGAGCTGTGCAGGAGGTGAACATTAAAACATTCTGAAACATCACTGGAGACTTGTCAGGGGAGGGAGGGTCACCTAAGCAGCTCCAAGCAGGGTGAGGTGAGCTTGGAAAGTTCCCTTTGGCTGAAGAACAGATAACGGGATGAAAAGGACCAATTTGAACTCAACCCAACCTTGCAGAGTTCACCTACAGGCGAAATATCAAACATCCATAATTAGTAAGATAATTTAATTAAACTATGCAGCAAATCTAGTTAGAATGTGGTCTGCAGCATCCTGAGTAAGTCCTTCTTATGCTGGCCAGCTGGTCTTGAAGAAAAATCTCCCTTTTAGGAACAAAAGAAACTACTTTTTTATGTATCTGAAAATATTTGATGATAGACAGACATACCTGACCAACCATCTTTGATTTAACATGTACCAGGTGGATAGATAATCTGCACAGATGACTTGGCACAGGGAAGTAAAGAGATGTGGAATTTGTCTCAGGAAACAGAATTATTGGAAGAGAAGAAGGAAGGGAGGGAGGGGAGGAGGGAGAGAGAGGAGAAAATGAAAAGGAAGGGAAAATAGAGCAAAAAGTCATAAACACCCCGAGCCAATTTCCTCCTTTTTTCTCATTTTATACAAGAATAAACCCTCCTAGCCTCTCACAGATTCAGAACCAGAATCCCAAAACCTGCATACATATCCCAAATGTACCTGCCTAGATATTACAACCTTTTAGGCTTACATCTGTGGTAGTTTGAATAAGAACATCCCCTCCCCAAGCACATATATTTGAGTACTTTGTCACCAGGGAGCGGCACTACTTGGGAAAGATTGGAGTAGGTGTGGCATTGTCTGGAGGAAGTGTGTTACTAGGGGTAGACTTTGGGGTTTCAAAAGTCCATCCTAGGCCTTGGCTTGTACTGCCTCCCCTTTTCTCTGCCTACAGATCAGGATGTAGCCCTCAGCTACTGCTCCAGCACCTGCCACCATGCTCCCCGCTAGGGTAATTATGAACTAAGTCTCTGAAACAGCAAGCAAGTCCCCCAATTAAACGCTTTCTTTCCTACGAGTTGCCTTGATCACGGTTTGTCTTCACAATAATAGAACAGCAACTAAGATAACATCTAACTCTCTGGGTCCACTCTTCCAGACAATTACTTTTTTTTTTAAGACTTATTATATGTGCAGTGTTCTTCCTACAGACCAGAAGAGGGCACCAGATCTCATTACAGATGGTTGTGAGCCACCACGTGGTTGCTGAGAATTGAACTCAGGACCTCTGGAAGAGCAGCCAGTGCCCTTAACCTCTAATCCATCTCTCCATCCCCCAGATAATTGCCCTTAAAACTTTGTACAGATTGAAGGGATGTTCACATTCCACTTGGATGGTTTTGTCAGGAGGGCACATTGTTAGCAGTTTTGGAGTGTGCATTGACTGGAAAAATGACCATTTGGGTCACCATGAAAAGTCACACATTCACTGCAAAGTTGCCAGTACAGCTTCCTTTGGACTTCTACCCATGGGAAAATACAGGATCTTATCTCAAATCAGACCCCTTCCTTAAAATGATTTAACCAGTATGTTTATTGTAAGAGTAGAGATTATTCTATGAGTAGGGATAACATTGACTAGGCCATCATTCCGTGTTATGAAAACAGTTTCAAAAAGGTCATGGAGGAAGGAAACCATTCTCACTGGAACATTAACATGATAGCTTGGATCTGGACCAGCTTGGAAGTTCATAATTACCGAGCATGGACTTTTGGAAAGGTCCATGTGGTCAAGGGCTGGTCCCCAGCAAGTCTTGTTAGGAAGTGGTGGAACATTCAAGAGGCAGAATTTATTGGGAGGTCTTTTAGATCATTGGGGATGTGGTACCTAGCCTATTCTTCCTCTCACTTGCTTGACAGCTGTGAAATGAGCATTTCCCTCTGCCATGTGATCTCCCTGTAATGCGATACTATAGGTCTAAGGCCACAGGGCCAACCTTTCACAGACTGAAACACTGAAGCTTTGAGCCAAAATAACACCTTGCTATGTATAAGCTGATGATCATAGGGATTTGCTATACTAAGGGGAATGCTGACTAGCCTAATTCACAAATTGATTTCCCTGTGGTCCCTTCATTGGCTCTCCAGTGTCATCGGTTAGCACCTCCCATCTACAAGGACTCTCACTTTTGAGTCTCAGGAGGGAAGGTAGTTGCTCCATGTGTTTTGACTATATTCTATGACCACTGAGACAGTAGATAGGCTGAGCTGTTCATATTGGCATAACTGATAACCTTCCTGCTATAGATACCTGGGCTTTCCTCAAATAAGAACAACTTTGGCGGGAGATACATCTCTTTGCACTTATCAACTAAGCGGTTAGTCTCGGGCTTGGAATGCTAGTGTCCACTTTGGCAAAAACAAAATAAATAAATAATTTAAAAAGCAGCTAATCAAAATTTCCCTCCCTTCCTCTCCCTGCCCCTCAGGAGTCACAGTTGGGGATTATTAAAGACACAAAAGGATTATGGGTAACCTTTCAGAAGATGGAAGCAAGTAGGAGAAAAATCAGTCCTGTACAGTTCTACATCTTCTATCAGGGAGGATGGCTAAGCAACGTGAGCTGCCTGCCATAATTAAACTTTCTCAAGCTGTTTCAGTGGGGCTGAGGTCATTCAGACAACCATTGAGTACTAGGTTCCATACATTAGGGAATGAATTCTGTAGGGCAAGGGAAGTTTTTATAGACACCTAGCTATGGAATGAAAAGAGCCTAAGACAAGGAACTTTTAAAAAGCTTCCCCTTATTCTGTTGGGTGGATTAACCCTTTATCTCCCAAATATAAAGCAGAGCTAATTATACCTAATTAATAACATAACAGCAAAAAATCAGATCAGATGAAATGATGCTCATGAACAATATAGGTCTGATTTATACAACTAGAATGAAGGCTTATACCTCCTTCATTGCTGTAGTTTTCCAGAAGTCTTGACTAAGCTAAACTAAACAGGTCAAAGAAGCGTGACAGCCTCCAATCAATACTTCCCTATATGGCACAGGCATTCTGACATATGCCAGAGGTTCCAAAACACGTTTTCCTTCCACTCCAAAATAACTACATCAAAATAAATAAATAAACACACATGTCATAACCCACTACACATAGCCGCACCATGTACTTTACAGACTCAGAGAGCCTAACATAAAGTTATAAATGGTTGCCCCATTCTTACCAACAGCCAGGATAGAGCCGCTACAGAACACCATGTCAGCAACACAATGTTTTATCTCAACAGAAAGTTGACCCTGGCACTTCCAAATGCCTCTTGGACTGGTGAGAAGCTGCCTTTTCAGACATTCCCAGGCTCTGGCTTGAGATTCCCTGAACCGTTCATCAGACTAGGATCTATGACACAGCCCGTCAATGTGGCAGAGTTATCTGTCAAATTTCAAGAGACCCAAGCAGGGTCATAAATCAAAAGCTTAACAGGCGCTACTGTTTATAGCTGCCTCAAGTTACATTATCACCACTATCACCGTTAATCACAGCATCAGACTGAGATGAGCTTTTTCTTCCATAAGGAGCTTGCATATTTCTGTCCTCAGGGAACAAAAAACCAAAGGTAGTTCTGGTCTGCCCTCTAATTTGCATATAAAGCCGGCTTTGCTGCTATTGGAGGAGTCAAGAACAAGTCTGCCTTCATTTTCAAGCAACACTAAAACATTTAAATAAGGACAATTTTAGGAGTCCAAAGAAATCACCAGAGGCCACATACATACAAAAGGAGGAGAGATAAGAAATATACCAGTTGCTCATTGTTCTTATTGCTCCAGCCTGAAACATGGATTCGAGGACAGCTGTAGAATTTCATGACAGCACAGTGGTGACCCCCAGCAGTGAGACTCTGTGACTTCTGCATACCATATCCACACCCCCCCATACACACACACACACACACACACACACACACACACACACACACTCTAGGCTGGTAATATCCCAAGTGAAGCCATAAGGGATCCACTTGTACCATCAACAGTCACATGTGGTGCCTCCAACTCGTTGGTGTTACCTCCAATATTGTTCCTGCAATTATTTTCTGTCAAGGCTCAGGCAGGGAGGAACATCTGATCAGAACTGGCTATATGACTTCCTCTTACCTGAGACAGTTAGCTCTTAGTTCAACTATAATAGAAAACATCCCCCTGTTCAGGTCTTAAGGACTGCCATAAAATTACCTCCAATTTATTGTATACTGTAAACCAAAAGGACTTGGGTAATAACCCTAAGCATAAGCAATATTATTTTCCAAAGGGAGATAATCCTAATAAATGTGCATAAAAATATTTCATAAACAGGCTTGAAAGTATTTTGCCTTTCTTCTACGAACCCCCCACCTTATGAGATAGTAAGCAACAGAATTTTATAAAATTCTCTCAAATGGCAGGAAAAAAAATGTTAGTCATTATTCCTGCCCTAAGAAAGCAAATAAAACAATGCACTCAGTTAAGCAAATCTTCAGCTTTGGTGTGGGTCTGGGTAAATAATCAGATCGATCTGGCTGCAAGGTCTCAGAGCCCAGCAGAAGATGAACACTTCGGCAAGGACAAAGAAGGAGAATAACTGGGGTCCAAGGAGTCGTAGTAGGGGCTTCTCCACTGGAAACAAAGCCAGCAGGAACAGGGTGACATGGTGACCATTCTCTTAAGACACTCAGCAAGGAATAAGGGAGCTAAAAGGAAGACAGAACTGATTCACCCTAGGCTCAGAAAAGAGTGTCTTTTTAGACTCACCCAAAGCCCCATTATCTCAAAAACAAAAACAAAAACAAAAAACAAAAAAAAACCTCATGTCTACAAGCTGTCCGTGTACCTTCATCTAAAACAGGGCATCCCACCTGACAGAAAAGCAAGAAGCTCCCAGCTTTCCGACCTGGCAGATACTGCTTGGCTCAGCCAAGCTGCAAGTAGCCCAGGCTGGCCAGTTTCCTGCAATGTGACACTGTGTCCTTCGGTAGTGTGTCTGCCTGCAACTACAGGTTAAATGGGATGCCTGGCATGGTGGTCAGTGCCCTGGATCATCAGCTTAATGTGCCCCCCATCCACACACCCAAACCCATTGCTTCCCTCCCTTGGTGTCCACAGTACCAATGAGACAGCTCAACAGAGCTGGTGAAAAGTCTGTGTCAGGAAGGAGCTCTGGAGGTCTATCCTGCTCTCTGTCTATAGGAAGTATTTGTAAGTGGATCCTCACTCCTGTTCTTCATGGAGTAACATCAATTGTTGAGTGTTTGTTTGGCCTACCAAGCCTTGTCTCCGTGCCACTGCCAGGATGGCTCATGAGCTTTGCACATTAACATTTTCAGCATTACCTTGGCTCTCGGGTACCACTCAGACGCCCTTCAGCTGAGCTGTTCCCATGGTAAACGTTAACTCTGGCATCCTCATAATGGGTCCCAACCACAGTGCTTCTCTCCTTTGCGGTGCACTGCTGAGACAAGGAGCTACATACCCCGCTCTGACTCCCAACACTCTATACAATGCCCAGCAATGTTGGTGTTCTGGAAATGTATGTCTATGATAAGAAAGCTGGACGACCCCAGATTAGATTACTAGCAACAGTGGAGAGGGTGCCTGAACTGGCCTACCCCAGTAATCAGATTGGTGAATACCCTAACTGTCATCATAGAGCCTTCATCCAGTAACTGACGGAAGCAGATGCAGAGACCCACAGCCAAGTACCAGGACGAGCTCCTGGAGTCCAGTGGAAGAAAGGGAAGAAGGATTACATGATCAAGAGGGGTCAAGATCATGATGGGGAAATCTACATAGACAACTGATCCAAGCTCATAGGAACTCACAAACTTTAGACCAATTGTTATGGAACCTGCATGAGACCAGACTAGGCCCTCTGCATACAGGCAACAGTTGTGTAGTTTGGTCTGTTTGAGGGGCCTCAGGCAGTGTGATCAGGATCTATCCCTAGTGCATGAGCTGGCTTTCTGGATCCCATTATCTATGGTAGGATGCCTTGCTCAGCCTTGAAGCAGGGGGCAGGGGCTTGGTCCTGCCCCAACTGAATGTACCAGGCTTTGCTGACTCCCCACGGGAGCCCTTACCCTTTTGGAGGAAGAGATGGGGGTAGGTCGGGTCTGGGGACTGGGAAGAAGCAGGAGAAGGGATGAGAGGGGGATCTGCAGTTGGTAAGTTGAAATGAATAAAAATATTTCTTAAATTAAAAATAAATAAATAAATAGAGAGTGTCTATTTCTTTCTTCTTTCCTTCCTCTCTTTCTTTCTCTCTCCCTTTTGATCCTTTCTTTAAATTTTGAACCAGAAATTTCCAAATCGATAGAGTAAATCTGTTAAGACTAGCTGCGGTTTCGAAGTGAACTGCTCCCCCACAGGCCCCAATGTGTGAACCCTTGATCGTCAGATGGGCAGATTGTGAAACATTTAAGAGATAGTCTAAGAGACGGCCTCCCCAGTGGGGGAGAAGTGTGTCACTGGGAAGGGGCTGGAACTTGAGGTTCTATAACCCAGCACTACTTCCTGTTCACTCTCTGCTTCCAGAACGCAGATGCCATGTGGCTAACAAACTTCCTGTTCCTGCTGTGATGCCCTCCGCATTACGATAGACTGTATTCCTGGGGAGATGTAAGCAAACCAAAGCTCTTCTCCCTGAAGCCGCTTTTGTGAGGGTCTTTTCTCACAACAAGCAAGTACCTATGACAAGACCGAATGGAGGAAAGAATTAAGTACGTGACAACCTGGATAAAAAAATGTGGGCCTGAAATAGAACATTGAAGGCTAGCATGTAGTCGATAGCTTTCTCCAGTTCTGCCTGGCCCACGGTGCTGCATTTTTCTTGTTCTGCCCAGCCCCATGGTCCCTCAGCCGCTTATAAAATAATCACTCAGAGGCTTAATATTATTTATAAACAGTAGAGCCTATGGCAGGCCTCTTGCTAACTAACTCTCCTATCTTAAATTAACCTATTTCTATTAATCTATGTTTTGCTACGTGTTCCATGGCTTTACCATTCTACTGGCCTGTTGCTCCTTGGGCGGCAGGTTGGCGTCTCTTCAGACCCTGTTTTTCTCTTTCCTGTCTCTCTCCTTGGATTTCCCACCTGCCTCTAAGATACCTTGCCATAGGCCAAAGCAGCTTATATATTAGCCAATGGGAACAACATACATTCAGCAGCATCCAGGAAGACACCCCCCAGCACTAGCACATGATAGATTGTTGCACTTTTCTTGAAGGAAGCAGGAGACAGTCCATAGATGCTAAAGGGGATCTTCAGATTGGGGGAAAAAAAATGTGCCTCCGCCCAAAAAAGCACATAAATGGAGGGTCCTAGAAGAGTTGCATAAGAACTCAGAACAGAATGGGTAGATGAGGAGAGAAAGACAAACTGGGAAAAACGGAAGGTTCAAAGAACTAGCAGCCCTGGAGGCAGAGGAACAGACGTTAAGGAAGATCATGTCTCTGAGAGGGTGGGAGGCTGTGAGATCTCTAACATGAGTGAGCTGGAGGATATGTTCTGAAGGGTAACTGGGCAACAAGACCACTGAGTAGGGGTGGGGGATTGCGTAGCCAAGGCCTATGTTGCTTTACATAGATCTTGAAGCCACCAACATGGCAGGACCAGGTAAGAGGATGTGACACTGGTACCAGCCCTAAAGAGTGGTGTTTACCCATGATGAGAAAGTAAATGCTGGTCTCTCTGCAGCTAGAAGGAAGAGTCAGGATGTTTCAGGATGGTATCCATTCCCTTGCCTGCTACGTCTCTAACCCCTTACATTCGGGAGCTACACACAGCTTTCCCCCAAGACATGCCTACGGTACTTCACGTTGTCTTTCTTCCTTTAACAGACTATAAACTCCATCTGTTGTTCGATCTTTTGGAAGCTACTATCCCCTGCTTCCTATTGCCTTTGGAACCTGACCCCTGATCTCCAGATGTGGCAGATCATGCTGCACGAATACCCATGTGTTCTCATGTCATTCGGGAGATTTGCTAGAATCTGAATCTTAAGCATTAGCCCAACAGCGAACAAGAGGCTGAGGATAAGGGCATGCTCTAGAGGCAATTCTATCAGAAGATAACATGACACCTGGCTGGCAATGTGGAGAGATGAGACAGGCCAGGGCCATGGTAATTTGAATGGGAGTCCATATTTGTCCATTTGAGAACAGTCTAAGATTCTTCACCATGGCAGGAGTGAGCACAGCTCATGTTGGTGAAGTCAAAATTTTGATTGAAATGTCGTCAACTGGTTAAACACATCATCTGCTCTCTACTAAACTGATAACCCAGAAATAAAACAGAAAGCTAGGGCAGTGTTCTCTAGAATTCTAGACACTCTAGTCCTGGGGATTCCCTCCAGCATCTCTGCTTTCTCACCAGTGTGTGAGGATTCTCAGAACAGCGGATTGGAGCTTTAGGTAGCAGCCTGTGGCTTCTACAGATGGAGACTTATTGCCAAGACAGAGTAGGTTATTTGCTGAAATCACAGGGCAGTTGAGTAACAGACTCAGAGTGTACTCTGCTCTCTAGATGCTCTCACTCACCCTTTCCATTACTATGTGATACCTTCAGGAGAATAAGATTCAGTTCTGGAGAAATGCCTTTTCCTCCCAAGTAATTTAGCAGCAGTGATGTTTTCCATTATTACTAGATATAAATACTGCTCATAGAGCTCCCTCAGCAATTGCCATGAAGACTTACTCATAGCATTGCATATTAGTCTGTGATAAAGGGCTGTAGAGAAATCTAGAATATTCTGACAATGTCTTGTAGAAGATATTTCATACGCTTACACCAGCTACATTGTTTCAATTTGCTAGGACAGTAATACCTTCACTTCCCAAACATTACATCTCCTTATTTCATATCAATTTTCAAGTAGCTACTTTCTGTCCATACTAATGATCTCTTAAAATGATTGCTAAGCACATTTAACTTTATAATGCCACGAGACTTTTCAAATAAACCAATTCACAAATCAGGGAAATTTGACTATGAATTCTAATCTGTGATTTAGGAAAAATACCATAGTAGAATTTTTTTCCCCTTTCCTTTCTGTACATCTAAGGTCTCTTTTCACAAATGTGTAACTATATCCTAAAGATCTAAGAAAGAAGAAGATTGTGTGAACACCTAAGTTTCCTAGGGGAAAGTGAGTGATAATTATGTCTTGCTTGGCTTAGGAGGGGCTGCAGAGATGGAAAGGAAGAATCCAGGGACTCGAGGTATCTAGGGGTATCTAGGTATCTCTACTGCTCATCCAAACTGAAGACACAGAAGAGCTGGTAATACCGGGATGCAGTGTATGGGGCTTCTTACTATGCCTTTCAATACCAACATCACACTGCAAATCACATCCTGCAGCAACTGAGTAGATGCACAAAAACACTAGAAACTTCAGGCACACATACATTCATGGCCACACACACACATGCACACACATACACTCACAGACTCACATATACTCACATGCACATACAAACATGCATATGTACAGAGACCCCCCCCCACACACACATACATATATGGCCACACACACACATGCACACACATACACTCACAGACTCACATATACTCACATGCACATACAAACATGCATATGTACACAGACCCACACACACACACACACACACACATACATATACACACATGCACATGTACACACAAATAACAGTTGCTTAAACTAATAAAGCAATTATCTTTTTTAAAAGATTTATTTATTTATTATGTGTACAGTATTCTGCCTGCATATATATCTGCACAGCACCAGATCTCATCATAGATGGCTGTGAGCCACCATGTGGTTGCTGGGAATTGAACTCAGGACCTCTGGAAGAGCTGCCAGTGCTCTTAACCTCTGAGCCATCTCTCCAGCCCCCTAAAACAATTATCTTAAGAAAAGTAATGTTGATTAGAATGTTGATTTAAAATGCAGTTATAGAAATTAAGAACTGATTATTCTGTAGAGAAAAGGAGAAGAAAGGAAGGAAGGAGAGAAGGAAGGAAGGAAGGAAGAAAGGAAGGAAGGAAGGAAGGAAGGAAGGAAGGAAGGAAGGAAGGAAGGACAAAAAAGATAAATTAGTAACAAAATATAAAAAGAAAAATTCTAAAAGTTAAAATATTTATTAGCAACACACTTTAAGTAGGCCATGGGTCAAAAAGAAATTGCAAAACCATAAAATTATTTTGTGTCAAATTATAACGAAATAAAAATACAGAAAGGCTTATGGATGTCAGAATTTATAGTCTTAACTACATCTACTGAAATAAAGCAAACCAATACTCCATAGTCTAATTATTCATCTCCAGAAGTCAGAAAAAGATGTAAAACCAAATCCAAAGACAGTAGATGACAATAAATAACAAAGATAGCAGATATTAATAAAAAATAAAACAACAGAGAAAATTTACCAAGCTCGAAGGTTCTTTCTAGAAACAAATATAATAGATAACCCCTTAACAAAAGATGGAAAAATTAAAAACTACCAACATGGGAAGTTTTTCACATTATTCTAGTTTGTACAGGAAGAAATTTAATAGGCAGGAAAATGTACTAAACTTGGTTACATAGAAATCAGTCTGCAATTTTGGAAGAAATGGACAAATTCCTTAAAAAACGCACTGACGATGTCTTAGTTTGGGTTACTATTGCTATGATGGAACACCATGACCAAAAGCAAGTTGAGGAGGAGAGAGAATATTTGGCTCACACTTCCACTTCACTGTTCATCATTGAAGGAAGTCAGGACAGGAACTCAAGCAGGGCAGGAGCCTGGAGACAGGAGCTGATGCAGAGGCCATGGAGGGGTGCTGCTTACTGGCTTACTCCTCATGGCTTTTTTTCTCATGCTTTCTTACAGAACCCAGAGCCACTAACTCAAAGATTTTCCATCCACAATGGTCTAGGCCCTCTACACCAACCACTCATGAAGAAAACACACTACAGGCTTGCCTGTAGTCCTATCTAATGGGGGCATTTTCTCAATTGGGGTTCCCTTCTTTCAGAAAACTCTAGCCTGGGTCAAGTTGTTATAAAATTATCCAGCACAAACCACATCATTATAAGAAGAAATGGGAAATCTCAATGATACATATGTATTTATTTTAAAATTGAAAAGTTAGTATATGATATTCTCCTGTAACATCTTAAATTTTAGAATGAGATAGCTTCCCTGGTGCTTTCATTTCCAAATACTTGAGGAAGAAATGGGTAACAATGAAACTACACACCATTTATCAGAGTAGGATAGGAAGATAGATTCCATCAAGCCACCATAACACTAATACATAAGTGTCACTTAAAAAATTTTCAAGGAAAATTGGGTCATTTCCTTGATGATAAAGACTCATAAAGGCAATAGGATAGGAAGTTTTCTTCAATTAATGTATCTATGCATCCAATACCACCCTGAGTAGGAAACACCCACAATTTTCTCCTGAGGCTGGGGCTGAAGCGAAGACTCCCACTGCCACCATATCCATGGAGTTTTTGGTGGGTAATTCTACTATACGCAGTAAGGCTGGAGAAAGAGGCTAGAGCCAGAAGTCTTGGGAAAGATGCAACTCAAGTCACTGTCTAATTATGTCCATGAAAGCTTGTAAGAGCCCACAGATAACCTGTTAGAATTATTAGGTACATAGTATACCTTTGTATTGGCAATGATAAGAAATTTGAATTTTTAAAAACACATTACAAAAGCATCTTCAATAAAAATAAAGAACCCCTAAGGACGTGTGGAGCAACACTCATGTAAAATGTCTATACTGAAAACTGTAACATAAAGGCTAATTAAAGGGGACTGGAGAGCTGATTCAGTGTTTTTGAACATATGCTGCTCTTTCAGAGGCCTCCAGTTTGGTTCCCAGCATCTACAGTGAGTGCCCTCTTCTGGCCTCTTTTGGAACCTGCACGCATATGTGTATACCACACACAAACACCCACTCACACACACACCAATAAAACAATCTTCTCTTTAAAGACTAAAGAAAACATACATGGATAAATACTGATGTGGATAAGTACACCTTGGTAACTGGAAGATTCAGTTGAAAAGATTTCAAGTCTCTCCCAAATTAATAAAGTTAAGCTGCTGTTTAGGAGGGAGTGAATGAACGTGGAGAATATGTGTAGAATAAAATTAGACAAGCACAGAGAGACAGACGCCATGTGAACTTGCTCATATCTTAAAATGTTAATATCGCACAACTAGAAAGAACAGTGGTTCCTGGAGGCTGCGATGGGTGAGGGGTAACTAGAGGGGCTGGCCAGGGCTACAAAAGGAGCTCTGAAGTCTTTCTGAACAATCGAGAGCTTTTGTCACAAAAGTGTGTATCTCAGCACAGTTTGAAGAGAAGATTTTGAACATCCTCACCACAAAGAAATGATAAACGAGGTGACTGATGTCCTAATTATCCTGATTTAATCATTTTCCATGTAATAATATCTCAAAATATTAACTATACCCTATAAAATGTATGATTATTAAATGTCAATTTTAACATAGAAATTTATGATCATACCAATTCTAGCACATTTCCGGAGGGAATAAAAGCCAGTGAATCAATTTCAACTATGCTAGGATTGTACTTAAGTAAATAGGATTCAGTCATGTGATCAGTAGGAAGATTCACAACAGAAAATGGTACATGTATTCATCAAAGCACAAGAATGTTCATGGGCACACAATAGGTCAAAGACAAATCAACAATAGAGTGAATGTTATTGTTAAAGATTAAAATTGAAAACCATATTCTTTAAAACTATTATTAGAAACCATTAAGCAGAAGAGTCCAATAAAAACAAAAAAACCTCAATAAAGTTAGAGTATGTGATTTAATTACAATGTTTACGAACAACTTAATGAGAGCATCAGAAGTCAAGGTTACATCTGGGTGGTGATGGGGCCTGTGGCACACACCTTTAATCCCAGTCCTCGGGAGGCAGGGTCAGGCAGATCTCTGTGAGTTCGAGGCCAGCCTGGTCTACAGAGCAAGTTCCAGGACAGGCTCCAAAACTACACAGAGAAACCCTGTCCCGAAAAACCAAAGAAGAGGGAGGAGGAGGAAGAGGAGGAGGAGGATTTAGAGGAGGAAGAGGAGAAGGAGGAGGAGGAGGAGGCAGTGGCAAGGTTCCAGTTGGTTAACTGTCAAATATCTCCACAGAGGAGAAGCTGTACAGTGATTTCCCCTGATGCTGGGTATCCAAGGTCCAGTTTCTCTGATGAAAGAGCTTTAACTCATGAATATTGGTCCAGAGGCCCTCTTGTGATCTCTGTACTTTTATACTCCAATCAAAATGTTTGTGAAAAGAGTGTGTAAAAATAGAATATAAATATTAACGTTAAACACAGAAGAATTGGAGAGATGCCCCAGTGGTTAAGAGTGCTTCCTGCTCTTCCAGGGGACAATTCTTCCAGAGTTCAACTCCCAACACTCATGTTGGGAGGTGCTCACAACCACCTGTAACTCCTGCTCAGGGGATCCAACACCACCTTCTGGCCCCCATGGACACTACATTCATACACAAACTCCTCCACAGACACAGCCTACATACAATTAAAAATAAAGCTATTTGATTTTAAAGCAAACATATAGCCTGTATATGACTACAGAGTGTGTACACAGGAGTACATGGAAACCAGTCCAACATCATTTCTCTGCCCAAGAATACTGATCAACTGAGAGACGTAAAGCTAGCTTGGGATAGCAGGGTTTGCACTGAAAAGACAGAGACTTAACCAGGCGTGTAAGAATTCAGCTTCAAAGATAAGCCCTGTGCATGGGCTGACACTCATTTCCCCAGAAAAGCTACAGCAGCTGAGTACTTGAACGAAACTCAGCTGGTCCTCCCCAACAGTGTTCACAGGGCACTGTGTCAGGTGGAGGTAACTCTGACTTCTACCCAGACAAGGCTCTGCAGTTGAGGCCCCAACACACTCCTGAGGCCACTTCTTCCTGGATAGAGCTGAAGTCCCTGGAAGCCTAGTGACCCTTGAAAGTCCCAGATGCTAGAAGGATTTGGAGGTCATTTTATCCAGATCCTCAGCTTCCAGAGGGGGAGCTGAGGCCAGGGAGGAAAGGAAACTTAATGAGAGCCACAGCTCATCACCAGAGCTACTGTCACCTTCTCTGGACACCTCTTCTCTCTACAGTGAGTCAAAGTCATTATAAAGAGAGGGAGAGAGAGAGAGAGAAAGAGAGCGCGCAACATGGTATTTCATCTAGCTCATATCTGTGGTTAAAAGAAATGGCCCATTTGATGTTTTATGTTTCAATTTTCTGTATCCTAATAAAAGTGCCTAACTTCCAAGAGGCTGCTGCTGCATGTGGGCATGGTATCAATTTACAGTCTGTGAGGGAAATACCGAGATCCCCTGGAACAGAAAAATCCAGGAATTAAAACAGCACTCTCAAAACCACACCAAGAATGGGAACTTGCTGACTTTACTGCCCAGTTGATCAGAAACTGAGAGGGTTCATGGTTCACATGGATTTTTTTCTAGTTGCTTAGTACAGGACTTTAGGGATATAATTATAAAAACCTGTGATCCAACTGAATGGTGCAACAGGTAAAGATGTGTGCAGTCAAGTCTGACATTCCAAGTTCAATCCCCAGGGCCCACATGGTGGAAAGAGAAAACCAGTTTCCACCAGCTCTCCTCTTGGCTAAGTTCCTTAAGTATACTGTGTCACATATACACAGCCCACCCCCCCCCTCTCTCTCTCTCTCACACACACACACACACACACACACACACTCACACATACACACAGGTATGCACATGCATACACATGCAAAAATAATAAACAAAATATCAAAACTATTTTTAAACTTTGTGTTATTCTAGCTCCTGCTCTCATAACCTCCAAAAAGCTTCCCAGGGACGTGAAAGCTTTGGGCTGACTTTGCACCCTCACGGTCCCACCTCTGGAGGTTTTCCACGCTGCACGCAATCCGTCCTGGCAGAGTGTAATAGCGTTATTGTGGAGTGGTGAGTGGCGGCCATATCTCCTCTCACTCCTCAGTCTGCAGCAGGGTTTGAGACCATCAGGGCTGCTGAGTAGATGGGGAACTGGTAAGCTCTCTACTGTGGGAACTGTCCAATGTATCATAGGATGCTGACCAGAATTCTTTATTTCTAGATGCCAACAGAAGCCCGTCTCTGGTTATGACAAACGAAACTGCCCCCAGATGCTGTCCAGCACCAGATGCGAGGCAAAGCCATCCTGAACTGAGACTACCGGCTTAAAGCATAGAGTTAAAATGCAGCATGTACTTCTCAGGTACCCAAGAGAAGTTGGCAGAAGAGACAAGTCACAAAATGAACAGCAAGAGCTACCCTTGGCCTGGAGCCTACTCTATAAAAAGCCTTGTGCTGGGTCCTTATGCATAATGCCTCATTTTACCATCCTGATCCTCCAGTTCATCAGGATCCATCGGTTCTCTTGGTTGTACAATAGCATTCATTCTAGATGGTGTAAGCAAAAATGAGATCCAAGTCATGGTGTATGATATTACACACCTGACTGCATGCCCAGCCTGCCAGAAAGCCAGGCCAGAGCTTGACACCTGAGAACAATGCCCAACGAACTCTCCATAGCACCCCAACAGCACAGGTGCCCAGTACTCACAGTGCCCTTGGCCTGTACTGCTAACACTGGCTGCAAACACAATTGTGTGGCCTCCAAGACCTGTCACCTCTGTTACTGCCATCTCCAGAATATTCATCTCTCCTGTTGTTGGTCTGAGGAGTACACCCTAAACACAGCATTTATGACCTACCTTTTGCTTAGCAAAGCCATACCATACCCAAAGCAGCAAAAGAGCCTGGGGTCACAAGTTTCTCCATGAATCGGGGAAACTCTTCAAAATGAACAGGTGCCTTTAACACATCCTAAATGGCCATGAAACATGTTAAATAATCACCGTGCCAAGCCTTGTGGTACATGCCTATAATCCTAGCCTTCAACAGGCTGAGACAAGACAACCACAGGGACAAGGCCAGCCTGGCCTACATAACAATATTCTCAAAAACAAACACAATGGCATTTATTGTTTATGGGTCTATACAAAGACAATGGACAGTGATATTTATATATAAATGCCAGATAATTGTGTATGTGTGTGTGTGTGTGTGTGTGTGTGTGTGTGTATGGCATATGTGTGTAACAGAGATCAAAAATGGGCATTGGGTCCCATGGAGCTGAACTTATAGGTAGTTATGGGGCCCCCAGCATAGGTGCTGAGAACCAAACTCAGGTCCTTTGGAAGAGTGGTAAGCCCTTTTAATGACTGACTCATCTCAACAGCCCCAAGAAGGCCTCTTATATCCACACTGTGGATTTGTATTTGGGTACTAAGGTGCAGCTTGTGAAAACGTCTCACAGATTTAAAAAAAAAAAAAAAAAAGTATTGTTTTTTTGGTTTTTTGTTGTTTTTGTTTTTGTCCATAATAGAAATACCTTTGAGTGAAAAGACCTGCCATTATCTAAGTGGGTCACACTCGAGAATCCACAAGTCCTCTAAGTTTCAGCCTTCTTGATTTTGGAGTCAGAAGATTGTTGCACGAAGACCCAGAGTCAGATATCAGGGTGAAAGCTGAAGGACCAGAGAAGCAGAGCAGCCAGTCACTAGTTCTTACCTCTACCAAATCCCCAGGCTCAAAAGAGCGGAGCTCCTGTCTCTTCTCACTGCATGTTCCTCTCTCTGCCCAGCCATATCACCTCCTGTCTCTACCTCCCAAGGGCTGAGATTAAAGGTGTAACATTCCAAGTGCTGGGATCAAAGGTGTGTGCCACCACTGCCTGGTTATTTCTCTTTTAGACTCCATCAATCTTGTATAGCCCAGGGTGGCCTTATACTCATAGACATCCCTCTGCCTCTGCCTCCCTAGTGCTGGCATCAAAGGCGTGTGCCACCACTGCCTGGCCTCTACGGCTAACTAGTGGCTTAGCTCTGCACTCTGATCTTCAGGCAAGCTTTATTTGTTATATCACAAACAAAATATCACCAGAGAAGATGTCTATATAAAGGATGGTTGTGAATGTGCAGAGGAAATGGCTCCCAGATAGGTGCTTTCTAAGCACACATGTCTAAGTGACAAGGAGCATCAACCTAAGGAGTGTTCCTACAGTGGGGTTAAGGGGCCTATGTTTCTTCCTCAGTCACTCTTACCAAGTATTCTCCCAGTCTCTGCTAGAAGTGACCATGACATCTGTAAGTTCTTCCATCATGGTCCATAACATATTTCTTCCTCCCAATACCCCCACCATTGTGAGCCCTGCATGTTCAGCGATTAGGTCCAATGGCTAACATTCATTTATTCATTTAACAAGTACATAAGGTGTGCCTACTACCTTGCCAGCTGCTAGGCACACAAACAAGACAGAGGTTCCTGTCCACAGTGTGAACCATCTTGTAGGATGCCCAGTGTTTGTTGAGTGAGTGATTGACCCCATGTTGAGTTGGTCTACAGGACCCATGAGTGAATTATTATAGTTGCAGAGAGGGTGTCATGTGGGGATCTTATATGATGGAATGAATACAACCTGGCAAGCCCTCCAATGCAAATGGTAATTTGTGAGCTTCAGGAAGAGGATGGTTTAAGCTGTTGCCTTCTGTGGCAATTTGCTCACAATCAATCATCAGTAGAACATTATCAAGGTTTGAATTAAGCCCCCCACCTATATGTTGAAGTCTTAACACATGAGAATGTATTTGAAGAAAGTGTCTTCTATTTGTTTGTGTGTGTGATGTTTACATGTGTGTGTTCTGTGTACACCTCTGAGTGTAGACATGCCTGCATGTGCGTGTGAAGGCCACAGGTTGATGCCTGCTATCATTCACTATCTGTCTCCACCTTAATTTTTGAGACATACCCTCTGAGTGTGCTGAGACATACACAGCAAACACTTTACTCACTCAACAGGGTCGAGCCTATTCCAGTAGGTCTCCTGCCCTATAGGAGAATGCAAAGACACAGACCCACAGAGAGAAGACTGTGAAGACCCAGGAGAAAGCATCCATCTAGAGTCAAAAAGAAAGATCTTAGAAAAATTAACCTTTCCAGGACCATAATCATAGGCTTCAGTTTCCGGAAATAAATGTCAGTTTTGTGAGCCATCCGGTCTATGGTACATTGTTATGGCAGCCTAAGCAGACCAATACAGTTCATAATAAGTTTCTTCCAGAATCTTTCTATCTGTAAACTTATTTCTACAGAATACTTATGTTCACTTCCTGTTTCTTCACACAAAAATGACACTTTTTTTTTAAGTTTGGGAAGTATGTGCATTATGTAGATTCATACAATGATTGCTCACAGACACAAATCCTAGAAAAACCAGAATTATGCCTGGGAGAGAGAACTCAGGCACCGTTAGTCCCAGCTAATACACTAAAGCAGTAAGCCTGGACATGGGAACTTTAGAGGTCTCCCTGTCCAGTGTACAGAAATACCCGAGGAAGAGGAGAAAGCTTTAGTGGTGGTGGTCGGACACTGAGTCAAGATGTTGAAGCCAGACATGGTGTGGAGCTGTTGGTCAAGATGATTAAGCCAGAGATGGTAGGGATTTAAGGAAGCCTAGGGGATTATGGTGTCCATCATGAATCATGCACCGTGCTCAGGCTGATAGAGTATCACAGAAGCTGGGAGGGTGAGTTTTCAGAGGGGATGTTATCACCATGGGGTGCTGACCCCTAGAGAGCAAGGAGAATAGGAGGCTGGCAGGAGATGGGGGGTGGTCTAAGAGGCTGGCAGGTTGGGATCTCAGAAGGGAGAGAAGGCACCCATTGACTCATGACCTAACCCTGAGCTTTTGTTTCCTCTTGTGAAATAGCCGCAGTTGATGTCATGTGAGGCTTCTGTGAAAATCGAGTGGGAATTAGAAGAGGGGCTTCAAGACCACCAGAATCTGCACTTTTTGGACAGGGCTCCATCCAGCTCAGACGACAGATTAGTTATCCTAACCTTGACAATCAGTCACAGGTGCTTCTAACACCCATCAAATCGATGCTCGACTTTAACTATCACAGACGGTTGAGCCAATCCCAGCATAGCCACAATTGCCTTGAAATCTAAAAGTCTTTAACTTTTTTTAAAATTAACTGTACTAATATTTAATTATCTTTAACATAGCAATTGATTTCTAGGAAACCACCTTTTCTTTCTGGGCTCGGAGAATAAAGTACCAGCCTTCAGTCTGTGGTGGAAAAAGACCCATCCAGCCCCACAACCTGGGATCATGACTCCACTGTAAACTGTCCTTCAGGCCACACACTGTCTCTTCTCAAATCCCAGCCCCAGTCACTGCTTCAGAGCTGCACTCCGGCCTATCTTGCCCACAAACATTACCCATCCAAATGCCAATCCATCCATTCTTCCATTCTGACAACAGAAATGTCTCTTCACTTTTCCCTTCCTTGTTCTTCTCAAACATACTGCCATTCTACAACCGGCCACATTCCCTCTAACTCATTCTCTAATAGTGTCTAAAGGGACACTGCTAGAACTGAAATTTAATTACATTATTTCTTTGCTTATAAGCACCACATAAATAAGTATTAACTATTGGATCAAGACCAAGCATGCATCCATAGCCCTCTCCAGCCTCGGATACTCCAGCCCGACCTAGGTGGCACTTACTATATTTTCTGCTCTGGCAATCTTCAGTTTTTCATTGTTTTCAGTCAAGTAGGAACAGATATCTCTTTGGCTCAAGTTCTAATAAACATTGGACAGAACTCAGTCAGCTGCTCTCTTTCCGTGTCCCTTGCTTCCAGAAGTCAAATACTGAAGGTTGTTTTCTTGATGCTAGAGACCCCAAAAATAGTTTCAGTGTTCCCTTCATCACCACCTACCAATGTATGTCCTTAGTGTCCTCTGACACCTACAGCCAGCAACAGAAGTCTGCCTGCAATAGGCCTACAGGGCAACTTGGGCTTTAATGTCAATGAACATCATGTGTTTCCTGGTGGTAACTTTCATTAGTGATGAGACAGTGAGAGACCAAAGATGGAGTCATTGTCAGAGCTTGGTACTAGAACAGAAGCAACAGCAGCCATTACAATATGCACACTCAAATACCATGCAACCAACCCTAGGCCACCCAGACAAAACTAGAGAAGGAGGGAGGGACACCATGCCAAGTCACATGGCCATACCCTGCCTCCAAACCCTAAACACAAACCCGTGGCACCTTCTTAAAGCTTTCAAGAATCCGATGTTCTGTTGCAAGTTCCTGAAAAAGAGCCCTATTCCTTGTGGACAAGAAAAAGGCAAGACATCTGCTGAATGTCAATTCTAGCTACCTACCCAATGGGCATCCTAAACCAGCTTACCTGATGTCTTAGGGCATCTATTGCTTTGATTAAACACGGTGATCAAAAGGCAAGATGGGGAGAAAAAGGGTTTATTTGGCTTACACTTCCACAACACTGTTTATCACCAAAGGAAGTCAGGATGGGAACCCAAAGCAGGTGTGAGCCTGGAGGCAGGAGCTGATGCAGTGGCCACAGAGGGGTAATGCTTACTGGCTCCCTCCTCATGGCTTGCCTAACCTTTTTTTTTCATAGAACCCAGGACCATTAGCCCAAGGATGGCACCACTCATCAATCACTAATTAAGAAAATGCCCTACAGGCCTGCCTACATCACAATCTTAAGGAGGCATTTCCTCAATTGAGGCTCCCTTCTCTCTGATGCCTCTAGCTTCTGTCAGGTTGACATAATACTAGCCAGGATACCAAGCACAAATTCCTTGGAGTATTTTACCAAAATAAGAATGTTAAAGTTCAGAGACAATAAGCATGTCATTTTAGCCCCTCCTCCCTGACTGGCATGCTCTCAATCACACCCCATTAACCAATCACCACTCTACTCCTAATGAATGCCCAACTATCAGAAAGCACTGGGGCAGCTCAGGCTCCACCCCCTCCATCTTCTCCCATCTTCATCTTTCAAAGCTCTGAATTTCAAAATCAGAAGACAGCATAAAGCCACCCTCACCAGAATGATGGGCTATCTCTCCATCCCTGTGTTTAGGGACCAGTCATGTTTGCCTCAAAAATGACTAAGATCATAAAATGAGGTAAGAAAAGGACCTGGCACACAGAAAATTGAGTAGATGGATGCTTTTGTCTAAATTATTGACTTTCCATACACTCCCATCTCATCTAGATGATGTCAGCCTTTCCAGTGGCTTCCAACAAATAATATATGACTGAACAAGACCTCCAGCAGGTCAGGTCTGAACATGGGGCTCAAACTAGTCCTGAAAGTTCAAGGACTGGCCAGAGAGAGTCCATGGGCCTGGAGAAGGGAGCTTTTCCCCACTTCAGAAACCCGTTCTTCTAAGAAGCCTTCCTATGTATCTGTTCCTGCTCCACTGACAGCAGTGAGAAGATGGCCATCTTCTGCAGTGGCACAGAGATCAGACAAGATAGGCCTTGAGATTGTCCTTTGCAAATGTCTGCCCATCATGCCATGCTCCTCTAATGACAAGAGTTATCACTGTGAAGAACTTACTGGTGTCTCCTCAGATTCCTAGTGGACCACAACATCTTGCCTGGTTGGGAAGTCAGATAACAGCTAAGTATACAGCTCTGGATTTAGTGCCTCATGTATCTGCTACCACTACGATGTCTGAAGGACAGAGGCCAACCCGGGTCAGTTGCTTGTCCACTGTAGTACCTGACACACAATGAGAAGTCAATAAACCCATTATCTTGCTCATTAATCATAGAACACGATTCAAATGCCGCTGTGGCAAAATCCATTATTTCAGGACCTTTGTGTTTGGATGAAATTTGATCATTGGAGAATGAATCTACAAGATGCAAAGTCCAAACATTTTTAATAATTATTCTCTTTCTTTGCAGAAAGGTAGGCCAGCTCTCTACAGTGAATTATTCCAAAGTCTGACTTGACTCATTGCATATACTACAAATGGCTTCCCTCCTAATCCATGTGTGTGTGTTCTTAACAGACTTATTTGAAATATATTATGAAAATATTTTACAGTAAAGTTTTTGTCTCATGGGGCAATGTAAGAAAAATAGTGAGCCTTTTCAGAGATTGCACTTAACCTATGAAATGCTGACCTGTTTGAGTATCTGACCCAGGAAAGAAAAACATTTGCTACATTTTCAAGAAAAACATTTCCAATAGACCCCCTCCTACTGCTAACTTTGCCATTTTATCCAAATTCTCTCAGCAGAGTGTCAAAGCACATTGTGGGCAAAGCTGGTCTGCCAATCGAGGACCTGAACCACAAAAATAAAGATGGCAGACGCTGATTCTCATGTAGGCAAGAGGCTGAGCACCATGGGCTGAGCATCCTTTCTCCAGAAATCCCAGACTGATGCATCCCTGGCCAGATACTAGACCCAAGAGAACACAGTTTACCTGGTGCATACACCCCCCAGTATTGCAGAGGGTCTTAGAAAGCTGAGAAGTCAAGTTATATTAACACTGTAGACAAGACTGTGAACCCAAATTTTCTTTAATTTGGGGCCACTTAATGCCTTTCATCAACTCCCATTGTCTTAGTTTAACAAATGGAATCATAAATTATGCAATCGACAGCAATTGCACTTATTTGCAATTAGAATTTGTCAGTGTTCTCCTTATAAATAATTAATATTAGGATAACCTTGATGGAGCAGATACATCTTTGGAGGGGTACTGTTGAATATTTAGGAACTCTCCATTTTGGATTAAAATCACAAGACAGTAAGTAGCTCCAAATAACTTTCAACTCAGAAAGTCCACAGAAAGTGTTTTTAGTTAAAACGAGAAGCAAAGCATAAAATTCTACAGGACTTTGTGGCAGAGAGGATGGCAAAACAGAAGCATCACATTGTGTGACTTTCCAAGGCATGAAAGCTCCTTTGGGGACTCTGGATCAGTTTGTAGGAGCTATCTTTGAGATCCTTTTTTCTCCATCTACAGAGTGAAGGCGTAGAGAACTGGAACTCTCAAGCTTCATTTTCAGTTTTTCTGATGCTCTCAGGATTTATGACTGCAGAAACAAGTCCCTGAGGATCTATATGCAAAAGTATATTTCCACATAATGATGTTCAATTGGTCTAATACCTTCTTTTATGCATTTGAAAACATTATTTGCTAAAAGAATCCATCCCCTTCACCCAGAATACCAAAGAGGTTTAACACACACACACACACACACACACACACACACACACAGAGAGAGAGAGAGAGAGAGAGAGAGAGAGAGAGAGAGAGAGAGAGAAAGAGAGAGAGAGAGAGAGAGAGAGAGAGAGAGAGAGAGTTGAATCACAGATAGAATAAGATAAACACATATGTAGCAAACACCGAAATTCTGACCTGATACATTTGTGTAGGAGACAAGAAATCCTGAAAAGGCAAATCCGGAAAGAACATTTTCAATCATCCTCCTCCAGAGCTGCCTCATGGGTATGGAGAGGAGCCCCTAATCCATAGGGCAATCCAATAGTCTCATCTCCAGACCAGGAATTCCTCCTCAGTCCACCAGGAAGTGTGGGAAGCCCAAGACAGCCAGCCCCATTCATCCTAACAACAGTTGCAATGAGGTGGAGCACAAGCCATCTTAGCCCTAAGGAAAAGGGAACATAATATGGTGGGTGACTTGCCCAAAGATGTAGGCTTAGAGCAAACACGTAGCATTTGGGGGCTGGAGACATGGCTCAGAGGTTAAGAGCACTGACTGCTCTTCCAGAGGTCCTGAGTTCAAGTTCCAGCAACCACATGGTGACTCACAACCATCTGTAATGAGATCTGGTGCCCTCTTCTAGCCTGCAGGCAGAACACTACATACATAATAAATAAATAAAATAAAAAAAAAACAGCATTTTGTCATGGCAGTCATCAACCCTGGATACAACGTGAAGTCTAGAAATGTGATTTTTTGCATAAAACAAAAATTAAATGCAATCTAAAAGTCCTATAGTGTAAGAAATGCTGAATAACCCCTCTCATGGGAAAACAGGCCAAAAATGACCCATTTCCTAGGCTGAGGAGAGAAAATTACCAGAACCACTCTAAGGACTCCATTTAAGGCAGTACTGCTTGGTCTGAGAGAGGCTGGGGCCCCCAAAACAAAAGGCAGGTTTGTAGCTTCACTTTCTGTCTCTGCATTTCTGTGATGTATTTCTAAAGTGAAATCTTGATCAGAACTCTGAGCTTACGAGGAAACTCATTTCTTGTGCTCCACTCACAGTAAGAGCGGCCCCATCCATGAGTGTGGATGGTAACCAATAAATGCACAGGACGACCCAACTCAAAGGCAAAATTTTGTAACTGTTGATGCTTGACAAACAATTGTGTGCCAAGGTCTGAGCTCAGAGTCCAAAAAGGACATGAATAAGATATAAACCCAGGAGATTAAGCTCATAAAAATAATAAAGACAATATAATAAGCCATAATACAAGAACACACCAAAAGAACAGAGAAATTCACTTTAACTGGGGAAATACATGATGGGCACATGAGGAGATGGATTAGGGACCTGGGAAGTAGCATTCATACTGATCCTTTTCTTCTATCTGTACCATCAGATAAGGTCTGGGAGTCAGGTGCACAGGCAGCAGCTGAGACGTAATCTAAGAAGTATGTGGATGAAAAAGCAAGAGAAAGAATTGTCAGCAGTTCTAAAGAGATGACCCAAGTTGAACACAAAGCCCTGTACTTATCTACAGTTGGACCGTCCTGAATTTACATGGTCTTGGAATGGCTGAGCCTGGTTAGTACTAAAAGGGGAAGACTTCGAACAGCAAGAAAAGAAGTTGGGGGCATAAGTCATTGTTAGGAAAAAAAACCTAATCAACATTTTAAGTAGTAGAAGCTCTATCAAACTCAATTTCTTTAGAAAAGTCACTCTTGGAGGGGCTGGTGAAGGAGCTATGTGGGAACTGAAGAATTGGAAACAGAGTTGCAAAGCTTCTAGGAAAGTCTGGCATTCAATAACAACAGGGAAATTGTTACAGAATTCTAAGAGTAAACCCAAAGCTGTTTCCTAGTAACTTTAATGAAGGGGTTTGTTTCCCAGAAATTCATCCATTCAGCAAAATGCTAAACTCACATATTGTTAGGTTACACCTGATACTTCGTGGACAGAATGCTTGATATGGAACAAATACACAAACCATGAAGCAAAGGGTTAAGTCAGTCATCTGAAAAGCAAATTTAGCAATGCTAGCTCTCTTTCACATTGAAAAGAGATGTTCGCCTGATGTGCCCCTGCATGTCTGTTCCTCAGGGGAACCCACCTGGCTCCTTGTCCTATGGAAATACTGAAAAGTCATGTCATCTAGCCTTTGATTGACCAAGAGTGAAAATGGAAGGGTGGGAATGGAGGAGGAGGGGCAATGAGGAGGAGGATGGAAGTAGTGTTGTAAGAACAGAAGCCATCTTGGGGAGGCACATGAAGAGAGTTTATGGGCTGGGGAGGAGTGACCCACTGCCTATTTCAAGGTTGTGGGATCCTCAAGCCTTCCTGCCACAACCCCACCACACTGTGCTCTCAGCTTGGTTGAAGAAGGGATAAATTGTAGTATTGTGTTCCCAAAAATATTGTGCAGAGAATAAACTTGTCTGGGGTCAGAGAACAGACAGCCACTAGAACAGAGTCAGAAATGGTGGCTAGAAAATGGGTCAGAGCAAGCCACAGCAGAAGTTGGACGGTGGTGGTGCACACCTTTAATCCCAGCACTTGGGAGGCAGAGCTAGGCGGATCTCTGTGTGTTCAAGGATACAGCCAGCATGGCGACACACGCCTTTAATCCCAGAAACACAGCCTTTAATCCCAGGGAGTGGGGGCAGAAAGAGAAAGATTATATAAGGTGTGAAGACCAGAAACTAGAGGCATTTAGCTGGTTAGGCATTTGGCTGGAGAAGCATTTGGCTGGTTTAGCATTCAAGCTTTGGAGCAGCACAGTTCAGCTGAGAGCCATTGGGATGAGGACTCAGACGCTTGCAGTCTGAGGTAATAAGACCAGCTGAGGAACTGGTGAGGTGAGGTAGCTGTGGCTTGTTCTGTCTCTCTGATCTGACCTTCCAGCATTTACCCCAATAACTGGCCTTGGATTTGATTTCATTAATAAGACTTTTAAAGATTCATGCTATAATAAATGGTCAAAAGAAATCCTTCCTACTGTTGTTGACCCTACTTGAGAGAATTACAAGTTCAGCAATGTGGGGGGGTCAATGGCATTGTGAGAAGAGATAAGATATTTTTCCCTTCACCACAGATAGCATGGTATTATATTTATTCCACCCTCTCCCTTCACATCAAAAACATACTACTATGGTGTTTGTGTCCCAGATGTAGTAGCAGCCTCTGGGCATAAAAATGATTGAACAGATTGATGGATGGACAAAAGCATGGAGGAATGAATTAATGAGAGTGTGCTGGCTAATTTTATATCAACTTGACACAAGCTAGAGTCATCAGGAGAGGAGGAGCCACAATTGAGAAAATGCCTCCTTAAGATCAGGCTGTAGGCAAGCCTGGAGACCATTTTCTTAATTAGTGACTGGTGGGTGAGGGTCCAGCCCATTGTGGGTTGTATAACATCCCTGGGATGGTGGTCCTGGTTTCTATTAAAAAAAAAAAGCAGACTGAGCCAGGCATGGGGAGCAAGCCATTAAGCAGCACCCCTCCATTGCCTCTGCATCAGCTCCTGCCTCCAGGTTCCTGACCTGCTTGAGTTCCTGTGCTGATTTCCTTCAGTGATGAACAACAATATTGTAAGCATAAGCTGAATAAACCCTTTCCTCTCCAAGTTTCTTTGACCATGGTGTTTCATCACAGCAACAGTAACCCTAACTTAGACAGTGAGTGAGTAAACAAAATTATTCGCCTTGCATGCCCAGTATAGTATGAGTTTAGCTTTGACTCCACGGTTATATTGTTGACCCAAAAAACACAGCTCTGGTATCAAAGGAAATAAAAGACAGTTTTTTTTTCTGGAGCCAAATACAAGTGACCATTGCCAAGAAACACAGATCCAGAATACCCCCAAATACTATGTTCCAAACATGGTAGCAGGTTCATAATGTTTTTATAGGAACAGAACAAAAGAAGTTTTAAATTGGGAGTTTTTTCAAATCCACTGGTGGGTACAACAGGTAGGTGGATTACAGCAAGTCAGTCAAAGCTCTGCTACAGGGCTCAAATGCTGCCAAATAACATTCCTAGCCTTTGGGTTAATGGAAGCTAGTGGGCTGTTTGTACATTCCAGAAGGATGGTAGCTCCAATAAAGAGGTAGGAGATAATGACCTCGTAGGAGTCTAGAGCTGGCTGGAGACAGTTTGTCTCTAGATATGCAACATCCCAGCTCTCCAAAAATGCAGAAGTTTAAATCAATCTATCAGCTTCACAGAATATTTAACATAGTTGCAACTGCCCCCCACCCCAGGAACTTCAGTTCATATCATAAAAATGGGATAAATCTCTGAAGAACCATAAAGAGCAGACGAGTTGAGTGATCTCTTGCTGTGAAGCCTTAGAGAAGTAATCTACGACTTCAGAGTCCCCATTTCCTCATCCATGCTACGCAAATAAAACTTTCCAGTTCACCTCATAAGGTTATTAGGAAGACAAAATGAGATGATTATGCACTTGCTAAACACAGCATATGATATTATAATAAGAGAAACACTTTCAAGTTTAATTTGCTTGTGACCATGAATGTAATTTAAACTGGAGGCTCGATGTTCACCTTGCATGCTTTGAAGTGTCAGTCAGTTAAATTAATAATGTAAACAGGATGAGGGAGGGGGCAGGCACTTAATTTTGTCTAACCACAATTGGTGTGCTAATTCTGGATTTTACTTGGCTATACACCAAAACAAGGTCCTTAAGGACAGTGTTATTCATCATATTCTAGGTAGTTTGCATACTTGAAGGAAATACAACTCTTAAAGATAGATCACAACTTCATTTTCTTTTATTTTTGGTGGCTGCATTAATCCAGAACTCCATATCCTTGGTCTGCACAAGGTCCGACTATTGAATACTGGCAGAGAGGCCTTCAGAAGTGAAGGCACACGACCAATGATTTGGTGATTTTTACGAAACAAGCTGTTCTGAGCATGGAGGAGCCAAGGAGGGGTTCCAGAGCATGGGATCTTAGACTGATTTGGGATTACATCCAGGAAGGGATGGTGCTACAGCTCAGTTGGTAGAATTCTTGCCTGGGCCTGGGTTACATCTCCACCATGGTACATACAGGGCATTCTGGTACAGAGCAAATTACAGGAAGAGTCATAACATAGACATGTCATATCATCAGCCCTTTCTGCCTTTACATAATTCCTGGGTCAATACATGGGTTTTATGTTCAGGTCTGGGAGTTGGGAAGGAGTCTGCAACTCTCCAGTGTGTTAATTCGAAATAAGCCAAGGGTTTGACCATCTAGACACTTTGCCTTCTGCAGACCATGTGAGATTTCAGTAAGGCAATGAGAAAGATCATTCCTATGTGCACCATGATTAGTTAGCTATAGCCAAGAATGCCTAACTAAGCATAGGCTAGACCACACTGTTCATTTCCAGAACCATGCCTATCCCACATGGGAAAGAAAAGCCTTACCACGTGGCCCATGTCTCCTGAGGAGTCCACCATGCCTTCTGAAAGGCAATTAGATGCATGCCAGGCAAACACTCTACAACTGCGTAACATCCCAGGCTTCGACCACTGAAACTGGAGAGATCAGCTATCTCACCACTGTGCCTGGCAAAGAGCTGTTATGGATCTAAGCTTCCTTATGTTGCTGTCTGATGGACATGTCATACCATGCTGTATCATGTCTTCACTTATAATCCACTACTTTTCTAGAAAGATCAGAGCTGTCTTTCCACAGGCACAGATCAAAGATCAATAATATCAATACAGAACAAAGAAATCAGGGTGACAGCAAATACCTTAGTCACAATGCGCTGCAGCTGAATGAAATAAACTGGTGTGTGCATGTGCATGTGCGTTCTCTGGAGACTTGTCTGTTGGCTTGGTTTTTTTAAATCCATTTATTTCCTTTTGCTCTGACTTAAAATGTCCTTGTCTACAAATTCAATTATATATGTACCTTCAAGATTTTTTTTTTAATTGGCTTTCCTCTCAACCTTCTGAAACGTAGTTTCTAACTTCTTCATCTGGCAATTTTTAATTGGATATAAAGTGTTGAGACCTTGACCTTACTGGATACTGGCTATTCATTAATTTCAAAATTATTCTTTTGCTTCACTTGAGATGAAATTTTTTGGCAACAATGTCATCCTTTGAGAATTGCTGTTAAGCTTTAGTACTCAGGGACAAATCAGTCTTCAATCTACCCACAATGGTTCTCAACCTGTGGATCACAACCCGGATCACATATCAGATACCCCACATATCAGATAGTTATATTTCAATTCATAACAGTAGCAAAATTATAGTTATGAAGTAGCAACGAAAATAATTTTATGGTTGGGGAGGGGGTCACCATGGCCAACTGTATGAAAGGATTGCAGCATCAGGAAGGTTGAGAAGCACTGCTCTAGGACCATGCATATCCAATGTGTTCAGGTCTGAACACTTCCATAGCTATGGGAATTGAGGTTTCCACTCTGGTTTCTGAGGATGTCACCTCTTCCCAGCGCTGGGTGAGCTTTGAGAATTCTTCACCTTTCCTGGATCTTTCTTCTTCTGCCCCCTATGGTCACTTCACTTGTACCTGCCAATTAGCCTGCACTTCTAACATCCCCAGGATGCTCTGTTTAGGTCTTTCCTTCATGAAGATCCATCTGTGCTCTCAACCTATGCATTCAGGTGTCTCTAGACTCCCAGATCTGACCCACTCTGGAGGACACAAGTTTCTTTGGAGACCATCAGCCTAGAGTCTCAAGCTGGGCAGTCCTCAGAAGTCCCACCTCTCCCCTGTATCGCCCATGGCTCTCACATACCTGATGGCCAGTGTCTGGTCACTGCTCCATAAACATTCTCGGGTCCCGTTTTGTCTGTTGCTTCAAAGGGGAAGGGAAATCCTCCTATCTCATCACCCTAGATTGGCTTGAAGCATGAGTGTGTATTGATTTTCTTAGGTACGTGTCTTCTTGATTTATTTTTCTGGTTGCCTTGGATATTACAACATGGATCTTTAAATTGTTGCTGTTAACATTCAAGAAAAATTAGACTTTTAAATGAATGTTGAAGAGCCTCACAACCATATATCTTCTTTCATTCCTCTGCTTCTTAGTATTCTCACTGTATGTATCCCTCTGTACATCATATGCCACAATATATTGCTGTGAATATTTTTAACCGCTGTTACTTACTAAAGCATTTTAAGATAATTTTTTTATTAAGAATTTTTTTTATTCATTTCACAAAGCAATCAAAGATCCCCTTCTTCCCTCCTCCCACCCTCCTAGCCTCCCCCTCCCAAACCATTCCCATTCCCTCCTACAAGAAGGTAAGGCACATTTAGTAGATGCAGGTCCAAGCCCCTCCCCTGCCTCAAGGCTGTGCATCATAGGTAGTAGGTTCTAAAAAGCATTATTTAAAGGACTTTAATATTTGTTTATATTCTTTGGAAGCCCTTTACTCTTTTTTTAAAGTTTATTCATGTGTATGTGTGTATGCCTGAATGTATGTATGTGTATCACTTGCATGCAGGGGCCCGGGGAGGTCAGAAGAGGCACACAATCCCTTGAAAGAAGGATTACAGACGGTCTTCTGCAAGAGCAGTAAGTACTCTTAACCATTAAGCCATTTCTCAAGCTCAGGCTTTTTATTCTTAACTTCAGTTCTTGAATATTATCTGGACTTTTATAATTTTGAGGCAATTAATATGTTTTTTATTTGATTGTTTTAATTGTCTTAAACATATAAATTTTTGGAAGCCTGTTCATCTCCATTTCAGAGAATGCTTCCATTAGGTATAGGCCAAGATTTTTTTTCTCTTGTTCAGAATTACTGCCCAGTGCTTTAGATGTCAAATCTTCATGATAAGAAGATGGAGTCACTCCTTAGAGTCACTCCTATCATTGTTCTTTGTGGCTTTAATGACACTTGACATTTTTTATTTTCCTGTAATTTCCCATGCTTTCATTCTGTGTCCAGATACAAATTTTTTTGCCTTGATCTATCTTAGGGTTGGCTTTTTATTACTATTATTTTATTTATTTTTGTTTTGCTTTCAATACATCTTGACCACAGTTTCCCCTTCCTCCACTATTCCCAGTTCCACACAGGCACACCTCCCCTCTCTCCCAGATCCACTGCTCTCCGGTTCCCTTCAGAAAATAGCAGGCCTCCCAGGGATACCAATTGCACAAGTCATACCAAGATACAATAAGACTAGGTACAAACCCTCATATCGAGGCTGGGCAAGGCAACCTAGTAGGAGGAAAAGGGTCCCAAGAGCAGACAAAACAGTCAAAGATCCCTCCATTCCCACTGTTAGGAGTCCCACAAAACACCAAGCTAACAACCATAGTATATATGCAGAGGAGCTAGCTCAGACCCCTGCAGGCTCTGTGACTGCTGCTTCAGACCCTGAGAACCCCTCAGAGCCCTGCTTAGTTGATTCTGTGGACCATGTTCTCCTGGTGTCATCAACCTGTTAGGGTGGCTGGGAGTGCTGTGTTCAGGGTTGGCTTTTAGAGCACCAATATCCTACATAATTTGTTTTAATGTTCTAGACCAATTGATGTCACAATATTTTTTCTGCATTATTCTTCATCCTCTTCTCCTAGGATTCCAGTCCATATGTAGTAAAACTTTTCCCAACAGATTTCAACCCGTCTTTTCTTTATTTTAATATTTGAACAATTATTTGAGAATTTCACACATGCATACTATCTGTGTTGATCATAGTCATCCTATTTTTAATTCTTGTCTTGGAATCTCATTTGGGCTACTTCTAATTTATCTGGGGGTTGGGGATTTAGCTCAGTAGTAGAGCGCTTGCCTAGCAAGCGCAAGGCCCTGGGTTTGGTCCTCAGCCATGGGGGAAAAAAAATTCATCTGTCTTCAAGTTCACTTGGTCCTTTTCTCTGTTTGGCCTGTTTTGCTCTTAGAAACATCAATCAGATCCTTCATTGTTTACATTGTTTATTTAGTTCCTGGCAATCCCAGTTGGCTTAAAACTATCCTTCACAATTTTGTGTTATTGCAGTCACATAAAGTAGGTTGCATGCTATTTCAACTGGACCCTTTAGTCTTTTCATCACAGATATCCTTGAGACTTAGTCTGGCATTTAATATCTGAGCTACTGTCTTTTCTGCCTTCGCTGGCTGTGGTATTTTCTTGCTTCTCAGCGTATCTTGTAACCTTTGGTCATACAGCCAACATTTTATCTGAATCTTACCTCCAGAGGAGAACGTACTTTTTCTTCTATGTGTTTTTACAGTGAAGGCCCTCGTCCATGTCATTTCTTTTTCCTATGTACCACAGCTTCATTCCAGTCTCAGTATGATCTGGCTCATTCCCTACGGTATCGGTCAATTTGAGAGTGGCTTCAGGCTCTGCCTTTCACCAGACTTGGATTTTGAAGCTGCCACAATTCTGAGGAGCTTTTGAAGATTTATAATTGAGTAGACAGACTCCAAACTGTGTGGAAACTCTTCTTGCATTGTAATGTGTCTGCCAGATTTATGAGGTCTGAGGTGGTTTCTCTTTGCTCTTCAGCCCCTGTTTTCTGTGGATTAAGGGTTTGTTTATCCCTGCTGGCCCTGCTCAAGTCTTCAGAAAACAGCTTCACTATATATTGTGAAGTCCAGTAATGCCTTATATTTGGTGTACAGGTCATCTGTTGCCCCAGCCTGTGCTGCCTGAGAACTGGACCACCACTCATTATCATGGTCCTTCCCAATGATGAGTATCCCTTTCTACCCCCGCAGATGTGATAGGTACCTCATAGTACTCTCAGTATTCTTGACCTGCCTGGAGCTGTTGGTCCACTCTCTCTAAGAATTCAGTGAAGGCCTGCTGTTAACATCTGCCCCAGGTTATGACTAATCTGTAAGTCTGCCATATATTGGAATTCTGTTCAAACTTCAGCTAACTGGCTCTATTGAAAACTAGGTAATGTGTACACATTTTTATTATCTGAGAATTTCATTCATTCATATAATAGTTTTGATCAAATCCATATCCTATGCATTCCCTTTTCAGTCCCTCCTTATCTCCCAACTTCATCTGCTCACTCGTTCTTTAAAAAGAAGAGGAAAACCTACTGAGCCTTCTTTGTCTTGCCTCATGTACATAGGGCCATCTACCAAGGCATGGATAGCCTTTCAAGGACCACATCCATGAAGACTTTGCTATTCCTCCTACAGCAGCCATCACTTACCAGTAGTTCCTCAGCAGGGGTGGGACTTTCTGAATTCTTCCCCCATCCCTGCCGGGAGTTTTGGGTTGGCTTGATCTTGTGCCGCACTTGTGCATACAGTCACAGCCACTGTGAGTTCATTTGTGCAAGAGATCTGTCATATCTGTGTCACTTCAGGTGTCCACAAGTTCTGACTTTTATTCCTCCCAGATCTCCATAAGGGACACAGACAGCTAAGAGTCCTTTACCTTTTCTACAGAACTGGTCTTTTCTAGACTTTAAGCAATTTAACTGATCGTGTGTACAAAGATATCTGTATTTTAGGCTGTTACAGCTTCTTTCTGTTGTTCAGTTTGTAAAGTGTGGATATTTCCTTGTAGGTTTATACATTAAAGGGGGAGTAGGAATCTATACATGTGCCTTTTTTCTTCTTTTCTTTTTTTCTTTCTTCCTTTCTTTCTTTTTCTATCTCTTCCTTCCTTCCTTCTTTCCTTCCTTCCTTCCTTCCTTCCTTCCTTCCTTCCTTCCTTCCTTTTTTTAATTTCTTAACTTACCCAACATGCCTGGCAATTTCAGCAGGTACAGTATTGTGGAGAAATTTCAAGCGAATTTATTCACAATAACTTTTATGTTGGTAGGCAGAAAGATAAATGCTCTCATAAGACCATCCCCAAAGAGAAGGAATGTTGTTGTATAGTGCAGTGGTAGAGTGTTTGCCTAGTATGTGTTGGGTCCTAAGTCCAAAGCTCATTACCAGAAGGAGACAGAAAGACAGACAGACAGACAGACAGACAGGAATTTGCACCCTGGTTTCATTTTAGACTTTTCTCTAATGCCAACATTAACCAGTTTTTGAACAGGCAAAGTCAGATAGTGCTGATTTCAACAGACATCCCTTCCTACTTACATAAATGACATTCATGTGGTACCTTTAAATTGCATTTACTACTATATCCTCAACTTCTGGGCAGTGTGTGGCAGAGAACAAGCACTACAGAATCACCAGTTAAATAACTGTTTGATCATTGAACTCCTCAAGACAGATAGGAAAGGGAAAGTGTCACACATATCAAGCATCTATTTTGTCTTCAAAATTGTTGACACAGTTGATCTACATTGTTTTACTTAATCCTTAAAATAGTCCTGCTGGGGGACTGGAGAGATGGCTCAGTGGTTAAAAGTACTGGCTGTTCTTTCAGAAGACCCAAGTTCAATTCCCATCACCCACATGGCAACTCACAACTGTCTGTAACTCCAGTTCCAGGGATCTGACACTTTTGCATGGACATACATGCAGGCAAAACACCAGTGCGTGAGCATGCGTGCGCACACACACACACACACACACACACACACACACACACACAAATAGTTCTACTGGACATTATTATAATGCTTTGATGAACTAATGCTTCAAGCCTGTCAGCAGGCACACAGCTCCACAAAACCCACCTGGACTCCAGCTTCCGGAGGCTTTCATACTCTACCACTCAGCCTTTCGTAAGACACAGTTTTGAAAGAATGAGAAAAGTAAGGAGCAGCCAGTCTGGAACCTTCCCCCTAAAATAGCAAGACATCTTTTCTCAATTGTAATCCAAATCTGCATCCGAGAAGAAAAAAAGACAAGCATACCCATTTGGATTCTGTTTATGCATTGGCATCCAGAATGATAATAGAATTCAAAGTAATGTCAATGCATATGAGTGAATCAAAATACAGCTACCATTCTAACGTCATGCATGTGTAAAAATATACAAATAAAACCTGAGACTCGTGGCAGTTAAGATCACTTGCTGCTCTTGTAGAGGACTGGATTTTAGTTCCTAGCACCTACATGATGGCTCATGCCTGTCTATAAATCCAGTTCCAGGGCCTCTGATGCTGTCTTATGGCCTCTCAGGTACTGCATAGACATAATGCATTTATAAACAAGTAGACAAGACACTCATACATAAAAAATAAAAATAAATAACCTTTTTAAGGTGAGAATAGAAGAACACACTTTTTATTTTATTTGTGTGTGTGTGTGTGTGTGTGTGTGTGTGTGTGTGTGTATGTTCAGATGACTAACTTTTTGCCACGTATTTTTTAATTTAAAATTTTATTCATTTTACATACCAACCACAATTCCCCCTTCCCTCCCCTCCTCCTGCTCCTCTCACACCTCTCCCTCATCCCACCCCATCCACTTCTCAGAGAGGGTTAGGCCTCCCATGGGGAGTCAACAAAACCTGGCATATCAAGTTGAGGCAGGACCAGTCCCCCCCACACACACATCAAGGCTGAGCAAGGCCTTAGGGAATGGGTTCCAAAGAGCCAGCTCATGCATTAGGGATAAATTTAATGAAATGTGATATTTCATAGTTTTAAGTAGCATAAAACCCTTTGTTGTCTTCAAGTAAATGCATTTCCCAATTATCATAACTCTTTTGTCCACACTTTAAAATATTTATGTACTTTTATTTTATGTGTATATTTGTGTATTTCCTTGATACACATGACTGTGGGTGCTCACAGAGTCCAAAAGATGGTGTCTGGCCCACTGGGGTTGGAGTCACAGCAGTTGGGACTTGAACTTGGGTCCTCTGCAAAAGCAACAAGCACCCTTAACTGCTGAGCCATCTCTCCAACTCCCATATCACAATCTCTCTTTTAAAAAAAAAAATTAATTTACATGTTACAAGTTCTACATTTCCTATAAACAGCCCATTTTTCTAGCAATCATTCGAATTTGACTAAATTGGTTTCCATCATAGCGTTGCCATTCTGAGTGAATTATTCACCCAGTTTTCAGGAATACCATAAAATGTGATCAGGAGGCAGTTAAAGAACCTAAATGTCTCAGGGAGGAGAGGGCAAAAGGGGGTTCAACCCTCAAAAGCAGTGACCTCCATTTGGGAACCCACAGAAAGGAGGCCCAACAATAAAATAGCAAAAGGCTCTTGCTGCCTAACCAAGAGTACCTGAGGAGAAGCAATACATACATAGATAACACACTGTGAGCATGGCCGGCAGAACTTACTATTGGGAAATGTTGTTTCCTACCAAATTGCTATTCCGCTTTCTCCACGGGTGCAATTCATCCCACTTCATCTTCGCCTGGACTCTCAGGAAACTCAGTGTCAGATTATAGAGAGACCAGCTGAGCAGGCTAAATATTGTCCTGCACACACATACGTTCCCGACATGCTGAAATCTATATGGAAAAATGTGTATTCAAATACATGAACACAAGTCTACAAATGGCAAGTAAGCCAAGGAAAACATTTAACATCCTTAATCTTTAGGGAAATGCACATCAAGAACACAGTTAGAACTACTTCACACCCACCAAGATCATTATAATTTTGAAAATAGGGAAAAGTAGTAAAAACTGAAGAAATTCGAATCTTCATAGACCAACGATGGGGATAGAAAAATTGTGCAGCCACTTGAGAAAGTAGTTTAGTATTCCTCAATAAATTCTCATGTGAGTTAGCAACCTTGTATTTAAACACATGGTTTCAAGAGGTTTAAAAGCCTCTGTCCACACAAAAATGAATGTATGAATATTCACAGCATCATTATCATGACAGGCAAAAGGTGGAAACAACTGATCATCCATCGATGGCAGATTTTAAAGAGATGTGTGAACTCATACCACAGAGTCACTAAAGAAGGATTGACTCAGACCATATCATGGATGAATTTTAGCACGTGATGCTGGGTCAAAGTAACAAAATACAAAAGGCCACATATTGTGTGTTCCCAGCTATCTCTAATGCCTGGAATGAACACATCTGTTGAGACAGAACACAGACTAGTGGTACGAGGTTACTCGAGGAAGGGGCAAAGTGTGATGACTGTTAATAGGTACAGGGTTTCTTTAGGGTGGTTACAAAAGTTGGGGGGAATAAGGTAGTGGTAATGGCTTAGAAAGATTGTGAATATAGTTTTAAAAACACAGTGGGTAAGACGGATTGTTTCAAAATAGTGAGTAAATTTTTCAGAATGTGAATTGTCATTTAATTTAAAACATGAACACACACATACACACACACACGTGCATGCACACACACATACAAATGCACACATGCACACATACATCTAGTGTGAGCCCTTGAAAAAGCTGATATGCTCTATCTCAGCCTCATGCTTGTGTGGTTTGTCCCTTGGGTTCAGTTTATTTTATCAGTTATTGATGCTAAATTATGCTTTACCGTATAAATAAAGCACATGTATATATTCTTCTACAGTCATTATGCCTCAGGGCTGGTTTCCAACGTGGCAGTCCTACAGCTAATGTGACCATACACATTCTTGTATATGTGCTTGACTGAATACATGTCAGCATTTCTACAGCATTGCACCTAGGAGTGGAATTTAGGAATTTGCTGTTCGTATTCCAGTGATACTATGCTGGTCCTCATAAGAGATAATCTACGAATGGTCAGAGAACCAAGACAGGGATGATGGCATGCTGAGGTACCCATGAAGCAATGGGGCACTCCTTAGCAAGGGGAAGCTAAGGAGAAATGGTTGGTTCCAGGGATCTGAGCTAGAAAAAGATCTAAGTTGGATGCAAAAGTGACAGAAAGAGTTCAAGGATACAGAGGGATCCCCCAAGAATAGTGTTGTAGAGATATTGTGTTCCCTAAAATATTGTGCACCCTAATAAATTTATCTGGGGTCAGAGGACAGAACAGACACTAGATAGACATAGAGACCAGAAAATGGCAGCACATGCCTTTAATCCTAGCATTCCAGAGGCAGAGATCCTTCTGGATCTCTGTGAGCTCAAAGCCACACTGGAAACAGCCAGGCATGGTGATTCGAGCCTTTAATCCCAGGAAGTGATGGCAGAAAGCAGAAAGGTATATAAGGCGTGAGGACCAGGAGCTAGAGCTGGTTAGGCTTTTAGACTTTTAGCAGCAGTTCAGCTGAGATTCATTCCAGGTGAGGACTCAGAGGCTTCCAGTCTGAGGAAACAGGATGAGTAGAGGAATTGGCAAAGTGAGGAAGCTGTGGCTTGTTCTGCTTCTCTGATCTTCCAGCATTCACCCCAATACCTGGCTTCAGGTTTGTTTTTATTAATAAGACCTTTTAAGATTCGTGCTACATAGTGTAAGGCATACGAGCGAAGGGAACAAGAAACAAGGCCTGGTATCCAAGAGGTGAGTGGCAACAGAGGCCTTAAAACAGAGGCAACTCACTCTCTTTGCTGGCAGAGCGCAGGGTGTATGCCCTGTAGAAACTGAAGGCGTATTTAAAGAGACGGATTCTATTACGGTCCCTGAAATATGCTTGGTACAAAACTTTTTCCAGACTGAGCACTCACATTGGCTTCATTACAAAGTTCCGTGGTCTTCCCCCACCCCCGCACCCCCCACACACATTTGGTACAAGAAGGGACTATCCATACAGAGGATATGGCTTCTGGTACTATTCCTTGTAAAAATAACTCAAACACCTTATTAAAGGAGTTGACTTTGGCACGTTCCCCACGACAGCTTGACTCGCTGCGATGGGATGCGGCATCTCTGTAAAACCGGCAACCTTGAAATATAGCACCCCAGCACTTTTGGCTGGTTCCTATCTAACCGTGGTGAATTTTTCTATAACTGGCTTGTAAAATCCATTAGTTCTGGCATTCAAGGAACACAGAGGCGAGGTGGATGATCCCAGTAAGACCGACATCTCCTCTGGGGGGCTGTGACAATAAAACAAAATGGATAAAGGGATGTGTAGTGACTGGGGTTTACTCCATCGCGCCACAGGGAAATTCAATCGTTGTAAGGATCCAGAAATTATTGAAATGTGGTTCCTTCTTCCCTCAGGGGCCTGACATTTAAATGAGAAAGGAGGCAAACACTCAGTGAGCTCCAGAATGATGCAAAATGGCATAAATACGAATGTAAAAGACAAGCAGCAGGCTGTGGCTATAAACATGAGCGAGCTTCCTCCCTCACTCTGAGTGACAAATGCGAGCTTCCTAAGAAAGGAAAATTATCTCGAATAATGAATGGAACTCTACGAATAGAAGGAATCTAAATAGCATGAGAAAATGCCAGAATGTCAAAGCATATACCACATACATCTCCAAAGAGCCCAGCCTTTCTGTACGGGTGTATGTGCACATGCGCGGTCAAGGTCAACATCAGGTGTTGTTCCTCAGTACCTATCTACCTTGGTTTTTTTGAGATAAGATTATTTACATGAACCCAGGGCTTCCCAGTTCAACTAGACTGACTGAACAGTGAGCCCCCAGGACCCTCCAGTCTCTACTTCTCAGCACTGGGATTACAGTCAAATGTTACCACACCCAGCTTGTTTTGTGGGTGTTGGGGATGAAACTCAAGGCCCCAGGCTTAGACAGCAGACACTTTGATGACTGAGCCATCTTCACAGCTCTACAGCAAGGATTCTTAAAGTATTGCCCCAGAGCAGCAAGCAGCATGGGCATCACTGGACCTTTGTTAGAAACGTGAAGAAACCTCCGTGGCCCGTCACTGACTCAGAAACACTGGGTATAGGGTGGGAAGGTAGACCCTCCCAAGCCCCCCCGAGTCACTCTGATCACATTCTGGCTTTCTGAGAACCACTGCACGGTGTGATGCAATGTGAGAGGAGACCAGAAAATGGTGAGTCTGAATTGTGGGGAGCAAAATGCAAACTCAGAAATTGGGGTTTTATGGTGTAGGCGTTAGGAAGTCATTCTGCAATTTTTTTTTTGTCATTTTTATATCTTCCCTTTTTTCTTTTTAGAGTAGATTCAATGATCTATCCATGTATCCTATTATTTATCTTTTTGAGGTAAGGAGAAATGTGATTAGGATCGTACACCTCAAAAGGAAACTCCAGGAGTACGTAGAAGCATCGGCAGAGGGAATAAGGTGCAGAGAGAAAATGTCTAGATGCCTGTACTAGAAAATCTCTGCCCTGGAATGTATGCTTCAGTTCAGGGACATAAACACAAAAGTAACTTCAAATGAGCGAACATTCAGTTTGGTTCTGCAATAGAAAATCCCAGACCTTTGCGCTTTTACTCTTAGCAAGAAAAGAAGGCATTCTAGAACTTACTCAATGCCCTGCATTTCTTTTTTTTTCTTTCAAGTATCTATCATGTATTCATAGTTTTTCTTTTTTTTAATTTTATAATTTAATTTAATTTTACATATCAGCCACAGATTCCCCTGTCCTCCCAGCTCCCACCCCCCACCCCACCCTCCCCCCAATCCACCCCCCATTCCCATTTCCTCCAGGGCAAGGACTCCCCTGGGGATTCAGCTCAGCCTGGTAGATTCAGTCAAGGCAGGTCCAGTCCCCTCCTCCCTTCACCCAGGCTGAGTGAAGTGTCCCAGCATAGGCCCCAGGCTCCAAAAAGCCAGCCCCCAGGCCGTGGGATCAAGACCTGTCCTTAGTGCCCTGCATTTCTTTGAGTGCATTACATACACTATCTCATACAATCTACACTCAGCGGTTACATGGAAGGATTAGAGACTTCCCAATACCATGCACAGAAGCAACAAAAGCCAAGACCTAGGAGAGCTAAAATTCAGGGGGACAGGAAAACATCTGTCCCACAACAAACTTCTCTTTTTCTGGCATACCATGCAGATGTTTGTTAGGATATCTAACTTCTCTCTTGGTGCTTGCTTTGATGGCAGCCAGCCCTTATGATGGTACAAACCCACACATCACATCCTCCACCAAATATCCAATGCCTCCTTCAAAAATAATGATGAGCATGCCTTCTCCATTATGCCAGCCACAGAAGCAGCTTTCCCACACTGGTCCAGTTCTGAACCTTAACCTCTTCCCACATTAAAACCGCCAACACAACATTGCATTCTTCAACGACCTGGTGGACCCTGATGATAGAGACGTGTGGGACTTTGGAGATCATGTGATCTAATGCCACCTCCACTTTCTAGACATAGAAAAGAAGCCAAAAGGGGAAAATTTCACTCAGAGTGCTCATAGAACTTCAATCAGGTTGTCTAACCCAGAGATCTTTCTACCTCACCATAATCTGCATTGTGTCCTCACCTTGCATCATTATCTAGCACAGTAAACTTCCAGAGCAGTAGCCGACACATAGTAAGTATGAAAGAAATATTCCTGACTGAATAAATGAAATTTCCATTAATAAATCCCACTCAGTTCTTTCTGGTGAAGTCACACATCCATCCTTTCTTTTCATTTCCTTCACAACCTTGTTGGAATCTCTTCCTTTCAGTTACCAAAGAGGCAACCACATTGCCAATTCCTTCATTTCACTCTCTAGATTAAAAAATAACTCATTTTATTTCTACATATAAAAAAGGTCTCAGGACTGGAGAGTCAGCTCAGTGGTTAAAAGCAACTGTTGTTGCTGCTGAGTACCTGGGATTGGTTCCCAGCATCCACCTGGCAGCTCATAACTAACTGCAATTCCAGCTGCACGGTGTCCAACATCCTCTTCTGGCCTCTGCCGACACTGCATGCATATGGTCCACATTTACGCATGCAAAACACACGTGCACATAAAGTAAAAAATTAATCTCAAGAAGTCTCTCCTTTGAGTAACTCTGGAGACTGTGTAATGATTGATAGTATTCTTTTAAAGAAAAGCAGTTCTATTTACAAGTGCCTACAGCAAAATGTAGCATGGTGTGATAAATAAGTGCTCTGGGGTCTACATTGAGAAAAACTGTGTTTATCAATTTGATTATTTGTAAATGGATACTTCCAAAGGCCTAAAACATAAGTTCCCTTCAGGGAGCCTCAGCCTCTTTGCTGGCAACAGCTTACACACTTGTTTACACAGCTACACTATTTGACCTACATGCATAATATTAACCTATCAACTGCCATGTCCAGAAAAAAAAAATATTCTCACTTACCTGATTTTTCTGAAGAGGTTTCCTACTTTAAAACCCTGGAAACAGGTTTGGACACTCCAGTGTGATTAGGCTCTAATAAGTAATACATTAATTCTGCAGTGTTGGATGGCTTTATGACATGAAGGATCCTCATCTGGAATATCTACTAGGGATTTTTTTTTCCATTCTTTTTCCTTCTTTTTTTCTTCTAGCCATTCACCTGAACAATATTCCTGAACTAACATTTTCTGGCAGGTCCTAGACTGGAGATCTGTCCATCTGTGTCTGCCTTTAGCTTTGTTCTCTTGCTACCCCAACCAGGTCCAAATCCTTGGCGCCACTCTGGGTATTGCGTAATACCAATAAGAAGGTGGAACAGTAGAGAGCTCCCAGTGAAGAGCATTCAGTTTAGATCTGCTCAGCCTATGTTTACTGAGAGTCTGGCTGTCCTGTGTTTTGTTGTTGTTGTTTTGTTTTGTTTTGTTTTGTTTTGTTTTGTTTTGTTTTGTTTGTTGCTATTGCTGTGGTTAAGAGCATGACCAAAGACCTCTTGGGGAAGAAAAGATTTATTTGACTTATATATCCATTCACCATCCATCACTGAGAGAAGCCAAGGCAGGAACTTTAACTTGACGTTTTTCTGGAGTCAAGAACTGAAGCAGAGACCACAGATGAATGCTGGTTACTGGATTTCCCCCATGGCTTGCTCTTTACTGCATTACTGTACAGCCCAGGGCCTCCTGTCCAGGGATGGCACTGCCCACAATGGTCCAGGCTCTCCCACATCAATCAGTAATCAAGAAACTTTACTACAGACTTGCCTTCATGCCAATCTAATGGAGGCACTTTCTCAATTGAGGTTCCCTCTTCCTAGATGACTCTAGCTTGTGTCAAGTTGACATAACATTAACACACTATCCATAAGACAAAGCCTAATTATAAAGAAGATTAGACTGGAGCAAGCAATTTCTCAGCAGTTAAGAGGGTTTGCTGCTCTTGTAGAGGACACAGGTTCAGTTCCCAGCACTTCCATAGTGGCTACAACCATCCATAACTCTAGTCCTAGGAGATCTGACATCTTCTTCTGACCTCCCCAGGAACCAGGTGCACAAGAAGATGAGCATATACATGCAGGCATAATACTCATATATGTAAAAATAATAAGTGAACATTAAATCTTGTTTTAAAGACTAGATCTGTCCTCAAGTGGCTCTGCAGGAGAGCCTAGGTAAGTAGACCATTAGCCCCAGAAGTGCTGTGTAGAAAAGCCAAGGAGGTCCTGAAAAGAGGTGCCTGAGCTAAACTGAAGAAATCGGAGATTTCTTCTCAGGGAGAAAGGTTGGCAAAGCTGCTTGGATGAGACAATAACGATGAAAGAGAATAGGCAGCGGTGGTGTTCAGGCAAAGGCAAGAGCCTGGGAAAGTGTGAAGTCTGTTAAAGCAACTCTCCTTGGCCAGGAAAGGTGATGTGATCTCAGGAGGCCCCAGCATCATACACTTGCCCTGGGCCAGAGCCCAGGGGATACACGATGCTTAGGCTATTTTTGCTTCTTGAAAAACACACATCTTGGACCAGACAAGAGGCCAACTGGTTAATTCATGAATGTCCAGAGCAGATTTTCTCAAATGTAGCCTAAGGGCCATTTGCCTCAGACCTGCATTGGTTGCTTTGTTTTTTAACTGCCCCCACCCCACAGACCACTATCTATCTGATGCCACATTCTTTACTTTGCTGCGCAAATTGTGCCAGCTTTGGCTATTGAGAGGTTTTTCTATTCATACCCAACACCTTCGTGTGTGTGTGTGTGTGTGTGTGTGTGTGTGTGTGTGTGTGTGTGTACATGTAGGTAAATGTTCATGTGGTAGCAGGGGGTGGGGGGTGGGCAGGGGGTTCACATGTATGTCTGAGCATGTGAAGGTCAGAGACCAATGTCACCATCTTCATTTACTCTTCCTCTTAGACCTTGACACAAGATCCATCACTGAATGTTGAGTCTGCCTCAACTACACTCTCTGGCCAGCGAGCCCCAGAGGTCCCTCTGTGTCTGCCAGTCTAGTGATAGAATTACAGGTATGGACCATTGAAGGCAGATTTTATATGGGTACCAGGGATTGAACTTTGGTTCTCATGTTTGCACAGCAAGTACATTACCTTCAGCCCTATCCTGTCCTTTTAACACCTGATGAATGGGATTGTTCATGTCTGTATTGCTCTAAGTTTTGGTTGTAATGGTGGTAACACAGGTGCATACATCTGTCAAACTTACAGAACCTTACATTACTAAAGAATGGATTCTAGCCAGGTGGTGGTGGCGCACACCTTTAATCCCAGCACTCAGGAGGCAGAGCCGGGTGGAACTCTGTGAGTTCAAGGCCAGCCTGGTCTACAAAGCAAGTTCCAGGAAAGGTGCAAAACTGCACAGAGAAACCCTGTCTCGAAAAACCAAAAAAAAAAAAAAAAAAAAAAGGAGTGGATTCTAATGTATTAAATTATACCTTCATTTAAAATAAAATCAGAACTATGAACTGTCAGTAAGTTAACACAGACTAATGCTTTGATGGACAGACAAACAGAAGAGAGCATATGGCATTTTCTAACTACTAGAAATGATTCAGACACAGACAAGGGGCTGAAATCAGTGCAATTTTGACAATCAATTCAAGTGCAGGAAAACAGATAAGCTGCTTCCTATTTCATTTTAATAACAATTTGTATGACATTATAATAATAAAAGCAAATTTATTTATAGGAGCTGTAAAATTGTATACTCATGTTATAGACTTTGTAAATAGCTGTTTATCTAGTATCTGCATATCTAATACATCTAGCAGATGTGTAGAAAACTGTACAAATTCTACACATAGACTGAGTCAAGTCTTCATTTTAAACACTAACAAAGTCTGCCTGTTTGTGGTGGTGACATCAGGTCCATAGAAGACTGTGATGTCCTGTTATACAGATTATTAAAACTAACTCAAGCTCATTATCTCACCAGAATATGAATTTACATTTCTTCCCTGGGATCAGTATTTAATAATGTATTTTTATATATAACCTGGAGGTAATCTACATACACACACACACACACACACACACACACACACACACACACACACGGATATATGTTAAGTGGAAGTTAATAGTATCCATTTATTCTTATCACCCTCAGATGCGTTGTAAGGATGGGACCCTATTTCCAGAATCACGTTCCTGATACAGCATCTACCCAGGACACTGTCTGCTTTACTCCTCTTCTTGACATAGCCAACAAATATTTCCTGGGTATCTAAAGTCCAAGGAAAGATGCTCAGTCCTAAAGGGGCTACATGAACAAAAAGGTGCTATTCAGAGGACCCAGTCTAGTATATATATGGACAGACAAGACAGATATAGCCTCTCTCTCTCTCTCTCTCTCTCTCTCTCTCTCTCTCTCTCTCTCTCTGTCATCTCTCTGTCTCTGTCTTTCTGTCTGTCTCTCTATAGCATGAATCTTAAATAGTCTTATTAATAAGAACAAACCCAGGGCCAGGTATTGGGGTGAATGCTGGAAGATCAGAGAAGCAGAACAAGCCATAGCCACCTCACTTTGCCAATTCCTCAACTCATCCTGTTTCCTCAGACTGGAAGCCTCTGAGTCCTCATCCGGAATGAATCCCAACTGAACTGCTGCTCAAAAGCCTAAAAACTTAACCAGCCTAGTTCCTGGTTTTCATGCCTTTCTGCTTTCTGCTTTCTGCCCTCACTTCCTGGGATTAAAGGCTCACTTTTTGGGATTAAAGTCATGAGTCACCATGCCTGGCTGTTTTCATTGTGGCTTTAAACTCACAGAGATCTAGATGGATCTCTGCCTCCCGAGTGATAGGATTAAAGGCGTGTGTGCCACCATTTTCTGGTGTCTATATCTAGTGGCTGTTCTGTTCCCTGACACCCCAGATAAGTTTATTAGGGTACACAATATTTTGGGGAATGCAATACTTCTCTCTCTCTCTCTCTCTCTCTCTCTCTCTCTCTCTCTCTCTCTCTCTCTCTCTCTCTCTCTCTCTCACACACACACACACACACACACACACACACACACACACACACACACACACACACACACACACACACACACACGCATGGAGGGGAAGCAACAGAATATGATGTACAAATGAGAACAACAGATAAGGACTAGAGAAAGTGAATGAATAACCCTGTGGTGAGACTCTGTTATTAAGTGTTGGGGGTGGAGGGGAAGGACAACAGGGCTCAGAGGTAAAGAACCCAGACCGTTCTTCCAGAGGACCTGAACTGGGTTCCCAGCACCCATATGAGATTCGCAATCATTTGAAACTCTAGATCCAAGGGAACCAATGCGCTCCTCTGGCCTCTGTGGGGACCTGTACTCAACGTATACAAACCCACACTCAGACACAGACATATGCTCATAATGAAAAACTAAACTCTTAAAAGAAATTCTATTCCAGCAGTTAGCTCCATCCACTAGATAATAGAAATTAACATATTAAGGGAAGGCTTAGAAAATAAAATTGCTAAGGATTCTCAGAAAATAGTTTAGTTTGGTTATTTTGGTTTGGGTTTTAGCTTTGGTTTGGGTAGTTGTTGTTTAATTTAAGTCAGGTAGGAGAGAAAGCTGACACGATGCATGGAGAGCTGCAGCAGCAAAGGTGAGATACATTCTGTCATTTAAGGAACCCTGCATGCAGTTCGGGTGATTACACAGTTGGATGAGCACATAGGACATAAGGTATGCATGGATATAAGGGATCTAAGACATAAGGTCTGCAAGTATTTGGAAGCTGACTACAGAGGAATTTCCATGCCATAATAAGACACTTGGACTACTTGGGGGTGGGGGAGATGATGGAGGCCTAATAGAGACTGTTTAGCCAAGAGGAGGCTGAGCACCATGGCAACCAACTTTAGGAAACTTCAATTTGAAGCAGATGCAGTGTGGGTATTGGCCGAGCCCTGCAAAGGTTGCTTGGCCCCCTCTGGACTTTGTCTGGAGACTTTCTACAGCCACTCATAAGTCATATTTAGTAGAGCCAGCCTCTTCCCACACATGAAGTCTGGCTCTGTTCCAGTCACTTCTAAAAGTCACCACACGGGTGATGGTTCACAGGCCCAGCCAGGCCCAGCCCTTAGTCAGGGCGACCAGCTCTAGCCTTGTTCCTCCCAGGGACTGCCTGCCTAATGCCAACTACTGGGTTTGAAGAATGAACTCAAGCAAATCCCCTAAACAACTCACTGAGAAGTAAGGTAAGAAGAATGTTGGCATCCTTCCCTTCCTGTAGTCCTTGGCCTTGGGGAAAGTGGCTTATAGATGCAAGTTCTCAGAATCCAGCAGGACTCATTTGTTAGAAGTGTGGGAACCCACTCTCTGGGTAGCAATTCATACTCTCACATGAGGGAGGTGGGAGTATTTAAGGAGCCTTTTGTTGAATCCATCTGGAAGCAACCAATTCTCTCACGACTTATTTCAAAAGTTTGAGTTCTTCTGTGTCAGGATTCTCTTCAAGTGGTACAAGATGGACAGGAGCTGTATGCTGTCAGTCACGGGGCACTGTTAAAAGCAAAAGATGAACTGAATGAATGGACACAGCTCCCATGTTCTTGGGTCAGAAGGATTCATATTTTTAAGATGTCAGTGCCCCGTGCATTCATCTATGTATTAAATGTAATCCAATATAGTCCCCATCAGAAGCCCAAGGAGAAGCCAGGTGGGGCAGCACACACCAGTAATCTTAGCCCTTGGGAAGTAAAAGCAAGAAAGTCAGAAGATTGTGCTCTTCCTGGACCACACAGCCATTTCAAGGCCAGCCTGGGCTACATGAGACCCTGGTTTAAAAAGAAACAAAAGATAATCTCAAAAGAATTTTTATTTGTCTAAACTGCAAAGCTAGTTCTAACAAATAGAGTTGCATAAAGGTTATATACATAGCCATAATAGCTTGGAAGAAAAGAACCAGGCTGCGGCACTTCCCTAAACTGATTTTAAGACTTACTATAATGCCACAATTGTTAAGAAGTTGGGATATTGGCACAAGTGTATCCCTGCACAGCAACAGAACATAATGGAAGATCCATAAAAAGCCACGCATGGCAAAGGCAGTTATACAAGACACAGTATCTGCTTTCAAGAGCTTTTAAGTCTACTGGAGATTATGAGTGAGCTAAAAATGATACTTTAGTGTAATACATGCTACTGGAACTCAGATAAGGGGCCTCTTACTCACCAGAGAGAACCTGGGAAGTTTCACTAGAAGAACTGAATGAACGATCAACTGAACTTGCAAGAAGACAGGGTGAGACAGCAGCATTCTGGGTAGCAGCGTAGGGGCAAGAGAGGAGGCACAAATGAGCACAAGACAGTTGGGTAAATCACGGGCCACTATACAAAGCGCTGCAACCGTTCAGCCTGGGAGTGGAAGGAGATTGCATGGGAAGGTTAGCTCTACAACACAAGCCTTGCAGAACTAAAGGGAGACTGGGATTTATTCCACAGGCCACCAAAGCCATTAGGAAAATTTGGCATGTGCCTTTGACGCGCTCATATTTGTGTTCAGAAATATCACTGCTCCATTAGAAGGATTAAAAAGTAGATTTGGTAAATTTGAATTGGAGGTGGCAATACCAAGCAGGATGTTACCCTAACTGTTTTAGGTTAGGAAGCACTGGAGGCTTCCTCCAAGGCAAAGACAATCGAGAAGCTCAAAAGCTGTAATGGGAGGTGGGGGAGGGGTACCGTGAGGGGATGACTGGATATGAGATAGAGAAGGGAAAAGGAATGGGTGACAAATGTTTCTCTCATGGCTGCTTTTTGTCAGGTTTAGCCTGAAGTCTCCGGTTTCGTTTGAAAGTGAAAACATTCAAAGATCTCTCTCAGTCAACAACCTACCCTAGAGCAGCCTGGGGCCGGGAGATAACACTGAGTAGGACATTATAGACCACCTGTGTTGTTAGGACATGCCTACCATTTCCAATTCCTGCTCACTTTCCTATTGGCATCCTTAGGTCGTACCCACCAAGTACCTGAGAGAATATGTAGAAACAGGAGGCGCAGAATGTGATTCTGGCACTGTGTCTCAGCTGGAGTTAAAATGAAGGCATTCTCAACCAGTAAATGAGACATGAGTCCATCCCGGTCCATACTCCCTTTCCTAGGCATGTTTTGAGGCCTTTGCTGGTCTACAAATGATTTATCCGCTCTGAGTCCTGCCAAGCTGGAGCCTAGTGCTTTCCAGGCACTAGACTATAAATGGCTGAAGAAATAATGGGAAAAGAGCAGAGATGAAAGGCCAGTGGGCAACTGTTTTTCTTTACATTTGTCTGGACTGAGTAACCAGCCAACTAGGGTCAGGCCACCCCACCCTTCATTACTCAGTGAGACAACTCATGTGACCTTATCTCTGAGTAGTCACTGGAACTCGTCCTCAAGAGTATACAGCCCTGTGGTAGATATTCTCAAGACCCTAAACCAGAAACATTCCGACCTACCAAGTGAGCTTCTTTAGAAGGCTGGCTTTGGTTTTTAAAGGAAGGCAAGCAGAAAGAAGCCAGCCCTATTACAAGCAGATGGAGGAAGGAATGCCCTGTGTGCTGGCCTAGGTGGTTCCTGAAAGCATGGGTCCTGACTATGTGTTGTTAAATCCTTTCCCTGGGGGAAACATACTCAACATCTACCCCTCTTCTGAGAGTCCCAGCTTTTTAATGAGATAAGATCTCAGCCAGGTTCACTCTGAGGAACCAGCAAGTTTATTAGGTTTACTTACAGAACAATGTGGGTATAAACTTAAAGCAGTCACACTGGAAGGTCTGCACCCAACATGAATGACGACTCCTCCATGGCCACATGGATGGAGCCCTCCTACTGTCTTGCCCAGTTTATGTACTTCTAGCCCCTCCCTGAGGCCACATGCCATTACAGCACAATTGCATATACCTGGTTTAGAAGAGTGACTGGATGCTCCAGTGAGGGTCCCATGACTGTCTCCAGTACTCCTTTCTAGGAGGGAAGGTCTACAGTCAATAAACCATGATCCAGTGATCTTTTACAAGATGATATAGCTGAACTCATGAAGATGGCTTTGAGGTCACCCTTCCCTTCCTGTAGTCCTTGGCCTTGGGGAAAGTGGCTTGTAGATGCAAGTTCTCGGAATCCAGCAGGATTCATTTGTTAGAAGTGTGGGAACCCACTCTCTGGGTAACAATTCATACTCTCACATGAGGGATGTGGGAGTGTTTTATAAGATGATATAGCTGAACTCATGAAGATGGCTTTGAGGTCAGTATGACACAGCTCTGTGACAGTGAGGAAGCCACCACACCATCTCTAAGTAACAGTGACACCATGAGTGGGTTTACAAACAAAACAATCAGCTATGCTAGTTTCTCCTCCAAATCTCACTCACTTGTTGCTCCCTAATAATACTGAGGTGCATACTTTCATGATCCAATGAAGATAGCGTTTTTTGAAAATACTGAATCCTTTCATATAGTCTTGCTTTTCACATAGTTTCACGAAGTCTCACTATGTAGACCAGGCTGGCCTCAGACTCACAGTGATTTGCCTCCCATGTGCTGGGACTAAAGATGTGCAACCCCACATAAACTTGAAAATAATTATTCACTTACAGACTTGGGACCTGTTCCCGGGGGCGGGAGGGGGGGGGTTGTCAACACACTCATCTAGAAAGCTTGTTCCAATTTACTCCTCCAATCCCAATAAAAAGGCTGTGGTTACAGCCCTTGCCCATTTTGGGGAATCTCTGATGTCTAAGCCACTGATAAATGTTAATTTAATATTTATTTTTGTACAGTGGGAAGAGCAAAAAGAAGGATCTAAACACATGCTTGGTCAAGAGACATGACTGGATGAGGCTGGATCCTGGAAGGGCAAGAATTGGCTTGCAAGCTTTGTGTGTTTTTCACAAAGCAAAAAGTCAAGACAGAGTCCAGCAGAGGCCTTGCAAATGAGAAGTCCAAACAATGAAAACTAAGCAAGGACCAGTCTTAAGGCCCTATATTGTCTTGCTTTCGGTTGCTATAACAAAAATACCACATAATAAGTGGTTCTGAACAGCAAGAAGTTGTCTTTCTATGGTTCTGGGGACAGGAAAGACCAAGACCAGGGAAGAAGCTTGGTGGATCATGAAGAAAGTGCTCGCTGGGCAGTGGTGGCGCACGCCCTTAATCCCAGCACTTGGGAGGCAGAGCCAGGCGGATCTCTGTGAGTTTGAGGCCAGCCTGGTCTACAGAGCAAGATCCAGGACAGGCACCAAAACTACACTGAGAAATCCTGTCTCGAAAAACCAAAAAAGAAAAAAAGAAAAGAAAAGAAAAGAAAAATAATGAAAGTACTCTTGTGGGTGTGTGGATGGCAATGTCCTTGTGTTCTTCTGGTATAAGGCAGAGAATGAAGAGGCAGGTGTTCTCCTATCCCATCTCATAAAGATAAAATCTCACTGAGAAGGCTCTCCCTTCATGATCTACTCACCTCCCAAAGCTCCCACTTCCCTAACCTTACCTTTGTTGGTGGTGGAGTTTTCATGTTGTTTTCTGTTTTGTTGATTGTTTTGTTGGTGGTTGGTGGTGGAGGTAAGATTGGGGGTTTTATTTTACATTTTTGGTTTTGTGGAGAAAGGATCTCTGTTCACCAGGCTGACCTCAAACTCTTGGCAATTCTCCTGCCTCCACCTCCCTAGTGCTAGAATAACAGGTGTGAGTCACCAGGCCTGGTTACCATCAGCTCTTAAATGAATGGATAAGTCTACTAATTCACTGGGTTACTCAGATCTCTAATTTTCTTTTTAAATTAAGAGGGAATTCTGCAGATCGGCTTACACCATTTGGTCTGTGTAGCCCAACAATGGCTATTTGCACACCATGAGGCTGCCCGTCTCAGCCGTGGCAGTCTGGTGCTGAAGGACTAGGGGATTCCAGGAGAGCTGCCAGCCTTCAGTTGACGTCGGAAGCCTGAAGAAGCTGGATTCTGTATAAAGGAAGAATGTTCAAGAGCAGGAGCAATGGGGCAGATGTGAAGGCAGAGAGTAAAAAAGCCAAAACCTTCATTTCTAGAGGCCATACTTGGGTTTCCTTGAGCTGGTTCAGTTTGGGTTGGGTTGGGTTTTTTTTGGGGGGGGGGGGGGGGGAATAGGTTTTGTTTTGTTTTGTTTTGTTTTGTTGTTTCGTTTTGTCTTTTTTGAGACTGAGTTTTCACTCTAGACAGTGTTGTCCAGGCTGGTATCAAATCATTGGAATCTTTCTCCAGTGCTGGGATCAGAGGTGTGAACCATCACCCCTTACTTGGGATTTCAACATGTGGATTTAGGAGACACAAGTGTGCAGTCTATATTAGTTATATACTATACCAGAGAACTTCACCGCTAGCTGAAACTATTCATGTTCCTAAATTCTCCAATACTCTTACAGTTAATAGAAACAATATGTATATTAATCTTGGCCAGTGGGTCTTAAGATGTGATATGCATTATCTCTAAAGCATGTAGGATGGTGCTCAACCCTCCAGGTCACTTGTCCTCTGTGGAGATTGGGACATCATCTTTTCCAAATGGCAAAGAGAGACGAGGCAAGAGACTGAGCTCATTAAACGATGGCTGAACAGGGAACTGCCCTCGGCCGCTGCTCAAATCATGAGTGACAAATAGATGTTTATGTATTAAGCTACTGAGACTTCGGATTTGCTTGTTATCATGCGAAAGCCTAGATTAGCCTGACTAACAAAGATAACAAGCAGGAAATCAAGTCAGAGACTTGGGCCCGTGTGCTTATGAAATAGATTTATTCCCTGAGTTTGTGGCTGAACAAGAACTAAGTAAGAAGTAAAGCGAGAGCAGAGTCAGCTGCCAGCGTGCAGAGCCTCACTTCACTACAGGCTTTCTCCCACGTTATAGGACAGGCAGAGGGGGCTAAGTGGCCCATGGACTTCGTGGTGTGCTGAAACTGGAGCAGGAAAAACCAGAGCTACACCAGAGTGGGCTTTTCTGTGCTGCACTTGGTACCCCCAAGTGCTAAAACACTGTTCTTTTCTCCACTGCCAAACACTCCGAGAGCCACATACTTCTAGACCTTCTGGTCGATGTTAGAGTACCTAAGATAAACCCACTATTACTTCCTTGTGACTGTGACAAAGCATGTCACAAGAAGCAATGGGAGACAGGAAGGATTTATTTGGGCTTGTGGTCTGAACTATGATACATACAGAACAGGGATCAGATAGATAGATAGATAGATAGATAGATAGATAGATAGATAGATACATACATACATACATACATACATACATACATACATACATACATACATACATAGATGGATAGATACATACATACATACATACATACATACATAGCAGGGAAGCCAGAGTAGTGGGAGGGATTAGAAGTTCTGCAGGCAGGGGTGTATGGATCCCTGTTGACATCCCATCAAACCAGGAAACGGAAGAAGACAGGAAGTTGCACAAGTCTGTAACGCTCAAAGGCCCTGTCCTCTAGAGACCTACTTCCTCTAGCTGTGCTCCCCTTTCCCTTCCAGAACAGAGCCACTGGCTGGGGACCATGTTCAGACAGATGAGCCTGTGTGGGACATTTCCTATACACACCATAAGTAGCCTGCTTTGCCTCGAGCTCATGTTCCAGATGCACGATGCACTAGTGAGTAGGTCATGTCAGGAACATGCCCCTGCCTGTGTTCCATGTCTTTGATTATCAAATGGAATATCTGAGCTTGAGGACAGCAAAACGCTTTGCAAACTAGATTTCCTTTGAAAAGACTGCTTGGAAACATAAAAAGAAATTAATTTATGGACTGGGGCTGGGGAGATTACTCAGTGTATAACAGCATTTGCTCTGTAAACATGAGGATCTGAGTGTGCTATCATGGAAAAAGCTGGGTGTAGGCAGCCATGTTGGTGAGACTATGAGTTTGGAGGGAGAAAAGAGTAAAATGATATGATTATATTATAATCTCAAAAAAAAGTACGTTTTTAAAAGCTACGCATAGCTATGGATACCTGAATCCCAACCTGGGGAAGAGAGGGCCAGAGAGCGGTAGATCTGGAGAGCTCACTGGCTAGCTAGCCTAGTCAAAGCAGTGAGTGCTTCTGTGAGAGACTGTCCCAAGGCAATAAGGTGAAGAGTGATGGAGGAAACACTCAAAATCATGATCTGACCCTCATATGTATATGTAGGAGCATACACATACTCACATGCATGTGCCATACAACAAAACGTACACACACACATATGCACATACACATGTGCAAAGAAATTGCAGGACTGTTGAACAGAGCATGCACATGCTGACATTATGCAAAAAAATCTGAATATCTCCAAAGCCAAATACCACCAACAGTTCTTTTAAAATGTTAGCTATAGAAAATCTCCTCCTGATGATGAAAAATAACCCCCCCACACACACACACCATAAGCTGGCTAACTTTGAAAAAATTTATTCCTGCCACACACCCAGGGAGGACACCTTGAGGAAACACATGCTCCCTCTTGTTATATCAAATAATTGGCTGCAGAGATCGGCTTATCTGTACTAAACGAGAATTACATGCCCCAGAGTTCCTTTACCTATTGATGGCTGCACTCATCTTCGGAGATGTTTAACAGAAAAAAAAAACTCATTGCCTCCATAAAATGTTATGCTAGTATTGATTTTTTTTTCTATTTGTATAGAAGTTCCATATTTCTCTATCACTCACTGGTCAACTGGTCTTTTTTTCTATATCAAATATGAGAGTAGTTCAAAGACTTCACATTGAATTCTGTTTATGTTCCTCTAAAGGGACATTCTGCTTTTTATTATGGGAGATTGCCTATGAAAATACAGCAAGTACGGCTCTTATAAGTGATCTACTACTGAAATTCAATTCGCATGCTGCCCTGTACCTATCCTTCCCTAAAAGCACCAAATGGCAAAGGATAAGATAAGGGACATATGTAAGGCAAACCTCGTTTTCAATTTCCAGTTCAGAAACCCATTGGCTCTATGAATCTTAACTTAGCGTGACACTTAACCATTCTCAGCCTTGGGAAAAGCAGGGTAGCCGTACCTTATGGAATTTTTATGAGAATGGTACACCCACACATTCGGGAGCATCTTATTATTAGATGGTTAGAAATGAAAGCATCGTAATGACCTCAGTCCGATGGATATCTTACAGAGAATGAACTACTAAGACAAGAAAGGAACTCGCCGAGCTCAGTGGTTAGCCTTTCAGGCTTTTTAATCTACTTCTGTGGTGCTGTGGCCCCCACCACTCACTTCTCTGTCCCAGATTTTATCAAAGCCATCCTAATTAATAACTCCAGTGGAGGCGTTTTGATTGATAGCTTCCTGAGCCTCCTACAGAATTTGTAGGCTCGGGATTTCTAAGACCTCCTGCACTCTGCACACCCAGGATCCCCCACTCCCTCACAGTGCCAGGTCTAGCTGATAATACCTGGTTTGTCTCCTTGATTTTAGTGTCCCCAGAATATTTCTCTGGGACCCTTTCATTGTATAGTTACACTCTTCTTATCTTTCCTACATAATCATTCCCAGATTTGTACCTCCCAAACTAGACAGATAGCTCCAGCCTTTCTACATAGAGGACCCTCAGATGCTTCATCCACCATCCCCAGCACCAAACTTAGTTCTGTGAACACTATAGCAAGTCCCCCCATTGCCCTGCTTGTGGGTGGAACTACCATCTCACCCAGACATACCACAAACAAGCAGGATTTGTCTTCTAACTCTGGTTTTCCCCATACTCTACTCCTGAGCTTAGTACATGTAGAACCATTCTCTGCTGTGCATCAATATAATACCACCACGTTCCAGCTTAGGTCTTCATCACACTCCCTGAGAATTACTTCCCCATTCACCTTATTATGGAGTCTCCCAGCCTCTGAATATACAGCCTTCACACAAGCTGAATAAACTGTCAGCAACAAGGCATCTTCAAGAGTGGTCCTCAGACAAACGACCTGTTTTCTAAACAAGAAGATTGGGCCAAAAGGTGACTCAACCACATCACTAAGTTTGCTTCTCATTCAGCTAACCTTTGAAAATAGCAACATTTGCTTGATGAAAGAGGCAGAATGCGACAAGTAGCATTGGGTTTTGTTTTTTGTTTTGTTTGTTTGTTTTTTGTAGCACTGCCAAGAAGTTTTGGAATGGGCCTTCATCTCTAAAAGTCTAGAGCCCGAGTATGTGCTGGAAGGTACCCTGATCTGAGGCCTCCTTCCCTCTCTAGTCCCATCTGTCACTATGATCGATCAACTCCATCATTTCTGTCTCATCAGTCCAGATCGGTGTCTGGTCCTCTCTGTCCATAGAAACCACATTTACAGGAAGTACACAATGACGCGTTTTCACCTTTCTCTTGTCATACCACTGTTATTATCTCCACCGTGCACCCTGCTCATCATCACATTTCATCACATTCACATTACAAGGAAGTTTGACATCCTTCTGCTCATGTTTTATGATCATGTGATTACAGGTCTCTACTAAAAACATTAACTCTGGAAGAGAGGGGATCTGTACTGTCCTGGTCTCCTTTCTGTTGTTTTGATAGAATATACCAAGTAAAAGCAAATGATAGAAGAAAGGGTTCATTTGTTTGGTTGGGTTTTTTGTTCATTTGTTGTTGTTTTGTTTTGTTTTGTTTTGTTTTGTTTTTTTAGCTTACTCTCAAGGCAGGAACTTCCAACAGCTAGTCACATCTCATCCACAGTCAATGGTAAAGAGTAATAAATGCATCCATGTTCATTTACCTGTGTTCAGCATGGTTTCTCGACAATTATACAGTCCGGGACCCCAGCCTAGGGGATGGTACTGCCTACTGTGAGCTGGATCTTTCCACATCAATTAATTTCATTAATAGAATCTGCACAGTCACAACCTTAGGCCAACCCAATGCACACAGCCCCTCAATGAGACACTTGCCTGGCGATTCTAGGTTGTATCATAATGACAAAGCTGGCCATCCAATGCCTAAGACAGCTGCTCCAGGAGCAAATGAACTCTCCAGTGACTTGACAACATTGACGTTCGTTTCCTACTCACTGGAAACTCCGTGCAGAACAAACCAGTGGCTGCCTCCTATGACTCCATTGCATGGACCGGATTCTGTCATTTTGAGATGGCACTGGCACCTAGGGCCTGGAATTTGTCTTTTAAATCTTTGGTTCTCATCTGATGAGATGAAAGAGGGAAAAAAATGCAAACTCAATTTTAGGAGGCGGGAACAGAAGTAGATTATACCACTCTCCTCAAATCTATTAACCCAAATCCAGTCATGCAGTCTTACCTGAACTCAAACGGACTCAGAAACTTGACTAATTATGAGCCCGAGTTGGGATGGGGGTGGAGGCGGGGACCACTTCATGAGTACCAAGCAGAGCCCTCACCACATCACCCTTGGAGTTGCAGCAATCACCAGTGGTTCTTGGGACTTCCTTCCTTAGTGAATAAACAGCTGGTCTCTTGTGTTGACCAAGTAGTTACTCATCCTACACCAGGTCTGAAACAGCAAGGAGACTGGTAGCATGAAAACACGGGGGAGAGCTGCCTTCAGCTGGTTGTGATGGGCATGCTGTCAAAGGCCATGACAGACAGGGGAAGACTGCTAGGTCAACACAAAGTGGGTGGGCCAAGAAGCCAGGCTCATTTTCTTTGGAAGGTGAGAGCATCTTGTTTCTTCATGAGGCCTCCATCTAACCTCCTTTGGGATTTGAGACAAGATTTGACTACTTGGGGGTGGGGGAACCTTCTAAAGTAGTCCCCGCATTCATCCTTCAATGTATAGGTTTCTTTTCCACAAGCTTAATGATGGGCAATAAAAGTCTTACATTCCATTTCTAATGATGTCACCTTTTTCCATATATTTCGGATCCCTAGAAAAATCTTCAAATGTTCTCCTTAAACTCAAATAACTTTCTCATTTTTTAACTGAAACTATTCTCCCATAATCCCTTGATTTCAAATTTTATGGCACCCTTTAAACAAAATGTAAATTTGGTGCTCAAATGGCTTAACAAACATCCCTTTAAAGGAATAGTATTTAATAATCTGACCAACTGCATAATCAAAGTTCAGAAAGATATTAATAGGAGATGGAATGAGATCATCACCAAAAACACATCACACTACTAGGGTATGAAACAATCTGTTTTAAACATTTGCATGGAAATACCCTTGACCCGCTTTTAGGAATGGTATTGAAGCATTCTTTTGTTTGTTTCCCGGTTGAAGATAACTATTAAGATCTTTATTACCTAATAAGCATAACATGATAAAAACAGATAATCAAATGACCCACGACAGATGGGCTGTGGAAGCATAGAACTAGCAACTGTGAACTCTCAATTTTATGGAATACAGACTCCAACCAAGAGGACATAGCATCCTAGTCTTCAGAGTCTCAGGGAAATGTGAGCTGAGCATCCTGCTGTAACCTCTCCCAAGAAATCACTAACCTCCCCTTTACCACATCCTCAGTCCACAAACCAGCATCAGCCTCAGAAGACAGCCTTACTATGCTTTATCTGCTTTTTAATGACAGCAGACAGAGATTTATGAAGCCAAGGATCATACCAGGGTTTGCCTTCAAGCTTCCAGCCTGCCACCAATGACATGTAGGTAGCAGGTCTTTCTTTATACCAGAGGTCTGCCCTGTCTTCTTTTAGCCAACATCCAAGTAATGTTTCCTGCATACTGGTCATGGATGCATTGTAATACTGGTCACACTCAGGGCACTGGCTGGTACACTAGTTGGCTGCTATAAAGCAGAAATTACACTTCAAGACACTGATAAGCTGATTAAAAGAAAAGGCTTATAGAAACCAATAGATATATCTCAAAGAAATACTTACTGAATATCTGTTGATGCCAAATATTGCACTTAGCCTGAGGATTAAGGTATATGAAAAAAAGGTGTCTTAGTTAGGCTTACTATTGCTGTGATGAAACACCATGACCAAAGTAAGTTGGGGAGGAAAGGGTTTACTTGGCTTATGCTTCCATGTCACTGTTCACCATTGGGGGAAGTCAGGACAGGAACTCAAACAGAGCAGGAACTTGGAGGCAGGAGCTGATGCTGAGGCGGTGAGGGGATGCTGCTTACTGGCTTGTTTCCCATGGATTGCTCAGTCTGCTTTCTTATAGAACCCAGGACCACCAGCCCAGGGATGGTACCACCCACAATGGGCTGGGCCCTCCCCCAACAATTACATAATTAAGAAAATGCCTTACAGCCTCATCTTATAGATGTATTATCTTAATTGAGGTTCCCTCCATTCAGATGACATTAGCTGTATCAAGTTGACATAAAATTATCCAGCTCATAAGGTCAGATTGACACAAACAATATGTGAATAAAATCTGTATGAATAAAGAAAGCCCTTAGGGTATAGATGTTGTAATGAGATTGGCAAGAGGGGTAATAAATTGTATAAAAAAAGGTATAAAAGCACTTATTGAGTAGTATTGGGAAGCTGTATGCTTTATAGCAAACATACTAATTGCTTTATCTCCATAATAATTATGTAAGTGATAGCATGATTATCCTCATTATGCAATTGAGAAAACTAATGCAGAGAGATCAAGGAACTTACCCAAGGTCATTGGCATCCAATAGTAGGGACAGAATCCAGATGTTTGGGGTGTGAACAAAATGGAAGCAGGGAAGCATCTGCAGAAGGGGTGACACTGCTAGATCTTACAGAAGAGTAGAGGATTGCAGAGAGAGGAGAAGCCGGGATTTTCCAGGAGGAGATACAGCATGGGCAAACAAAGGCAGTGGGGAATGGGAGGCTGGGTAGCATTCAGACTCAACTGTCAGAAGCTGGAGTTCAGAGCAAGGTGCATGCAGGGGAAAAGCGTAGAAAGATACACAGAAAAGAAGTGGACAGAGTTCCAGATCTGTTTGTATTGTACTGGGGAGTGTGGACATTTGCTTGCAGGGGGTGGGAAGTGATGCCCATTCTGGGGTCCTGGCCATCTGTTTGTTGTTGCTGTTGTTGTTAAACATTGGTCTCCCCTCAAGGCTCTGGCCCTACCTGCTTCTCATTTCCATTCAGCTACTAGTGACATTTTTCATTCAACTAATAAACTCCTCTCCCTGTCCTTTCGGTCTTTAAGACTTTGTGGGACATGGTCACAATCTCAAATATTTGCCCCCTTCAACACAAGTTGAGAGTTTGTGGTTTTAATTAAAACTCACTGGGTTTAAAATAACGAAAACAACTGCACATTGACAATCACTTTATAAAGCTTAAGTTAAAAGTGAAAGTCTAAATTATGGGATGGAGCCTCTGGAAAGGAATTGCATTTATTGAGAAGAGGGTGGAAAGGAGCATAAAGAAGAGAGAAAAGATAAGACAAAGCCAACGTTAAAGAAGAAGGATTGCAGCATTTGGCTACAAGCACTTTAGAAAAGTGACTCGGAATTTCAAATAGAGATAATACATGCAGCTGACACACTCTAGATCCTCTGTTTCTATTGTGGGAATCTTGTCATTCTAAGCCTGGCTCCCCATGTCTAGAAACCACAATATGGAATTGCTCACTGGCCTTGCTGGGCGAAGGACTGTCTACTGTGCCAAACCTATGCATCTAACCCCTGTCTTTGCTGGCTTTATATTGAAATTTCCACATATGGAGTTGGGTGGGGGCTGCTACTCACAAGGTCACCAGGTATCCTCATATCAGCCCAATCAACCTTGTACTTTAATTACTCTTTAATCTTGAACAAAAGACGACTCAGTGAATGGCCACCATGTCATCCTGTGGGGACCAGAGGGGAGACAAGAAGGAGCCAGTTTTCCACACAGGAGGAGTCTGTACATGATCCAAACAGTAAAAAATAGCAGAACATTGAAAAACAATAATAAAAACAAGTCATCTATTATGCTAATTTTTAAAAAAAATAATTACAGACAAAATCCAGTTCTCTATTACGGCAGAACATGTCTACTGTAGCCCTGCCCCTTGAATGTCACTGGAGTGTCCAGCTGATTGATGGCTGGATTCCAGTGGGATTTAGCTTCTGGCTCTGTCACTTTGGTTAGTGTCACTGGTCTAAGACAGTTGTCAGAAAGCATCCCTGTCCACCATCTTCTCCTGAGCAGTGTCCTTCAGAACTCAAGAAAGACTCCATACTGTTCTCTGGTTTCAGACAATGTATTCATGGACTTCAAGGGACATTCCAAGCATTGGGGGAGGATGGGACTGACAAATGGCTTCTTCAAGTTTCCTGGGTGTACGCAGAAGTGGGTTGCTAGAAGCTAAGGGCCTTGAGCCACTGGGGGAAGGAAAGATTAAGTCTGACAGCTCTCTGACCCGTGTGACTCTGTTGGTTGGAAATGGAGCCTCCACTGCACGGGAATGGGCAGGTAGGAGAGGATGTAAAGGAAGAGGTGAGTAACTGTTGCATGGATTAAAAAATAATAATAATAAATGCATGTTTTTAAAAAAGCCAGTATCCTACAACGGTTTATACCCATGATCCTCTGAAAATCGTGACTATAGTATCCACAGGCTGTGAAGAACCAGGGGGACATCTACCTCTGAAAACTACTTCAAACGATTCCACTTTATTTCTCTTTGTTCGATACTGGGGATTGAGCCTAAGTTCTTGCATACGTCAGACAAGCTTTCCCCAGCCCCTCACCCCCATTTCCCTCCCTCCCTCACTCCATCCCTTTGCAAATTACCTATAGAAATGTCCCCTCCATCTCTCCTCCCCACTCCTCCCTCTTCCTGCCACCTCTTTCCACTCTCCACTATAGACTTTTAGTGTGAAGAAAAGCTTGGAGGCAGCAGATTGGGAGGTGGGTGTCTGCCAACGGCAGATTTCATCTCCGAGGAAGAGGTCTGAACACTCCCCAGTTAATCATTCCTATCCTTTCCCATCCTTCCTTAATTAAGTGCTAACTGAATAGCAGAAGGGTATGTGCCGTGGGAATCCTGAGAGGAAATATCAGTGGAACTGAATGAAAATGCTTGATGACCTGTAATAGCTCTACTTCAATCAAAAATTTTTCCCAGCCAGTAAAACTAAGGCCCTATGGAAACCTAATACTGTAGGAGCTTCCTAAAATACACACGTATATGAAGGTGATCTGAAGGAAATCACCAAAGAACAGAGGAGAGAGAGTGCCAACTGGACAACTCTCAACAAATGAGGCTTCCAGTACCAGAAATGAGTTACATCTCGCTGAGTTGCTGCTGGCCAAAAAGGCCCCACAAGAGCCCCCAAACAACCCAGGCTACTTACTGCCAAGGCTATTGGTTGCTTTCCACAAACTGAGGGTAAGGCCCTATTGCTGAAGAAAACACATACACAACTCACTGAATATGGAGAAGTCAAGCTGGGGCCAACCTAGAGCCTTCACACCTGCAGACTGGTGTTCATAGGACTGGAAGGTACTCTACAGGCTACCAAAGGCCAAAGGTAAACACCAACCTGTGGCAAGCTGCAAGACTATGTCATAAGGAGTCCAGCTGTGTGTGAATGCTATACCTTGACCAGGCCAAGGGTCAGTCAAGTGGGAAGCCATCTAGCATGGACTAATTGGTGTTACACAGCTTAATATTCAGCTGTGCCTTGTTGTGTATTTCTTGTGCTCACAATTCTCACAGAATGTGTATGTGCATTTCTTGCTTGGGCCAGTACTTAGATAAGGTCACGTTGGCAAAGCCAAGCAGGTTGTAGTTGTATAGCTTTGCTTCTTGTGCAAATGAAGCTCGCACTTTGCCCTTGCCTTGAGGCCTAGTGGCTCTCCAGAGCAATTGACTGAGAACAAAAATGGGTTTTTACATATCAAGGTAGAAGGTGGGGTGGAGCAACATTCCTGAGGAGGCAAAGAACCCAGTGGAGGGGAAGAAAGGACAGGCAGTTTCTGTAGAAGAGACAGAAGGGCATGACCAGGGAGAAGGGAAGAACACAGGTTTTGTAGATGGTAAGGCAAAACTCTTGTAGAATTCATCAGAGCCAGGAGTAGAGAGCAAGTAGAGATGGAGGGCGAAGAAACAGAGGATGAAGATGAGGCTGAAAGTATAAGAGCTTAGTTATTAGCAGGACTATGAGAGGCAGAAAATGAGGGATCAAAGAGGAACTGAGTATCAGGAAGTGAAGCTATGGAGACAGGATTTCATCCCAGAGAAATAAAGTAGACGGATAAAGAGCTTGGTGTATCTAGATTTATTCCCTGAATGCCTGACAGAGCTGTAGCTGTAAAGACAGAATTTTGTCTTAGAGGAATAAAGTTAACAGACATAAGAGCATAATGTACGTACACTTTTTTTCCCCTCAGATATCCCACGCCAGACAGACACAGTGTCTTTCCCAGACTCTGGGTAATCCACACCAACCCAACTATAAACACTTCAATCTACAGGGGTGACCTGCCTGCAAGATATACTGGTGCAATAGTGGCACAGTTTGAGGGAGTAACCAACCAATACCTGATTTTACTTAAGGCCTACTCCAGGAGATGGAACCCATACCTGACACTGTTCGGGTGTCCAAGATAGGTGTCTGTCTAGTCTCAGATAGGCCATGGACTTGAGGAAGAAAAAAAATACTATTGTTCTGCTAAAGGAACATGGCAAAAATAATCTCCTAAAGATATTCTGCTACACTCACAGATCAGTGTCTTGCTCAGCCATCATCAGAGACACTTCCTCCTGCAGCAGATGAGAACAAACAAAACAAATAAACAAGACAAGGAACCAAAGAGATGGCACAAGACACATATATGGATGCAGAGATACACAGTATTGCACACACAGGAATCCCATAAAAATATAAAACCAGAAGCCATAATATATACACAAAAGACCTGTGAGGTTGGAAAAAAAAAAAAAGCCCTGACAGCATTATGGGATAGAGAACCTCCAAAGATGCCACTGAATTTGTTTTGTGTCAACCATCTACTACAGGTTTGTATCCCCATTAGACTTCATTGGAGAAAGCTAATTTTTTATTTAAGAATGGCTATCAAGTGGAAACAGTTTCTAGGTAAGGGGTGGGGACTGGTGTCCACATCTCCTCTCAGCTCTGGTGCAGACCCATGCAGGCCCTGTGCATGCTGCTACGGTCTGTGAGTTCATATGTGCACTGGTCCTGCTGTGCTCAGAAAGCACTGTTGCCTTGGTGTCTGCCATTCCCTCTGGCTCCTAGACTCTTTCTGCCTCCTTTCCACAGAGCTCCCTAATCCCTGAGAGAAGGGATTTGATGGAGACATCCCATCCTCCAGGACAGAATGTTCCAAGTTGTCTCACTCTCTATACATTGTCTGGCTGTGGGTCTCTGTATTTGTTCCCATCTACTAGGCAGACATCTGTCTTGGATTCCCCAACAGTGTCAGGTGTTAGGATCCTGCCCTCACTCCAGCACATGCGCAGTTTGGGGTCCTGTGGCTTGCATCTTACATCATAAGCAGGCATTGGCGACTACGTAACCCACCTTTAAAAAACCGGATGCGGATTCCCCACCCTCTCCCTGCTCTCTCTCTCTGTTCCCTCTCTGCTCCTTGCTCTCTGCTCTGCTCCTCACTTCCTTCCCCCACCAGTCCTGGCTCCCCTCCCTCTCCCCTACACCTTTTCCTTCTTAATGAAAATCTAAAAACTACCACTGGGTGACCTTTTCTGCCAGTAACCAGTGCCACAACCAGAGCAACCAGAGCCATTTACCTATCATTAGGTATGGGTTCCATCTTTTGAAGTAGGCCTTAAGTAAAACCAGATATTGGTTGGCTACTTCCTGTCTAGGTCAGGGTCAAAATGACAGAGCAAGAGCAGCCCAGTCTTCTGAACCCTTATCTCCAATGTCCTAGTTGGGGTTTCTATTAAAACACCCTGACCATAAGCAAATTAGGAAGGAAAAGATTTATTTGCCCTTTGAAAGACCCCCACAGGAGATCTTTCCTCAGGAGAGACCCCGAACCCAAGGAACACGCCGAAACCACGGATCAGATGCAAACAGCAAGAGGGTTTATTCAAATGCACAGGTACCTGGGGCGACAAAGTCTCTGGGAAGACTTGCGCGCCTTCCTAAAGGAAGGGGGACTTTTTATAGGATCCTAGGGGCAGAAGCGCGGTTACAGAAGCGAGAAGCATAGTTACAGGGTTCCCATTGGTTGATACAAATAAGGCCAGGGTGAACTTGGGGACTATCCTTAATTTTCAGAAATGTGCAGCTGTTTGTTCTCCAAGGCCAGGTGGCCAATTATAGATATCTTGTTCTGACTCAAGGTTTTTTCCTCCCAAGGCCGGGTGTTCGATATCTCCTGCTTTGACTCAAGGTTACTTTCCCAAGGCCGGGTGTTCGACCACAGTTATCTCTCTCAAGGCCGTTTCTTAGGCTAAGTTACTGAGACGGGGGGGGGGGCATTTCATTCCCCCATTTTCTTTTGTTTTAAATGGAATCTTTCATTTTAGGATAGAGAATAAGGGGTCAGCTCCATCTCTGACTGTCGGAGCTTCTGATATTGCTGGGTTAGGACCAAAGCCTGGACAACAGAAACCCTATCCTTGACGAATTGTACCAATCTGTTGAAGATACATGGCCCAAATAATAAAATGAGCAGGAGGATGATTAGGGGGCCCATAATGGTGGAGACAAGGGTGGTAAACCAGGGTGACCTTTGGAACCATCCTTCAAACCATCCCTGTTGAGACTCGAATAGTTGTTGTCTCTGTTTTAATCTTTCTCTCAATTTAGCCATGTTATCCCTGACTACTCCAGTATGATCTGCATAGAAGCAATATTCTTCTTTAAGGGCTGCACATAGGCCACCTTCTTGTAGGAAGAGGATGTCTAACCCCCTCCTGTTTTGTAAAACAACCTCAGATAGCGATGTAAGTGATTTTTCCAGGGCACTTATGGATTCCTCTAGGGCCTGGATATCAGTGTGCATAGCCATCTGTAGTTGTTTGAATTGTGCAGTTTCCATGAGCGCCGCAGTGCCAGTTCCTATACCTGCGGCCATACCCCCGACAGTCAATCCCCCCAGCAGTAAGGCCATGGTCATAGTCACTGGTTCTCGAGGGAACCTGTGTTGTTCCTCATAATAGGTAAATACATATTCGGGGGTATGATAAACAATTTTGGGCCATAATTCTATCAATATACAATAATCAGAGGTCAGATTAAGTACTGCCATTGAAATACATGGAGTCAACCTGGTGCTGCAGGCCCAATAGGTTCCTGTGGGGGCTACCAGGTAGTAGGAGCCCCCGATCATCTGTTGGGTGGTATTGCACAGGAACTGGTGAGACTTGGGCATCTTTCCTATACATAATCCTTGTCCCGCAACTTCGGATAGGGTCAACCTATGTTGAGGGGTGCGGGTGCATTCTGTGGATGGGGTAGTGTGGTTAGTGAAATTCCCCGTAACAGCAACCCCTTCGTAATAAGGGGGACTTGAAATTAGGCAAAGCCAGCAGCTTCTGGTTTTGTTTGGGGCAGTGAGGTTGAGGGTTAGATATGCCCCTTGGATTAATTCTAGGAGCCTATCTCCAGTGCCTGGTCTTACAAGGGAAGCAGTGGTGGCCATGCTAACTGTAGGGGACACTGTAGTAGACAGGTGGGGGACCTGGGCTGGGGCCCTTTCAGGTTGTGAGGGTGACTTCTGTTCTGGGAGAACAGGGTTGGGGCCCACATGAACGTTAACTGATTCTATTTTTTGCTTTATTTGGAAGGTGAATCCCTTGTCTGCTCCTGTCATATAGAACCTAACTCCCCAAGATCGCCCATTGGTCCATGAAGAGAACTTTGTGCCCTTCGGGGTGAAGGAAATGTTTAGTGAATCTTCTCCCTTCCGACTTCGTCCCACCCTGATGAGATCCCAACTGGAACTAGGCTCCCAGTATGCGTCCCCGGTCGTTTCGCATCCCCATTTTGCACAATAAAGAGATTCTAGTCCCCCACATTTGTAAGCTGTATCCCAATCCCTTCCGTCCCTAGGGCATACATATAGCTGGGTCTGCAGCTTCCTATAGGCTGACTGTGTTCGGCAGCCAGGCGAGTTGGCTATATAGTGCCCTTGGGTTGTATCCCCAGTCTGTATGGCCCACATTTTCCGGAACATAACATTGTTGTGGTCTGAATCTAGGACAGAGGGCCTATTGGTGTGGGTGTACTAGGGGATATCCCAGGTATCCAGCCTAGCGACTGGATCACATATCTTGGGAGTCAAGAAGGGCCACCATGTGTTAGGGGCGTGTTGAGCAGTCGTGGACCAGACCATGTCCCCAGTCTGGGAAATGACCTGCCAGGTAATTTTCTTAACCAGGTGGGGGCTCTCTGGTGATGCCCCTCCTAACGTTAGGAGGGCTACTAGGGGGATTAGGGGGACCCACGGGTAAGTCTTATCTTTAGTGGGTTTGGGGAGCGTTGAACTTTCCATGTAGATGTCTTGGTGCTCTCAGCTTCATCGGGTTCTTTGAGTGCAGTGGGAGTAGTTAGCAAGACAGTGTATGGTCCTTTCCACCTCGGCTCTAGGTTCTCGGATTGGTGGCGTCGGACCCAGACAGAGTCCCCAATCTTGAATGGGTGAGGCACCACCAGGCGGTTCAGTTGCTCCCAGTAGGCATCAGCCAGGGGTTTCCACACCGTCTTTTATACCAGTTGGAGGGCTTGAAGGTGCGCCTCCAGGGTAGGGCTAGTGGCAAAAGAGGAGATATCAGGGTGAAGAAAGTTTATTATTGGTGGGGGAGTCCCATATAAAATCTCAAACAGGGTTAGGCCGTGAGGCCCAGGAGTATTCCGGGCTCGGTAAAGGGCTAGTGGGAGTAGGAGCACTCAATCTCTAGTGCCAGTTGCGAGCGTTAATTTGGTTAAAGTCTCCTTAATGGTTCTATTCATACGTTCTACCTGTCCTGAGCTCTGGGGGCGGTATGCACAATGGAGTTTCCAATCGATCCCCAATAGCCTGGCCACCTTCTGACTTACCTGGGAGATGAAGGCGGGCCCATTGTCTGACCTCAGTATCTGGGGCATCCCATACCTGGGAAAGATGTCATCCAAGAGTTTCTTGGTTACCACGGTAGCAGTCTCTTTCTTGGTAGGGAAGGCCTCTGTCCATCCTGAAAAAGTGTCTACAAAAACCAGAAGGTATCTGTATCCATACAGCCCGGGTTTTACCTCGGTGAAGTCAAGTTCCCAATGGACTCCGGGGCGGTGGCCTCGCAGGCGGCTTCCTCTGTTCAGATGGGTTTTTCCTGGGTTGACTTGGGCACAAGCAGGGCAGCTGGAAGTCACCTGCTGGAGGACCTGTTCTTGATTCAATAATACAGTGTTCGAAGCCTCATCAGCCAGAAGGGCCTTCATCTTGTTTTTGCTTAAGTGGGTTAGCGCGTGGAGGAACTTGAGCATGTATTTAGTGTGGGAAGTTGGCATAACTAATTTGTCATCTATGATGTAAGCTTGTCGTTCGGGGCTCCATTCCGCCCCCATTTTCTTTGCTAGTTCCTGGTCCTCCGGGCTGTAGGGCATGGGGTCCCTGCTTGGCTGTTGGTCGTCTTGCAAGACCAGCAGCTGGTCTCCCCTGGGGGGTTGTAAGGCCACTGTCTGGGCCATCAGATCGGCCAGCCGATTTCCCCGCGCTATGACAGAGTCATCCTTTTGGTGCCCGGGACAGTGTATAATGCTGAGCTGATGTGGGAGGAACAAAGCCCTCAAGAGGTCTAAAATTTCTTTTTTGTTTTTAATTTCCTTGCCCTCTGAGGTCAAGAGGCCTCTCCTCCTGTATATTTCTCCATGTACATGGGCAGTGGCGAAGGCATATCTGCTATCGGTATAGACCGTGAGTCTCTTACCTTCCGCCATCCGGAGGGCCTGGGTCAGCGCGACCAGCTCTGCCCTTTGGGCCGATGTTCCGGGCGGCAGCGGTGAGGCCCAAATTACCTCTGTTGCGGTAGTGACTGCTGCTCTGGCCCTCCGTTCTCCTTCTTGGAGAAAGCTGCTCCCATCCGTGAACCAAATGAAATCTGGGTTCGACAGCGGTTGATCTGTTAGGTCGGAGCGGGTACCATGGGCCTCCGCCAGAATCTGGGGGCAATTGTGCTCTTCTGATGGGTCTGGCAAGGGCAGCAGGGTAGTGGGATTGAGGGAGACAACTGGTCCAAACACCACTCGGTCTGTGTCTAACCACAGAGCCTGGTAGTGGGTCATCCTGGAATTTGAGAGCCATTTATCTGGAGGCTGCCGGACCAGAGCTTCCACCGCATGGGAGGATAACACAGTTAATGACTGTCCCAAAGTCAGTTTCCCTGCGTCCTTGAGCAAGACAGCGATGGCGGCTACCTTGCGCAGACAAGGGGGCCAACCTGTAGCCACCGGGTCCAATTTCTTGGATAGATAAGCTACAGGTCTCTTCCATGGCCCCAGTCTCTGTACCAGCACTCCTTTTGCAAAGCCTGAGTTCTCGTCCACGAATAGTTCAAAGGGCTTAGTCAGATCTGGTAGGCCAAGAGCTGGTGACTCGAGTAAAGTTCTCTTAATTCGTTGAAAGGCCTGCTGTTGCTCCTCTCCCCAGTGGAACATGACCCCGGGCTTGGTGAGAGGATATAGAGGGGCAGCCATCTCAGCAAAACCTGGGATCCAGAGGCGGCAGCAGCCGGCTGTACCTAGGAACTCCCGCACCTGGCGGGGGTTCCTTGGAGGGGGTATGGAGATTATGGCCTCCTTCATTGCTTCCATGAGCCATCTCTGTCCTCCCTCCAGGGTGTAACCCAGGTAAATGACTTTGCTTTGGCAAATCTGGGCCTTCTTGGCTGAAGCCCAATAGCCCTTCTGTCCCAGTTTAGTCAAAAGGGCCCGAGTGCCTCTCAAACATTCAGTTTGGGTTCTGGCTGCTAGGAGGAGGTCATCCACATATTGGAGCAAGATTAAGGCCGGGTGCTTGACCTGGAACTCGGCCAGGTCTGAATGTAGGGCCTCATCAAAGAGGGTCGGGCTGTTCTTAAACCCCTGGGGGAGCCGAGTCCAGGTCAACTGTCCTGAAAGTCCCATTTCTGGGTCTCTCCATTCAAAAGTGAATAGCAGCTGGCTCTGGGGATGCAATCTCAAACAGAAGAAGGCATCCTTTAAGGCCAGTACCGTATACCAAATATGGGTTGGTGGAAGAGTGCTGAGGAGGTTATAAGGGTTTGGCACCGTGGGATGTATATCTTCAACCCGTTTATTAACCTCCCTCAGGTCTTGAACCGGTCTGTAATCCCCTGTCCCGGGCTTTTTTACCGGCAGGAGAGGGGTATTCCAAGGGGATCGACAGGGCACAAGTACCCCCTGGTCCAGGAGCCTCCGGATGTGTGGTTTAATACCCTCGTGGGCTTCCCGGGGCATGGGATATTGTTTGATTGAAACATGAGTGGCGGAGGCTTTTAACTGAATAACAAGTGGGGGTTGGTCGCGAGCCAGCCCCAAGCCGCCAGTCTCTGCCCATGCCGAGGGAAATTCTCTCAACCAGCCCTGTATCCCTTCTGATGGCTCCTTAGAGGACTCGGATTCAAAGAGGCGGTATTCCTCTTCCAGTTTTAGGGCTAGGACTTGTAGGGGGGTCCCTTTGGGCCCCGTAACGGTCGACCCCTTATCATCAAAATAGATCTGAGCCTTGAGCTTAGTCAACAGGTCTCGGCCCAATAATGGGTGAGGGCAATCAGGTATATGCAGAAAAGAGTGGGTTACCTGTCCAGATGCCAGCTGAACCTTTCTCTCGGTGGTCCATCGATATCTCCTGCTACCCGTGGCCCCCTGGACCAAAGCTGTGCGGTCACTGAGAGAGCATCCGGTATGGGTCAGGACTGAATGTTGAGCTCCGGTGTCCACTAGGAAGGTCACTGGCTGCCCCCCAATCTTGAGAGTTATCCTAGGCTCAGGGGGGGGGTCCCCTGGCCTTGACCTCCCTAATCCTCCAGATTGAGGAGGTCCGTGGCTCTTGTCTTAGTTTTTCCAGGCCCTCGGGGTTTCTTTGGGCAGTCACAAGCCCAATGTCCTCTCGCTTTGCAGTAGGCGCACTGGTCTTTGTCAAGGGGTGTCCTTCTTTGATCTCCCTTCCTAACTCCCTCTCTGACCTGTCCCTGAGACACTACAGTGGCCAGGACTTTACTTATTTCCCTATGACATTTTTTATCTCTCTCTTCCTGTCTCTGCCACATTCTCTCCTCCCGCTCTTTGGGAGTTTCTCTTTTATTAAAAGCTTTCTCTGCCTCCTTCAACAAATCTGACAAATTGAACAAATTCAATCCCTCTAGTCTCTGTAACTTGGCCCTTATATCTGGACTTGACTGATAGATGAAAGACAAGATGACGCTCAGCGCCTGTCCTGGATCTTCCGGATCATACGGGGTATACATCCTATAGGCCTCTTTAAGTCTTTCCAGGAATGCTGCCGGCGTCTCATCCTTTCCCTGGACCACATTTCTAACCTGAGCCAAATTGGTGGGGCGCCTAGCAGCCCCCCGGAGACCCGCTAAGAACAACTGGCGAAAGAGACGTAGGTGCTCCCTACCTTCTGGGGTCATGAAGTCCCAGTTCGGGCGGGTGAGGGGAAAGGCTGCATCAATAACATTAGGCAGTTGGGTGGGTCTTCCATCGTCTCCAGGAACCTGCTTCCGAGCTTCTAAGAAGACTCGCTGCTTCTCCTCCACTGTCAGGAGGGTTTGCAGCAACTGCTGACAGTCATCCCATGTAGGCTGGTGGGTCACTAAAATGGACTCAATCCGATTAGTCAAGGCAACAGGGTCCTTAGAGAAAGGAGGATTATGCTGCTTCCAGTTGTAAAGATCAGAGGCCGAAAACGGCCAGTACTGAAGCTGGTGATTGGGTCCCTCCCTGAGGGGGAAGGCCCTGGATACTTTGGCTGGTTCATCGCGCTTTCCTCGTAGGCGACCGGCAATTGGGGAGGGAGCCGGGCTCTCCTCCTCCCGCTGTCCCTGTAGAGGATATTCGGGGACCGCCAGCGGCACTGGCGCCGCGGCAGTGACCGCCGGTCCCTCCCGCCGGCGTGGGGGCCGCCGGTCTCTCCGGCGCCAGCATGTGGGCCGAGGCCGCCGGTCTCTCCAGCGCCCGATTCCCCAGATACTGCGGTGGGTCCTCTGTCAAGAGGTCAATAAGGGGTGAATTGGGGTCCGGGGGAAGGACAGGGGTCTTAGGGAGATCCTTTCGTGGGAGAATAGGGTAAAGGGAGGAGGTAGGAGGGGCGAGAGGGGGCAGCGGTGCTGTGGGGGGGGGGCAGGCCTGGGGTGCTGGAGGGGAGAGAAACGGCCTAACCCATGGGGGGGGGGGTACGGTCGCTAGGAGTTTCCATATGGCTATGTATGGGACCTGGTCCGGGTGGCCATGGGGACCCGGAGCGAAGACTTTTCCCTCCACCTGTGAAATAAGACTGAGGTTAAAGGTTCCCTCGCGAGGCCATCCTACATTCATCGTGACCCAGTCAGCCTCACAAAGGGTGATCCATTTTTTCTTCTTGACCATAAGTCCCTCGTTGTTGGCTCGTGCCTTCATGTCTGACCAGTGGCCAAGCGTGAGGCTCAAGGGTGTGGTGACAGTCTGTCCCATGGCTGTTTCTAGGAGGAGAGTGGTCAAACAGAAAATGACAAACGACAGACAAACGCAAACAAGACTGACACGCGCTGCGCGGCTCCGGCTCCAAACCGAGAGCAGAAACTCAGAAGGAGACTGCTGCGAGGGTCCGGATCCCTCGTCTCCAACCAACACCACGTATCCCTCGGATACGGGAGTGGCCCCGAAAAACCGTGCCCCTGAGGGGACTTCAGACACCCGTGGAACGTCTTCCAGGGTTACGGTGGGCGTTTATTCAAATGCACAGGTACCTGGGGCGACAAAGTCTCTGGGAAGACTTGCGCGCCTTCCTAAAGGAAGGGGGACTTTTTATAGGATCCTAGGGGCAGAAGCGCGGTTACAGAAGCGAGAAGCATAGTTACAGGGTCCCCATTGGTTAATTCAAATAAGGCCAGGGTGAACTTGGGGACTATCTTTAATGTTCAGAAATGTGCAGCTGTTTGTTCTCCAAGGCCAGGTAGCCAATTATAGATATCTGGTTCTGACTCAAGGTTTTTTCCTCCCAAGGCCGGGTGTTTGATATCTCCTGCTTTGACTCAAGGTTACTTTCCCAAGGCCGGGTGTTCGTCGACCACAGTTATCTCTCTCAAGGCCGTTTCTTAGGCTAAGTTACTGAGACGGGAGGGGGGGGGGGGGGGGGGGGGGGCATTTCACCTTCACATCCAAATCACAGTCTATTATCAAAGGAAGTCAGGACAAGAACACAAGTCAGGAACTGGAGCAAAAAGCCATGCTTTCTGGCTTTCTCAGCTTACTTTCTAATATCATCTAGGACCAACTGCCCAAAAGTGGCACTCTCTCCAATGATCTGGGTCCAACCACATCCATCTCCAGTCAAGAAAATGAACATCAGATTTGCCTAAAGGCAAATCTTATAGAGACAGTTTCTCAATTAAGAGTCTCTCTTCCCAAGCCAGGTCGTGGTGGCACATGCCTTTAATCCCCAGCACTCGGGAGGCAGAGTCCGATGGATCTCTGTGAGTTCGAGGCCAGCCTGGGCTACAGAGTGAGTTGTAGGAAATGCGCAAAGCTACCCTGTCTCAAAGAAACAAAAAAAAAAAGCGTCTCTCTTCACAAATGACTCTAGCTTGTGTCAAGCTGACGTAAAATTAACCAATACATTCAGCTCTGAGGACTCATTGCTTTTAGATATGGCTTCCTTTATACCACCAACCTAGTTTTGAATCATGTACTAGAAAAATGGTCATTAAGCACCAACCCCATGACTTCAGAGAGTTGTCAAGAATGTCTTTCCTCAAAGGGACCAGATACCTGACTAGGAAACTGGCTTTAGATCAGTTATACACTAGTGCCCTCAAATCACCCATTTGGCTTCTGTCTCACTGATACTAAGGATCTTTGTAAATAGATACTTTTTTTAACCAAAAGCAAGAAAAGCTAAGTTGTGGGTGTAGAGATGACTCAGCTGGTAAAGTATTTGGTACATATGCTTGAGGACCCGAATTCACCCCGCAGCACCTATCTAAAAAGCCAAAGCATCATGATGTGAACTTGTAACCCCTGTACTGGGGAAGAGAGATGGATCCCTAAGGCTCTCTAGCCAGCCAACACAGCCTAAATAGCAAGTGCTGGGTTTCAGCTGTGGCCAGCCACAAGCAAATGATATAAGGAGTCCAGATGTACATAATAAGCTATACTTCGACTGACCAAGCGTCCACCAAATGGGAAGCCATTTATCACAGATTATTTAGTGTTACACAGCTTTAATACTAAGCTGCTTTTTGTTATGAATTTCTTGTTCTCATAAATGTATATGTGTGAGCATCCTGCTCGGGCCAGGACTTGGATAAGATCACTAGGCAGGGTCTTCTGCCTCTGAGCTCCCTGCTCCCTTTTTAGTATTTGAATTGGGTATCTGCCTTTTGTAAATATTTCCTTTTAGCTACATCCAAAGATAGGGCCAGCTCCTAACAAAGCATTGAAGGCCAAGTGAGGAACTGAATAGCTACCAGACCATCTGCTAGGCCCTGGAAGCCCCTGAACTAAGGTAAAATGTCCTGTCCTGTCCTTTTGGAGGCAACCTAGCTCCTAGATGCATAGCTTTGTTTCTTGTGCAGATGAAGCTCAGACCATCCCTTTCCTTCAGGCCAAGGGGCATGGCAGAGAGACTGACTGAGAACAAAGGAGGTTTTTGCATATCCAGGTGGTGTGAAATGTGAACTGGGGTTCCTGAGACACAGTGGCTGTGGGAGAGAAGTTGGGAAGACAGAGATTCTGTAGAGAGTAAGGCGGATCTCCTGTATAGTTTTCTGAGAATCAGGGGTAAGGAGCCAGGAAGGAGAAATGGAAGATGAAAGGAACAGAGGACAAAGATGAGGTCAAAAACATAGGAGCTTACTAAAACAAAATGAGAACAGGAAAAGTGGGCACAGAGAGGAGCTGAGTGTGAGGATGGAGCTGAAGCTGTACAGAGAGAATTTTGTCATAGAGGAATAAAGTAAACAGACAAAAGAGCACGGTGTATCTATTCATTCCTGTACTGCTGGGCCCCCTGGGAAAGAAATTAAGAAGCTGGATCTCAAAATTTCTGAAACCCAGCAAGAAACCCTGTCTTATGACGCAAGATGGACAGCTCCTGGAGAATGGCATCCAAGCTTGAGCTCCTGCCTGTGTGTGCACATGTGTGCACACCTCCTACACACGAACATACACACTGTAAACACACACACTGTAAACACACACATACAAAAAGCAGGAAACGGGGCCTTGTAGAACTTCACACAATAATTCTGGTGGCGAAGCATCCAGTGAGCAAGACTCACACTGGCTGCTGCCTAAAGACTTCCAGGAAGAAAAGCATCCTAGTGGTTCCATCAGGCAGCTGCAGCCCAGACTTATGAACACCTATTCTTTTATTCAGCCACTCAGAAAAGCTCAGGGAGGTTGAATAGAGAGAGCAAGACATTCTACACGGAGAAATTCACTCCAGGGCATCGAATGAAGAGTGGACCGCTTTAAATATTTAGAGCTGAGCTAAGACACAAAACCCACAACAAGGGGTCTGTCAGATGTGTCTTCGTTTGTCTGTGGTGAGAAACAGCAGAGAACCGGGAAGTAGTTTTCAATGAGCCAATGGCGCGAGACACGCCTGGGCCCTCAGCAACCATCACTCATTTGTAAGTAAGATTTGCATTAATGGCAAGATATCTGTAAAGACTGTTTGGAACCAAAGCTACTATATATTGATGAAGCTACTACGTTCACGTGGGTGAAGCATGAAAGCATCTGCATTGATCTGAATGAGAATATACCTCCTTTAGGCACATATCTTCCCATGCAGGATTAGGAGGTTCGGCCTTGGTGGTGGAGGTATGCCACTGGGGGTTGGCTTTGAGGTTTCAAAAGCCCACACCAGGTCCAGTTTCTGCCTCTGTCTCTCTGTCTATGTGTCTCTGTCTCTCTTTGTCTCTGTCTCTCTGGATGTAAAGCTGTAAGGCTCTCAACTACTGTACTAGCACCATGCCTGCCTGCATGCCACCGTGCTCCCCTCCATGATGATAAAGGACTCACCCTCTGAAACTGTAAGCCAGCCCCCATTGAAATGCTTTCTTTTATGTGTTGCTCTGGTCATGGTGTTTCCTCACAGCGACTGAATACTGACTAAGACAGTGTCCTTCTATCACCCTGAGCTGGTGATGTTAGGACCCACAGAGTCTTGAGTTGCAAAGAACAGCAACTCTGGGCACTTGCTGGAAGCAAACACTGTGCTGGGGTGGAGAAGGGGCAAAGGGGAGTCCGAGAGAGTTAGACAAAGAATCCAATGACCCCCAAGGAAGCCTTCCTCATTCCACAGGTAACATTCACTAGTGGGTTAACAGAGGCAGAGAAGTAATGTAGAAAACCAAATGTCAACACCACACTGCCGCTGAGCCCTCCTGGCTTCAATCCCCAGAGCAGAGAAAACCTTCCAATCCGTTATCCATCTACCTTTACTCGCTGAGCTAACAGGAGTGTGTCCAATCAGGATTCTCTTTCTAAAAGCATAGAGACACATAAACTTCTTGAAGTGTTGTCATAACACACCCAGCATTTTTCCATAATAAACATGGCCTGTTGCCTCTGCAGATTTTCCATGGGCAGGTCACTTTGCACCAAGGGCTGCTCCATGGCCAGTTAATGGCTCCTTTCGGTTTCCTTTTGTTCACAACCGATTTCTGATTTTTGCTGGAGAGAGAGAGAGCATGGCCCCTTAGAAGAAATGATCCTCTAGAAGCCTAGTAAGAATAGCTGAGGGAGAAGCCACTCATTTTTGGTGACAGCATCACAGAGCTAATGACAGTCTTTGCATTCCAGGCCTTCACAATAAAATTCTGGGGCAGGGGTTCTCAGTTTTAGAATATTTAGAGGTACAATAAGAAAATTAAAGCAAGTGAAGAAACTCAGTCCTCTGCCTGAGTCTATATGCCCTCAGCCCTCAGCCCAGAGACCTCCACTTCCTGTTCTGAGCCATCTAATGTATTCTAATCCATATTTCTGAAGAACATGCTCACTATATCCTGATTATTGTGCTATTTAGATGTTACCTGCTGGCTTATCCCTAATGAGAATAAAGAGACCAGCACCAGGTGTCTGTTATTCACAATGAGATAAGGACGGCACTATGACCCCAACTCCTTTTCCTGAGAAATCTACAGAATTCCTGAAAAAGAATAATTACTTTAGGTTTTCTTTTCTTTTTGTTTTGTTTTGTTTTGTTTTGTTTTTCAAGACAGGGTTTCTCCATGTAGCTTTGGAGCCTGTCCTAGAACTCACTCTGTAGCCTAAGCTGGCCTCGAACTCACAGAGATCTGCCTGGCTCTGCCTCCCAAGTGCTGGGATTAAAGGCGTGCACCACCACCACCCGGCTACTTTAGGTTTTCTAAATGTGTCTATCATAGTTTTCCCCATATGCCTCAACCCTGAGGAAATATTCTCAATATCAGATGCATTAAGTAATCTGTATTTTCTTTTCATATATGTTGTACTGTAGTTTAAACAGGAAGCAGGCCCTAAAAAGGTATTGGGTATGCAAGACTTGGTTGCCAGGCTGAGGTACTATTGGGAGGCAGCTGTATCATAAAGGTAATGACCTCATCAATGTCTTAATCTGTTGGCGAGTTCATAGTTGAATGGGCTACTGGGGTGGGACCTAGTTAGAGGAAGTCACCAAGATGCTTGCCATTGACGGCAATACTTCAGACCCTTTCCAGTCTTTCTCGTTCTTGATCTGCTACCCTGCCACCACTAGGTGGGCAGCTAGCTTCCTTACCCTCCCTCCATGATGTTCTGTTTCACCACAGGCCTAACGGCCATGGAGGTAACCATCACGGACTAAAACTTCTAAACCAAAAAGCTAAACAAACCTTGCTTTATGTCATTTTTCTTAGGTATGTTGGCACAGTGCTGAAGAAGCTGGCAAATACACGCACTATGGCATGTGAGTGTTTGCACACTCCTTGGCATCACCTCTGAGGTGCCTGCTTCTTGCTCCATCCTGGCTTGGCTGCCATCTTGCCCACTACCTGAGTCACATGCTGAGCTTTCCCTAGCAAGTCATTCCTGGTACCACCTCCCATGCTCCTCCTGTACAATTCTGGTTCCTGTATCTCACTTATTTCTATCTTTCTTGTGATGTATGCGTTCACCTTTATGGGGACTATCTTTTCAAAGTTCCCCATGAAAAGGATACACTAAAAATAGAATTTATTTTGGACTTTAAATTTGCCTTTATTTTATCTTTATGATTTGCTGCCATTTTGGCTGGTTGTACAATTGTAGAGTAGAAATCACTTTTTTCTCTCAAAAATGTTAAAGTTACCCAATATCACCTTCTGATTTCCCACTAATACTGAAAAAGTAAGTTTTAGGCTTAGGAAGATGGCACAGTCTGCAAAGTGATTGTGCTTGAAAGTGTGAAGACCTGTGTTTGGGTTTCGGCGTGTATATAAATGCTGGATGAGTATAATTCCCATGGTTGAGAAGCAAAGAAAGGAAGCCTAAACTAGCCATATCAGCAAGCTCTGGGTTCAAGTGAGAAACCCCATCTCAATATGGTAAGGAGGGATCCAGAAAAACACCTGATGCCAAGCTCTGTCTTCCACAGGTGTGCACACACACACATGTACACATATACACGTAAAAAAATGCTTGAATTCTTGTTCCTTTTTAATGTAAACTGCTCTTTTCTTTGAGGAGAAATTCACAGCTCCCTGAGATAGGGTTTCTGAGAATTTATGTCTTTAAAATTCACCAGACGGAGCTCTAGCTCTTTAAATATTTGGTTCTTCATTTCGAATCAGTTTTCCTGATTTTTTTTTTTTTTTTTTTTTGCTTGTTTGGTTGGTTGGGTGTTTGGTTGGTTGGGTGTTTGGTTGGTTGGGTGTTTGGTTGGTTGGGTGTTTGGTTGGTTGGGTGTTTGGTTGGTTGGGTGTTTGGTTGGTTGGGTGTTTGGTTGGTTGGGTGTTTGGTTGGTTGGGTGTTTGGTTGGTTTGGTTGGTTTTTTAGCATGCTGTGATTTCTCCCCTCTTCTTTCCTTATGGCTGATGTCAGAGGTCTTGTACCGGCTTCATACCTTTTGTTTTTTAACTGTTTCCAACCTTCTGATCCAGTTCCCAGGGCATTTAATTCAGTTAATCTTCTCAACTTTCAAGTGAATAACTAAGAATACGCCCACCGTAGTTTTAATTTCTTCATCAGGAGATGGTAAATTAAAAGGAAGAAAAAGAAGAGAGGGGAAATTGGAGAAAGGAGGCGGGGAGAAAGAGAAGGAAGAGGAACTCCACAAGTGCACCTCCCAAGGTTGCTACTGCCTGTAGTGATGGAGAGTGACATCTTAGGATAAAACACTTGGTTTGGCCAAGCCCCATGGTATAAACCATAAAGCACTGGAAATGCCCATGTCATCACATGATTTTCTTTAGTGGCTTGGGAGATGTCTCAGTGAGTGAAACACTACCACACAAAAGTGATGTCTGAACGAAATACATCATAGCAATAACACAACATAGTGGGAGCATGGGGAGAGGAGGAAAGGGAGGGATGGGAAGAGAGAGGGGGAGGAAGTAGGGAGAGAGAGGGGGAAGATTGTATCAAGCAAGAAGCCAGAATTGGGGGGAGAGGCAAGTATTGCTCTATTGACTTCTAAAAACTAATTTAGGGTCTCATGAGAACTATCTTCCCCTCTACCAAGGGCATGCTCACAATGATCTAATTACCATATATTCATTATACATGGTGGTGGGTTTCCTGGAGACATTTTCATACTTGAATAGTTAATTGGACCATGTTCCCATGCCCACTCCCTTTACTCAGTCATTCCCCCAGATTCCTGTGTCTATGTTCACGTCCTTCATATCATGTATGATTGCATGTATCTATATGTTTTCTTAATATGATCATCTCTAGTTTCGTCTATTTTCCTGCAGACAACAACATTTCATTCTTTATCATAGCTAAATAAAACTCCATTATGGAAAGAGACCAAATTTTTTTTCTCCATTCATTCATTCATATACACCTAGGCTGATTCCATAACTTGGTTATTGTGAACAGTGTAGCAATAAACATAAGTGGGCAAGCACCTCTGTTCTACATTAGTTAAGAGCCTTTTGGGTACACACCTACTGTGCTGGCTACTTTTATGTCAACACAAGCTAGAGTCATCAGACAGAAGGAAAAAAATGCCTCCACAAGATCGGGTTGTAGGTATGGGGCATTTTCTTAGTAATTGATGGGGAAGGGTCCAGCCCATTGTGGGTGGGGCCATCCCTGGTCTGGTGGTACTGCAGTGGTATAAGAAAGCAGTCTGAACAAGCCATGGAGAGCAAGCTAATAAGCAGCATTCATCCATGGTCTCCACATCAGCTCTCGCTGCCAGGCTCCAGCCCTGATTGAGGTCCTGCCCTGACTTCCTTCAGTGATGGATTATGATGTGGAAGCATAAGCCAAATAAACCCCTTTCTTCCCCAGCTTGCTTTAGTCCTGGTGTCTCATATTGCTATAGTATCCCTAACTACAACACCCAGGAACAATATCACTAGTTCATATGATAATTCTAGCTTCGGATTTTTTGAGACCCTTTCATACTAATTGACACTCCTAAACATCAGTGTCTAAGGTTCGCTTTGCCCTCCCATCCTTGCCAACATTTATTGACACCTCTTAACATTGCCACCTGGAAAATCCATCTTTCAAGCATGAGTCCTTGGGACACACACTATCCTATAGTGATAAACAACAAGATCAGGAAGCTAGACGTGGCCCTGAAGCTCAGGGTCCTCTCAAGCCGGACTTGAACCATCCCACCCTCTACAGTACCAGCAACTGGTGTTGCTGACTCTGCACTATAGGTCAACTGCATGTCTGTGTGGACCAGGATGACTCGGGGAAGTTGAAATGTTTTTAAATGCACATCCCTCTCCACATCCAATCTGAACTGGCCACCGCATCCTTTTATTGTCGCAGAGTGGAGCATGCGAGGAATGGCAATTATGAGATTTTGAAAGATCCATTGGCACCATTAGAATGAAATTCATCTTCCAAACAAAGAAGAGTCGCTTGCTTTTACATACAAATAAAACCTGCACAAAAGCCTGGGCTAGCTCCCATTTTTCTCCTTGGTAGAGTTTCTGTCTTCTAGAAGTGAAATTTATTTGAAGAGATAGCATGCTTGGAAACTTCATTCTTTGTTGGAAATACCCTGAGCTCTGTGAAGGAATAGATAGGGTGATGTGAGGTTGAGAATTAGTCATGCCTGTCAGAATAATTACAACCGTTTACTCAGTGCCTACTGTGTGCTGGGTGCATTTCTACATGGTATCATTCAATCCTCCAGTAATTCTCTGAGATAGGTATTGCCATCCCCACTTCATTAAAAAAAATCACAGAAGCGTGAAGAGGTGAATTCATTTACTCAAGGAATACGATGATGACGCAGAACTCATAGGCTGCTCTGATCCCAAGCTGTGCTTCCTCACCTCCCCCACCAAACACACACAGAACCTTCTCCTAGCAAGAAAGGGGAGAAGCCTTGGTGATATGCCCCAGTGTAGTGTGCTAGGCCATGGGTGTCTAAAGTTCACAGATGGTCAAGCCAGGCTTGCTTTGAAGTTCCCTGTATGGACCAATTGGTAAAAGCTAGCAAACGAGGCATCTTTCAGAATGACTTCCTTTCAAAGGAAAGCAATCCTAGCAGACTTCAGCTTAGTGGCAACATTGAACATATTCTTCTGTCTCTGCTAAGTGGTAAGCTTAGGAAAAATGTCCCCAAACTTGGAGGCAGACAGACAGACCCCAGCTCCACTGTCCATTGGCCATGTGACCTTGGGCAAGGCATGTAGCTTTCTCCAGTCTTAGTGGGGTTGTGGGAACAATCAACTGATCAGCCCAGCTAACATAATGTCTATCTCCAAAAGGGGTCAAGAAAAGAGCTTGTGGGAGTATACCCACACCACAGGGAAGAATATCTTAACCAAGCCCACCCATGTCTTAGCTGACTCTCAGAAGCTAGCAGCAAGGGCACACAGCATGAACATAAGGACTCTCCCCAGTTAAAAGAGTCCCCAGACACTCATTAATTCATTCTGTCACCACAGGATAAGGGATTTAATATTTTGGTGAGTTATCACTGAAATCCAAAGCCCAGCACTGGCAAAATAATTCAGAATGGCAAATAAAAGGCAACTAATCTGTCTTTTCCATTAAAGTGGAAATTAGGAATGATAAAAATGTGAGGAAACACCTAAGTCACCCTGACTAAGGACACTTTGACCCATCTATCAACCATACACATTTAAAACTAGGAGCATTGCATTTTTGAACAAATCATTTGGGAGGAAAAAAATTCTTCAACTTAATTATTTCCTAGTTTTTTCTATTAGTTGTAGGTCTGAAAATACCATTTCTGAGAGGGATTGCATATTGCTTTAATGGTTTAGGCATATGAATATATGACACAAATAACAAAGGACAGGAAATCTGTCACGCACCCCAGATGAGACTTTAGGGCAACGGAGCTGCTTCCAAGCACATCCATCACAGACGTGATTGTGAACCTTAGACAGCCGCTGTCTGGGCAGGTTTGTGCTACAATACACTATAGTCACTTAAAGCTTCTTAAAGCTTCATCAACGCTGTGGCTAATACCTGCCTGCCTCTCCACTCTCTCTTCCCATTGAGGAGATGCCCTGTCTTAGGGTTTCCACTGCTGCAGTGAAACACCATGACCAAAAAAAGAGTGGGGGAGAAGAGGGGTTTATTTAACTTACACTTCAGCATTGCTGTACATCACTGAAGGAAGTCAGGACAGGAGCTCAAACCCAGCAGGATCCCGGAGGCAGGAGCTAATGCAGAGGCCATGAGGGGTGCTGCTTACTGATTTGTTTCCCCTGGCTTGTTTAGCCCACCTTTTTATAGAAGCCAGGAACAATAGCCCAGGTTGGTACCATCCACCACGGACTAGGTCCTTCCCCACTGATCACTGAATGAGAAAATGCCTTACAGCTGGATCTCAAGGGAGCATCTCCTCAGCTGAGGCTCCTTTCTCTGATGACTCTAGCTTGTGCCGAGTTGACACACAAAATCACCCAGTACACTCCCCAAACTCCAGTCCCTGGTCAGCTTCTCCCCTCCCTCCAAGATGTGCTGGGCCCAAGTAAATGGAATTGGGGTGACAATTCCATTCATGGTTGTCCCAGCATTGACCATGATCATGCCACACATCAGATGAGGGCAAATATGCTTTGCTTTTATTATTTAACTTTTTACTTTGATCATAACTTGAAATTTCCAGAAACATTATACAGAAAGTAAAGTAGCCTTCACCCTGCTTGCCTGAATTATAGCTTCTTACTAAAGCGCACACGCATGCGTGCACACACACACACAAATAATTAAACTATGTATGTGGGAAGTTAATGTTGGTAAAATATTAACTAAACCTGAGGTCGGTGTCTTACAGCTGAAAACCACACTGCAACGAAAACCGCATTGCACAAATGCTGCTGTCCTCTCAAGCTGCATCTCCCAGTGAGTCTGTGTGATCAGAAGATACAAGTGCAAGGGCTGGGAAGACAGCTCTATGGGAAACACACTTGCTGTGCAAACAAGAAGAGACGCCCTGTCTTAGTCAGGGTTTCCATCGCTGCAGTGAAACACCACGACCAAAGAGCAAGTTGGGGAGGAAAGGGTTTATTGGGCTTACAATTCAGCATGGCTGTTCATCGCTGAAGGAAGTCAGGACAGGAACTCAAACAGGCAAGATCCTGGAGGCAGGAGAGGGATCCCCAAAACCCAGATAAAATCTGAGGACCACAGGGTATGTCTGTACTCCTGGAACAGGGAGGTGAGGGACACAGGCAGATCCCTGAAGGCCAGTGGCAGTCAGTCTACGCAAGATAGGGGACTCTACGTTCAGTAAGAGCCCCTGCCTTAAATATTAAAGTGGAAAGTGATGGAGTAAGACTCTGAACCTTTGGCCTCCATACAGCATCACACACACACACACACACACACACACACACACACACGCACGCACGCACGCACGTATGCATGCGTACATGCAATAAATGTACAGAGAGTTCTGTGTGGCATTGCCAACTTCTTGCCTAATGACCTGTCCCAGCTGCTTCCTAGCAGCAGCACACGCACACCATGTCCTTCTCGCTAATGGGATATGTTGTTACACTTCTTAATCTTCATTCATCTGATCCATGAGAAGAAGTATTGTGGGATTTCATTTCCATTTCTCTAATCACGAATGAGTTTATACATTTTTCATCGTTGGAGAACCATCTGTCTTGCTTTAATTAACATCCTAAGGAACGACACAGAAGAGAAACTTGGTCAAAATATCCACTCACCCCAGCTGCGTGTAGGCAGAAAGTAAGGATCACAGGCTCTCTGGTCCAAAGGCAGCCCATGTCCTTCTCCTGGCCCTCTGCCTCAGAGTCCTGGAGTGCACTCTGCAACCAGACACCAGGCCCCATCCTGTCCCTCAAGAAACTCTAATCACATGCTTAGAATCAAATTAACCTGGAGTCTTTAATGCAAATCACCTTTGAGGCTCTCCATTTCTTTATTTCTAAAATGAGGAAAAAGTGAAATCTCTCTATTTCATACAAGAATGACTGTGATACAGGCACATGAAACTTCTCAGTACTCAACAAGCAAGAGACCCTCCTAAATTGTTAGCTCTCCTGGACTGCCTTCCTCACCCACACAGGCTACCCAACAGCCCATCATGAACTATGACACCTTCCTGTGCAGATACCCATGGAAGAAGCTTGAATATAGACATTTCTTGACTATGGAGCAAGTAGACAGGATGGATTCTTGAGAACCAAAATTTAGCACCATGTCATCAGGAGCAAGTAATCAGTATGGATGGTGGATAAGGTAGCCAGATTCAACCAATATAAATCTGAGATACCTTATTAAGTTTGAAAGATGCTGGGATACAATGATTCCCGAACCTTAGAAAACTCAAGTATTACTTTAAGCACTAAACTAGTTAACTTTACATGTGGCCTCATGGTTCCAAGAGGATATGGTCTATCAAGGTGAGAAAGGAGTAGCAGCAGGGGCAGGTGGCTGGTTATAGTCTGTATCGAGCCCAGAAGCAAAAGAAGCAGGAAGTAAAGCCCGGCTACAAAAGATCAAGGCCCACCCCTAGTGAGCTACTTCCTCCAGCAAGACTCCACCTCCTAAAGGTTCCACAAACTTCCCAAATAGTGCCAGCAGTTGGAGACTGAATGTTCAAACACATGAGCCTCCAAGTGAACGTTTCACCCCAAAACCACAACAAGCACACTCATAAAATACCGTCATTCAACGAGACTAAGTTTTCCAGGAAAATATGACACTTGAATTTGAATTTTTTGGTGGACAATTAACTTGGGGTCATAAACGTGTCCCACATATTTAGCTACCTGAAACTCAAATGTAACTGACTTATATTTTATCTGGAAACTCAAGTAGCAGCCCTCCCCATCTGTCTGAACATCGCCTACCTGTTTCCCTACATAGAAGGTAAATGGCCCAAACTGTGTCCACACTGTGTAGACTACTAGAATAGCTGATATGGAAGGCAAGAGAGAAGTGAATTATACAGGTAATTGTACCAAATAAAGAAATGCTTCCATGACAAAGTGCTTAACAGCTATACAGGCTAGGACTCTTTCAGATTCTAACAGTAAAACTCAATTCAAAGGGAAGAGTCTATAAGCATGGTCTATTTTATCCAACATAGCTGATAGGTTGTATAAGAGCTAGAGTTGGCTTAGATGTGTCAGAACAAAGGGACTTAATGATGTCATTAAGAGCCACTGGTGTACTAATATACATCTATAATGTCAGCACTTGGGAGGTGGATACTGGAGGATTGGGAGTTCAAGGCTAGCCTTGGCTGCTGCCTGGGGACCACCTGAAAATTTGTCTCTAGAAACTAACAGCAAACAAAATTTGTTTTTTCTCCATCTCCTAGCTGTCCTTTTCTCTGTCCTATTTAATCAAAGTTTGTTACTCAGTCAATCCTCCAGGAGCAAAAGAGATTCTCATTGTTAATGATCCAAGAATAACAGACAGAAAGAATCAACACAGAGATATGATGACTCAGTCAGGATTGAACTACAGTCTTCAAAATAAAGCATCAGGTCGGAGAAATAAGAAGATAAAGTCTAATAATCCCCTTATCCTGTCTTCCCAAAAATAGCCATGAAACTACATAGGAAAATATCTTTATAAATTAACAGAAAACAAAATGATCTTAAGATCCTATTAGTGCTACTAACCAAAACTCCAAAGGTATCAAATCAAAGGAGGTGACTTGAGGGAGACCAGCTCCCTCTTATTCCCCCAGAGTACTCTGGAGCAGGGAGAAATGAGGAATAAGTAGATAGAAATATAGAGGAGAGAGGTAGTTAGAAAACATAGGTTAGCCTCGGGAGGGCCTGGGACCAAACCCACCAGCCCCTCCTGTCTCTACGAAGGGGCTTTTAAAGGAATGCCAAGGGGTGGAGCAAAAGACCTCCCCCAGCACAGCCAAGTGCAGACCATCCCAGACACCTGGTGACCATGCATGTGGTCCATCCATCCCCAATGCAGCCTTGCTGTGTAAAGCAAGCTCAGATCTCACTAGGAAAGCTTTGTGGGCTCCCACAGTGACTGAAGTCTGTAAAACTCCAAGAAAGAAAGCATGTATGTGTCTAAACTCTTCAAGACACCCCTCGCTTTCCCAAACACATACTCTACAGATGTCAGATTTTTCTAAAGTGGCCTTCTAACCTAGCAGTCCTATCCTACAGAGATTTGTCTGGTCTGAATGGAAGAATTCTATAATTAAGAAATGCTGCAAGCTTGAAATTACTTGCTTTAATAGGGGAAGGATAAAAGCATTTCCGGAGACCAGTCAGCCCAGAAAGCAAACAAATAGCTTAAAATGATGGCTGGAGATAGACGCTATGATGAAGCAAGGGGAGTCATGCCTCTCACAAGAAAGATTGATGGAACTGGCAGTAGAATCCCGGCAAGTGATTATGCAAGTTTAATGCACAGATATCCCTCTAGAAGAAGCAAGAAAAGTACCCTGAGGGTCTTCAGTAGAGAGCGTTGCACAGAACAAAGCTGTGGTGCACAGAGCAAGCACAGAACTCCTGAATTTGCCCTGGGTCTAGATGCTCAGATCTCTTCTGCGTCTCTACCGCTGAGAACCCCTTCTCTGTATAGTGTTTAGGATACATGAAATCAAACAGCAGGCAAGAGTTGGCCAAAGTTCCTGACACTGACTGCTTGGAAAGATAGAACGTAGGAGATGTGCTCTGTAACTAAAAGCATAGTAATAGGCTTTTGAAGTTTAAGAAAGGAAAAACTGGGTGAAATCACATCTCCTCAGCAAAGCAGTTAGTAAGTTCTGAGGAGCCCCAAATGGGCCAGTCTCTGCATGGAGTTGCACTCAAAGGAAATGGAAACAGAATCATAGTAGCTTCAAAGAAAGATGCAAGTCTTTAAAATCAAAGATGAGTACAGAGGTCCTATAGAGATTCATCACCCCCAAACCTTCCCTCAACCATTTGTATTACCCTGGCACTCTAAGCATTAATGCCAACCAAACCAACCAAAGTAAGAAGAGAAAGCTCACCACCTGCAAACCGGCTCTATGGAGTGAGCAGGAGTGACCAGAGCTCAGGTCCCAGGATTGGCAAGTCCCTCGGATGGACAAACATGCTGTGGCACTCTAACATCCTTGTCTTTGGCACCCTAGCATCCTTGTCTTCAGCACCCTAGCATCCTTGTCTTTGGCACCCTAACATCCTTGTCTTTGGTTGGTACCCTAGCATCCTTGTCTTTGGTTGGTACCCTAGCATCCTTGTCTTTGGTTGGTACCCTAGCATCCTTGTCTTTGGTACCCCAGCATCCTTGTCTTTGGCACCCCAGCATCCTTGTCTTTGGTACCCTAGCATCCTTGTCTTCGGCACCCTAACATCCTTGTCTTCAGTACCCTAGCATCCTTGTCTTTGGTACCCTAGCATCCTTGTCTTTGATACCCTAGCATCCTTGTCTTCAGCACCTTAACATGTTTGTCTTTGGCACCCTAACATCCTTGTCTTCAGCACCCTAACATCCTTGTCTTTGGAACCTTAGCATCCTTGTCTTTGGCACCCTAGCATACTTGTCTTTGGTACCCTAGCATCCTTGCACCCTAACATCCTTGTCTTTGGCACCCTAACATACTTGTCTTTGGTTGGTACCCTAACATCCTTGTCTTTGGTACCCTAGCATCCTTGTCTTTGGTACCCTATCATCCTTGCACCCTAACATCCTTGTCTTTGGCACCCTAGCATCCTTGTCTTTGGTACCCTAACATCCTTGTCTTTGGTGGGTTTGCAAATCAGCTAGTCATGAAAACTTCAAGTGACCCTCTTGTGTGGTTCATTTCAAACATTATCCATCGTGGTTATATGAGTGGTCCAAGATCAAGGTGTTGGTAGAATCAGATGGCCACTTTATTATGTGTCCTCCTGTGGCAGAGAGAGATGCAACATTCTCTGTCTTTCCTTACAGAGACACTAATTCTATCATGAAAATCCTACTTTCCTGACCTCCACAAGCCTTGGCTGCCTCCAACAGGCCCTGTCAGCAGTGACCACAGCATTGTGAGTCATGGCTACAACACAGGATTTTTTTGTAAGACACAAATATTGTGTCTATAAACAATGTGTGTGTGTGTGTGTGTGTGTGTGTGTGTGTGTGTGTGTGTGTGTGGTTAGTTGATTGGATTTTCAAGACAGGGTCTCTCTGTGTACTCCTGACTGTCCTGGAACTCACTCTGTAGACCAGACTGGCTGCCTGTCTCTGCTTCCCGAGTGCTGGGATTAAAGGCATGGGCCACCACCACCACCACTACCCCCCTCTAGAAACAATAATTTTAATCCACAGGGTGGCAAAGGGACTTGTTATCCATGAAAGTCTTGACTTATTTTTTAATAAATAAGAATCATTGTAATGATTTTTCACATTGTGTATGTATACATGCACATGTGCATGTACATGCGTGCATATGTGAGTGAGTGTGTGTGTGTGTGTGTGTGTGTGTGTGTGTGTTATCTTTGCAATCCCAAACCTGCACACGCATGTGGAGTGGCACTCTTTGCCTTTCATCTTGTTTGGGATAGGTTCTTTTTGTTGTTGTTTGCTGCTGTTGCATGGGAAAAGCTAGGTGACCTGGGAGTTTTTAGAGATTGTCCTTTCTCCGCTTCCCATCTTCCTGTAGGAGCACCGGAGTGACTGACACATGCCTCGGCTTCCAGCTGCTGGGGATTGGAACTTAGGTCAGAATCGGTCTTAGTGAGCACTTTACCTACTGATTCATGTCCCCAACCACAGTATAGTGTCTTAGACTCTTTAGCATGCTGACAGTTGAAGATTTTTAGTAAGAGCAAGAAGAATTTTAAAGAACCCTGTAGCTGGAGTTTTTCTGGTCCTGGCCCATGGTCAGGACAAATCCCTCTTACCCAACATTCCCACAGCCCCTCAGACCCAACCAAGTAAACACACAGACACTTGTATTGCTTACAAACTGTATGGCCGTGGCAGGCTTCTTGTTATCTACTTATTCTATCTTAAATTAACCCATTTCTATTAATCTATACTTTGCCACGTGACTCGTGGCTTACCGGTACCTTACATCTCGCTTGTCATGGCGGTGGCTGGCAGTGTTTGCCTCAGCCTTCCACTTCCCAGAATTCTCTTTTCTGCTTGTCCTGCCTATACTTCCTGCCTGGCTACTGGCCAATCAGTGTTTTATTTATTAACCAATCAGAGCAACACATTTGGCATACAGAACATCCCATAGCAGAACCCCATGAATAATATGGATCACAAAACGCCAACAGCTGGAGGCACTCAGCACATAGGCCTCTCAGACCATAACATCTTCCTTCTTCATCTACAGCTCAGGGCTCGGCACCTTTACCTGTGTGTTGTCCGTCACCATTTCCTAATGAGTTCCTCTTGAAAGCTGTTGTCAGCTGGAAGCTTTTTGTTGTTGTTGTTGTTGTTGTTGTTGTTGTTGTTGTTGCTTAGAACCAAAAGACTCTCAATGGATACAGGGTGATTCTTATTTATGTCCACTAAGGCTCCTAGACCTAAGAATGTAAGCAGAACTTGGTACAAAAAGGGAAGAGCCCTTTGTCCTAGGAATTAAGAATATCTAGTTCTTGCTCTTTCCTGAGAAATGGTGTGACACCACATGAGACCTCCTCAGCATATCTCAGGGTCCTCATCTGTGAAATGCTAAATGATTCTGCAAGCCTTTCCACTTCTGACAGCTTATAATTTTATTTTGAGCTCAGAAAGGGCTGATGGATGTGTTTATTTAAAATTGCTCTGCTGATGTTCCGCTTGTACCCTGCAATCCTACCAAGCTCTGTGCCAACCCTGAGATCCAGCCAGAAACAGAGCAAAGAAACAATCCAGACATCAGCATAGGTTTGGAAAGCAGGGTGTCTGGGCTTCCTCGAGCTGTGCGTCTGCCTCTCCACCCGTATAATACATGAAGTAACCAAGACAGGGCCATGAACAGCAATGCAGAACTTCAGCAAACTCAAAACAGAATTGCTCCAGAGGACTTAGGAGAAGATGGGGAACAGTCCCCTGAAATCTTTTTCATTGAGCCATTCTCTCTTCTGTCCCCATATTTGCACTCAAAGGGGTCTACCATTTCCCACTCGTCCCTGCAAACAATCTCCTGATGTCATCCCTTCTCTGTGTCCCACACCTAAGCAGTGCCCACCAAGTCCTTCCTTAGATTTAGGATTTTCCCAGTGTGCTCTGAGTCTATTTGCCCTCTACTTGCTGGTTATGTGGATTTTTGCAAGGTCTCCTGAAATAAGTTACATATTAATTCAACCAAAATGTACCAAGGGCACTGGTTCACTTTGTCAGCTTGACACAGTCTAGAACATTGGAAGACTCTCAATGAGACACTGTTGAGACTAAGTTGGGCCGTGGGCATGTGTGGCTCTGGGGTGAGGAAGACGTTTTGATTAAGCGATCTGCTGTGGGAGGACACAGCCGTGAGTGGGCAGTACCTTTCTCAGGGATTGAAGTCCTGAACTGTGTACAAATAGAGAAGGCAAAACTGAGCAGCAGGCCGAACTGCATGCGTTCATTTCTCTCTCTGCTCCGGGCTCTGGATATGATAGGAAGAGCTTTGACTTCCCTGCTGGAGTGGGCCATAGCCTAGAATAGTGAGGTTAAGAAACAAACCTCTTTCTCTCCAGAGTTGCTTTGTGTCAGGGTATTTTATCACAGCAGCGGAAGCGAAATTAAGACACTGTGCTCTTCTCTTGTCCATATAACCAGAGAGGAGAAGGTACCACTGGGAAAGTGAGAGATATTCTTCACAACCAAATACTGACTCCATTACCCATTTCAGTTACAGAGTTTAATGATTATAAATGTATGCACTCATCATGCCTGTGTATAATCCCTATGCTTGAAGTTAAAAGTGATCTCATATAACCCAGACTGCCTGTGACTCTCCAGCTGGGCCAGTGGTATCATAGACTGAATGCGAAAGGGACAGCTACTGATCTTGCAAAGGTCAAAGAGGGTCAGAGGAAGTTCAGCGTTCTCCGAGATCTGGTGCTATTCGGGGTCCTTTTCTTGGAGGGGGGCTCTTCCGATCCCCTCTGGATACAGATCTGAGGCAGGTGAGTGCCTGGCTTGAGCCACTGGTTTATGCAGTCTGACTTGAGTGTCCTTGCTGATAGAGGAATGACAAGAGAAACAGCCTTAGATCCTTGGGGATTCCATGAACGTTTCGGTAGCACCCGCCTACCACCACCCGTTCACCATGTGGGAGCGAGGGGCTGTGGATTGAAAACAGAGACAAGAGACAGCGGGTCATTCGTGCCAGCAGAATGCCGAATGCCGTTTATTGAAGAAAGGAGGAAACCTTAAAAACAGGCTTACAGCACAATGGAGGAACCCCGGAGGGCAGAAGTTCACTACTGAATCTTCTACATTCTTGCATCTAAGCTGTTTACCCCAAATGCAGGACACACAAACAAAGAACTGGTGATTGTTCAGGAGGGTGGAGACAGACTGGCAGGGAATCAGCATAGGGAGGACATCTGGTCAAGGTTGGCAAGCAAGGCGGCAGTTACCCAACTTGGGCCCAAAACATGAAGTCCCTTGTTCTGAGGAGCAGAGCTTTTCCATAGCTGAAGCTTGAGAAAGCAGAGCACTTCTGGACAGACAGACAGACGCTCAAGTGACTTTCCGTCTCTTTCCTTGGTGACTGTTCTGCCAAAGCACCACCCCATCTACATATCCAACGAATCCCCACCTTTCTCTGTTCTCCACACTTGAAGGTGAAATTAACATTTGATCATGTGACTTCCCAAATGCTCACAGGATAAACACCAGAACTATTGCTAACCCACCAGGCTGGTCTGCCTGGCTACCTCTGGCTTCACTCACTCCTGTTCCCAGGCAGCCACCCCAGTCTGACTCAGCAATGCACTGGCTTGTCCTGCCCAAGACCTCTGCATTTGCTGCTGCCTCTGCCAAGAACATTCCCCCTTAACTGCCTTTAACGACCCCTTAACTCATATTCTTCCGTCAATCTCGGTTTGCACCTCACTCCTTGTGGGAAGGATTGTTCCTGCATGTCCTCATGCCAACAATGGTCATAAATGAACTGCTTCATTTCTATTTACAGTTCCTTGATTATAGTCCATCTTGCCCATGAAAGAGCTCACAAAAGCAAAGGTTGGGATGCTGTTTTGTTGCCTAGCTCCCTTATTCCACTCACTAGCACAAGATGCGATAAATACAGAAAGAAGGGAAGGAAGGACGGGAGCGTCAATGGCTGCTACAGGGACCTGAGAGGATACAACTGTATAGGGGAAAAGGAGCAAGGAAGCCGGGCGGTGGTGCCACACACCTTTAATCTCAGCACTCGGGAGGCAGAGGCAGGCGGATCTCTGTGAGTTCGAGACCAGCCTTGGCTGTAGAGTGAGATCCAGGAAAGGTGCAAAGCTACACAGAGAAACCCTGTCTCAAAAAAACCAAAAAGAAAAACAAACGAAAAAAAAAAAGGAGCCAAGAAACAAGAGCAGCCGCAGATGGGAGCTGGAAGAGACCGCAGTGAAGCATCATGTAGAACATGAATGGCCATCAGGGCACAGGAAGAATGGTTGGGGCTGGGAGGATGAGTCAGCCATTAAGTATTTTCTGTGCAAACATGAGGACCTGACTGTGGGCCCAAGGACCTGTGTCAAAAGCTGGGCTAGGGACTATGTACTGTAATCCAATACTGGGAGATGGAGACAGGAGGTTCCCAGGGACTGGCTAGGAGATCCTGTCTGCAGGGTGAGGAGCTACCTACCTCAACTTGAGGTGCCATGCTGTGTTCAAGCCCAAGGGAGGCCTTCCCCTTTCTGAAGGGAGATGAAGGAGTGCAGGTAGATGGCAGCCAGGGACGGGGAACAGAAGGAGAGAGTGGGGGGGGGGGGAACCGATGGTCAGTATGTAAAATAAACAGGAAAAATGTTAATTAAATTTAAAAAAAAAAGAGATCCTGTCTCAAAAAATAAAGAAGAATGTAACAGAACAATGACACTGGAAACTGTCTCCTACTATCCACAAGCATATGCACAAGCATGCCTAGGTACCTACACACGCGTGCAAGCGCATACACACATGTGCAAGAGAATGGCCAGACGATTATCAGGAAGGAATATGGTTACTGTCCGAGGTTTCTGAGAGACGGATGTGTTCGGTAGTGAGACTTCAGAAAGGGCAGTTCCAGGAGAGTGACACAGGAGAGTCTCAGCCAGGAGGATGAGAGGGGAGCACGTAGAGAGGGAGGAAGGATGTCATTGCGCACCATCCTTAGGAAGCTTGGGTTAGCGCAGGAAAAGCGAGAGTCAGAGAGGTAGACGAGATGGACTTTTTTATCTGCGTATACCAGCAATAGAAAGAGGGGGCCTCAGTGGCAGGAAAAGGGATAAGCAAATGTGTGACGGAAGGGCTGAAGCGGGTACACATAGCTGGCACCAAACAAGATGCAACTACTACTCAAGGCCTGGAAGGCTGTCCGGTCACCTAGCACATGGTCAGTGCAGAATGGAAGGATGAATGAATGAACGATGAGGTAACTATGGACAGACATAGCTGAGGGATCCAGCTCTGAGAGATGCTGAGTGCTGTAATTTGACCTGAGACCACCCCTCCCCACCCCAGGCCCACATTAAAGGTTTGGGAGACAATGATACCTTAAGGAAGTTGGCAGAGATGGCTCTGAAGTTAAGAGCACCTGCAAAGGACCCAGGTTTGGTTCCCAGACCCCCCCCACGACAGCTCATAACCCGCCCTGCCTCCAGGTCCAGCTAGCCTTTATGGGCTTTGAAATATAGGATCGTGTCCTCTGCAAACAGGAATAATGTAATGTCTTTCTTTCTCTTTGAATTCTTTTTATTTCTTTTCCTTGGCTTAGTACTCTTAGCTCAGACTTTAAGAACTATATGACTAAGAGTGGAGACAGTGGGCATCCTTATGTTAATTCGATTAAAGTACCTAAAGTCAAATATGCATAAATAGTATTTTTGTAGTAGAGCTGCTATTCCGTATGTGGCACACTGCAAAAGATCAAAAGTCCCTAAAGACCCCACAACATAGTCAGATTCACCATCGGATGTCAAGGGTTGAAACTCAGCTTGGGGAGTGAAACCTTAGCCGCAAGCATATTAGGAATTGATAAAATCAGAAAGAAAGTGGCATGTGTTCAACACCATCAGTCAGCCTTCTCTCACTTGACAAACCAAGGGAAGACTGTTTCAGCTGGTAAGGCAGAGCAGCATGCCAGGGACCATTTGGTGAAACTGAGCCACTCACCTTTGTAGCAGTCAGGAAGGTAAGAGAGAGCTAGTGTGGGGTAGGGGTCCGGGGAGGCAGGCAGAGAGAAAGAATAGAGACAAGACACACTCTTCAAGGGCATGCACTCTGTGATCTACATCCTCTAAGTAGCTCCTACCCCCGACAGTTCCCATGGCCTCCCAAGAATCCATTCAATTATGAAGTTATCAATGGACCAACATATGAATACCATCAGGGATCTCATCTGCCAATCATCCCAATCAAGCCTTGAGCTGTCAGGAGACAACATTTCATGTTGAAACATAAGATGTGCCTATTAAGTACTTGTGATATGAATTGCCTTAATGTTGTGAGCTGGACCTTGACAGCCCCTTTTGGAAGGTTGAGAAAAGGGAGGCTTCAGAGACATTAGGTAGCCTAATCTTAGCGATCCATCAAGAGGGTGGGAAATCCGTCCCTGAACCACCTGACTTCCGAGGCCTGTGCTGTATTCCTGCTTGACTCACACACATCAACCTGGTAACCGTGCTATCATATCGTAAGTTTCTCATCCACAGGAGCTCTTTCCTTTCCAGAGCATGGTCACACAGTAGCCTGTATCATATTTCTATTGAATGAAGGAGATGCTCAGGCCCCTTTCTACAGGGCTGGAACAGATTGAGCTCAACCCCTGCCAGGTGGGGGGCTGGGGTTGACACAAGAGACTCCTTAGGGTAGACTCACATAGACAGGGATCTAAGATGGGGTCACACGTAGGCTGTATACTGGGAGAATGATTGGGAACTGAAGTGAGGTGATTTGCCACGACCCAAGGGTGAATGATGGACAAAAGTCAAAGCTGAAAGTCGGACTCCAGATCATACCCAGATGAACTGGACACAATAAGGGGCCTGAGACCTTGATTTTATTCTGTGAACCTTGTGGGGAGCTTGTAATTCTCTTCTATGGGCTGCAGAACTATGAAGCTGGCCCAGAGACAAAAGCTATTGGCAAGCATGAGCCCATTCCTACCAAAGCCAACACTCCCAAGAACCTGGCAAGGATCAGAAATCCTACAGACCTCCAGCCATGAGGTGACATTGTGCCTGTACCATCTCTCTAGGATCCGGCAGTAGAAAGGATAAAGATGAGGATTCTGAGTACTCTGGCTCTCCTGGGTCCTTTTCTCTGTGACACCATGCTTCTTGAACCAGGACCATTTGCCTCTAGAATCAGCCAAGTTGGCCGACAAAAGGATGGAGCAACCATCCAACCCAGGGCCTTGCATTCTGCCTAGCCCAGGATTAAAATTTCATAGGCTGAAACTGCCATCTATAGAGAGACTCCCCAGCCACAATAGAGTTGCTGACAGAACTTGTGAATCCATCATTAGCTCTTCAGAAACAAGGAGGCTATTTCTTAGCAACTCTCAGTGATGAATGTGTGCACCACACATGCTGACAAACATCTTTCTCAGTTTATAAATACCAGAGCACATGTTCCCACTCCAATGGGAATCGAGCCCGTTCGCCCGCTGCAGACGAGGCACAATTTCATCAGCTAATTGCTACTGGAGAAACAGCTCCATGTGTGCTTTTGTACATCTGGCTTTACAGTACCATGAACTTTTCAATACAATGCCCATTCACTGTGGTGGCTGGCAGGATGTACTTGAAAGGAAAGCTGTGTTCAAATGCTACGCATGTTTCAGGAACCAAATGTTCTATTTATTGACAGTTTTTTGTTTATTTGTTTTTAGTGATGCACTAAAGTCCACTGGGAACCCAATGTATAGCTGTGTCTCTTCTTTGTCTTATGAGCAAAAAAATGTCTCTGATGGAAGAATATTAAGTGTTTATAGGAATACACTGGAAGCATGCTCATATCTTCATAACTATGATTCCTTTCATATATTAAGACACTGAAGCTTGGAGAGGAAAAGGGGCTGCCCTGAGCCTTCTCAGAGAAAAATAAGCAAATCTAGAACAGAAGCAAAAGATCAAAAGATGTTCTGACCCTTAATTAAATGATCTTGCCCATCTTTGAGTCCATTGCATTTCTAAAGTTTTTTTGTTTTGTTTTAATCTTTACAATTCTCTCTACAGTTTATATTTCTATAATAGTATTTATGATTCTGCTCTTTGGGGTTTTACATTTTCTAATTTAAAATCTGCACCAGTGGTTTTTCACACAATGAAACCTCTTAAATTAGCTTTGTTTTGATACCTGTGATAGTTTCACCCGTTCCTGAGCTGGCATGAGTACCACCTAAGACAAGCTAACTGAAGCCATGGTAGTATTGTAACATCAATTGTTTAAAGGTCCTATTAATAAAAACCAACCCAGATGGATCTCAGCTGAACTGGTGCTCAAAAGCCTAAAAGCTTAACCAGACTCTAGTTCCTGGTCCTCACACCTTGTATACCTTTCTGCTTCCTGCCATCACTTCCCGGGATTAAAGGCATGTATCACTATGCCTGGCTGTTTCCAGTGTGGCTTTGAACTCACAGAGATCCAAACGGATCTCTGCCTCTGGAATGCTAGGATTAAAGGCGTGTGTGCCACCATTTCCTGGCCTCTATATCTAGTGGCTGTTCTATTCTCTGACCCCACATAAGTTTATTAAGGTACACAATATATTGGGGAACACAATATCACCACATAGTATACCAAGGAAAGCCATTTATGGATATACACTGTGTACCAAACACTATACTGGGTACTATAAACAGCCCATCCCATTTCTCATTTTTATGAGATGATTGGTATTATCTCCATACACAAACCAAATTATAGGCTCATGGAAGTTAAAGAACTTGGCCAGCCCCTATGCCCACTGGTGCCACAGTGGCATGACTATTATGGAGTTAACCAACTGCTTCCTGACTGAATTTGAGTTCTGATTGACAGGAGTGAACACACACCTGGTACTATAAGCCTGGTCAAAAGCCTATGGCTAGCTGGGTGATGGTGGCGGATGCCTTTAATCCCAGCACTCGGGAGGCAGAGCCAGGTAGCTCTCTGTAAGTTCAAGGCCAGCATAGTCTATAGAGCAAGATCCGGACAGGCACCAAAACTGCACATAGAGAAACCCTGTCTCAAAAAACAAACAAACAAAAAACAAAACAACAACAACAAAAAAGCCTATGGCTGAGGATTAGAATGTACAGCTCATGTTTTCCTAAAAGGCAAGTATCCTAACTGCCTCCTTAACATTTACACTATAACCCACTTACTAGTGACGCTGTCCACCTGGATCAGAGAAGCTTCTTTCTGCAGAGAGCAAGCACTGATACAAAGACTCACAACTGGTCAAATGCTGAGGATAAGTGATGATGAGTGGTCATCCCTAAACAAGGCAACCGTATGACCCACTACAAGGCCCAGAGAGCATCACAGAAAATGGGTTAGAAAGACTTTGAGAGCCAGAGAATGGATAGGAGCCTTATAAAACACTGCCTTCTGGACAGAAAGTGACCATTACGATCACAAACACATGGAGGTACTTACCTACACAAAACCTGCCCGTGTGCACACACACACAAACACACACACACACACACACACACACACACACACACACACACACGGGAAGAGGAGAACTGGGGGGAAGATAGGATTCAGCAACAAAGAGTGGAGAGGGGTAAGGGTAATGGGGGTGAATATGATCATAATCAATGCTACTCACGCATGTAGCTGTCTAAATAAATACTAGTAAAGTTTAAAAAAAAAAACTTGCCCATGATCAAAGACAAAGCAAATATTCCAATTCGGATTGTCCAATGCAAAAACCTGTGTTATTATTCACTGTTCCTGCTGTTCATCATTTCTAATCCTTAAGATGCAGTGACGTTAGCACATCATTGAAACGAAAGCTGCTTCATGGTTGTGTAACTACCTGGGGTTGTCCTCAGCTATGGATGCAGGAGCCCTTAAAGATACCCAGGTCCCAGTCCCTGGGACCTGTGACTGTCACTTTATATCACAAAAAGACTGCAGATGGGGTTAAGATTTTTATGTAGGGAGAGTAGCCAGGTGAGCGCGACACAGATGTGGGGGCAATATGGCCATGGGGACACAGACTAGTGTGACATGGCAGCAAGCCAAAGGTGCCCACAGCTCTTGGAGGCTGCAAGAGGCAAGCAGCAATTTGTCCCCCTAAAGCCTTCAGTGGTACCAGCTCTGTTGCCACATTAATTTTAACTCCTACATCCCAAGTTCAGGATTGAAAAAAAATTTCCATTGCTTCAAATCACCAAGTACATGGTAACTTGTTATAGTGGTAACAGAAAACACATAGGCTTGGGAAAGTTTTGAGGCTCTCAACTGAAATACCTATGCCACTTGGATGTTCCTAAAACTGGGGGAACTTAATACTTTCTCCTTCCTTCTAGAAAAAAATAATAGAGATACTGGACAGCAACTTTGAGGCACCACACACATACAAATATGTGCACACACACAAGAACATGCACACATCCATGTACACCATGTGTGTGTGTGCGTGTTTAAAAAAGAAAGAAGAGGGAGGAAAGACAGAAACCAGAGCTACATCTATGAAATAACTAGAAAATAAGAGTCAGGCAATACCATCTAGGATTAGTATTCACAATACTGAGGAATTATCACAAATTTTTGTTTTATTGATAGCATTGTAATTTTGTTCAGACCAAAAAAAAAAAAAAAAGGAGTTCTTTTATAGATGTTCACTGAAATAGTTATGGATCAAATTATTCTTGCTTCAGAATAAACATAGGAAGGAAGGAAGAAGTGTGCCATGAAAGGTATGAAGTAAGTTTCCAATGAGTTGACACAATTGCTGAAGTCGGACAATAGGCATGAGAAGGTATGTTACACCATCCTTGATACTTGGCTGTAGTGGATAGCCATCCCAGCATTGGCCTGGAAGTTCCAACCCCCACTGAGGCTTCGGTAATGGTCACGCCCACAAGGCGGGGCGGAGGAGGAAGTGGAAGACCCAAGAGAGGGAGGAGGCGTGCACTCTCTTGGTTGGGGGCGCTGGACTGAGCAGAGTTCTCCAGAGAACATCACCTGGCTGCACCATGCCTTTGCTAGACCCTACAACCTATCCCTTCATTTGTAAGTTACCCCTCAAAATAAACCTCCCTTTTAACTACAAGGAGTGGCCTTAATAATTACATCAATACTTGGCAATATAGGAAGTTTTTGTAATAGAGAAAGGTGGGGTGGGGAGACAGCTCGGTAGAAAAAGCACTTGCTGTACAATCATGAGGGCTAGAGTTCAGATCCAGGCGAAAGGGTAAGTATGGTAGGTACCTATAAGACTCAGGACGCAAAAGCAAGGGTCCCTGGAGAAATCTGGCTAGCTAGACTAGCCAGAACTGGTGAGTTCTGGGTTCAGTGAGAAACCCTGCCTCAATAAACAGAGAATAATTGAGGAAGATACTGGATGTCAATACGTGCACACAGACTCGCATGTGCAAGCGCGCACGCACACACACATGAACATGCACACATAAATTTACACTATATATAGTGGACTATTAACTTAAGATGTATTACATTCATTTATGCTGTGGAACATTTGTTTAATGATGCAAAGATGTGTTGCATTCCTATATGTTGCATTTGTCTAACTCTGTAAAGCTGTGTTACTTTGCTTGTCTGAAACACCTGATTTGATCTAATAATGAGCTGAACGGCCAATAGCTAGACAGGAGAGAGAAATAGGCAGGGCCAGCAGGCAGAAAGAATAAACAGGAGAAGAAGGAAGAAGAGGGAAGAGCAAAAGAAGGAAAGGAGGATGCCAGGAACCAGCCACCCAACCACACAGCCACACAACCAGCCACCCCACCATACAACCAGCCACAGAGCCACACAACCAGCCACCCAGCCACACAACCAGCCATGGAGTAAGAAGGAAAGAAAGGTATATAGAATAGAGAAAGGTAACAATCAACTAATGTGTGTGTGTGTGTGTGTGTGTGTGTGTGTGTGTGTGCGTGTGTGTGTGTGTGTGTGTGTTTTAACTAGGAAAGAGAGGGAACAGACAGGCCAGAACTGTGACTATGTTCCAGTATGGATTTGGTCTTCATGTTGTTAATTCCTTTCTCTTCCTCACTATAAAATTCAGGGTGATACGACCTCCGGAGCTCCCTCCAAGCTGCCCCAAGTTGTCAAGCCCCGTGACCTTCAGCAGTGCTTACCCATCTAAGACCTTTTTACCTCCAGCTCAGCCCTCCTCTCTCCTATTCCCCGAACTGCTCTGGCATCCTGCCTGGGTAGGACGAAGTTAACAGATGCTGCAAATGACCAAGGTCAAAACACCCGAGACGTAAGAACAAATCAGTCACACCCCCACAGTTTCTCAAGAAACCTTTCACCCAGCCTGGCGGCCAGAACCGCCGAAGCCTTCACTCCTTCCACCAGACACAGAGAGATGGGCAGCCTTGTGTAAAGGCACTTGGCAACTGGAGCTTTAAGGTGGCCAGCTCCCAGGGCCCCAACGGCAGAAGTCAGACCTGGATGGCTACACTCCACGGGCCGAGAACAAAAGAAAAACCAGTTGGCCGATTAAAACTGGTTCTTATTATGCAAATTCATAATGTAAACAAAGTTGGAAAGAACTTACCCAGCTTGCTGGAGAGAACATAGGGACACAAAGGATCCCAACAATCACCAACTCACCTCCCGCTATGAGTGTTCCTCACTTCCAGACAGTACAGGAAACCCCAGGCTCCCCATGTCTACTTCTCACTATGCTAGCACACACACGTTTGTCTGAGAACTTAAGGAACACTTTTTTCCTAACAGAAGACAAGCTCACAACACTACATTGAACCATATTGAAACCGCTGTTATCCGATATCAGAAATAATAGATATTGACAATTCCATATGGTACAAAGCACCCTTTTATGGGTGTTGTTAAACTCTTCTAGACAGCGCTGTCTATCAACCCTCACAAAATACAGCAGAGGTCTCCAAGCCCCAAGGCAATGAATAGGTTACTATGACCCTCCGGATGGGGACAACAGCAAGCGTTCCCCCAAAACTGTTGAGTTACATATGAGATCAACACAAGATGGGGTAACGGACATGTCCATAAGCATCTGAGAGCCCAAATAGTTATGGTGAAGCAAAAACAATCAAAACGAGAAGACTGAGCAGTCGAAGGTCTACCTGTAAGTGAACAGCTGATCCTCCACCAAAAGGGTAGGAGGTAGGAACACCTCAAGGTGAAAGGTACTGCCATTACAATTGGGTATTGAGCAAAACAGGAGAAAGAAAAGAAAGTTAGAAGTTAGCAAGCAATGTATGTGGTGGGAGGCAGCCTCTGAGGGAACCGGGGACCTTTGACGGCACCAGTGAGGGTTTTATATCCCCAACTGGACTCAGCCAGGCTCAGAACAGAGATGCCCAAACAGCTCTCGTGTATTGACTCCTCCAGGAAGCTAAGCTGTTCCCTCTCCTCTTCCTCTTCTCTTTTGGCTCCTGACCCCCCTTTTCTTTTCCTCTGCCACCAGGGTGGAGGACTGGGAAGGAGATCATCCTTTAGCAGAGTTCATGGCTGTCCAAATCTCTAGTGCTGATGATAAAACAAGGCAAACAAAGCAGAAAGAGAAAGAGTTCCCAGAGTAGGAACAACAACAATAATAATATTGATAATAATAATAATAAAAATTTGAGTGAGTTGTGAGGTAACAAACACTCCCTGAAGCAGTCGGTTCAAAAGAACCCCAGGGTCATCAACACAGAGACATCCCGGAGTTTGTCTGGTTTCCTTGGCTGCCAGTTCATGCCCTCGGTCATCCTGTGAAATGGGCGTTTAGTCCCCAAGTCCATCCTTCCAAACAGAATGAGCCTGTGTCTCTCCCTACGGGAACAGAGAGATCTGTGAGGAGTGTGGGAACAGACAATGGGGTGAGGAGGTACTGGGGAGCTAGCTGTAGCAAAGACCAGAGAGGAGGCACTGCAGACAGTGAGGTCACAGGGTGACCACCGCAGGACTGCCCGGAGCACAGGCAGGAGCAGTTCTACTTAGTACTGATTCAGAATGTTCCCTCTGCTCCCCGCCAGTTGAAACCTACTCAAATTCCTGGAGAACTAGTTGTTTTCACTGCATCTCCTACACAGTGTCCCTCAGGCCCTGTTCTAGCTTCACAGTTATTCTAGAAAAGCCTGGAAGTGACTATGTCTGGTTTCTGGATCAGGAAAGGAAAGGTACCCGGTCCAGGATGTCCCTTTGACTCAGGCACAAATTCTGACTGCACTGGCTGCTCTTCTTCTGTTCTGTGTTTACCTCAAATCCAGTCCCCTGGGTGGCAGTTCAGAGGCCAGCTCTGGAATCTATCTCCCTGGGTTCAAAGCCCAGCTGCGTGATCCACCGTGTGAACTTACCAGCTTACCTCAGCTTCTGCATCTTCAAATGAAGATGGAAATCAACTCTAGGTGCTGGGGAAATTGCGGGAAGATAAAGGAGAGGATGTCAGCAAAATGCTCACTTAGGTCTGTCTCCTGCTCTTGCTGCTGCTGCTGCTACTGTTACTCCGGCAATGGCCATTTAAGCAGGCTTCAGTTACTTGACTACTAGTTAGAAAATCTTTAATAAGGATCCCAACTCCTACTTTTATGTTATAAAACCTGCAATTACGACAACATCAAAAAGGCATTTGGGTTGAAAAAGCTTTTCCCAAACGAGTAGAATTCTGATGGCACACTCATGCTTAAAAAAAAAAAAAAAAAAGCCGGGTGGTGGTGGTGCACGCCTTTAATCCCCCAGCACTCGGGAGGCAGAGGCAGGCGGATGCTTGTGAGTTTGAGGCCAGCCTGGTCTCCAAAGAGAGTTCCAGGAAAGGCGCAAAGCTACACTGAGAAACCCTGTCTCAAAAAACAACAACAACAAAAACCCCAGCAAGTTTAGAAGCCAGCTCTTTCTTCATGTCTACCTCAGATAACACAGACATAGTAAGAAGAATGGGGCGTTCTATAGGTACTGACAACCACCATATGGACTTTCAATGAGATGCATCTCCACACACAGCACGTTGCACAATAAAGCCCTGTGGTTTCCCCATTCAAAAGAGCTCAGGGACCAAACCGGCAGCCCGCCTGACAGCACCAGTTAGCTTCTTGTTATGTCTCCAAAATGGAGTCTGAGGCTACGTTCCCTCCATGTCGGATGGATCTGTGATGTTGGCTCTGGCAACGATTAGCGTGTTTCCTTTGGTGGTGTGGAGTTCCTGTGTGAAAGCAGCCACCTCTCAGTCTGGGGCAGTTTGAAAATTCTGGTTCATTTTGTGACCTTCGAGATTCAGCACTCACTGCTCAGCAGAATGACCCGCGCCTCTGTGTGTGTGTGTGTGTGTGTGTGTGTGTGGTGTGGTGTGTGATGTGTGTGTGTGTGTGTGTGTGTGGTGTGGTGTGTGTGTGTGTGTGTGTGTGTGTGTGTGTGTGTGTGTGTTTCTCCTTTCCTCCACTCACCAACTGGCTCTGTGCTGGTTGAGTGGGTGGCCTTACCCGGGTCCATTCAATGTTCACGTTTTTTTATCCTGAAAGTACACATTATTATAAAATTCAAAAGGCACTGGAAACACACCCAGATAAGCTATACTATTCATTTACAGATTTCAAACACCTACATGCTTAATCATTTTAATTGTTTTACATGAGGCACAATGATTTAACTACCGATGTGTTCTTCTATCTGCCAACCACGAGCATATGGAACAAAAAACTAGCATATCATTAGGTATATTCAAAACAAAACACGCGTGCATGTGCGGATACACACGTGTTGGGGAGTGTGCGCATGGGTGCATATGTATTTGAAAGTCAGAGGACAATCTGGGGTATCATTGTTCAATGATGAGCTAGGCAGGCTAGGCAATGAACCCATCTCTGCAATTACACACTTGCAACACCACGCCTGACTTCTTTTTTTTTTTTTTTAACTGTAGGTTCTGAGAATAGAACCCAGGTCCCCATGAGAACACGTTACTGAGATACCACCTCAGTTGCTATGAAAAACTTCTTGACATTATGATAGGAGTATTTCCCTTCTGTGGTGGTTTGAATGCAAATGGCCAGCCGAGAGCCCAGCACTCGGGAAGCAGAGGCGGGCAGATCTCTGTGAGTTCGAGGCCAGCCTGGTCTACAGAGCGAGATCCAGGACAGACTGCAGAGCTACACAGAGAAACCCTGTCTTGAAAAACTAAAGAAATAAAGAAATGAAAAGAAAAGGGAAGATGGCCCCACAGGCTCATAGGAAGTGGCACTGTTAGGAGGTGTGGCCTTGCTGGAGTACATGTAGCTTTGTTGGAGGAGGTAGACTACTAGGGCAAGCTTTGAGGCCAAAGAAGCTGAAGTCTTGCCAGTGCGTCTCAGTCTCCTTCTGCTTCCTGCAGACTAAGATGAAGAACTCTCAGCTCCTTCTCCATCACCATGTCTGCCTGTATGCTGCCATGCTCCTCATCATGATGATATCAGACTAAACCTCTGAACTGTAAGCTCGCCCCAATTAACTGTTTTCCTTTATAAGGCAACCATAGTCATGGCCATCTCTTCACAGCAAGAGAAACCCTAAGACACCTTCCAAGCCAACTCTGGGATAGTAGGATATACTTACTTGACATAAATAACATACAAACGAGGCATTCTCCATACTGAATTAGAAGTTTATTGGGCTCCTAATTCCCATGTCTGGAGGAACATGAACATGGATGTACATGCATTGTCTCATGTTGTGGCTCTCACATGCATGTCGTCTTCGGTCAGCTGGACTTCTGCTCTATTTGTCAGTAATTGATAGTTAGCTCAATGTGAGTGGATATGACAGACACAGAATGATGCGTAAGCCGTAGCAACAAATCCTCCCCAGTACCATTTTCTTTGTTCCCCCCAAAACCCATAGTACAACTCTCTCTTGTAAAAAATAAACTTCAGAACAAGGCATTTGATTTTAACCTCACAGAGAAAAATAAAGATAATTCTATCATCTCGGAATTCAGCAACGAATGTCCAACTATGGCTAAGAGGTACACCCTGAGAATTAAATGATTTATTTGAGCAAACCCATTCAGGTTTATAAAGCTGTGTTAACCTAACGTTGGAAAGGGACACAAGAGACCGCTGCAAATGCCCCTACTCATTTTGTGGTACAGTTCTCCAGGGATGCGGTACTGTAAACATCCTCATTGTCTTCAATGCTAGAAGCATCTGTGGAATCAGGATCGCTGACCACAATGCCAATGGAAGACAGACTGGTAATGAAGGCGTGGACTTGCTGTGCATAGACATCCCTGATGTTAAAGTAAGGTAGCTCAGGGCACTTCTCCGGTGGGTCCTCACTGCACGGGTCCACGTCCATGTCCTTTTGCTTCTGGTAGTACTTGGAAAACTTGTTGAAGATGATGGTGATGGGAAGGGCTACCACCAAGATGCCACAGATAATACATGTGCTTGCAATGATCTTCCCGGCCACGGTGACCGGATGGGTGTCTCCATAGCCCACAGTGGTCATACTGATAGTGGCCCACCACCAGCAGATGGGGATGCTGGTGAGACTGGATGCAAGTTCATCTTTCTCCACAGAGTAGATAAGCACGGAGAAGATGGAGATACCCACCGAAAGGAAGAGAAGCAGTAACCCCACTTCATGGTAACTGTGCCTCAGCGTGGCCCCCAGAGACCGAAGCCCTACAGAGTGCCGGGCAAGCTTCAGAATTCGGAATATCCTCATGAGCCGAAGGATTTGGACCACCTTGCCCATATTCTCAATGTCCTCACTCTCTTCTTCCTTGGTGTCCACAGCCAACGTGGCATAGAAGGGAATGATAGAGACGAAGTCGATGATGTTCAGAGGGTTTTTCCAGAACTTCTTTTGAGAAGGGGCAGCCACCAGCCGGATGGCCAGCTCGCCAGTGAACCATGCAATGCACGCAATCTCCACTCCTTCCAGCACAGGGTCATCCACTTCTCCATCCTCATTCTGGAATTCCGACATGCTGTGCACACACATGGCCACGATGGAGGCCAGCACCACGCTCAGGGAGGAGATGGCAATGAGCTTGGCCGACAGGCAGTAAGCTGGGTTTTCCATCCGAATCCAGATTTTCTTTCGGAGCTGACCAAACCTCAGCTTGTCGAACTTCTCCAGCTCTTTCTCAAACAGAGAGGATTCTTCAAAAGAGGAGTCTGTGCTCACATCGTTGCTCTTCTGGTCCCAGTCCCTCTCCTGACTCTCTTCCTTGCGCTCCTGGTATCGGCTGCTACAGCAGGAGTCGATGAAGAGCTCGTTGATACCCCAGTACTCGATCTCCTGGCAGAAGGAGAACACGCACAGCTCCTCCATGACGTGCAGCTTCCCCGTATAGTAAAAGTTCAAAACGTATCTGAACAGGGAGGGGTTCCGATCAAAATAGTACTCTTTATCTGCCACGCTATAGTCATCACAGAGCTCTAGAATGGCCTCCTCAGAATGGCAGGTCAGCAGCTTCCCCAGTCTTGTGTGAGGGAACCGTAGGAGCGTACTCTGGTCCACAGACTGCTTAAAGCCCCCTACGTTCAAGTTGACAAGTTCCTCGTCTTGTCCAGGGCGATGGAAAAACTCACCAAACACCATGATGGATAGAGGAGGCAGAGTGCTGGCCGGGAAGGGAGACGCCCAAGATCACATTGCACCTAGAAGGAGCACAAGACAATATTAGCCTGTGCCCAGTCCTACCTCGTCAGGACTTATTTTTAATCTGCCCTTTCCAGAACGATGGGCTGCACCGAAGGCAAACCAGGAAATGTATTGACAAGAAGAAAAACACATTTCAGGAGTGTCTGGAGGGGGTTCAAAAGCTTGAGCTTAAAAATCTAGTTTTGCAAAAGAAAACCTACACTATCATTTGATGACACCTCATTCCCATTTCTGTTAAGCACTCAGATTTCATCTTCTGCCTCCCCCTCTCTCTCAATCTCTCTCAATCTCTCTCTCTCTCTCTCTCTCTCTCTCTCTCTCTCTCTCTCTCTCACACACACACACACACACACACACACACACACACACAGTGCACTTACATAATGCAGACAGAACACTCATAGACATAAAATAAATAAATCTTTACAAAAGATTAATTTTAAAGAAAAAGAAAAGAAACTTGCCGTAGGCGCTAGTGAGACAGGTCAGCAGGTCAAGGTGCCTGCAGCCAAGCCAGACAACTTGAGTTCAAGTCCCAAGAGCCACATGAAGGAGAGAAGTAACTATAAATTGTCCTCTGGCCTCCATACCTGTTCTCTCTCTCTCTCTCTCTCTCCCTCACACACACACACACACTCACACTCACACACTCACACACACTCACACACAAATACACATATATTTACACACACACATATATGTATATATATAATGTACACACACTCTCACACACTCTCACACACACTCACACACTCACTCACACTCACTCACACACACTCACATACACTCACACACACACTCACACACACATACACATATATTTACACACACATATATGTATATATATAATGTACACACACTCACACACACTCTCACACACTCTCACACACACTCACACACTCACACACACTCACACATACTCTCACACACTCACACACTCACACACACTCTCACACACTCACACAGACACAGACACACTCACACACTCACTCACACTCACACACATACTCACACACATACACACACACACACACACACACACACACACACACACACACATGGGGGTGGGGGGCTAAAAAGCAATGCAATTCTGACCACTTACTTGCACAATGTAAACACATCTACGGTCTCAACCGTGATGCTCTTGACAAGTCAGCTGCCGGAGAGCTTGTAGCCCACATCTGTCCATCCCAAAATCAGCCGCCCACCCAGAGAGAAAGTTCTCTCCTCTTCTCCGTATTTGATCCATAGGAGAGAGAGATCAGCTTTTACGGTGACTATGGGTTTCACTTTATGCTCCAGGGATGTGCTCTTTTAGAAGAGCCCATTACTTATGTTTGGACACTGACACTCAAGAGGATATAATTATCTCCCCGTAATTAAGCACCTTATATCTTGCAGATATCATTACACTTTCCAGGATGGGGTTTCAGGACTATCCACATGGACAGAAACTGGACAGGTAAGACCCTTTCAACTTAAACACGCTGGTTCTTGACATGAATAGTCTCCTCCTCTCATAGTCTCCAACACAGAATCATCGAGAATTATCGGTCCATCGATGGTCTACACTGTTGGGGCTCATGACCTGTTTTCAGTTCTAACACTAACCAAGGTATGTTAGATCTATTCCTCAGAGAGAAAATACAGGAGAGGGTTCAGGGCGGGGGGGAGTAAAGTTCTGTTTTTAACTTTATGAGTATGTATATGTGCCACATGTGTCCAGGGGCCCTTGGAAGCCAGAAGAAGGCATGGATGCCCTGGAGCTAGAATGAACACTGTGAACTGAACCCAGATCCTCAGCAAGAGCAGCACAGCTGACTAAACAGAATGGCAGCAGGAGCTCTCAGCAGAGGGTTTCAGAGGTGGGCAGCAGGAGGGCTGTGAAGGGCCCAGTACATCAGTCTGAAGAAACTGGAGTGTATTCTGTTGGCAAGACGATAGTGAACTGGGCTCCCATTTCAACAGGACACCGTCATCTACAAAGCTCATGCTCAAGAACCATGCAACTGAGTTAAAAGAAAAAAAAAAATCTATCTCAGTGTTGGTATTGGACCCATTCCCAGCTGTCTTGAGATGCATGCAGCCAGCTGACTGCAGGTTGGACATACCTACAAGTAAAGGGCATTTGTAAGTGTATTTGTGACCATGACTTAGACCCAGTCAGACTCAGCCTTCCATGCTTCCATGTCGATGACACTGTTCAAGGCCCTCACCATGCTCCTTGGCCACCAGAACCATAAGTTAAAAACAGTTGTCTTTAAAACTTGAAAAGCAATAATAAAGTATCAGTTCTACCGAGGGAAAGCTGGGAGACCTCTACAGGGAAAGATGGCACACGAGAAAAGGGGTGCACAGCACTGGGGTGAAGCAGGGACTGAAAATGGGCGTGTCAGGAAGGGAACCCTTATAGAGAGAAAGTGTCAAGTTCAGTGTACAGAGCAGAACTGGCAGGACATGGCACTTGGTTCAAGAGAAGAGAGAAATACATAGACACGGTAAAGGAGAATAGACTCTCTAACCTGCTTACACTTGTGAACAGTAACACCAGGAAAGGATACAAAGTCAGGAGGGACTCTCTCTTATGGCCAGCAAAAGCTACCAGCAAGAGAAAAGATTACTGCTCCAAGCCAGGCGGTGGTGGCACACGCCTTTAATCCCAGCACTCGGGAGGCAGAGCCAGGTGGATCTTTGTGAGTTCGAGGCCAGCCTGGTCTACAAAGCGAGTTCCGGGAAAGGCGCAAAGCTACACAGAGAAACCATGTCTCAAAAAACCAAAAAAAAAAAAAAAAAAGATTACTGCTCTGAGAGACAGAGATACACCACAGGTCATGTCACAACCTTAAAACAGAGCCTCTGCCATCCACTCCAGGAGAAAGTCTACAATCATTAAAAAAAAAAAAAAAAAAAAAAACTCGGGTGTTTGCCTCCAAGACGCCAACGCTTCATCAAGCCAAAGACCAGAGCTTGGCTAATGTATCTTCAGTAAATTTGCTGACCTCTTCCAAAAATTCAATTTGCCTCCCTCTGCTTTCTGTTTTTAATTAGGCATCTTCTTTGAAAGGCCTAAGTCAGAGCTGTTGCCTTGGTCCAAATATTTATGTAACATCAGGTCTCTGATGGCCAGCGCAGGCTAATGGCACATCGGGCTGGAAAATGTTCCTAGGAGCTAGTTCAGCTAAGCTGCCACTCAGACTTTAGTAGAAGCTGTCTTTGGTGGATTGTTTTTCATTCTGACTGTCCTGGAATCCCACAGTGACAGAATGTTTCTTGACACTACAGGCATATAAGGGTCTCATAATCAGGGCCTGTAATCCACCTCCCCAGTCTCTCCCTAGTGACCTTTCTAAAGAACATGATCACCCACGATGTCCATATTCCCACCAAGTCCTTCTGCATTTTCTCTAGTCCACACTGGTGAAGGAAAGGCCATCATAAAGTCCATCCATCTGCTCCACAGAGTCTCCTCATGGAAGCAACACACATCATAAAACCAAAGATCTCATTAGGGGGCTTTCGAAGAAAAGAGAGGAAGAAAGCATTGCTGGATGAGATCCAACACTGCAGCTCCAAAGGCAAGTTCGGGTGTGCAAAGTCGGGACTGGACTCCTTGATGGCAATCAGACCCACAGCAGCTACCTGGAGCAGGGGAGACGAGGTTTCTACCTTTACAAAATGCATGAGTCCCTATATGCAGACGGTCTTTTTTCCAGTTATGGCACATTCTTATATTTTTTTTCTCATCCTGGGAATTGATAGATATAAAAACAATCTGAGACAAGGAATGGAGGCAGAGGTCTAAACTGGGAGCTTGGTAGTCTCTAAGCTTCAGCATTCCAGCTCACATGCTCAAGATCACATGGATAAAGCATGCTACTGTATATCATCACTTCCAAGGATGCTGCATTCAGGCCAGCATTTGTTTTCTTTCTTTTTTTTTTTTATTAACTTTTTCCCCTTTATTTTACATACTGACCACAGTTTCCCCTCCCCTCCACATCCTGCTCCCTCCCATGACTCCCATCTACCCCACTCTCCATCTACCCACCCCTCCTCTGTCTCCATTCAGAAAGGGCAGGCCTCCCATGACCTTGAACATAACATGGCCCATCAAGTTGAGGTATGACCGAGCTCCTTCCCCTGTATTAAGGCTGGGCAAGATAATCCAGCACAGGGAAACAGGTTCCCCAAAGTCAGCCAAGTGCCAGGGACAGGTCCTGGTCTCACTGCCAGGAGCCTTCCAAACAGACCAAGCTACACAACAGTCACACACGTGGAGAGGGCCTAGGTCAGTCCCATGCAGGCTCCCTAATTGTTAGTCCAGAGTCCATATGCTTCCATGAGCTCAGGTTCTGTGGGTTCCGCTGTCATGACCTTCACACACACACACACACACACACACACACACACACACACACACACCGGCTCGTACAATCCCTCATCCCTTTCTTCAGGACTCCCAGAGCTTGGCCTGGTGCTTGTTGGTGGCTGCATCTGCTTCCATCAGTTACTGGATAAAGGCTCTGTGTTGACAATTAGGGTAGTCACCAATCTGATTATAATGGAAGGCCAGTTCAGGCACCCTCTCCACCACTGCTAGGGGTCTTAGCTGGGGTCATCCTTGTGGATTCCTGGGAGTTTCCTTGACATCAGGTTTCTCCCTAGTCCTCCGTCCACCCCCAAACCACCTCCTTCACCCAACCCACCCAACCCACTCCCTCAAGTTCCCATCCCTGCACTCTACTCCCAACCCCAGTTTACCCAGGAGTTCTCTTCTATTTCCACTTCCCAGGCCCTCTTTGTTATCTCAGTCTATCCTGTATTAAAATCCATTCATTTGCTCCTTTCAGGAACACTTAGTGAATCAAAGGGATACATCTGTACTACGTGATATAGCCCGTGTTTATATACACAGGCAGTTCCATACACTTGGCTCTCCATGTCTATGTAGTTCCACACTGGAGGATTCTAGTAACTACAAACCAGTGGGTGCAAGTACTTGCTGCTGGGACTGACAATGTAATTTAATCCTTGGGACCCACATGATGGGGAGAATCAGCTCCCTCAAAGTTGTCTTCTGACCTCCACCCACAAACGATGGCATGTTTGTATACACACACTAAATAAATAACCCTTTGTAGTTCAGAAAAAAAATACATGTACTGCAATGATATACACAATGGAAGACGATTTAACTTTAAGATCAATATAAATTACATAAATATAAAAATGAGTTCAAATATATCGACTTGAACACATTTTCATTTTCTTTAATATTGGCACCGTAAAATGTCAAGAAACACGTTCAATCATATAAGAGTTGTACTTTATGTTTTCTTAACCATGACAATGTCATCAAGAGGCTGGATTTCAAGACGGAGGAGATGGTAATGCACCTGGCTCAAAGGCATGAGTCCTCAAGTTCAGATCCCAGCACCCACACAAAAGCCACGTGGGTGTGGCAGCCCATCTGTAACCCCAACTGCACGGGAAGTAGACATGGGGATTCCCCAGAGCAAGCTGGCTAGCCGGACTGTGTTTAACAGTGGTCTGAGGGTCTGAGGGGTCAGCAGGAGATTCTGACTCAACATATAAAGGTGAAACTCCACAGAGGAAGACACTTGGCATCATCCTTGGGCCTCCATGCACACACAAGTGCACAGGCACCTGTCTATATGTACCACACATATGAACATGTATACACACATGCATACACATCCACACACACACATAAAAATACATGCAAAAGAAAGAAGACAGGAAGGCAGAAAGAAAGAAAGAAAGAAAGAAAGAAAGAAAGGAAGGAAGGAAGGAAGGAAGGAAGGAAGGAAGGAAGGAAGGAAGAAAAAGAAAGAAAGAAAGAAAGAAAGAAAGAAAGAAAGAAAGAAAGAAAGAAAGAAAGAAAGGGAAAGAGGGAAAGAGGGAAAGGGAAAGAGGGAAGAAGGAACAAAGGAATGCAGGAAGGAAGCAAGCAAGCAAGCAAGCAAGCAAGCAAGCAGCTGGTTTTTTGGTTGGCTTGGTTTGGTTTTTGAGACAAGGTCTCACTATGTAGCCTTGGCTGACTTGAACTTGCTCTGTAGAACAGGCTGGTCTTGAACTCATAGAGCTCCACCTGCCTCTACCTCCTGAGTGCTCAGATTAAAGGCCTGGCCCAGAAGGTAAATTTTATCATTGAAGAGTAGTCATATCTTATAATTAAGAAAGTGTGAATGTTGACGTATGGTTGGGGAAAAGAACCTAGACAAAGAAACTTGGAAAATGCGTGTACTGAATATGTGCACAGCTTTCTCTTGTCATTGTTCTCTGAACAATATGGCATAACAACTATTGGCACAGCAATTGCACTATACAAGGTGCCACCCATTTACCTCAAGACCATTCAAAGCCTGCAGGAGAGCATGCCTGGGCTTTATGAGAATGTTACACCTTTGTTGAGCACCTGAGGGTTTGGGTATCTGAAGGAGTCCTAGAAACCAAGGGATGACTGTCATTATACAGCATGTATGTGCACGTGTAGATATATAGTGAATTATACATTTACTAAATCCAAATGCAGATCAACTAACTTATGAGCCATAAATGGGTAAATTTTTCTGACTCAAAAATTCTGATTATGAGAAGGTAATTTTGTATAGGGAAACCATAGCAACATAAAAATGAATTATAGGAAAGACTGCCACATATATCACACGGAAGAGATTTAGTGCACTTAATACGTGAAGAGGGTTAATTTTAAGAAGAAAATGAACTAGGGCATTGTGGGAAATGGACAAGAGATGGGAACAGACAGCTCACAAGAGAAAACCACAAAGGGGAACAAAGTCAGGGGGAAAAAGGTTCAACCTTCCTCAAGAGCACATGTGAAAACCACGCTGTCACATTACATCTAATGCACCAAATCGGAGCAAGAGCCAGAAGAACATCTCCTTGGAGTGATGGCCAGTATGTGGAGAGGCCCGCCTCTCCACATGGTGCTGGGAATACAAAATTAAGGGAAGGCCCTCAGGGAGGGGAACTTGGCAATGTTTGATGGACTAGCATAGGCTTTTACCCTCTGACCTAGCAATCTCTCTTCTAGAACCCTTTTCCCAAAGTTAGACAAGCAAAGCACTCTTGTGTGTAGCTGGAAACAGTCCAAATGTCCATCAATAGAGGAGTGATTGAAAATAAATTATGGTCTACTTCTACATGCACACACACACACACACAGAGAGAGAGAGAGAGAGAGAGAGAGAGAAATGGAATGGTTTCCAGAATGCTTGTCTTAGGTGAAAGGGAAAAAGCACAGCATAGAAAAGTGTCAGTAATATGCAGCAATTTTTCTAAGAAATAAGGTGAAACTGGGCCTGATAGATGGCTCAGCCAGAGAAGCCACCTGTCACCACCTGTCACCAAGCCTTACAACCTGACTTTGATCCCTGGGATACACATTCTAGAAACAAAGATACGGCTCCTTCAAGTTGTCCTCTGACCACACACACACACACACACACACACACACACACACACACACATTATGCACATACAATTAAATAAATAAATGGCCGGAGAGACAGACAGTTGAGAGACAGACAGACAGATAAATATTTTAATAAAGAAATCAAAGGAAATTATGAATGTAATTATATGCATACATGCATGTGCGTATTTACACATGTGTGCTTATAAAAAGGAAACTAGTAATATAAACAAAAGAAAACCATAAAATATATATAAGACACAATATCAGAAAGCGAACCCAGGACCATGTTAATGTTTGCCTAATTATGAGACAAAATTAAATTAAAATAAGACAGACATTTCTTAAAAACCATTACTCTATATCAAGTTGGTAGCTCAACCTCACATGTATGAATTACTTCAACAAATTGACTATACATCCTACCAGTGTATAGCCAGGGACCAAAATAAATAGCAATATTAAAGTATTTTTAGCAATCACTTATTCTTTTAAATAAATGTGTGTGTGTGCGCGCGCGCGCATGCGTGCGTGCGTGCGTGTGTGTGTGTGTGTGTGTGTGTGTGTGTGTGTGTGTGTGTGTTGCTTCCATGTATGTCTGTGTACCCAGTGCATGCCTGGTGTTCCCAGAAACCAGAAGATTCTTGGAACTGGAGTTTTGTGTGTGCTGGAGATTGAACCCAGGTCCTCTGGAAGAGTAGCTAAAGCTCTTAACCATTGAACCATCTTTCCATCCGTATATACTTATTCTTAAGTGCTTGTATACACATAGGATCAAGCACAGGGAATGTTATGTTAATATCCCTAAGCACCCCAAGATTTTAGGTACAAAACAAAAATAAACATGAACGTAAGAATCAAATTCAATAAAATCTCTCCGATCCTGAGTTTGAATTGGAAATGACAGCATAAACATACAATTTACTTTTTGCATGTGCAGAGTCTTATTTTCTAGCTCTGTCTACCAAAATAAAGAAAAAAACAAAAACAAGAAAACATCCTGAAACAGATGATCATAGTACAGATGCTACTTGGCCACTCATCTCTCTCCTTAAAAGTGAGGTACTGGTTCCCACCTCGGCTAGGAGTGCTAACAGCTAGGTGTTCTCAGCTAAGTCAGTCTCCATTTAGGAATCACCTTCATCCAAAAGAGAGCTGCCTCCTAAGGTCAGAAACACAGCCAGTGACTTGTCTATACGGGGCTTGTAATAACCCAGCATCTTACTATATAAGGGTGGCCCAGCCAGCTCCAGAGCTCTGTGACAGCCAAGTGAGGTCTGTGTTTAAATCCCATCAAAGGTCAACACCTCTCTTTACTGAAGTCTCCTTCCCCACTCTTCACAGGTACTGATCCCGAGGATACCCAGCACATTCTTGTACTTATCTGCCTCTGTCTATTTTAGAGAGCCCATCTAGAAACAACTCAGAAGTACCCTAGTTTAGTGAGACGGAAACAAGTAAATACAATTTCTCCCTAAAAGAGCAAGGGTTCCTTGGATGAACAGCCAATTCCCAGTCTGGGAACAGAAATACACAAGAGGAGTGTGGAATTTCCTTCTCTATCAGAACACAGGGGAGAGTCAAAAACATTCAAAGAAAACTAAGAAGACTTCCACCCGCTGAAGAGATGAAGCATGTGTCTCACAGGAAAAAGCAGAGATCTGCAACAGAGGGTAACATATCAAATATGATAAGAAAAATTCTTAAGGTCATGGCAATGATTTCCCTGCCAATGCATGTGTGCATGTTTCATATGTACACAGCTGAATGTGTGCACACGAGTATGAAAGCCAGAAGGAGACCTTACTGTCATTACTAAGCACCATCCACCTTGTCTTTTGAGACAGGTTCTGGCACTTATGCCCAGAACTCACAGACACAGCCAGGCTGGCTGGCCAGAGCCCCAAGGATCTGTCTGTGTCCTCGTTCCCAACGCTGGGATTACAATCACACATCACCACGTCTAACCTTTTAAAATAGGTTCTCGGGATTGAAGTTGGCTCCTCCTACTTGTTCAGTATGCCCATTATTGATAACCTCCTCAGCCCCCACAATAATCATTTTTCAAAAGGAAAGCAGTCTTACGTCACTTTTGGAGACTACTCAAGCACCAACTCATAATCCTGTGAAAGTAAAGAGAAAAATCTAATACTTTATCCTGCTTTCCTGTGAGAATTATACTTTAGGAAAAAATAATACGAGAGTTAATGAGGAAAATTTTTCTTTATAAAAATATCCCAATAATTTGAAAACGCAGCAGTGGAAATAATCAAATGGCCTAATAGAAAGTAATTATTTACATTTAAAAACAAGTTGAGACTTTAAAAGTTGAAAATAATAACTGAAAAGGTTTTGGCGTGACTATATTGAATGTCACAAAAAATAAAATGTAAGATAGAAATTATTACCAGAGTCAAAGAACATTTCTAGTAATTAAAAAAAAAAATGCCTATCTATCAAAAGAAGACACAAGCCGGGCAGTGGTGGTGCATGCCTTTAATCCCAGCACTGGGGAGGCAGAGGCAGGCGGATCTCTGTGAGTTTGAGGCCAGACTGGTCTACAGAGTAAGTTCCAGGAAAGGCGCAAAGCTGCACAGAGAAACTCTGTCTCAAAAAACCAAAAAAAAAAAAAAAAAAAAAAAAAAAAAAGACACAACTACTATAAACATACTTAGCAATAGAGCCCACCAAAAATGCATGTTTTAAAAACAATGGCAGGGGAAATTATTGGAATTTCTATATCCCACCTTCGATAACATATGGAACAATTTATACAAATATCCACAGGGAAATAAAGAAGATTCAAAGACCATAATAAACCACAAGATCTGACAGAGACAGAGCACTCCAGCTAGCAAGAGTTCTCTCTCTCTCTCTCTCTCTCTCTCTCTCTCTCTCTCTCTCTCTCTCTCTCTAGTACAGACAAAAGCTAAGTCATTGAACAGCCTGGGTAGATTCGAAAGTACGCTAGCCCATCTCTCATCACTTTGACAAATGACTTGAAGTAATCAACTTAAAAAGAGAACAGGTTTGCCTGGCTCACCGTTCCGGACATTTCAGTACATCATTGCTTGGCTCTGATGTCTTGGGCCTATGGAGAGATAGCACAGCACTGTGGGATTACATGGGTCAACCTCAAGGAAACCAGGAAGCAAAGCCAGTCAAAATGGAGGGCAAGTAATATAATATCCTCATCAATGGCACATCCCCAGTGAACTAATTTCCTACTACTATATCACTTCTTAACAATTACATCACCTCTTAATGGTACCATAACCAAGGACCCAGACTCTGTCTAACATACCTGGTCCTTGGGAGACATTCGAGATTTAAATTACAACCAAAAAAAAAAAACAAAAAATAAAAACAAAAAAAGCAAACAACAAACAACAACAAAATAAAAATAATTTAAGTTGTAAAGTACACCAACCACAATGGAATAAAATACGCATCAATAACAAAAGAAAATCTGGGAATAATTTTTCACCGTGGAAACTAAACAATACTTCTCAAGGACCAAGAGTCAAAGAGGAAATTTTTTTAATGCAATAAACAAAGACAAAAAGTCAACAAACTTACAGGGTTTTTCTATAAAACAGTAACTAGGAAAAACATATAGATTTATATACCTATATTTAAAGAAAGAAGGTCTTAAATTAAGAACTCTCTCCCTTAAAACCAGGAAAAGAGGAAAGTCGGGGCCAAGTTTAGCTTTAGTAAGAAAAGGATGATTACACTTAAAATAAATGAAACAGAAAATAAGTATAGGAACACAGAAAATTCAGAAGGCTGAAACTGGACATCTTTTTAAAAATCAATAAAACTGATCAATCTTTAGCCACATTAACCAAGAAGGAATGGAAGAAAATCCCAATTAGCAAAATCAGCAGCAGAAGAAAGTATGTCACTATTGACCTCACAGAAGTGGGAAGAACTGTAACAGCATTCTGTGAACAAACTTCTACCCCCACATTAGATAACCTATAACCTAGATAAAGTAGTGAAATTGCTAGAAATATACAACTTACAGAATATAACTCAAGATGAGAAGAGAATCTAAATGAATTTGCAAGATACTTAAAGTCAAGCATCCACAGCTAGTCCCATCACTCCTTAGCATGGATCCTTCACAGATCACAAACTTTTCCAAAACCCCAAAGAGGAAGATGCTCCTCCCAATTCTATGAAGCCAATACTCCCTTCATACCAAACCTCAAACAGACTTGAGAAAGAAACTCAAGACCATCGTCCCTACGAACACAGATGCACACATAATGAGCAAATCACTAGCAAACCAACTCCATTAACATATCTTAGTTAGGATTATACTGCTGTGATGAAATACTATGACCCAAAGCACCTTGCAGCAGAAAGGGTTAATTTCACTCACAGGTCTTGTAACAGTTCATGTCAAATGCAGTATGAGGGCAGGAACCTGGAGGCAGGAACTGATGATGCAGAGGCAATGAAGGGATGCTGCTTACTGCCTTGCTCCCTGTGGCTTGCTCAGCCTGCTTTCTTATAGAACCCAGGACCACCAGTCCAGGACGGCACCACCCACGATGGTCTGGTCCCTCCCATGTCAATCACTAATGCCATACAGGCTTGCTTACAGCCCAGTCTTATGGAGGCGCCCTTCTCTTTGATGATTCTAGCTTATGTCAAGTTAACATAAAACTAGCCAACACACATATAAAAAGGATTCTATACTTGGAGTATTCAGGCTTACCTCAAGAATGCAGGGTACTGCCATGCATATAGGCCACTGTCCATAGAAATGCCATGATACATTGCATCATCATATATGAAATATCCCCCACCAAATAAACACATACGAACAGAAAGTGCACTGGTGGTCACTTGGAGCTGGAAGGAGCGAACAGAACTGGCATTGCTAATGGGTATGGATTTCTTTTAGGAGTGATAAGAATATTCTAGAATAAGAGAGCTATACAACCTTATGAATATAGTAAAAACAGAACTATACATTTTTAAAGAGCAAATTTTGTTATATGAAATATATCTCAGTAAAACTGCTTTTAATAAACTTCACCTAATGAATGAAGAATTGATAGGTCTTATTGGTTGGTACCTTACCATGAAAGACCTGGGCAAAATTTAAAATGTAGTAAGGAATTCTGTTGGTCCAATAATTTTATCTTTATCCTTAGACCCAGAGGTAAATGTGGCTGCTACACCTCATCAAGGGAGCCTCTCTTTACAGCAACTGGAGGCCATCACAGAAAACCACTACTAGAGACAATGAAAAGATCCACATCCTGGGGAACCCAGTCCTAATACATCACACTCCTGCATCTATGGCTGGGGGAACATTGTGGAAGATGAGGTGGAAAGACTGTAGAGCCACAATACTAGGAGGGCTGCTGTGGAACAGTCTCTCCTAGAAACGGCTACAGAAACAGGACTGGAACAATGGCAATATCAATGGACAAGGGGAATTTTATGAGATCCTTCCCCTAGACAAAAAACTACAGGCAACTAATGTCTGCTGGGGAGAGGAGCATTAGCTTCTCCCAGGGATGAGCCCCTTGTTGGCTGTCCAATGCAGAGTGGTCAGCCTTGAAACCATATGCATACCAACAATAAAAATGGACTCAATAGGTTGTGTGTGTGTATGTGTGTGTGTGTGTGCATCTGAGCTTACACACACACACACACACACACACACACACACACACACACATATTCAAAGAGAAAGAAGCTATCAACTCGAGGGTGGCAGGGGGACATAGGAGGGACACAAGGGTAGTTGGGAAGGGCTAGAGGGTGAGAGGGAAGGCTCAAAATGATATAATGACATAATTATATTTCTACTGAAATTTTTTAAAGACCTGGACAGTGGTCGTCAATGACTGCCATATAATAAGTCAATAAGGCATTTCCTAACATATATCAGAGTTACATCATCTGTCCCCTTAGCAATGCCCGATGTAACAAAGGAGACACAAGGTAAAACATCTCCTGATGGATGTCTATAAACAATCCCACAGACCTAAATTTGATTGAGCCTGGTCTAGATTGAACTTCTAATTAAAATAAAATAAGAGACTTCAGAATAACACATTCAGTGACATCAAAAGGGATGCTAGTAGCAAAAATTGAGATTATAGGAACCCACACAGAAAAAAAATGACATAGTTCATTAAGAAACAGAAAACAACAAATAGCCAAATGAATAGAAACACATGAATTATGAACCAAAAGCTGTGGAGCCCCCAGCTGGATCTGGCCCTTTGGATAAGTGAGACAATTGAATAGGTTGAACTGTTTGGGAGGCACCTTGGCAGTGGGACCCGGACCTGTCCTTAGTGCATGAGCTGGCTGTTTGGAACATGGGGCCTATGCAGGGGCACTTTGCTCAGCCTGGGAGGATCTGCCTGGACTGAATCCACCAGGTTGAGCTGAATCCCCAGGGGAGTCTCTGCCCTGGAGGAGATGGGAATGGGTGGTGGGCTGGGGGGGGAGGCAGGGGATGGGGGCGGGAGGGGGGAGGACAGGGGAACCCATGGCTGATGTGTAAAATTAAATTATAAAATAAAAGAAAAAAAAAGAAACAGAAAACAGAATCAATCAATCTACACATTTTATATGGATCTTGGTTCTAAAAAATCAAATGCATATATGCATATTGTTTCATTATAGATTTATTTGCATTGTATTTGCATATGCATTATATCTGCATTACATATATATGTAAACAGGCACGTCAAGTAGCAATTAGATATGTGATATTATAAAAGACAGCTAGCTCTCCATTGTCTTAATGGTATTCCAAATATACACTAACATACTTACAGATAATATCATACAGCATTTGGGATTGATTTCTAAAAATGGATAGGGAAGGCAATAACGTTATACTTGTCCCCACTACCGGAAAACAAAAACTCCACAATGGAACCAGAACTAGAAAAACAATTAGCTTACCATAGTCTTTTCATAATTTGTACCCATTACCCTAATATTTAGCCTTTCTTGTTTTCTTTCCTTCATGTTTCCTCGTACCCACTTGGATACTTGTTTACGGATATACACACACTAGTACCTAGAGTCTGCACATGAAAATCACTTCTGCACCTGAGCCGTCTTGCCTGGAGGTACACTCACACAGATGTCTGTAACCATAGAGTTCCGGAGAACGTGGATGTACCGCGTCAAGCTCATAGTTCCCTCCTCCTGGACTCTTGCTCTGTTCCACTTCAACAGCCCTTTGCGTCCACTTTACAACTGCATCTGTCACACGGTGGTGTCGAGCTTTCTGTCCTCGATCCTTACTCTGCCCAAATACGGAATGTCTAGCCCGTCCGTAGCCTTCATCTGTCCTCGCTACACTATAGTCTCTTTTGTTAATGACCTGTCCTTGTCTGGTAAGAGACACTCATTTTTATTGGAAAGAATTAGCAAATGCTATTGCTGTTCTCAGTGCGGGGGGGGGGGGGCAAAATTCAGTGGCTCTAGTGGCCAAATGGTGAAATCAAGCAAATCAAGGGGCAGGGTTGGAGAGATGGCTCAGCGGTTAAGAGCACTGGCTGCTCTTCCAGAGTTCAATTTCCAGCAACCACATGGTGGCTCACAACCATCTCTGTAATGAGATATGGTGCCCTCTTCTGGTCTGCAGGAATATATGCAGAGAGAACACTATATATATATATATATATAAAATAAACCTTTTAAAAAAATAGCAAAGGGACACTTGGGGAACTGCAATGACTTCTCCACAGTTAAACAGGGAGAGACACCACAGCACTTCAGTACTTTGGGGGATAAAGGACAGACTTATCAGTGTTCATGGAGAAACAACACTCTGATTTATATGTAGGAGATCTGCACTGAAGCACTGGGCTTTAAACATTATATGGCTCCAAAGAAATGTGCTTCTGGGCACGCACACTGTGTTCTGATCCAGACTGCTGACAAGTCCAGGTCTATGGCATCCATGTTAAGCTAGACATAAAAGGACTCTTGCTGCAAGAGCAGCAGTGACCTTTCTTCAAGTCTGAACTGCAAATGTTAAAAAGAAAGAAAGAAAAAGAAAAGGAAAGGAAAAAGGGAAAGCGGAAAGAAGGGGGAAAGAATGTGGATAACCCACTAACGCGCTTTTTTTTTTTCTTCTGATGTAAGACACTGAGGCAGGGCCTCATATAGGCCACACTGACTTCTGACTCACTAAACACCCAGGGATAACTGAATTTCTCACCTTCTTGCCTCTGCTCTCAAGTGCTGGGAGCATAGGAGTGTGCCATCATGCCTGATGTGTATGCTGTGCTGGGGATGAAACCCAGGGCTTCCATGAATGCTAGGCAAGCACCTTAAGCTATCTCCAAAACTTTCAAAATCTGTCTTATGGTATGATCCCAAGCTGACCTAACCTTTCCAGGCCTATACCCTGTGTGTTTCCACCGCCCATCAGATTTTTACCATGAGAAGAAAGCCCCCATCTGTCGATGTACTCTCTTTCACTATACCGTAAAACACTTTCCTCTTCCTCTGATGACAACGACTGTCAGAGAGACTGATACAGAAAGACAACTCACCCTCGTGGTGGTGATGTCACACACTCTGCCCTCATCCTGCACAGTGGACCGTCCATCGTCATCCAAGCAGCTTCTCCCGTCTTCCCTGGCTGGAGCATGGGGTGCGTACAGGCATTTAGCGACTCAAAGGAGAAGAATGTGGTCCTCCGGTCATACAAGCCAAGGCAGATGCTGGGAAGTCAAGCCCACCTGCAGAGGAAAGCACCAGGAAGCTGTCACTCCAAGGTGGAAACAAAGCCAAGACATTCCATCACCAACTCAGTGCTCTGGACACATTTTCCTGATGAGACACAAACCTTCAAGCCCCATGGAACTTTGGTGGAAGAACTGGTCTTTTCCCACAATGGAACCATGGCTCCACCTGAACTCATAGATAGAACTAAGGACTCCTAGAACTTGACTACAGCTGAACATCTGGAGCATCACATCTGTCACAGGCCGTGAAACGTCCGAGATAAACTAGGCACTAGAGTTTGGGTCTCACTCACTTCCTAAACAGCTGCTGATAGGAGAGTTATTCTCCTAGCCAATCCATTGAGGTTATGCTTGTAGACTTCGAAATGAATACACTTCAATCTATTTGGAGGCAAATTTATAGGGGTTACTGCTCTAATAGAATTAATCCCATGGCTACAGTTTGAAATCAATAGATTTCAAGGGCTGGCCAAATTCAATTCCTCTTTATTTGTACATTGCTATATGTCACAGATCAGAGATGATTTCAGGTCCTAATGCACAGTTCTCCACAAACATGAGGATGTTCCTGCATGGACTGGGGGGTTAAGTTTATTTCAAAACAAACAAAAGATAACTCTGTTCTCTCTCTCTCTCTCTCTCTCTCTCTAAGTTAAAAAAAAGCAAAAATAAAAAATCCCCACCAAATAAGTCTTGCCTCATGTTGACATATTCCCATAGGTCTATGCTGGCATTCAAGCATCTATCCCTTTATTTTTTTTTTCATGATTTCCAATCAATACCAGCCAAAAGGAGGAGGGGGTAGTCATGGAGAAGAAGAAAATATTGATGTTGAGCAGAAGACAGGCAGGAAGCAAACACTTAGTGTGGTTGAAGATCTTCTAAGGCCCTGGGACCTCACATACCACACAGCAGCTACGCTAACACCCCAAGAGCTCACAAGCCCTAACCCAAGCAAACATGTGAAAACAAACATGTCTGAACAATGTCCTGGGGACAGTGCAGGCAGAGCCAGGGAGGAACATGGTTTACAAGTTGGCCCCAACAGGGACAGAGCACATCCTGACACTCCATGGGGGTAAATTTCCACTTCTAACAGACAGTCATGAGAATGATCCAGAAGTGAAATGAGGCTCCATGCAAGCTCAACGTCTCAGGTGAATGGAACTCTTGATAAAAAAGCAGAGAAATCTCTTTATAAGGATGAAGAACAGGATTTCAGACATTAAAGGCTCCTGTGTCCTCCTCCAGCCCCTCAGTCTCTGATTCTTCCCCTCCCTCCTCCTCTTCAGTGTCTCCCGACAGTACCTTAGACATTCGCCTCCCAAGCACCGGCAGAAATCCTACAGTGCCTCTAATCTTTCCTCTCAGATACCTTTCAAACTGCAACATTCTTTAAGAGAAAGTTAACCTGGAGATAATTAACCCCAAACAGCTTTGCTATCACTATGCTCATTACCGAAGGAAGAAAATAAAAGAGTGTTTAGGCTCTTGAAGTTCATTGCTTTGGCTCAGCACAGAATGGTCAGGGCTGACCCAGGGACACATGGTGAGGATACACCCAAGTGTGTCCTCTAAACACAAAACTGTACCCAGGGAGGCCTTCAGTCGACGTGTCATGAATAAATGACATCCCAAACAGCCACTTCCTCCCTGCCACCTAAACTCAAAATTCCTGTGCCTTACTATATTTTTCCATCACCCTGATCACTGTTGAATGATGGGAACTAGGGAGATGGCTCAGTTGGTAAAGTCGTTTCTATCAAAAGCATGAGGACCTGAGTTTGATCTCTAGAGACCACATAAAAATGCACGATGTGGCATCATATCTTTGTAATCCCAGCAAGCTGAGATGGGAAGATCCCTGGGGACCAATGGCCAGCCAGCCTAGCCTAATTGACAAAGCTCCCAGCCAATAAGAGACTCTGCCTCAAAGGAAGTAGACTGCATTTCTCCAGATGACAGCCCAAGTGGTCTTCTGGCCTCCATGTACACACACACACACACACACACACACACACACACACACACACACACACACAGAGAGAGAGAGAGAGAGAGAGAGAGAGAGAGTCCTTTGATTTCCAAAACAAGTATAAAACCAGTCAATAGTAATTATGAATTTATATACCAATCCATACCACTGTAAGATCATTTGTGTTCTAAACGAACCCAACAAAAAATGATAGCTAGCATTTCCTGACTCCCCCACACCATGCTATCTATGTACATTTGTACTTTTACAAACATCTCCTCAACATTCGACCACTGAATATGCCAGGTATTATTCTCAATTTACAGGAGGGATACCCAGACCCAAAGACACTATCTGCCCACAGTTCCACACCAGCGATGGGGT